>NW_024609881.1:122189697-122789697 GCF_016920785.2 Ixodes scapularis | reverse complement strand
CAATCAGAGCTCCGCATCGTTCTGACGTCACTCCTGAGCAAGAAGCAGACGACTTGCTCTTCGCATATAGAGACCGTTTTGCTGTTTACGAACACGAACTGCAGTTTGCGTCCCAATCGACTTCCGGTCGCTCCGTCTTTGCAAGTCAGTCGAGCTTGCGTATGGCACCAGCGCTAGGAAACGTAAATGCTAGGCGGACAAGGAAGTTGAAGATTTAACGAGGGCTTTACAACTTAAAGTCTTGGAGGAGGCAAGATTATTGACGAGAATATTACGGACATTTTAACATATCTCGCGCTTCTTCGTCCCCTTAGCGTTCACATGGAAAAATGGAGGTTAAGCGTTTCATCAACATTTCAAGCAGCAGTGTTAAAGTGGGCTTTGCTCGTTGTTTTATCAACCGGAAGTTCTCTTGGACGTCAAAGACTACAGCACCGGCTGATGGCGTTAACCATGAAAAAAGTTTTCTACTGATTTCTCCTTCGAGGATGACATCCCGAAGGATAGGTTAGTTGCGGTTTCGCTCGTTATCTCAAATGTGTCTAGCGTCAAAATATATTTCTAAAAACTTCTATTTTTTTTTTTTGTGGCTTACGATACGAATGTTTTTTTGTTTGTTTTTTTCTTTCGGAGTGCAATAGCCACAAAGGCGCACTGGACGCGTTTGCTGACGCCTCGGTTTCGAACGACAGTTCTGCTTTGTAGCGTTCGTGCTGAGTCCACGCCAAGGTGAGACGAAGTCGAGTACTTCCTCCCGCTCGGTGGAGAACTCCGGTGCGTTTCTGTGGCGCAGAGCGGCGCTCGTTCCACTTCCCATGCCCGCCACGACACTCTGTTCCCGAGTGCACACGTGAACTCGGAATGTTCGTGGCGGCATGCGACCCGCTTCTGTGCCGCGAGCCGAGCTACGTCTCTCAGCCAATTAACTTCCGAGTGGTCGGGAAAAAAAATATATATATATTTGCGGATGCGGACAAACGCAATTTGAGCTTCTCCGATCAAGGTCCTTGATATGTTCCGTCTGTTATGTTGCCGACAAAAGTTTATCGAATTACCTGGTGTTAGTTTTTTTACGCATAGTCGCTGACGGTTTAAGAAGCGCAACACTCTAGAAAAAGGGTATCACCTTACACCCTTTTGTCCCAAATAATGCACCCCAAGACTTCAGTTCGACGTACAGCTCCCTATAGTCGAACAGACGGTCCCAACATTCTAGGCCTTTCTTCAGCTGGCACTGACGCGACGTGCACAACCAAACGTATTACTGTGGTCGCGATTGGCATAACGCTCCCTGTGACGTCTTTATCTGGATTTTATTTCATCGATGGGAAGCGGCGCAGTGTCAGTATCAACTGTGGCGGTTTAGGAATGCGATGACTCCAACTGTTATTTCTACACCTATCATCGAACTTGTACAGTGGCCCAAGTTTTTAATACTATCGAGCGGGCGTCGACCACCAGCGCCGTGCCTCGGAGAGCTGCGGCGATACGGGAGAGATTAGGCGCGGTGCTTGAGTTGTCTGCTAGGCTGTTCCGTTGACCGCACACAACCCCTGCTCCTTATCCGCTGCCAGAGCTAACCGCTTTTAAACACCGACAACCAGTTCGCGCTTTCTACTTTTCCCTTTTTTCCTCCTCTCCCCCCTTCAACCCTGTCCACCGTTGCCTGTTTTCTCCTCCTCCATGTTGAGGAGGATCTTCTGCCTTGCAGAATCTAGAGTCGGTACGTCGGCCTTTAAGCAACGATCTGAACAGCGCTTGCATACCACTTGCCTTTTTTTGTTTTTTCGAGGGGGGGCAGTCGAATTTAGCAACCGGCAGCAAATTCAGGCACGAAACAACACAACCAAACCACAGTGTAAAACTATCGTCATGGCGCAAGACGAAAACAGAGAGAGGTGGCCTACATTGCCGCAAATTATATTAATAATAATAATAATAATAACACAATGAAAATTTCATTAATTTAATAGGTAAGTTTTGCGAGCTCTAATATAATTTGTTGCTGATGAGGTAATTTCAAACAGACGAACAAGTATGGCAATCAAAAATGTTCAAATTATCATCCCTGATGCCAATTGCAGCATTTTTAATTCACCAGTTATAAAATAAAAATAGTGTAAAATCAATGAAAACATTCTAGCTAATTTCAAGAAATCCACGTAAAATTGTACTAATTGCGGCTAAAGCATATGGTTCTATCAAGGTCGCGACTTTTGACAATCGGCAACACTTCCAAGGTGGCCGACAATCCTTCCAATCCAAATACGCCCCCCCCCCCCTCACACACACACACAGGCACAAAAAAAGCAAATTCCGTTCCTGTTTTTTCTTTTTTTTTTATTACCAATTTTTTCAGAACATTTAGTCTCTAATTTTTACGTGACGTCGTTGGGCCAATCTCAGCCTTCCCAGTTCGAGGGAACGCCTACCTGCTTGCACGTCTGCTCACCGCAGCACGTTTCGTTAACGTTGGAAGCCGGTGAAACAGTAGCGAGATTACGCATACGAGCGAACGCAAGCACTTTGTGTTTGCGTTAGCGTTGCGTGTTCCACACTGCGCGTGCGCGGAGCTAAAAATTTCGGTCTGGGAGCATGACGACAACGCGCACGCGCAGCGTGGAGCCCGCAACTTTGCGCAAACGCAGAGCGCTTGCGTTTGCTTCTATACGCAATACTAAAACTCCCCAGTAAGGTACAATCCCATACCGGCTGCAGCACTACTTTGGGACAGTGAAGAGTGTTGTCTGCATTCGGCAGTGACATTTCGCGAGCCATGATCGCGGCAAGTTCCGCCGTGCCCTGCAGGAGAACCGCGGGAGATCCTCACTAGAGCGCTTCCCGTTTCCGCCGCGGGAGGGCGAGCAACCAGCTGGAGACGCGAAGAGCCCAGCGGGCGATGCTCGCACCGGAAAGAGCTTAATTTCAAGCTCCAACGAGTCATTAGCTGATGTGATAGTAACGGTAGTTATTTCAAGCTGTGACTCGGCACCTTGTGTCGGTGGTACTTCGGAGTGTTCGTTTCTAACGAGATTTCTTGTGCGGCTGGCTCTCCTTCTCCCCTTTAAAAACAATTGAGGGCTGAACCATAAAACGTAGGAACACACCGATGAATTAGATAGATACTGATTAGTGCGCAACATTTTCAATTTCCAAGCCAGTGATGTAAGTTGGCGAATAAAAGTTGTTTGGATGTTCCGCGCTCATTTTAGTTACTTGAATGTACTCGTTGCAGAGCACGCGTAGTTTTTCTCGGTAGCTTGCGACATGTGCAAGCCTGTACCTCGCATGTGCACGTTGGAACGGGGCTGGATGTGCCGACAGATGTAGACAGCCACGCAGGGTAAAAACCCGGCTTTCCGATCTTATGTCGCTGGAAAACCTCCAGTTACCAGGGGCAGAATTGAGTATCTTTCATTTTACATATTTTCTCTTTGTGACCATACCTTTCACGTATTATTCGTACACTTTTGTCATTGTGTTCAGGAAGCTTATAAACGGCAATTATAATAGCAAAATGAAGCCTGCCATTAAACGGCGCTTTAAATAAAGAAAACCCCGAAAAGTTCTACGTATAAGTTATAACCCCCAAATTAGACGACGTTCGCACGCTTATTTTTTGTCCAAACAAGGTTCAATGACCAAAAGGTTGTTGAAGTATGGCTACGCCTCAAGTCAGTAATTCATCGTCGAAAAAAAAAATGACAACAAATTGCAAGCTCCCATCCGCCCCCGCAGCATCCTGAATGTTTCCGAGGCGAAGTCATTCTCCTTTCAACATACGATATGTTAGACACTCACAAATAATATATATTTCTCGCAGTCGTATGCTACGTAGCACACAAGTCAGTGTTAAAGTTACACGTTTCTGAGAGAGTGGATATGTTTTGAGCACTTATAGATTCAGTGTGTATAGACCGCTGTTCTATGTAATGAATTAATGAAGCAATTTAAATGGTTACTTCGAACGGCAGGTCATGAGAGGATTTGGCATGAAGGCTGTGCGGAAAAGGAAAGCTAAACAAATATCGAACCTCCAAAAGACAGTATTTACAATCAGCAGCTGTGGAGCGCATTCATCTATTTTTTTTTTTTTTTTCGCAAAAAGAGAACTGCTGCTGTTAAAATTGGGAATGTGTTTTTTTTTTTTTTTTCCTAACCAGCATATACACTGTCACAGATGGTTTCATTCGTCCCCTCAACCCTTGCTGATGAGAAATATACTCAAAATGTACCGATACTGTACCTTTGCGAAGCACTGTAGAAGGTAGTTCGATTGCCAGTTTAGTATTGGTCTATGAAAAATCTACCTCTAGTGCGCACGCCACCAAAACGCGGCTGTGACGTCGCACCGTTGCGGTGGCGCTGTTGTCGGCGCATGCGCAGATTATTCACGCAAATACGGTTCCCGCGCACGCGCAGTGCCCACGGGCAAACGCTGGCTTGTTTGTATACGGCGTGTCGGTCTATAATATTGGTTGTCTGAAATGCCGAGGCTCTATCTGAAATGGGCCGCAAAAATCGGCGCCGGCACGTAGCCATCTAAGCTTTTCGCGTCAGGTGTATTTCACAGCTGGGTTTTACCTCGTAAAATTACCAGGCGTACCTCCTTGTTAGTACAAAGTACGACTAAAAAAACTTTTCCAGAATCTACGGAGGACGGCGAAGCAGACGACCGAGTCGAGTGGCGGAGCGCTTGGCGCACGTATTAAGAGTTTTTTTGGATACCATTGGAAGGGAGCTACCCTTCCAATTTTTCGAGCGACAACCAACCTATGAAATAAATCTTTGACGGAGTGTATTGATTGCTACGTGCAGGCGCCCATTTTTAAGCATATTCTGAAGCGAGCCTAGGCATTTCAGTCACCCTATATATATAGGGTGGTATACACAAGCGAATCTTCAGCTGGAAAACGCGCCGCGAAAATTACCGCCTGGACACGGAGAGCTGAACCTTTTACCAAACCTGTATTGAGCGGGTCATTTTTACGGTGTGAAATTTCAGGGCGTGCTTCCATTTCTGTAAAAAAATTAAAAAAAACGAACTTGCCGAAGTCAGCGTTGGGTGCGTTCGCAGAGGACCGAGTTAGCGACGCTATTTACTTGTGGCGCCATCTCCCGATGGGCGCAGCGAACAGAGAACGCACGCTGTCGTCTGCTCGCTGTGCCTATCGGGTTCTTTTTTTTTTTTTTTTTTTTTTTTTAAAAAGTGATGTACGCTTTGAAATTTTACACGGTAAAACTGACCTGTTCAGTGCACGTTGGGTGAAAGTTTGAGGTCTCTATGTACATGCGCCAACTTTCCCGGCGCGTTTTACAGCGGACTTTTGTTTAAAGGGTACTTCATTGCTACGTAAAATTACAAAAGTTTACACAATTTAGTGTGTAACTCCAAAGGGTACGTAACTGAAATCGTTTTCTTTTTTTTTGTAATGGCGAAGAGTGGTAACTGATTTGCACACGAGTGAAATGTGAAGACGAATGTCACAATAACTAACTTCTAAGAAAAATTAGCGTTCCGCACGAGAAAAGGCGCGAAGGGTGGTAAAGGCTTGGGGAGGGGGGGGGGGGGGGGAACGAACGACTGTATGGGACGTGCCAAAACGGAAAGGTGTTGTTAAAACAAAAGTAATATTAGCTAAAAAAAATACCAATACACGTTTACAGAAAAGCGAACGCGCTCGTAACGTTTCATGCTCGACCCTTTTCACAAGTTCATCGAGCAACATTGGCGACGGTCGCCATCGCTTGGGTAGGAAGCGTGTGATTGCATCCGCCGCTCTCGTGTCCAGGACATCCTCAGAGTATACGTAGCCCCAAACAATGGCGGAATCGTATAATTTGCGCAGCAGCTTTCAGATGGCGCGCACGTTTCAAACGGTTCTATGATGAACTAAAGCATATATATATATTCGCAGTAGAGACATTATGCAGAGTTTTTTTGTAAAGTATCGTCCGGTCTTCCTAGTCTCTCGTGCTTATGCGTTTGTCTTACAGTTTTGTATTTATTTATTTTTTTCTCCGTGTTTGGTTTTCCTAAGGCCCGATATCTCAAAACGTTCTTTTTTTTTTTTTTTCTTTTTTCCGTGACGGCCGTGGGTTCAACGTCGTTAGCCAGTCGTTTAACATCCGGGAACAACGCGTGACGCGAAACAGAGTCCCGCTTTCTGGCCCGCCCCTCGGCATCGCGCATGCATCCACTTCTTTTGTCTTAAAAAAAAAAGATGGCCGCCACTCGAAGGAAATGGGGAGGGGGTGCCCCCTTTAATTCTCTTTAATTACCCGCCTCATTAGCTCCGCGTGACGGTGCTCGGGGGGCACAATTGCCGCATTCATACATGCAGGGGTGCCAGGTGCCCCGACATTCGTAGCTACTGTTCTGGACGGGCCGCGAAAGCGTAATTTACAACCCCGTTTATACGTACTATTTATATACGCAGAGACTTTAAGAAACGCGTGTATGGCTGACGTAATCGGCGAGATAATGGTGCCAGTGAGAGCCAAAAGAAGTTTGAACGGAACAATAAGGAAACGTAGATGTAGACAAAGAAAAAAAGGAGTAGTATTAGTTAGGGAGAATTGATCAACGTGGACTACATGTGTGTGTATGTGTATGTGCGTGCGTGTCGGCGTTCGTACCTGTGCCTATGTGTGCGTGTGAGCGTGTGGGGACCTCCGTGCGTGCCGCTGTGCTCTGTGCCTACGTGTCTGTGTTTGTGCATGTGTTGAGAATTAATTTTTGAATCGTCAGATCCCTCGGTTGTATCGAATACCTCGACACGTGAATGTCTATTCGAGCTTCAGTATACACGCGTCTGTTAATTAGTTGTACCGTTTCATATCCACATAAGGCGCATTGTGTGCGTGACTCAGCACGTTCGAACCTCTCTGCTCGCGTCGCTGGCGAACGCATTTGTGGGAGCGTATACGTGGCAGCGTGACAAACAATTTGGGTGTGGGCAGTGCCCAGGAAAACAAATTTGCGTGAGCGCCATGCACCTCAGCGTTGTAGCTTTTCGTGGAGCATTCCGTTCAGTCAACCCCATGTATCAAAACACTGCGTGTGTGTGACTGTCTGCGGTTACGCATCGAGCCCTGTCTTCGTGCGCGCGTTTATGCGAGTGTGTGCGTGTGGCGATGTGCCCAGAAGGACGTTTGATGAATGGGCCTGCCTGCACGGTCCGCGACACCAGACAATAGACTTCTAATGGAAAATCCGAGGCTACGTGGCTTTTGCGGTAACGACACCAGATACACCCGCTCCGAAGCGAGGAGGGGAGGGACGGGCAGCTCGGACACACTAAGCGGAAGAGGACACAATACGCGGCGCGCGCACCTCCCCTCAAACCGTAGGACTACCCGAGACGATAATACGACCTCATGACCGGATATAACGAAGCGTTTCGTTATAACGAACGAAGTTGATTGTGACTCTCATATCGTCGGAGTAGCTACGTATACGGGGCAACGTACGAAGATGCGTCTATTAGACAGCGCGGCCAGAACCGCCTATAAGGAATGTGTCCGTTTACGGCGGAGCGAGTTAGCGCACCGAGGAAGATTAAATTTGGTCTCGCCCGGAGGACGTCATGGGCACGTACGCGCCGGCTAAGCTCCGCCAGTTTCGGATCCGTCTGCAAATCGGGCTCGGGCGTACGTGCGAAACAGCGGCCGAAACGAAAAAGAAAAAAAGAGAAGCACGGCGGGCGAATAAAGGTAACAGCCGAGTGCAATGGCAACGTGGAAACGCGGTCACGTGGCTGCGCGCTTTCTCTCTTTCAAAGTGATTACCACTCTCTATGTATTCGGTTTTTTTGTTTTTTCATTTAAAGTCGTACTAAAACCGGCGCATTTACTTCGATTCTTTTATTTCAGCGTGGCTGTATCCATGACACTTTCATTTTATGCGTTAGTAGTTTGATAAATTTACCGAAATATTTGAGCACCGTTTCGAGGAAACTTCCATAATTTATCGTTTTCAAAAAAAGCGGGGCTTTGGAACGCCAATGTTACGGACCAAGAGGCTGTTTCCAAACGATTTCGCGTTTGCCCAAACCGAGAACTGGTTGCGCCTGCGCTAAAACCAGAGGGGCGCGTGAGGGAAAGCCTCTGCTCATGCGCCGACGACAGCGCCACCACAGTCCACTCCACGTCAGAGCTTCGTGTCGGTGGATAAGGGACATTATTATAAAACGACTTTTGTTTGGGCTAGTTGGTTCTTACTATAGTCGGTTGCAAGCTAAGAAAAAACCGGAAATGCCTCTCAGAGGAAAATGTGATCCTACGCCGAGAAACGCCAGCCAATCGTTTTCATGACGTCACAATTCCGTGGACCAATCGCGATCCTCTTGAAAAAAAAAAAAGCCCAACATGGCTGCTGGCCTTAATAACGCGACGCTAGTTTCTCGTGACAATTATTCTGCTTTTTTGCAGCGTGTTTTACGTGCCCGAGGTTACGCCACGAAATCCTAATGGTATCGGCTTGCGTTTGCAGCAGTTTTTGCGCGACAACGTGAGAATTCAGCGACGCTATCGCCAACGAAAGTTTCGAAGCGGGCGCGAGGCTTAGCACTGCTGAGAGGTATGTTAGACGGTATGTTAGACAGTATCTTGGACAGAAAATGAATTGGGAAGACGGTGCATTGGACATGACTTTCTTTCTTTACTTAAACAGCTATTTCGTCGACAAAAACGTACTCTAACTTATTTAAATGTCCCGAATGAATTAAATAAATATTGTAGGAGTTTAAGACACGTTTCCTGGAGGAAGAAAAAGCAACGTTGCTAGCGAACTACTTTCTCGACGGCGGAGGCACTTCAGATGGGCGCAATGCGCTTGTGGGTGGAGCTAAAAAATTGTTCTCAGGTTGCATCCGACTATAGACATGATTAAAATAGCGCAAATTTGACAAGGACAAAATGAAGGCACACGTAGAACAGGACTGGCGCTTGTCATTAAAAAGCGCCAGTCCTGTTCTACGTGTGCCTTCATTTTGTCCTTGTCAAATTTGCGCTATTTTAATCATGACATTATTAAATTGCACTTAAGATTGTACGGGTCATACGTAGGATTTGCGACAAATCGTACATATATGTCACGTGCGAACGCTGTGCCAAGCGTCCGTCTCGATAAAGCCACTGTAGTGATTTAGGTCTCACCCGCGTCACAAACACGGACTGTTTTCCGCCAAGAAAACAAAACCGCTTTTCTGCGGAGCCGAGGATCTCTCACAGTATACCACTTCTTCATAAACGTAATAAACCCTCGCGAGTTAAAAAAGAAAAAAAAAGTCCTATTTTTACTTTTGCGAACGCCACATTCCTTGCTGAGGTGGTTTTGACTTACACAAAAACTGCGTAGCTTTATCCTCCGAACATTTACCTTCAAAAAGCTTTTGGAAAGAAAAAAAAATGTTAGCATCACGGAGCACGAACGCTATGTCGAGAGGAAACAAAATAAACAAAGCTAGCGCAAAAAAAAAAAGAGCCAAAAAGTAGAAAAAAAAACAATCGCTACTTGTCATCGTCTGATTTGTACCTGTTCTCTTTTCTCTTTTTTACGACGTATTTTGATTTTTCCTAGTTTCCTGTAAGTAATGCGATCCCGTAGTTAATTTCGCGCTCTCCCCTTCCGACGGATTTCTGCGAATGGCCGGAGCGTAGCCCTGCGCACACAGCCGCGGCACACGTATACACACGACACATGCGCGCACATCTCCCCTCGAACACAAAAACAGAGACAAGCAGAGATGTACGCAGTTGGAACAGCCTCCGACAACCAGGGAGCAACAATAAAAATCGTCGAGCGTGCGAGCGCTATCCGGGGGCTAAGTACAAATGATTTCTGCCGTCCGCATTATGTGCCTTTTTATCTTTTTTCTTTAATGTAATCTCTCTCTTTCCCTCTACCGCCATTACCCTAATTAATAAAATGACGGGAGACGCTAGAACCCGAAACAAAACAGGCGCCAAAACGGCGGAAGGGGAGTGGGGTTGGGGGAGGAGCCAGTCGGTGACGTAACGAAGAGATACCCCGTGACGTCACTGACTAGGCCCCGCCTCCTTCCATGGCGGCTGCTATCGGGGTTCCTCAGCAGGGATTTCTTTTTTCATAATGTTTTCTGCTATTGCTCGACGTTTTTGGGATCCGCCAATTAGAGAGCGATGAAACGTCGCGGACGGGGTTTTTTGTCTCTCGGTGTGCGCTCGAATCGGTTTGCCTTGTCGCGCATGCGCAGCTGATCTCTCCTGGCTGCAGCCTCGACCAAGGCCGCGTCTGTGTCAATAATAAAGACGCTGTCCAGAACTGCGTATCTGATTTTCTGGGTTCTGTTTTGTTCTTCTTGTTCCGTCGCTTCGTACAAATCTCGCAAACGACTCACTCCGCTCATCAACTTCGTTCGCAACGGCCATGTACACGTTACTGAAACTAAGTAACCAAATATCGTGACCCGTTACTGGCTTCAAAAGTAACCAGTACGTTTCTCGTTACTGAGATATTAAAGGATAGCGTTACATTCACATGACTCTGAGTGTGTCGTCCTTAATGCAGAAGTAGCCGGTTCCAATATTTTCCCATCATTAACTATTCCTCGCTTTTAAGACCTTCGTTCCGGGATAACTGTGGCTATAGTAGCGACGTACCACGTGCACGGGGGATTCACAGGTGATAACTTATAAGTTATATGACACCTAGCAAGGTTGGCAGACCACTTTCAAGTTTTCGGTCCTTGTCGTTCAAAAGAGAATGATGTGAGTGTTTTTAGTTCGTAGTGTCAGAACGTATATCAAGGTTCCCAGCAGCTCTGTATACTTCAAGAAATGTAATCTACCTGTAACTGACTGCGATGCAAGCATAATGCAGCAATGCACGGCAATCAATTTAACTATATATGGCGGTCAACTCACTAAATTATCCTATTTTGTTGACCGCGAATTATTTGTGAGGTCTTTTAGTGCTACTTACTTTTATTTTCTGATTTATTTCCCGCGTTGCGCCAGGAGGAAAAAAGGGCGTGTTCGCTTGTCGTCACGCAACACGAGGGCGACATTATTAGCTTTATTTAGGTTATTATACCTCATAAATAAATAATCCCCGTCAGGGATAAACAGTCCAGGACGCATGATCGCACTGCGAGACAACGCTGCAGACAACCACGTCTAAATGCCCAAGTAGCTTTGCGAGGTAATTACGGGGGGTGAACCACGTGACTTTTCGCGGAGTTCTCCGCAACCATCCTGCGTTACTGTGAACTCACGCCGCGCGTATGGGAAAAATGCACTGAAGCTGGCGAAGTTTGTTTGCTAAACTCTAAGACCATACAAAAAGATGGAAGAAAGAAATCCCGGGGGAGCTCCGAGTTTCGTGCATCTAATTAGATTTAATTTCGGCTGCAATTAGCTTGGCCGTTTATTTTCTCTCTCTGATTCGCCCGAGGCGTCGCGAATTTACCCTCGTTCTATCGCACTTCTCTTTTTCTTTCCGCCGTCTGTTGGGTGGCTGTCTGTCCTCGAGGCTACGCGGATGTGTGTATCCTCTCACACCGGGAGCTGCTTCGTCTGCTATTAAGGGGTAGTCTCTGTGACGAAACTTATATTGTCTACTTTCTTTTCAAACGAGTCTCGGCGTTCTCTCTATCTTGTTTTTGTATCTCGTGTGTGCGTTCGCTGGGATCTAACGAAGTTGGCGCACGATTGTTTGAGCGGTTGCCTCTAATTGTCGCGACCTTGAACGAGGGTCACCCGACAACCTGCGGCGATGTCAGGCCTCGTCGGCGTTTGGTTAACGTTTCCGTAAAATTTCAAGGCGCTGATTTTTCTCGAATGCTCAAAAACGACACTAGACAATTCATACGGGCGTGCTAAGAGCCATGTCTTCCATAGAACGTAACAAGTCTGGTTACATAAGGCTCAAACTTTGCGTGATTTTCAGCCTACTGTTAGCCGAGAGCACAAAGTATGCGGAATCACTATGTTAGAGTCAGGAATATGCGCTCACGAAGCTTTGTTTTGGAGGGCCGCATTTGACGTTATTAGTGTTTGCGACAGCATTTGAAAACTCTGTCGAACCATGCACTCACTTGGCTTTGTAGTTTTGTTTTTTTTTTGTATTTTTTTTAACGCTATCGACAATGACTATTACCTTACTTTGTATCGTGAGTTCACGTTCACAAGTTACACAAAAATCTGTAATGCTAATCATATTACATCATCGACTACTGTAGATTTCTCTGCTCCTTCAATCCTAGCTTCGGAACGGTTGAAGTATACTCGGGGTTGGTAACTCAGCTATTTCTTCATTACTAGCTCCCAAATAAATCAGTCAACCAACTACCGGACCTTTTCGTCGTCTGTCATTCTGATGAACTTGAACGTCTTTCGTTACAAGCATCGCTGTTGCTCGTAACGCCATCCTGAGACAGTGACCGGTAACGCACTTCTTGCGAACCGGAACGGGAATGCGTAGCGTTACTTCTCAACCAAAGTAACGCAAGATTTTGTTTTTTTTATTTATGGTGCGAAAATGTAATTGATGTTAATCCTGAAAGAATAGTGCTTGCTCCATTTAATAATCGGTAACCAGTATACTACCTTATTGCCATTCGATCGAGTGACGAACGGAAAATATAAAGTTAATTTTACAAACGTGTGTGTGTCAGACACTGATAATAGCTCTATAGAGAGAATTGTCTCAGAACCGCCAAAATATACGTCCCTGCGCTAAACGCTTTTTTTGTGTGTGTGTGTGTGTGATTGAGTTAAGAGGATTTTGCTAAATGCTGCTTAGGATTACACCATAAAGCTAATAACTAAATAAACTTGCCTCAGTTTTTTTTTTTTTAGGCATTGACAGGCGCCAAGAAAATTCGAAAAATATGAGCATCGTTCACCCCCTCAACTCGAAGCCAGAACAAGCGGCCACGTGGCCTGGTGCCTCTCCTATGCCATAAACGTCAATCATAGCCACGCGCGCTGAGGCTGGCAAAGTGAAAAACGCACGCTGAGCACCGGGCGTTGTCAGGGTTTGGTTATTCTTATCACCGCAGTGGTTGGACTCCAGCCACTACCCGAGTGACCGCCGAGGCACTGATTGTTACGAGCCGAGGTCGGGTACTCACGCATTCTCGTGTCCAATAGATGAGCCCCGCTCGAGTGTCGTCAGGCGAGTGGTTTCGATCCCATAATTACGTCATCAAGTTTTGCGAAGGCAAGCCTGAAAGAAATAGTCCCCTTTTATCCTCGCAATTTCACCGGGACAAAGAAGCTACCGAATCAGTGGCAGTCTTTGCGAGTATACTTGAGCCAGACTAGAACCAGTACGCCCCTGCGAAATCATGAACATTCCACCAGATATCGTTTCATGACTCATTTAATAAAAAAGAGGCTCCTACGAAACTCGAAAAAGAGAAGTATAAAATAAACGGCCGGGCGGCGGTCTCGTTTCAATTAATGCTTTACTTTAATTACCATTTCCGTTTCACGCTAATCGAGTGTCCGCAGCGCCACATAGCGGCGGACGCCGGAGTCGCGCGTGCCCCTCCTCTCCCTTTTTCTCCCGACTCTTCCCGAAATTGATTTTATCCGTGGAGGAATTTTTAATTAGGAAAGCAACAAAAAGAAGAAAAAAGGAAGTGGCTCGCTGTCGGTTGACACGGCGTGCGGGTCATCCTACTAATGAGCGCGAAAATGGAGCGCTTTTCCGCCGCCATCGCCTAATTAATTAATAATAAAGCAGCGAAAGAAATCGAAAAAGAGAGGATGAACTCGCTTTCTCGGCGGGCTTTTCTGTTTAATGAGTTGCCCGGATTTCGGGATAAGCTTATTATTCGGCTGAGCGGCCATCATGGTGGCGCCTTCCTCCTTCCTGATTTCCTCTTTTTAATTATGAATCGGTCATTACGCCTTTAATGATTGGGGAGGAATCTCAGAAATTCGAAAAGGCTTCTCGATGAACTTCCTTCCGCAATACAAAACAAAACAACAAGAACAAACAACATACAACAACAAATATCGCCCGTTAGAAAACCGGGCTATGTAAACCAGGACGTAGCTCAATAATTAAAAATGGAAATGCAGAGGGTACTCGCTTACTTATCTGTCGAAAAGTGAGCTAATACTTATTTATTAATATTGTTATTAAAAAAAAATCAGGATTTACTTTTCTTTTCGTGGTTCAGAGATTGCATTTATAAATTCAGTCTACGCATCCGTGGACTCTTCTGTGCACTTATGATCGGACCACACGTTCTGAATTGACCCACTCGTTTGCAGTAGGTTGTACTAAGGGCTTTTATCCTCCCATATTCCATCAGGGAGGTGCTTCGAAATGATGACTGTCCATACGGTTTTCTCAGACAAGTTAAAAATGAGAGCAACACTTCAAATCCACATAGACTGGCTAAGCACCATACCTCGCTGTAACCAGCTCCCTCTGCGAACCTTTTTGAGAAGTGCCGCCTCAACCAAGTGAATAGATGTGTGCGGAGAACATTGGCGGTCCCGGTCGTGACTGGTCTTTCTGGTAAACGACTTTCGCCTGTCTTCTCGCGTCCCTTTGTTGCCGCTTGGCCATCTTGGTTCTTCTCAGCTTCTTCGGATGGGGCCCACCCCCTCGTTCCGAAGTGAAAGGCCCCACCATTAGTCCTTAATCGAGTTGCAGACGACTCCCCGGGTCTCCGCCAACGACTTCTGGGCTCCGGGCGACGTGTCGTCTGCTTTCTTAAAGTGAATCTTTCGGTTGTTATCTTGCGTTTTCTTTAAACTAATTTTTGTCAGGCCTTTTTTTCTTTTAACAATTTTCGCAATTTGTAAGGACGAAGCCCATTGTGGGAGACGCTTGGCTCCCTGCTTCCTCGTCTGCTTTGCTTAGGAGACGACGGCTTCTGAGACTATGGTCTCTGTCTCGCTGTCCCCTCTCCGAGACCTTGAAACGTGGCGTCACTTTTTATGTATGGGTCGTTCAGGAGGATCTGTTTACGGGGGTGGTCGGCTTCGCAGAACGCCTTCCAAGTCGCACTGTTTTGCAAGGTCTTGGGTGACCTTCTACCTGGCCTCAAGAAGGGATTGTCCGGTGATATCCGGAAGTTACTAAGTTTTTTGCGCTGGTTACGTAGAGAGGGCCTAAATATGTCCAGATATGAAATTTATTTTGTTAAAAGACGCCCCAATATTTGTTAAATGAAGTATAAACATGAATACGAAACTTCACGCCAAATTTCGCAAGTGTGCATGGCTGGTCGTGTCGTGACGTCTGATCAGGTGTGGTTACGTCAGAGGCCCGCGGGCGTTGACTTATTCCCCGTTTTGATAAACATGGTTGACGTTTTGATCAACATGGTAGAATTATTTAAGGTGGAATTATTTAAAGTGGAATTATTTGCGCGGCGGAGGATTGAAAAATCGGATATTGTGAGCTGGATGCTATTTCTAGAAGCAATGACGATATAATTTAACTGTGTACTGAAAGACAAAATATTTTCCGGACAATCTCTTTAAGTTATTATAGTTGACGTTTTTTCTTTCCTGCGAAACTATGAATAATGGCGTTATTACAAACCTTATGCAGTAACCTATGCACATACTGCAATGCTTGTTTGCGTGCTTGACCAAGCTGAGATCCTTCCCGGGTGTGGACGGATTAGTTTATCCCGGCACATGGGAAAAACTGCGCTCAAGACGGCTGTCTCGATGCCCTTTCTACTTCCACATAATTTTCTTGGCGTCCTTGTTCAACCGTTGGTGAGAAATAACGAGGTATCAATGCGGCTGTCCATTTTCAAGGTGTCACTAAGAATAGACGGCGAGCTATTATACTTTTAAAATGTCCGTGTACGGGAGAGGGGGAGTGTTCCGAACGCCGACCAACTGTTCAGTGAGGTGTGTGGTGTAGTCTGATTGCTGTATACAAACGAAATCACTGTGACGCCAACTTCAGCGCTTCTTGCGAACCGACGTTCGCCGGATGGTACCCAACACTCTCCCTGAAAGCCCCAAGAAGAGTCTCACGGCTGTCACTCTGGGAGTGTCCGGCGTAACTTTACGGGCTTATTGCCAAGATTGACGTTTAAAAACACGTTGTCACAACAGTGACAGAACGGATTGTGCGCACAGTCTGACGTCAGTGACGCCATTCTTTTCCGTACGCGCAGCTTCTCGGTCTCTTATACAACGCTCCCCCCTTGGGCACACTGCCACAGCGTATTTCGACCACGCAGAGTTGTCCGTAACGCGTTACGTTTTTCTGTGACGTAGTAACGTACTCGTTACATCTTTTCATATCAGTAACAAATAACCTGCCTGCGTTACTTATTTCGGGTAAAGTAGTACGCTACTCTTACACCTTCCCAAGACTTAGATGCTTTCCGTGTTTCTATACGGCAAGCCATATGAATCCTCGGATTCCCTCCACATACGTCTTCACAGTTTTGCCTGTTTATCCCCACGCCAACACTCCCGCTTTACAAAAACCGCAATGCCCACGCTCATTGTTACAGTGTGGCAAAATGGTGACATTTTATAAATAAAAAGTAAACCAAGTACGGCACTTATTATCGGTAACGTATAGGTCGGTACGTCAAAAGAAAACGTTCGCTTTATATGGAGGTAACAAAGGTCGCTAACTTGTTCCTTTATTTAGAAGGAACATATTGTAAAACACTATTTTAGCGGCCCTGGTTTGTCGGGAATGGGGCAGAGGAATTATATTCAGGACCGTTAAATTTCGCGAATTCTAAAGGCTGGAATTGGCCTCCAACTTTCGAAAATTTCGGACTTTTACGAGCCCGAAATTCTCGAAAATTAGGGCTCGCGAACGTTAAGAGTCTCGCAGTATTTCGTTACTTCTCTTTTCTACTTCTAACGCCTACAACACTGATTTGGAGGATGTCTCACGGCATGCGCGACTGTTGATCCCGAAGACGCCATGCCATGGGTGCTCGCGTCTCCAGTGCGGGAGCATGCGATGACCGCTCCGAGCTAACGACCGCCCTCCATTCTCACGGCCGTCCATGAGGACCACGTCGTGGGAAGGACGTCTCTGGGCTGTCGCCGAACTCCAGCTGTTCAACGGGGGAGGGCGGAAGGGGGCGATCCTGGGTGCTCAGATGGCACACGTCCCCGGACGCCACGTTAGGCTTAGCTCCGGGAAGGGTGGGACGCTAGGCAGCGGCTAGGCCTAATGATGCGTGGGTGGTGACGGTCTCTGGGCACCTACCTTCTCACGGGAACAAAAAACAATCTTGAGGTTTTTTTGTTTGTTTGTTCTTTCTTTGTCCGCAGACCACGTCACGGTCTCGTTTGGGTTATATCGCTGTTTCGACGTCGTTTATCGTTGTTGCGAAGCTTCAAGGTCGTTCCAATTCCCGCGGTTACTTGGAACGGCGTTGAGCTAATACCGCCTAAAAGACAAGGCCTGCGTATGACGTCACCGTTAGTGGATCCCCGTCTTTTTAATGGGATAACAGGCTGACGCTGGACCAGAGGCTTCCACTGCAATCTCAGCTTTGGGGTGAACGGAGTCACCATTAAACAAACTAGTTATGCCGCAGCTACTCTGAAAATGTCAGGAAACGTTTTGTTCACGGTATCCAACACGCAGGAGTTAACTTCGGCTCCTTTCTACATAACCTCCAGCCACCTCGAGGCACTTTTGCATTCGATGAATCCAACGGTCGAAACAACGCTGGAAATCATCCGGTTTCAAGAGAAAAAGCTGATCCTCAACAGCAAAAAATAGGTATTCTCTTGTCTCACACACTTCTCCACGGAAGGGTTCCTTCAGTTTTAGGGGATCGCCAATAGTCCCAGGGCGCCAGGTGGGGGAAATAGGCGGGCGGAGTCAGCAGACCAGTTCCGGAGTCAGCGATGAAGGTCAACGTCCTGCTAGACTTGTGAGAAGGTGCGTTGTCGTGATGAAGGATTTGACGACGCATTTTCTTATTGAATCGACCTCTGAGTAGTTTTTGAAAACTTCCGGCAGGCACACTTCTATGTACCATTCAGAGTTCCCAATTCGCAGTTTGACTATCCTCAAGGGGGAAAGAGGCCACAACACTCTTGAATCCGAAGAAAATGGCAAACATTGTCCTGCTGACTGATTTGGCGCGGCGAAACTTCTTCGATGGCGGCGCTCCTTTTCTCGACCACACCGTACATTGAAACTTGGTTTCAGGGTCCCTGTTGTAAAACCAGGTCTCATCATCAGTCACGATTCGCTTCCAAGCAGCAGACTTCCCTTCCTAAAATTTTTGGAGGCACTGGCGGCCAAAAATTCACATAGGATCCCTACCGAAAAATCCGGTACAACTTTTCACTATCCGGATTATAGAACTGGAAATTTGTTTCTGGAAACCCGAAATCCAGATTGCCAACAAAGGAATAATTTCTGAAAACCCAAATTCCAGATAGAATCCAGATTGATTTTCGGTTCTATAATCCGGATAGCGAAACGTTATAACGGATTTTTTGGTAGGGATGCCTTGAGCTCAGGAGTCAGCTGGTGGGGGACCCATTTGGCAGATTTATTGCTGTAACCAAGGTTTTCAGTCAAGATTCTTCAAATTGATAAGGCATCTATACCAAGTAGTTATGTCGAACTTCTCCAGGGTAACTCGACCATCCTCCTGAACCGCCGCGTTCACATAGACACATTTTCATTGTGGGTTGACATTTTGGGGCGCCCTTCAAGGGATGCTGAACCGAAATCTGGATTCCACAAAGCACGGCGGCAAAAGCGTGCAACGTGATGCCGCACACACCAAAACATCACTGATACACCGATATCTCAAACAAATAACCGAATTTAAAAAAAAAAAAAAGAGACGCATTGGACAGGTATGTTTACGTCTTGTTTTTCCGAGAAGGAGAGGGAACGGCCTCGCGTCTTTTCCGCCTCGCTGCTTTGAGGGAGCAAAGCGAAGAGAGGAGGAATCGAGATTTCTTGACGTCACGCGCCGTGTCGGCCTCGTTCAATCTCGACCTCTTTTTCCAACAATACGGCTGTCGATTCGAGATATCGCCTTACGAGTAGTGTTGCAGCGACTGTAGCGTCCCGCCTATAGCTCCTGCATTGTTTTCTGAAATCGAAATTTCGGTTCACCATCCCTTTCAGGGCGGGCGTCCTCCACAGAAAAGTCTACACTTCGAAAACGATTGAACCACCTGGAAATCATCGAAAGAGTCGGGGCTTCATCGCCCATAATAGATTTTAGTATCTCGACGCACCTTGCATGCTTTACAGAAGACGGGAAGTGGTATAAAGAATCAACGACCGTTCGAGCTTCTTCATGAACGCCGTTTTTTTTCATCCCGCAGCAAGTACTCGAATTTTGATTTCTCGTCTCCATAGGTTCCTGGGTAAAAAAATACATTTTAAACTTCTTTAGAATGCTCAAGGAAAATTTTAAAAAATACGAAAATGTTTGCAATTACGTTTAAAAATTGGAAGTGCTCGAGCGACCGAAGTTTTGAAACACCCTTAGAAAGGAACGCAACCGAGCACAGTCAAACGCAGATGTATAAATCAGACGTCGGTGTCACGCTGCTCGTACAAAAGATTGTCGGCCAACACAAGTCACCGCAATATCCGTGGTTCAAATGACGTGTGCCCAACAAGTTTCTCCTTCAATTCATTACTATGCGGCATTGGAAGCACGGATCTCGTGGTGACTCGCGTTCGAATCTTTTGAGCCGAGCCATAGCCTCCTCTATTGGCGACGTGAGCGATCCAAAGCGCCGCTGTGGTCGGTCTTCCACGATTGGTGGAATGCTGACTAGGACGTCAGCAAAGGACTTCTCATCGACGGAAGTTAGAGTAACGTAGAACTTTAATTTTGACGGTGTTGGCTGTGCTGGTTTCAGAGCGCAATGATTTCAAGCTTCCACAATGCTCATTACAAACACCATGGAACATGCTGTTCGTAAGGTAATGACGTCACGAAAGGGAACCGTAGGAGGGCGCCACCAAAACATCCCGCAGCTAATACTGACAAAGCCTGGCAGATAGCCACGAGACGCGGCCGCCGGAAGTCAAAGGTACAGCGGAAGACAAGAGGCATGCAACGGTCGCCCCGCTGCGGCGAGACGCCGAAACACAGCTGTCCCGAGCGATGGAATGTCCGATCGTCCTCCTCGCGTTCCTCGCGCTACCGTTTCTTTTCTCATCGGGTTTGAAAACCATGTTTCGGGTCCTCGCCGCTGCAAAAGCTGTGCGCTGACGTCCAGGTTCCCCGAGAAATGTTCTGCTACCAGATCTTCGCGCTCTAAATCTGCCACCGGGCACTCTATGGCTCCGTCATGGAACTGCCAGGCTTTGTGAGTACAGAGGGGCTATGGCCCAGCTTAAGGGGTGTACCCGCGCTGTTGCTCCGAACAGAGTTTATGTTAAATATCTGACAGACCATCATAAACGAGCCGTGACACCGCCAATATATCACGCAAAAAACACACTTTGTGAGGCATGTTTCCAACGAGTCATTCAAAGACCGTCTGGATACAGGTTGGAAGCATATGGGGATGCTCGCGTCCGCACGCCATCCTGTTTGAAGCCGCGGACAGTGGGGCTTAAAAGCTTTCTTCTGAGTAGTAATATTATAATAATAGATTGTAAAACCCCAGAAAGGTATTCTCTGCGATGCACCAACAAAAAAGGATAAAAGGAAAACGTCCCTTTCTAAACTTCCGGTTGCCTTTCGTTTGAGAAACCCATCGTCGTTCAACGGCAGCACACGTGTATACACGTTAATGAAATAACCTAAATACCACTCCTCGTTCCTTGCTCAAAAAGTACCCCTTCAGCTTGAGAGTAACGCGTTATTTTCTCGTTACTGCGAATGTGTCGTCCGTATGCAGCCGCTCCCAATGTTGGTCGTCGTTCGTAAATCTCTCGCTTTTTAACGCGTCAGTTCGGGGATAACTGGATATACTGACACACCCTCGTGCTCATCCTTTTATGGCTTATCCAGCGTTCTCTCGTAGTACAGGCGCGAGCTGGGGTGACAACTGGGTTGGGTACTTCCGTTGTATTCCCCTCCAGAAGTTACACTATAAACCGGCACTCGTCACTTCGTCACAAAGTAAGAAAAATACATTATTCGTTTCTTTTCTTAAAATGTAACTACCTACGTCGTTACTTGGTCACCGAAAGAAAGACCGCTAAACACGAGCAAAGCGTCACTCGTAGCGCGTGATGTAGAAGCTGCTTCTTATTTAGGTGGTGTTGATCAGATGCGCATGACGCTCTCCTCGGAATCGTGATGATATCCTCGAGGTCGTCCGCTGTCCCGCAGAAAGAGAAGAAAGAGAGGGGGAAAAACCCGAGCGAACCCGTCCACGCCCCAGTTGTCCCGTTATCGGGGCTAATTGCGACACCGATTCATTGCCATGCAGAAGCCGTCGCTAAAGCGCAGACGCCAACGCCGAGCAGACGAATTCCAGCCGCAGCGAGCTCATCGCAGGCAGACAACGATGCGAAGGCGCTCCGTGTACTTCCGGTTCCGGTTTCCGGCGTGGCTTCCGTTGAGTTGGACGAGTGGAGGCTCGAGTTATATCATCGTGCGGTGCGTCCCTAAAAATCAACTTACGGGGCTTTTTTCGCCGCAAAATTAGAACGACCCATCGCCGAATGCTTACATCCTCCGCACAAATGTATCGCTATAGCAGTCTGGACCAGATGCCAAAGTTTCAAAAGAAACCGTCATCTAAAGGTCCGTTCACACTCTTGCAACCGAGTGCGACCGAGAGAGACCAAACCGGTTTTTAAGCCTCTTGCGATCTCTTAGGACCAGCTCCGCTCAGCGCATCCGGTCCCAAGAAGTCTTTCTCGGTCGTACTCGGTTGCAAGAGTGTGAACGCGCCTTTACTCTAAATAACTTTTTTGAAAATTGCGTCGGGAAAATTGGTCTCGTTTTCGGTAACTGGCGCTGTTCATCTTTATGTGTTTCAGGGCTCCGTGGCCGTCATTTTCCCAATGAAAATATAACAAAATCACTTATGCCTTCTTAATAATTCAACGGATACTTCTGTAACTTTGGCGACTGAGTTGGTCCGCTAGCTCTTCTTTTAGACGGGAAACGAGCATTAGGCGATGTGCAGTTTAATTTTGCGTTAACAACAAAAAAAAATAAAAAAATAAAAAACACTGTTAGGAAGTACTTTGAGTACATGGTACTTAAAGTAGTACTTCAAGTAGGTTTAGAAAACTTGCACTTTACTTGAAGTATGTGCCTCCTGTAAGATGTACTTGTGCTTTACATAAAGTATTGGCGACGTGAGCGATCGAAAGCGTCGCTGTGGTCGGCCTGCCACGATTGGCCGAATGCTGACAATGACGTCAGCAAAGGTCTTCTCATCGACGGAATTAAGAGGAATATATGAGCTTGAATTTTGACGGTGTAGGCAAAGTTGGTTTCAGAGTGCTATGATTTCAAGCTTCCAACATGCTCATTACAAACACCATCGAACTTGTTGTTCGCATGGTCGTGACGTCACGAGGGGGAACCACACGAGGGCGCCACCGTAACATCTCGCCGCTCATTCTTTCTTGTGCTTTCGGAGGCAAGTAAAACCAAATGTAAAACCCTCGACTTCACAGTACATTCTCCAAATTTGGTATTGATAGATTTGTATCTAATACTGGGAGGCAGGCACGTAGCCAGGATTTTGTTTCGGGGGGGGGGGGGGGGGGCGCCTATGACGAAATACTGTATGGGGGAGGGGGGAGGGGGGGGAGAGGGGGTCTTAGCAAAATGGAAGATTTCGGGGGGCCCGGGCCCCATGCCCGGCCCCCCCCCCCCCCCCTGCGAGGGCATTCAGGAGGGGTAAGAGCCTCTAAAGAGCATCCACGAGAACATGAATTAGGCAAGTAAACTCATGAAAGCACAAGGCAGTGGCGTAGCCAGGAATTTGGGGGGGGGGGGGGGGGGGGTGTTGAGGTGGCTGTGACGTCCATGAGTTGGGGTGCGCAGAGGGGGAGTGGTGGTCAAAATGCATGTGTATATTATAGGGTCGGCAGGAATTGAGGGGGGGGGGGGGGGTTAAAGCCCCATTTGTGGCCCCCCCCCCCCTAGCTACGCCCCTGACATTGGGGCGTAGCCAGGAGGGGGGCCGAAAGACTTCGTTCAGTGGAACATCACGGACACACATGACGCAGGGCCGCGGGCGACGCTGGACATGTCGCGCGCCTTGTTGTAGGCAACAGAAGATTCATCGAAGGCAGTCATCTCTTTCCCATGCTCTAGCACGGCCCGACTGGAAGCGGCCGCTTCCAATCTAGCCGCGGCTCTACCTGCGTGGGCAGAGAAAAAGGAAAAAGAAATCAGTAGGCGCCTCTGATCACATCGCACGAGAGGGACATCTCGGAGATCAATAATTATCGGTCCATTCATTTTGCGAATGCGGGTGGTGCCTATGCGGACAGCAAGTCTGTTTGTTCCGGAGGAGTTGCGGTGACGGCAGGACGATGCCGAGTTCTGATTGGCTCTGATTGGCTCTGATTGGAAGGATAGGGGGTAGACCAGAATGCTAGATGCCTTCGTGTATACCCACTATTTCTGTTTTCAGTCAGCCAATAAGAGCTCGGCGTTCTGACATCATCGCAACCCCTGTGCAAGAAGCAGACGAACTTCCACTCCACATAAGAACGCGCACAATCTTGAGAATACGCTACAACTGGCCCAATGTCGAGCACTCACGCACACACATGCGCACACAGGGGCACACCAGTCAGTTATGTATAGGTATACACGTTGATACTACACCATTTTCGGAAAAAGATTCGTGGCGACATATTTCATTCAGATTCAAAAATATTAATTGATGTTGTCACACACCCCCCCCCCCCCCCACCCCCCGCACTCGCACACACACACACACACAGAAACACACACACACACACAAACACACACACACACACACACACACACACACACACACACACACACACACACACAAACGAATACTCGGGAAAGGCAATAGGGTGTGTGCTGGATAAAAAAATACGACATCAGGGGGGCTATGTTCAACAAATGTTTCGTTTCTCCTAAAAAGAAACGGAAGTGACGTAACTGACGATATCGCGTCTGATCGGCTAGAGGCTCAAATTACGAAGGATGGAAATTCCTTCATTTTTACCTCTAACCAATCAGACTCGATATCGTCAGTACCGTCACTTCCGTTTCTTTTTAGGAGAAACGGAGCATTTGTGGAACACAGACCCCCCAGTATACTCAATCAAAATTCTGTTTCAGGAATTCATAATGCTTTCGTTAAATACGCTCCATCTGTAACACTTCTGAACGACGCCGTTTTTTTTGTTTTCAAGGGACGCTTTCTACGTTCTTGTCGGTAGGCATCCTCTGACTCGAATATGTATGTTTTTTTTGTGTAAAATTATTATCTCGTTAATCTTTGTAACATCCATGAGCTTGTTTTTGAAAGCATATCGGGGGGGAAAGAGGAAGGCCTGCGGGCGGGGCAGTGGGCGGGGAGATGGGTTGGCCTAGACAACGAGAAGAAAGGCAGCGCACGAGAATAAGGATAGCGAATAAAACGCGAGATTCACGGTACGGGCTCTGCTTGTTGTTTGAATAGCGGAGAGGGAAAACTCGAAAGAAAAGAAACCCGACAGCACATACAATACACGGGCGTGCACACGCACGCACGCTCGCGCGCGTGCACGCAAGCTGCCCCAAGTCCCAACATCGAGAAAGCAGTCGAGAAATACGGGACCTTTTAAAGGCTTCATCGGTCGCGGAAGACGGCTTGTAATCGATGAAAACGGCCTGATAAAAACAGTTTACTCGACATGTATACACGCAAAGAAAAAGCTCCCGAAAATGTTCGCAAGAAAATTAAAAAGAAAACAACAAAAACGCCATTTTATTGCGGCTATAAACTGCGCCTCGAGATTTTGTTTGTGCGTGCTTTTGTGTTTGTTTCTGCGATCGGACGATATGGTTTCGAGATGTTCCGGACATGCGGCAGCCACGCCCCCTCCCTGCCTTTCAGCGGGGGCTTTGTGTGCGCAACACAGTTCAAGAAGGAAACGCCGATGGGCACACACACGCACACAAAAAGAGAAACACACACACACACGCACAAAAAACATTGAGATGTTTTCGTGCACGCGATTCATGGGTCCGCCCACTTCATTGTGCTCGTCTTTTGAGTACACAAAATTAAGGGGTCGTCAGAATATGTTTTCGGGGACGGGGAGGAAAACGAGAGGAGGAGACTTACGTTGTGTCGAAAGGATTCGATCAACTTGTGTCCCGTATCCGGCGTACCTTTATCGATATCGAATCAGTCGTCTCTGTTTAGTCAGACTCCCTGCGCCGCCCGGGCTTTGAAGGGTCCGGCGTTTTGCTGCGGCCTTCTAATTAGTTCCGCATCGCAGGGCCGCTCCTCAAACAAATTATAGCAACGAAAGAGAAATGTATAAAAGGATCACACGCTTAGGATGAGAGTTTTTACTTTCCCCCGAAATCGAATGTTCTGAGACTTTTATTTTTTTAATATAACATTACGAGAAGTTGTGCTAAGCCAATAACAAACCATCGGTTTGTGATTGGCTTAGCACAACCGAGCTCGATACTTTTAACTAGAAATAGTGAGGAACCTGTCAGGTGATCCGAACACATATTTTTTCTCGTTGACTAATTGCTTAGTACACCTTGTTATTACTGCCTGATTTTTGATTTTTAAGAATTAAGCGGAATGTTTAACACATTTTTCACATTAACGATAAAGGCGCCGTGCAACGACGTTGAACAGGAGTGTTTGTCTCTTTGCACAAGCTTACAGGCGCTAGCGGGACCCGGTATACTGACACGCAACGCCAGACCAAGAAGCTTCTTTGTCCCCACGTAAATTCAAGGACAAGATCGAAAGTTTTTCCTTCGGTCCTTCGTAAAACTTGATGACGAAGTTGAAGGGATCCCGCAGGGGTTTCGCAATCGAGCTTTGCGAGCCCCGCAGTGACAATGTTTAAACGCGGCTGATACAGTGGACAGGAGAACTGCGTGAGCATGAAGAAGGGGTACTCCACCGATTTTTTGAACTACCTCAACTAACTATATTTTCTGACTCCCCGGCCTTTAGCCTTTCCGGTATGCTATTTAGCATCGCGACATTCATAATAGGTATTGTGAAATCGGCAAATGAAAATGGTGGAAAAACCAATATTAAATATTTGCGCACTTTTCAGTGCCGTGACGTCAGTGGCAGGCAGGCTTGACAGTCGAGCAAGTAGTCTAAAAATAGAATATGCCAATCATTTGCGAGCTTCCATAGCACTCATTTGACACCAAGAAACTGCTTCAAATCCGTTGGGTACAACTTCTGTAGTCCAAAAAGTTAACCCCTGCCTTCCACTGACGTCACTTTGTTGTTGTTGCCAGTAGAGACTTTCAGTTTGAAAAACATGGTGAAGACCAAAACTGTAAATTCAATAACTTCGCGAAAAAACAATATTTTGACCTAATATTTGGGATACTATTTTATCAATGTTTGTTGGTTACTTTAGCAAAATGTCAAGCAAATCGGAGACAATGAAAAAACCGGTGGAGTACCCCTTTGGCTTGTGGCAATCAATGGCTCGACGTGCATTCGTTGACAGTGCAGTGGAAGATAGACGCTCGTGGCACCAGTCACACGTCTACATTTCGTCACGTGACCGCGCTCTCGTTTCTACCCACACGCAGAGAAGGGGTCAGGGGATGAAAGGAAGATGGTTCATTGGTTCCGGCGAGCCCGTAGCTCCCACCGCACTGTCAACTTAGGGGCGGACGAAGTAGCATCGTCGTGATGACGTGGCGCCGTGGATCTACCTTGTCTGGAGTTCGTAAGTGGCCTTCCAGCGATGTCCTCACACGAAAGCATTCCTCCGTCTCTTTCGCCTCTCGAGCCCGCCTTAGTGTACCCGGCGTGTTCCTCGTATACGAGGCTTTGCTCACCGATGACCCTCACTTATTTGCTCCGATGTCTGTTTCATGGCGTTTCGCAATGGAAAATAATTTTTTTTATTTTTTGCTTAAAGCTCGCGAAATAACTGCTTCCTTTAGAACAAAAGTAATTTTAAAAGTAATTTTCTAGAAATTACTGCCTGAAAACAATCGATTACATTACTAAATTACCAACCTAGAAAAGGAAATCATTAGATTGCTCCGTGCTTTCCGATATATACATGGACGCATTGTGCTGGAATGGACACCTTCGCCTACACGTGCTGCGGGCGCTGTGCATGTACGGGAACCCGTGACGTCACACACTCGTCTCTGACATCACGCCAAAGAACTGTAGAACTGGCAAGCCGGTGGAAGTTTACCGCAATGCCTTTTTACCCAAAACCGTAATTTTTTCTATATATATTTTTACGGCACAAGTGAAATTATTAGGGACGAGCCTTTGCGCCGTTAAGGTTTTCTCCTTCTGCCCCAGTTTTGGGTTAAAAAGCATCTGGGCCTTCCTCAATATAGGCCGTTTGCAAAGGCAACCGCAGTTTTCACCAAAATATCTTAAACGATAAAAAGGAAAAACGCTTGGAAGTGACCGGGTGCGGCTGAAAAACGCCAATCCGTCCGCCAAGAGAGCATCATGTGCACGGTAAGTGTATCCGTTCCACTCGTAGGTGTGGCCGCGTTTTACTGTAAATTTGTAAACGCAAGGAATTGGTAAATCCTGTATTCGGTTTGCTCGTCCCTTGGTTCAACCAATCCGGATCGCAAGTTCGTCTGCCTCCTCCGCAGGAGTTGCGGTGACGTCAGAAAAATGCCGAGCTCTGATTGGCCCCGATCAGAAGAATCGTGGGTAGACCTCGAAGCAAGCTGCCCCGAGGTCAACCAACTATCCTTCATTCAGAACCAATCGGAGCTCGGCCTTCCAATGTCACCACAGCCCCTGCAGAAGAAGCAGACGAACTTGCGCTCCGCATACGCCCCTCAAAGGCAAGGCCTGCGCGTGACGTCATCGTTAGTGGAACTCCGAACCGCCCCGAGCGGCAAACGCGCTTAAGATCGACGAAAGTAGCCAGTAGCGTCTTGGCTTCGCGGTGTGCTATCGTCGTGCTCGTTGTGAAACGCTGCCAGGCGCGCTGGCGGCGCTGCGCAAGTTCGTCTGCTTCTGCGTCTGCTTCTGCGTCAAGGCAGCTAGCTTGCTTATAGGCCTACCCACTATCCTTCGATCAGAGTTCGACGTTGTGACGTCACCACAACCCCTAAAATAAAGAAGCAGACGAACTTGCGGTCCGCATAGGCGGTGTCGCACGAATCCACGAGTGATGACGTTTAGCGGGGGGACAGCAAAGCCCCAACAGGTTGCCGAGCGCTTTTTTCCTCGAGAGACGAAGGAGAGAGGCTTGCACCGACTGGTCTCCGGTTTCGAGCCGTCCAGTGAGCCGCTAATTGTTTCTGCAATCAGCGTTTGGCCACCGCCTCCGGCCCCTTTGTGTTTGTGCGCGCTCGCGTTGGAGTGTGTGCGCGTGCGTGAACGCTGGCCTGCTCATTTTTACCCGCTGGTTTCTCGATCGTAGCTGTACTTTTCGCCCAGGGGCCAAGAATACCATTATACGAGATCGTGCCTTTCGGTTCGCTCGGGTCCGTCCTTTTGATTTATCGCCGATGGGAGCGAGTTTGTGGCGCTTCATGGTTGCCGCTAAGATCGTGGCGCACAGTATACAGGAAAACGTAGCCCCTCGTTATTTTCGCCCGACAGGCAGTTCGGAATGTCACTATTAACTTGGTGTTGTCTCTGTTCGCTTATTTGCTGAGTGTCTTTGGAAAGGACGTTATCATGACGGGGTTCGTGGTGGTGGTGGCGATGTCGATAATGCTTATGATGATAGTGCTGATTACATTTAACAGAGTCGTAAATTCAGCCAAACGTTGATCATGATAGAAATTAAACGGCGCTGTTTAGTATCCATCGTGTTATGATTATAATGATTAAGATGATGCCCCAAACAGAGGCGTCTTTGCTGAGATGGTGCCAGGATATATTACAGGTGCCCAAAGTGTATTTCACGCTGTTCGAACCACTCCGAAGTTGTTCACGCTTCGTGTTGTACAATAGACCGATCTCACGAGGAGTTGCGCGACGCCACCGCTGCCGCGGTGCATTCTGGTACCTGTAGTTCTCCCCAGTTTTCCGGCGGCGTCGGCGCGCATTGTACGCCCGGCGTTTGGAAATTTTCGGGTTAGCACGAGACTTTTAGCCAGGTGTTGACTCATGTTTTTCAATCGGTGGCTTCACATGTTGTATGCCACGGAGCTATAATAACAGCACCAGGCAAAATGGCCTCGGATATTATGTCGTTTCGCAAGAAAGAAGCATGGCAAAGAAAGGTCGACAGAGCCAGACAGAGCGGCAGGAAAAATAGCGTTTTACGATTTTTTTCGCGATTTGCTTCATAATTTATATCCAATTAATGCACGTTAGCTAAAATATGTAAGATTACAGGGCACGAGACATAAAGCGTGCCGAAGTGTTCCGTAAGCTGGAATCTCTCTGACCATTTGCTCCGTGCGGCCTATTAGTTGGTCTATTTCAAATAGGACCTCCGCACTGCTTTGCGGAGGCCGTTTTTAATACACTTCTTACTCGGTGTATTATGGTGGTTATAACTGTTATTGCGACGACATGTTTCAAGCACAACTGTGCTTCAAAAGATCAGGACAATCACTAAAAAAGAGCAGCGACTCCCGATGTGCACCACTTGATATAAAACAACTTTTTTTTCGGAAGCAGCCTTCATTTTTTTTTTTCATACCAACGCGAAAAGATTATATAATGCAATTTAGAAGTGCAACACGTACTTACCACCAAAAATGTAACAAACGAACCTCATCCATTGTGTGGTGGTCTATTAGGCTGGTGTTACTGATCCATTCTGCACTAGCACCAGTCGAGACCGCAGAAAAAAGCTTCCCCCGTCGGGAGACTGTTAGCGTTCGGATCTTGCGCAAACAAAATAGAACTGAATAGAAACTGTGCACGAAAAATCATCTCCACCCCAAGCTTTCAGGTATCTGGCATGGTTGCTTCTTTTTGATAGATGCCAATCATTACGGCGCGTCAGGCATGGCCTTTCTGTAGATCAGTTCTTTGTATGCAGGCTTCTCCCGTTGTTCATCTGTACTCTGTCGCACGGGCTGTCAACTAGAATGAAACAACTTTAAGAAAACTATCGCTGACCGAGGAAGTCTATTTAGTTCCTCTTACTTGATGGCTGATTAAACGTTATGCACAAGACTGAGCATCACCAAGCTCAGTTTTTCATCACATTTGATGCTGTTCCGTGGTGCTACACCGAGCCGATGGTCCATCGAATTTTCTTGTTCTTTGCTAATGCACTAGATGTTCACTTGTTTGCAAGGTAATTGAGACGTCCGAGGAGTCGGAATGCTCGAGTACGGTGGCGCCGTTGTTTTGTTTTGTTTTTTCCGCGGCCGCAGTGGGATTACCCCGTGAACGGCAGTGGGCTCACGCGTTCACGAAGACGAAGAAGCAGACGACGACGAAGCAGACGACAAAGCGATTCTAAAGCGATAAGACGACTGAAACTGCTTTTCTGCACTTGCTGAGAAAAGTAAGGCATCACAAACAACACAATCTTATGAAATAAAAAAAAAACATGCAAGAGATTCAAGGTGGTACCGGGGCGTGCCAAATGATAATCTATGATGATGTACGTACGCGCAGCCGTATGTAGCCGGGGAACCGGGAAGGGATGACTACAAGTAGCATGGTGGCGGCACCACTTCCGGAATGCGCGCGCCTGCGCAGTTCGCTTGGTGACATCGGTCTATTGTGAAGCCCGTAAAAAGTATAGTTTGATACTTTGAGAGGGGCAATGTTGGGAACTGGCCTCTCGTTGGATTCACCTCGGCCCTGCCAAACCATATCTGATAAGACTGAAATCAGTGACTTAAACGAGAAACCCAAAGTACTGCAGTTATTTTAGCATTCCGTTCCGGTTCGTTCCAGGTTTTACGTTTCACACTACCGACTTCATTAGTTTCGGTTCGTCCCGTCGTCTGCTTTCCAGGTCGTTAGTTTCGTTTTCGGAGACGTCGAGGAACCCAAAATGGCCGCCACATTCTTTTGTTCTTCGTTCCCGAGAGTGAGAATAAACCGGCTCCCGCTGCAAGAGCCCGCGGCTGTTTTTTGTGGGTACGAGGGTAATTAGAGAGTTTTAATGACGCCACCTAACGATTATCTTATGCATATCCCTCTGCGCTGCGCCGCCGCTGTCGTCCGCGAGAATTCTCGACGTAACGAAGGCGACGGGCTTCGCGTGGCGTCACGTGACATTTAGGTTGCAAGATTTCGAGACGCTTAATGATCTGTTGCGAGCGATTAGATTAGGTCGCGAACGCTTGTAAGTGAATAGGTGCGAGCTCGCAGGTGGTAGTCGTGCGGTTCCTTCAGCGAATGGCGCTCACGAACGGTTGATCTCGGCTAACAGAACTGCTGGACACATCGGTTGTTTAGCCCCTGGTTGCAGAGCAAGAAAGTTCTTCAGAATTGCGAGCATAAAACATACATTTCGTTTCAAGCTTGTCAGAATATTAGGCCCTGCAGAAAATTATAGCCGTCTGAATTAAGCCCTTATTTCGAACTCTTTTTGTTCACGTTCCTTCCATTGAAAAGCACGGCAAAAGCGCCCAAGTACATTCCTCATCTCGCAAACTCATAGTCTTCTTCCGCACAATAAGGTCCGTCTGCTGTGGTTAACGTCACGATGGCAACGAAGAGTCTTCAATCTAGAGGAACGCGCGAACGCAGCGTCTGAAGCCAGCAACGGGAGACGCCATCTTTCGAAGGTCGTCCGCTAACATGGACGCCGCAACGCTCCAAAGTCGAACGCGCCGTTCTGGACGTCAATGCTGGGAGCGGTCGCCTGACGAACCCTTGGCGGTTCTGACGAGGCTTAAGGCCCGTTCACACTCTTGCGACCGAGTACGACTGAGAGAGACGAGATCTCTTAAAACTTCCTAAATGTTTTTAGAATGAGGGAACACAACTGGGCATTGTGGCGCCATCTATGCGGTGACCCTGGAACTGCATTTCACAAGAGCCAAGGTTTTGCGGGATTTCCGAGTTCAAATGTGCGTAATACCCATAGAAAGGCTCGTTTATAACATTGACAAAAGATTTTCGAGCCAAAAAGGAAAGTATAATGCTCGAGAAATAAAAAAAAATATGCCGGACCGCCGAGTTTACACTGCTTCCCAATAGATGGCGCCAGTGTGTTTTCTGGTTTAAGAAGTTTTAAGGAATCCAGGTTTAAGAGGTCGCAAGAGTGTGAACGGGCCTTTAGTGCACACTCGGGCCTAAGGTTATATTAAAGGGGTACTGAATCGAAACTTAAAATATACAGAAAACATCAAGAGATACGTCAAATAGGATAAGATAAAGCTGTAATCGATAATCGCATGGTTGTATTTTAAGCGGATGGCTATATTTTTCTGTCTGGATGCCTGGATTTTGGTGAGCGCTTCAAAATCAGCCGTCGGAGAGCGCGAGGCCTCTCTGGAGATCCGGCAGACCTGGCGCGGTTTTAACGTCATCATGCCGCGGGAGGCAAAGCGTATCGTAGTTAGGACGTTTGCCACTTGGAGGCGCCAACGCGTCACAATCTCGCTTAATCGAAGTACCCGAGGGCATATCGCGGAGCCGGCGGAGCCGGCGTAGCTGCCTCGAGTGTGCACAATGCCCGACCAACGCGACGAGAGCGGTGGGATGAAATTAGCGAGGTCGAAGACGCCATCACCAGTGGCCATGATGGCCGAGTAGCGATTCGGCCTGGAGTCACCCGTCTGCCTGGTCTTCGTCGTCCGCAACAGGTAGCATAGCTTATTACCGAAACGATCTTACGACAAAACCTAAGAAGAAATGCGTATTCAGGAAGCGAAATTATCGCAAGTTTTTCGTACGCTACATTGAAATCCTACGACCACGTACAGAGGTTTACGCACTTTTGATGATCATATCCAGATCGCTGGCTTACGTCGTCGCAGCGACCAACGTGCATTTCTGTGTGGTCTCTGTGCGCGTCCCGACCTCCAGCTGCGAGAGAAAAGACGAAAAAAAAGTAATTGAATCTGAACGCCGGCCAAGGAGAAAAACGCAGAAACCACGGATACCCGACACCCATTGGGGCCCGTTTAATTGGACATTTAGTGGCATCGATAATGCATCGCACGTACACAATCCCCGCACCGCCCAAACAAGCGTTGGCGGAAAGACTATACATCATACTACAACTAGTGGTGGCCAACTCCGCTGTTACTTTCTTCACCAAAGTAACTCGGTGCTACGTTCAAGCCTAAGTAATCTCTATGAGTGAGCGTACTTCCCGTTGGGGCGCTGCTATTGTCGTCACGACTGTCCGTTGTGGCGCTGCTCGTATTAACACGTTGTCGTCACGACATTCCATCGAAGCTTCCCGGACATCCAGGAGGTGGTTTTTGGTTATCGTTTTATTCACCGTAAAATACATTTTCTCGCGTTATGTGCGAAATATCGGTGTTGGGGAGGCCCTACACTTTAAACCGCTTCATGTTCAAGAAAAAAGTTCAGCCCCAAAGTTTGGTTTTCGTACCCCTTTAAAACTTTGCCGAGCGAAGATAGGAGAGCGCCGAATAGACCCTTTTCAGGACCTCGTCAAGCAACGTCGGCAGTGGCCATTTGTTGGTCATGAAGCGTGTGATTGGATCCGAGTCCTCGCCGAACGCTGACGTCACGCTCGTATCCAATACGAGCTGACTCGAAGTTCACGCCAAACGATGTCACCGCCCTCGTGTCCAATACACGATCAGAGTACGTGCCCAAGCAATGGTGGATCATAGGAGCTACTATAGAACGACACGCGGCGCAGCTCCGTTTACGGACACGGCCGAAAGACCGCGCATGCGCAGGAGCTATGTGGGCAGAAGCGGCCCGGCTCTCCGTGTTTTTGCCATTGCCTCGTGTGGCTCGCGCTCGTTCTTGACGTTGTATAGGGACGCTTTTAGGTTGATTTGTGAGTTTTATTTTCTGCCAACGCATGTGGTATGTTACGTTCGACTCTTTGAGCTCGCTACCCGAGCCGGAACGTCAGAGCGGTATCGAAACAAACTGTGCGTGGACGGCCTTGCCCTCGACGATCCGTACGCCGTAAACGAGGCCTGCTGGAGTTCCGACGTGAAGTTGCTGCCACCGCCGTCGATGGCTCACGTCGTCGTTTATTTAGTTTTTTCGCCAAGCCAGTTCACGGCGGACACGGTGCAGGCGTACAAGTCTCTCGAGGCGGTTTCCGCACTGCCGGTGGGATCAGCAGACTCAGGGTCTGCGGAAGTGTATTTATTAATTGATTAAATGCACGCAGCGTCATTCGAGCCAAGGTATGATATTTTTCACACACTCACGACCACAAGACACGACAAGGAGAAACGCTTTATCCGTTCTGCCACCGAACCCCTTTCGCTTGGTGTCGCGCGCGTAGAGCCAGCAACGAGCGCTTGGCCGGTGCTTTGTGCGCGAACACCGTGGGCTGAGAGGGGGGTGGATACGCGCCTGTACAGTATATTCCCCTCTTCCTCTTAATAAAATAAGAAGAAAAAGGAAATTCTCAGCTTGTCGACGAAGTCTGCGAAGAAGTGACAACTACAGCTCGGTGAGCTTAGGGGTTCACGTTGTGCTTCGACGCGGCGATCCTCGTATTCCCCTCTCCGGAAGACGTCTCAACTCTGCGGTAGTCTCCCGATGCGCTCCCTCTGGAATCCATACGGGAGAACAGATGTGATGTGACGCCAGGGGAGCTATGTTGCGCTTTTTGCACTCCCAGGAGACTTGGAAGAGGGAAGTGACGTCAACGACACCGCAAACGCAGATTGGATGTTGATAGAAGAAAACGAAATCAACACCCAATCTGCGTTTGCTGTGTCGTTGACGTCACTTCCCTCTCCCTAGTCTCCTGGGAGTGCAAAAAGCGCAACATAGCCCCCCAGGCAGGCCCCGCAGCAGCGCGGGACGCGAGGTTGAGCCAGCCGTCTCTTTCGGCCGTTGTGATATTCTGGTTGGATGACGTGATGGGGCATTCTGCCTAGCGTATTGCCGCCCCGAATGCAGCTGGAAGTCCGTATAACGAGTACCGTAAAACCCGAAGAGTAGCTCTAATATATTGTAAGTGTAGTATTTATTTTAGCGGTGCCACCGACCTAGTCCAACCGCTGAAGTGTCGAACTTGAGGTATATTCGAAATGCATCATTAGTAAATATACTTTTCGTAGGCGATGTAGCAGTCTGGCAACAACGCACACACGGAGTGTCAAGCATTCGCTCGACGGTGGAAGTGACGAAGATGCGAATCGAGTGGCAGGAAACCAGACAGCGCAGTCTCAGGAAGAGACAGCGGAAATGGCAGAGGCGACAAGCGGTTAGATCCAGGATCTAAAGTTCAGCGATTACCCATTCCAGAGGGGAAGCCGAAGGGATCCAATATAGTCGAATCCAACAGCCGGTTGTCCATTGGCCGTACACGCTGTCGTTTCGCAAACACGGAAAAAGGCGGCAAGTCGAAAGCGAGGCCCACGCAGTTCCCGGCCAGCTAACCCAAAGGACCACCCGTCTCGAAATGATGCAGCACCGCCGTTCCCTTCCAAGCGACACTCGCGCAGTTCCTTTGTTACGGGATCGGGCTCGGTTAATTCAGTTAGCGACTGCGAAGGCCCTCGTGTGTGAAGAAGGGGGTCTCGGCTGCACACGCCACCGTCTCTTTCCTGGGAGACTCGCCAGCTGAGCGCAGACGAGGGAAAGGGCCCCGAGGAGGGCAGACATTGTGCTCGACCGAGGGCGCAACAATGGAGGCAGCGAGCCGAATATGGCGCCATTCCCGCCACCGCTTTTTCTCTCCTCCCCACTTCACCCTTCAGAGTGGAAGATGTAAAAAGCTGCCCGGAGCCGGTGCACCTTCTCCACCTTGCGACAGTCCGCCACGAACGCCACGAGCCATCCCTGCCAAGACAATGCCGCTTCGGGGTCACGTGACCTTGGCGTTGTCGCGTGGAGCAAGTCGTCACGTGACAAGCTCCGAACGCTGCAGTGGCTAGGATGCCTTTTCTGCGGTCCGTCCTGTAAGGTGAAACCAAGTATACGTAAACTGTTGGTCGTGAGCCCACCTGACGCTCCCCTTCGCGTTCGGCTAGTCGAGGGGAGCGCGGTCACGTGGTCTAGGGCCGGCCTCTGATTGGTCCAGCGTGACCGCGGCTTCGGCGGCACTGTCATCGGCTATGGGGAGGTCCGTGTTGTAGATGCGAGGTCGTTTGTCAGCGGGCAGAGCCTGCAAGAGCAGCCCGGCGGCGTGTCGCGCGGTCTGCCCCGACGCAACTACGCAGCTGTCAGGGAAAGCTCGAGTGAGGAGTTAATTAAAGGACTGGTGAAAACGTTTGTTCTGAGGGCTCGAGCTGCGCCAAGTGCATATATCATCGGCCATTGTGACCCAAGTGCATTAGCAATGGTGTCTGCAGCGCTTTTTCCTCCGGTGCGTTGAACGCGCATTCATTCTTGGTCCCGAGAGTTGATTCTCGTGACGTCGACGCTGACCCATTTCAGGCTAGCGACTGCGTTCATTTCATTCATTTCTCCCTAAGGGCCCCGTGGGGCTGGTTGATACCTGGATGATCGACTGCGATGTAGCCAGCCAGATCGACAGCGACGCTTTTAGAGGCCGTTAATTTTCCGTTTCAAATTAAGTCGGACCGACGACCTGATGGAGCCAGTCAAGCCTAAGCGCCGGCGCTAGACAGCTTTGTGTTATCGGAGGCTAGACCAATCGGAAGAAAGGATGGCTGTTGATGTCGCCGGGGTAGCCAACGCACAAAGACCACGAGCGCGGCGACGACGCCCCTTCGGCGCTCGATCGGCACCGGTCGGACCCAGAAACGCTCGGTCCTGCGGAACAATACAGAGCTCTCGTCCACTCGGTGCCAAACACCGGTCGGAGTTGGCCCCCTTGGCCCAATGTTATCGGGTGCTGGCGGACGACGGCTTCGACTTTCCGAGCGGAGGGACGCGTCTGTCGGACGTCCGCGTTCCACAGCGTGGATTCGACGAGATATTGCGCGGCTGTATGCCGAGTTGCTACTTGGCCATGAGCCGCGTCTTCTATCGCCCAAACGAAACCTGCCCCTCCCAGTCAAAAGAAACGCCGAGCGATGGAGCGGATAATTATTTAAACCAACGGGGTAGGTGCTTGCGCGGCGGACCCGAAGTTGGCCAACGTTTTCCATCCATCAAGACGCCTTTGCACGGAAGGAGGCGTGATCTGCCACGCTGTCTCGTGCCTTCGCTCCAACTCGCAGGATTTCTCATTTTTGATTCCTCTTCTCTTAGCTGTCCTCAACTCGCGTATGCCCCGAGATGGAGCGAAGTGGAGGCTAAACGGGTTCGCCGAGGAACGCAGATGCCGGCAAAGCGATATGTCGCGCCGTTTTCCGAAACCAACGGCTCGACCGGATGTGTAGGATGCGGTATACGTCCCCGCCGAACTCGTGCCGAACGAGCCGATCGGACGTCTGGAAGGGTCAACGACGTAGCGCGTCGCGAAGTTGTCCACGCTCTGCTACGGTCCGTCCCGTCTCTAAGCCCCGAAGTACGGCCTTGTATACGTTAGCGGGCGGCAGCAGCAGCGGCAGCGCGCCGCGCACGAGAGACGCGATAACAAAGAGTAATGACGGCCGTATTAATACCGACAAAACGAGGCGCGATCTCTCACGTATCGTGCGCGGAATCTTGAACAGCTTCGAAAAAGGGGCGGCTCAAACCCCCCCCGCTCGCAATTAATTACGGCCTCCTCCTCGGCGGCTTCGGTTTCGGCAGCGCCGTTGGCTTCTCGCGCGGGGCAACTGTTTGCTCTCCAGAGTTCTTCTTCTTGTTCGAAACGCGTGTTTAGATTCACGCGCCCCAACATTCCCGGCAGCCATCTCGGACTTCGGGATCTTCTTTTTGAGCAACATTCCCAACTCCGAACGGGGTGCGTGGTATCGGCGGGCCGAGCGTGTCGGCGCTGTGCCTGCTGAGATCACGTGGGGCTAAAGCGCGCGTTGCGAAGCCCACGGTTCCTGCGGGTTCAACATCCAATTCCCACCCCGGCCCGTTTCGATGTGGATGAGCATCGTACCGGCGTGCGGTCGTGTATCACTGTAGTGCGTGGTGCACGTCAAAGAACTGTTGCTGTAACAGTTCTTTGACGTGCCCAGTCTCAGCTGAGACACTGTTCTAGCAAACTGACCCAGACGCCCGTTGACGCTGACTGACAAACTTCCCGCTGTCTAAACAAGCGTACAATTACTTTTTAACAATTTTTCGACCCAACATTTACGACGCGCACAAAGAAAGTAACTGTTTCCTCACTAGCAAATGACCCGCGGACTGGAAAGTTGCCAGAGTTTTGTTTTTATTGAATCCAAACAAAGGGCGCTGCAAAGGTTCCTCTTTCTTCGTGACGTCAGAAAAATAGCGTGACGTCACGCCTCTGGAATTGCGGGGACGGAACCTCCATTGCAGCTTCGGTGTTGCAACATTATAATAAGGAGTATTTGAACGTGTCCTTGTAATGTTACTTGAGATGTTTTTTTATTTTTTATTTTATGTAGATCTTTTACTTGCTTCGAATAATGACAAGCCGCAAGCTGGCTTTCTTTATTATTATTATTTTATTTTTTTTTTGCAAAATGATTTCGCAGAATTTGGGCTCGGTAAGCGTGCATTACGAAATGTCTTAGGGGGGTGACTTGATTCGGTGGCGTGCCCAATAATGTGATGTAACTTCGTGACGACTACGTGGTTGTCGCCAATAAAAAAAAACAAAAAAACAAGCAACTCTAAGTAAAACAGGAAATGACGGTGCAATGAGACGAACTTGTGCCTGCAACACTAAAAAAGAAAATCAGCACGCATTTCGCGTCTGTGCACGGAGGGGCGACTCATTCGCGGCGAAGCAGCACCTTACCGCTGCTTCGGATGAGGCGTTCAGAAATACTCTGTACAAGAACACTCGAAGACAGCCGAGAATGGACTGGAAGTTCCCAGAAAAATACACAATTACAAAAGAAAAAAAAAAATGTGGGGAACGAGCTGGGCTTGAACCCGATTTCTCCGTGTCACAGTCGCGCGCGTTGTGAACTTCGCCACACAAGCTGATTGACAGGCCTTGTCCGATTACGCTTGCACTGGGCAGCTGGGCACTGGGAACCATATGCTCAGTTTTAGCGTTCGATTCCTCGATGCTTGAAGCGCGTTAGTTTATAATTTTATATTCCGAGATATCGACCTTCCGCTACAGGTCAACCGATAATCACATCCGCAAGGTTTCAGGCAACCTCGTGCGAGTGCACGTGATCGGCGAGTTCCGGCACCTTTGAATTTGCTCGATGTCTTCGCAGCACTCACGTTTCGATAGACAGCGAGTCGGCCACTCGAAACACACAAAAAAAGCAAAAACAAACAGCGAAAAAATCTGCGTGGGATGTATTCACTCGGAACGTCGTTTGTGAAAATTAATGACCACTGGCGCTTGCTTCACTCGACACAGAAAGGGTAGACCGGCTCGGAGGAAATTATTTATTGCCGGGGGAATCATTAGACGGCAATTACTTTTCTCCCTGCAAGGGCATATCCGCCGACCGTTTAATGAACGTGTTGAAATCAATCAATATTTTGCTGTCGGGGGGTCAGCATGCTCCGCCAGCGGGGAAAGCCGTGTACAGGTAGACATCCATGGGCGTTCGAGGCCAAATTTTGCTCCGAGGATTCTGGACACGCAGCCGGATGTTTTTTTCATCTTTGAGATTGTGTCACGGTTCTTGCTGTGGGTGAAAAATATGATGAGTACACCCTTACGTTACTAAAACCGTAATGAAGTAGCCTTGTACGTTAGTTACACTAGCGCTAGCTGACTCAACCGTGATAGGCCGGAGTTCAACGGCGGCGCTCTAACTGTCATGGAGCAGCTAACGATCACTGAGTTCAAATGAGCTGGCCTACCTTAGTGATACTCCATTTCACCTTATCATGTACCGCAGGAGTGGCTACGACCGCGAACTTCTTATTCTGGGGCACATGCCGGCGGCACAAGCTCTCCCAAACGCTATAAGCTCGCGCTTACAGGTTTCGCGGCGGTAAAACATAAGGTGGAACTGAGTATAACTGGCGGGGGTTCGCCCCAACAGAGCTAAAGGTGGCGGAGTCGGCCGCATCCACGACCTACTGTAATTAGAGTTGGTCGTGGCCGCATCACCACCCATGGCCAGCGTCAGCGAAGCACTTACTATTGCGGAAGATTGGGGGAGGCATCTAGAAAGTATCGTGGCTGCAAATATTGTCCGAAGAGGTAGATTTGTTGCCAGAGCTGTCGCTAAAATAATCACGGCACGTCGCGAAAGTGGAATCTCTGCGAGGGCGGCCATTGTAATGTTGGTGCCGATGAGACTTTTGCTGTGTTTCTCTTGCTTGAATTCGCATGAAACGTTCTAACTGTCGTTTCTTTACTGTAAAAACAACAACAAAAAGTTAGTTTGATTTCCTTTTAAGAGCATTAACCTCTCTCTTGTCCGTCTCCCGACACTATTTTCTGTTCATACCCACAAAAAGATCGCTTTACTTGACGTCACTGGCAACGCGTTACTTTGAAAGTCAGAGTAGGGCCGGATATAAAAGTCGTTCGGCCACGTTTCTTAAAGTCTAGATGCACTATCATGAGCTAAAAGATAAGGCCTGCTCATTACGTCATCGTTAGTGGATCCTTGAAGCAACAGACACGATGAAGCTGGACGAAAAGAAGCGGCAGAGTGACAGACCCCGCACGCTATAGTCGCTGTGAGGCGTTTGACGGCGACGAGGACGGGATCTAGGCGACGCTGCGTGGACTCACTAGTGATGACGTCAGGGGAGGAAAGGCCTTGTCTTCTAGGAGGAATGGAAAGAGGACGACGAGGCGACAGGACGTGAAAGCGAGTTGGTGTGAATACCTTCTTCGCGTCGCAGACAAGCAGGGACTTCATCTCACAAGTTTGAATCAGTGCTGACGAAGGCATAAGCGGAAAGGCGTGGTTTTTGCTTTTTGTGCCTGGGTATTTGTGCACGCAAAGCATTCTGCAGGGCCATACTCTCGTGTCAGTGCCTTTGGCAAGACTAAAGTCTCGGAGAACGAAATAGGTCGTAAGTCCCTGCGACACAACTATAACTATAGGTAAAGATTGGAACCGGTTCCAATCTATACAAACTCTGCAGTGCACCTCCGGAGTGTTTCAAGCGGCAGCAATTAAACAGGGACTCAATATCTTGACATGACCTCTTGTATAGCGCCGATGGCGGTGATTGAAACGGCATACAACATTCTTCTCGTTTTAAAATAAATTGTTTTTCGCGGCTTATAAATTTCAGTGTAGTCAGTCACTACTCGTAATGTTATTTAGAAATAAATTTGTTTCGAGTGAGTACGATTATAATCCCTGGAGAAGGAGAACAAAGGGGGCAATGGAGAAACACAAATCTCCGAACAGAGGGAGGTGACGGGTGCGGGACTGAAAAATCCGCCTGGTCCTGGTATTAAACCAGGGACCTCTCCGTTTCCGGTGGAGCGCTGTACCAACTGAGCAAACGGGCTTTAACAGTTGCCACCAGTCTAACGCCAAGAAGGGTACGCGGCCTAGGCTATGATGATAATGCAATTAACGCAAAGGTGCAAGCGAGCTTGACAAGAATAAGGATAATAATCCCTAGAAAAGGGGAACAAGGAGGACAAAGCACAAACACAAACTCTCGAAGATTTGTGTTTGTTCCTTTATCCCCCCTGTTCCCCTTCTCCAGGGAATATTATCGTTTTTCTTCTCCCGCTCGCTCCCACCTTCGCATAAATTGTATCATCATTATGTCGAGTGAAACCGGCTTTAGGTCGTGAAGTTAAGAACAATGCAAACGTTGTTGCTTGCGAAAAGTGTTGACCAAGTGGTCATTCAGTGAAACATGGACAGTTGTTAGATCGATGGGTTCACCGTAATTTTATTTCGTTGGTTTATCCCGCGAATCCGTGCGTTTCAAGTTGTGAATTGCTCCTGGCCGCCGAACAAAACCGTCCATGCAATTCCCGATACGAGTGTCATCGAGGAGATTATCGATGCGGATTAGCGGTGACTTTCGCGTCAGATTAGTTCGTATCGAGCATGTTCGTTTTGTGCGTGTGTGCTTGTGAGGGTAGGGGGGACTGGGAGGGAGGCGTCAGTTCGACAAAACGGGAGGTCGTCGGCGGAGCAAGGCGGAACTCGCGCAAGGGGGGATTAGCGGTATCGGATTAAGGGAGATCCGATTCAAGCGGGAGGGGCCACGATCGCGGGGCCGCAGTCCCTGTGGGTTTGGATTACATTGATCCTTTGTTGACTATGGCCTGCTGTGTGGCTCTCTTGTGGCCTGTCACCAGTCTGGTAAAGCTATCGGAGATAGAGGGGGCTCTGAATAAAGCGGCCGGCCTTTGAGTTTACGCTGCATTTTGTTAGGTAAAAATTAAATGAAACGCTTTTACGTTCGTAAGTTTGGAAGTAACACATTGTCAGTTGAAGTTGGTTTTTTTCGAGATGTAATGAATTAGATCAGTGCGAGTGTTTGCAATACGTTGCATTTGAGTTCCTCCGCAATGTGAAAAAAAAAGTCGCGATAAAGTTTTGGAAAAAGTAAAGATGGGTGATCTAATTTCCCTTCGCTAGTTATGTCTATGGCTACGTTTACATGGATGCGACAGCAGCGCATCGAATCCAGTTAGCGAATCGAATCCACTTCAACCACTAGCTTTACATGGATTCGGATCGACCAGCAGCGGCACCTCGTGTCGAAGGATCACAACGCAAACCTCGTGACCTTCAGATTGTTTTCGAGGTGTCCGGTTTGCCTAGCGGCAGGCGAAGCAAAGCTCCCGTAATCCCTCGCTCGAGCACTCGACTCGATCCTCTAGCGTATACATGGAGAGTCTCGATTCGGATTGACCATCTCAAACCACCCCATCCCAGGGGATCAGATCGGATCGGATCCGATCCCATCCGAGTTGTTTACATGGACCGATTCGATTCGTTAACTGGATCCGATGCGCTGCAGTCGCATCCATGTAAACGTAGCTTATGTAACAAGGTGTTGCACTGGGCGAGTTGGTGAAAGTTTGACATGGTGGGTGTAGCAGCTTCGAAAAACGAGGACGATAAGAGGGACATACACGACAGGGCAACAGCTCTACTCGCAACTGAAGGGTTTCATTTGAAAATGAAAAGAAAGCACTACGTCAGGAGCATATAACACGATGTGTAATCAAAGAATACGTCCTCCACGTGGCCCGAGATCTAAGTTCTGCAGAAAAGAGAACTCAGAAAAGTGAACTAGAGAATAGCACTTGTGTCGAAATTATACTTCTCAATATATTGGTTCTCCCATTCCGAGCCTACGCTACAGTAAGCATAGACGCCCGGAGAGACCCTTCTTCGAAAACTACTTTCGGCGCCCTGGGTGGGAAAGGGTCAACCCATGCAGCAGGCACGTAGCCAGGGAGGGGGGGGGGGGGGGGGGGCATAGGGACGCCCCCCCCCCCCCTCTACCTACTCTCCCCCCTATCAACACAATTCAGGCTACGTGCCTGCCAGGCAGTCTAGCAACCACGGGAGGGCTCGAAGATGGGAAGTTTGAAGTTGTAGACACTCCAGAAGCGAAACGAGAAGAAACATAAATAGAAACCCGTATAGAGCAAGGTTATTCAAATTTGTGTCGCGGGAATTTAGCCAGTTCATATAAGTAGGAGAGTAAACACTTTGGTTAGTTGGTGATGCATCTTAAATAAAAACGGCGCAAAAAAACAACAACAACAACGAAGGACACGTGGAATAAATTGGACAGGTCAAGCGCTGACTTACTACTAGTTTTACTATAAAAACAAAGAAAAACATAAACCCGCATAATCTAAAACATGCCACTACATTGCTATCATCATCCGATTGCTACAGTCTGTACAATATATGCGATATCTTTTTCATTAAACGCAATTCACGGTGCACTGACGCACGTGCCTGCCTCGTGTTGCCTGATGAGGAATGCTTCCGCGTTATCTCGCGAGAGTCCGATCGGTTGGCGTGTCGCGTCATAACTTCTGTGTCAGCAAATTTCAATGCACACGTCACATCTATATTGCAATGAATTGCAAGATCGCGCTGCAGAACCCGGCGATCCTTGGTTCAATTCCCACCTCTGCCCGTTTCGATCCGGATGAGCATCGTACCGGCGTGCGGTCGTGTATCACTACTGCGTGGTACACGTTAAAGACCCCAGGCTAGCGGTTGTACCATGCACTGCCTAATTTGCTCATCGATAGCTGAGAGACAAGTCGCCCGTTGAGGCAGACTAAGTTCAGACCGTATAAACATAAACACAACCCATTTTTTTTTTTGTTGCAAGGCGTTTTTTGAGCGATTACTTAACTGCCAACGCGTTCTCCTGCAATCTATGGTTAATACGTCAGGCCGGCTGACCAATGTATGCTTTGCTGCATGACAAAGGGATTTTGTATACAATTCCCACTTCGCATTCAAAGAAGCTACTCCTGTGTTTCTTTTCGCAACGTGAAAGCTCGTTTGATCCAAACACCCGAAATCAGATCCAGCTACACCCGCGCCTGTGTGGTGCAGTCTGCTTGTAGCAGCGCCAACGAGACGTTTATTACCACTTTCCTCCTGTGCATAAACAAAAAAAAAAAAAAAGATTTATTGTTTATAGTTTTTTTTTTTTTTTTGTAGCTCGTTGAAGTTCACCTTAACATACTTTCGTAACAAGTTTCAACTGACATTTTGTTTGCATATTACCCACATAGCGCTCTGCAGAAAGCGGATGTAGGTGGTTTTGCGTGATGTTTGGCCCGTGCAGTGTGGCTGGCAACCTCCATGGCCCGATCAATGAACGGCGATTCGACAGTCCAGCAAATGATAAATGACGCGGGCATATTTGTCCAGGCAAAAGAAGAAACCCGACACACAGCAGCGACTGAGAGGCTATCGATGGCAAATCCCGGAGCGTCCGATGGAACGCCGTCATGCGACGTTATTATTATTTTTCCTCTCTGGCCGCCCGCCCATTTGGCGCACAAAGGGCGCCTGCTCGCGTTGATTAGCGTAGCGCGCCAAATGATCCCGCTATCAGATCTGGCCGAAGAGAGAGAGAGAGTGACGTGTTTATTCGGACAAAGGCGAGGCGCTGATTGGCTCCGCACGTCAGAGCGTCGTCCTTCTCTTCCTTAATCGAAGTGGTCACGCAGAGCAGCGCCACGCTCGGCGTGTCGCTCTTCAGACTTCACGCGTTGCCTCGGGCACGAAGGAGCCACGTGTTCGCCGCCCCCCAGAGTCGGCTTCTTGGCGCTATCTGGCTCCCTTCTCGGCGTCTGATTATTCGCCAAATGCGGAGCTGCATGTCGCCAGGCTCGTGATTCAATCGTCTCTGGCTGCGTTGATATCAGTGCTGTACAGAGCGGAGCTCCGAGGAATCCACGTTTTTTATACTTCGTTTCAGCTCATGTCCAGACACAACCGATGTTACAAGCGCGAGCGCGTGGCCCTGAACAGTGCTTACACTGCCATAGCCTCCTCTATGCTCACAAAGCCTGGCAGTTCGACGACGGAGCCATATAGAGTGCCTGGTCCGACAGATTTGGAGCGCCAGGATCTGGTATTAGGGGCGAGATGTTTCGGTGGCGCCCTCGTTCGGTTATCTTTCGTGACGTCATTACCTTGTGTACAACAAGTTCGATGGTGTTTGTAATGAGCATTCCGGAAGCCTGAAATCAGAGCGGTCTCAAAGCAACACTGCCAACACCGTCAAAATCGAGGTTCTTACATTCCTTTTATTACCGTCGATGAGACACCCTTTGATTATACTAACAACAAGTAGGTATTAGTGATGCAAAACTATCGATAAATTGACTATCGATACTATCGATAGTTTTTCCAAAACTATCGATAGTGTCCCAGAACTATCGATAGTCGACTATCGATAGTACTATCGATAGTTTTTCAATAGTCGGCTATCGATAGTTTTTCGATAGTCGACTATCGATAGTTTTTTGATAGTCGACTATCGATAGTACTATCGATAGTTTTTCGATAGTCGACTATCGATGGTTTTTACTATACTGGCGACTAACGATACTATCGCTAGTGCTATCGATAGTCTTGCACCACTATAGTCCGTTACAACTCAAGAAGATAGGTCGAGGGTAAGATGGGCCGGGGAGGAGGAAGCAGACGGAACGCTAAAGAAAGAAGGAGGTTTCCCCGTCTCTTCTCCAGCGGTTCGTCTTCCTCCTCCCCAGCCCGTCTTGCCCTCGCCCTACCGCTCGCCTCCCCCTTCTTCTTTTTTCGCCCAAACCCCCATCTTCGTCATCACTGAAAGCTGAACCAAAGTAGGGATGGTAAGTGCCTGGGCTAGTTGGTGCCCCGTTTGAAAAAAAAATTAAAGTGATAAATAGACAAGAGGGAGCGACGCAAACTACTAGTGTCGCAAAACTATCCATAGTAAACTGTCGACAGTACTATTGATAGGTTTACGATAGTCGACTATCGATTGTTTTCCGATAGTCGATTAACGATAGTTTTCTGATAGTCGACTATCGATAGTTTTTCGATAGTCGACTATCAGTACAATCGATAGTTTTTTGATAGTCGACTATCGATAGTACTATCGAAAGTTTTTCGATAGTCGACTATCGATAGTACTATCGATAGTTTTTCGACAGTCGACTATCGATAGTACTATCGATAGTTTTTTTCACTATCGATAGTCAGATTTCTGGCGACTATCGATACTATCAATAGTACTATCTCTCATGCGCTCTCATGTAGCTACGCAAGGTTGAGCCACACATCCTCCAAAAGTTCGACCTATTGCGAGGGTTGCTATGGAAACAGCTGCGTCGGCTCCGACCAAGCGGGGTAAAAACCGCAATAATTAAAAACGAGCGTGTTGGTGAACAGTTTCGAATACTTGAAAGGATAAAACATCGATATACTTTGTCTCATCCTACGATGGACTAAAGCCCAAAGCAACGGGCCGCCAGGTCCCATCGCATTCGACGCTATACTATGACACGCTTAACATTGATTACGGGTGGACCAATAATGCTCCGAATCCAAAAGCGCCGCATCATTGCTATAGCTTTGACGCTGTGCAAAGAGCCTATATGTCATGGCTTTCTTTGCGATGTAAAATTCTCGAGTCACTCAGTGCTCTTCGATTCGAGCCACTCTGCACCCACCCCCTGATCAGTGATCCCAGACGGCGGATCCGATAGCTGCATCGAAGCGAAATACCGCACAATTTTTAAGGGGCTCGTGATTGGATCTAGCGGTCCGTAGCCTTTGCCTTTAGTCCATCGTATAGGGTGAGACGAAGTATAGGACGGGAACGGAAACAGGACTCCTTTTATTGACTTTCATTTCGTAGGTAAAAACCGCGGTTTCGTTGGAGCAGCGACGTGGCTGTCGCCATAGCAACCCTCGCACTCGGTCGAACTCAACGCGAGTGTGTGAATCGCCCTTAGGACTGCGGCGACCAGCACGCCCATAGAATATACTTTATTTGACCGTACCTTCGAAGAACCGATGCAGTCGACGAGTCACTCAAAGAGCGCCGAGAGCGTCCGTGCGTCCGCCAATTCTACGGGACTGCGTCGTCATCGCCTTCTAATTCAACCAAACGCAGCAAAACGTATACATTTGGTTCGTCTAGATGGAAGAAACCGCGACAACGTGGCAACACATTCGCTGTAAAGTAACAACGAGCCAGCGTAACGTTTAGCTACACGTTGTTCGGCAAAAACGAGAGCATTCAGCCCCTTGCTGTCTGTCTTTCGGTATACAAAGTGGCGACTGAAGCAACATCCTTTAATCTTGTTGTTAGAGCACCAATGTATGGTTTCTAATTCGAAATAGGAATGCACATTTTGTTTCGTCTCGGATACATCTTTCTCGACAGCTGGAGATGCTGCTCTTTACGTTAAGTTTTGCGAAATACTTGGGTGTAACCTAAGCATAGCGATGCATGGAATAATATTGCAACCGTGGTTGTTAGTCTAAAAGCTGGTTGAAGGCTGATTCCCACACTCGCGACCGACTCCGACACAACGTGGTTTTAAGCCTCTTGCGAGTGCCTACGACAGGCAGCGCAGGGATGGCAGTCGTAGGCGGCTTCAAAGCTCGTTGTCTCGGTCGAAACGCACTCCAATGCAAACGTATGAACCATCGTACACGTTACTGAAGCTTAGGTACAAGTCACAAGGACATCAGTGCTTCATTTTAAGCGTGGCTACGGTTTCAAGGCCTGGCACGCGACATACCAGACACGAGTGTTTCGGTGACTTATACGTAACGTAACTTAACGTAAGAAAACAGTGCAGTGTAAATCAGCCTGAAAGGGAATTCGTTTAAAATGTAAGACATGATATGGAACAAAGGGCATCCGATGCTCCGTTAATGAATCGCGGGGACAACAGCACGCACTGTCGTTCAATCGGCGATGAAAACTGTTTTTATTAGGGTGCCTCAATGTGGACATGAAGGCACCCTAGTTTTTATCTTTAGGTATATGTGGGTTGGAACGAAGTAGAGGGTGTGTTCTTTTATATACCTTTTAATTTATTTTCTAAAACAAATTACATAGTCAGCTTTCTTTGTAGTTACCTCGTTGACTTACCTTTTTCACCGTGTTCATCTGGTTTAAATTTTCTTCATAAAACGTCGTGCCGTGTCTCATTTGCGTGTTTAGGGCGCCAAAATGAGCACACGCCGTTCTTCGCAAGAAAAATTATACAGACAATGAAATTTTAAGCGAAAGGTTTCAGAAACCAAATTTCTGAACTAACGTTCTCCTCGTAATTTTAAAATATTTTCAATTTGAGAGACATAACTGAGATGTGCCTGTTTTTGTTTCTGACATTATATTTATTTTTTTAGATGAGTAGATTTTCGCCACAAAGCTGTTAAATTATTCCCTGCCATCTGCCAATTTTTAATCAACTTCTTCCATCAAAATATTCAATTTAAGTAAAGCTTAAAAGAACGGGCACATGACCGATCCTAACGAGAAGTAAAAAAAAGGAGCATGTTTACGCGAGCATAAACATGGAGCACAGAAAAGCGCGCGGTTCGCTGCCCGGCAGTGATGGGGTCGTTATCGCGGCTGTTTGATTGACAGGCCCCGGCTGCAGGAGAAGGTTAGTCTCGTTTTATCGAAACATTCCTCTTTTCTACGTGCGCTTATTCATTACGGCCTAGGCGAGATCTCGGCGCGGATAGCCAGCGTTGACGAGCAGCCGGCGGATGGCGTCGACGGCGGGTGTGAGCTGAGCGTAGAAAATGATTAGTTTGTCAAAATGTCGGCGGCGTCGAAGGAATATCTTCGATCTCTTCCTTCTCGTCGGTTGGAAAGAAGGAGGAAAGGAGAGAAAGAAAAAAGGTTTTCCATCGGCAACCTTGGGCAGCCCTGGCAAATCATGCAGAACGTGAAGTTGTTTATGAAGTTGTTCGTGTTTCAAGTGACGTTGTTTAGATGCCGTTTGTCGGCTTTTAGAATTGTGAAGACAACCAACACACATGGGAGCGGAATATGGCGAATGGCGGTTCACTTTGATCTCCCCGGCGCCATCTTGTCCGAAACTTGCGTGGTCATGACGACCCAACGTTCTTAGATCTATCAGTTCATAGATCTCCACTAAAAAGCGGCCTTCGAAAACGGTTCTTCTCTGTTCCCTGCACGCGAGCAGGTACGGGCGGGCAGAGCCGTGTATAGAGAGAGTTTGGTCAATGGGAGGAGCGGGCAGAGCGAGGGCGTGCACCAGACGCGGAAAGAGGGCTTGACACGCTCCCTTGGCCAACGAGAAGTCGAAAAGAATCCCATAACGGTGGTAGCGAGAAACAGTTTTAATCATAGGTATATGGTTTTAATAAGCGCGTTAGAGTTACAGGTAGAAATCCTTCAATGGTTAAAAATAGGGTGCTGGTGGTGTTTCGATCATGATCATGCAGAAAGATGTAAGAAACGAATGTGCCGATCAAACTCTATTTTGCATGAACAGAGTGTGACCTCTTGGACGGCAGATCCCCGGCCCTCGGCGCCTGACGTACAGTCCCCCGCAATATGAAAGACCCACTGGGAGCGCGTGGCCGAGGCGGTGGCTGGCGGGGGCGCTGCGAGCGCTCCGGGCAATTCAATTCTGCTTCGAGGGGAGGACGCTCACTCGGGACTCAGCACAAACTGATAAGCGCGTTTCGCTCTATCTGAGCCTCGAGTGAGCGTCCTCCCCTCGAAGCAGAATGGAACTGCCCGGAGCACTCGCAGCGTCCCCGCCAGCCACCCCCTCGGCCACGCGCTCCCAGTGGGTCTTTCATATTGCGGGAGACTGTACGTATTATGTAGATCGTTCCGCTAGTCGCGGTCTTCCTCCATGATTTTGGATGACCGTGATTGAAACATAGCGTGCGCCATATTTTCAGTCACCGAGAGTTACTCCGACGCGCTTATTAATTTCGGATTTCGCGATCACCGAGAGGATACTATTTCCGGCTTCTGGCTGGCCACATCCGAATTTGTGAAGACGCCCTGGAACACGCCCAGCACGCTTTCGGCCAATGGCGACTCCTCATTCGACTCCCATGCTTCCCCGTGAATGACCAAACTCTCTGTACATACGACTCTGCGGGCGGACAGCGTTCCTGGCGCCACCTGTGGCCCATGTAACGCGTCCACTGGAAACGGAGAAGGACCGCTTTCGAACGGCGCTCATTCTGCGCAAACGTCTGGTCCAACTCTATGTTTACCATACAAAGTCACTTGTCCACCGCAGGCAATGCGCATCTAACGTTCCGGCGTTTCTGTCGCCTCGGTCCATCGGGAGGGTAGCCTATAGCGAGCGCTAGAGTCACTAAATGAGCTGCGCTTAGAGTATCGGCACTCCGTTCCCCGACATTGTTGTGGGCGCCGCCATTTTGGTTCGAATGCAGAGCACGCGGAACTGCCGATCGTCATGATTCAAAAGTGCGACTCCCCCGCATTAGATTCGGTGTTAGGAAGCGCATGTAATATATTGCTTTGCTTTGTCGCGAACTGTTTAAACATTTGTGGAGGACGGAAAAGCGTTTCCTGTGATTTCAGATAAAGCTTCTGATAACTGGCAGCCATGATTTTAAGCACCAAGATGCGTAAGTGTCGTTACTCTGAAGTGTAGCTTATTTGGTGGCACTGGCGAGCGCCACCGAGGGAACGGGCGACGAAAAGGCGCCTTCTATAGGAAGCTGGTCAACTGACTTTAATTATAGAAACGTTGCTCGCACCAGCCTTCGCTGCGATAGAGCCTCTTGAAAAGTTTTTGGCCAGCCGTGGCTGCAGCGTCGATTATCCGACACCTGGAGCATGTACTTTGAGCATGCAATGAACAAGAGTGCCCACGTCAGTGGTCGGCGTCACCTAGGATTCAATCCTACGCTTTGCGCAGGAAGCGACGCCCAAATTTATGAAGGCCTCCAGTGTTGCTCGATGAACTTTGGAAAACGGTCAACTTATGGGGAGCACCGGCTCAGCCTTTTGCTTAAAATACTCGCGATTTGAAAGACGCGCGTCCCCGTTTCTCTGTTTCACGTTTTCGCCGCCAGGCCGCGGAAGTTATCGCGCCACATTAGAGCGTGACGTTAGAGCCTACGCGGGTCAAACGTCACGCCACTGCGCGGTGGCGCTGTGGTTGGCGCGTGCGCAGACGCGTCGCCTCACGTGATTTCTGCGCAGGCGGAGTGTCCGTGTGGGCACACGCGGGCCTGTTTGTAAACAGTGTGCTGGTGTGCATAAGACGGTCAGTCCCGAGCAAAGAGAGCGCCAACACCGATCCCCCCTGGCTGCGCGTCGCTGCCTTTCGCCGCCGCCGACCGCAGCGCCACCGAGCAGCGGTCGTTACCGCGAAGTATGCGCAAAGTGTTGTATGCGCTACAGGGGGAAAAAAAAGTGATGAAATAGGTATGCTTGGGAGAAGAGCGTGTTGGTTTAAGTCATGGATGAAGAAAGAATAAAACAATTAAAACAGGGACAACACAACCACATGAAAGATATGGTTGTGTTGTCCCTGTTTTAATTGTTTTATTCTTTCTTCATCCATGATGAAATAGGTATACGCGTTACTTGGAAATTGAAGAAAGGGGGTGAGGACCTGCGTTTCCTCAAAATAAAAGAAACAGTCACCGATGAAAGATGTTACTTTTGCACTACAATTTTTTTTTTCTATATTTTCTTAATTAAAACGTATTACATTTTTGATTATACAGGTATGCCTAGGCGCTATATTACGTGAAAGTGGGAGTGTTTGCATGGGGAAAAGAGAGGCAACATCTTGAAGGTATGTGGAATGAAGTGAAGAGTTCGCGTAACTCAATGTCGGAAAACGGAAAAAAAAAAAATGTAAGCGTAATTTCTGAAGGTTTGGGAAGATGTAACGGAGTAACGTAAATATAGGTTACCCGTTACTTAAAGTAAGTACCGTAAGCACGTTACCCGCTGCTGTTCAGAAAAAGTAACGAGTAGGTTACTACATTAGCGAAAAAAGACAGCGTTCGTTGTAAGGCGCCGACGCCAGCAGCGCCGAATGCGCGTGCCCAGAGAACCAAGCCGAAGAAGAGATTTGGCGAAGGGTTGGTCTGGCAGCCGTAGGAGGCTGCGGTCGTAATGAGCGGCTATGAGCAGTCTTCTTAGCACTGACAGCCGCCTCATTAGACAGATTCCGGCGGCCGGCTGGTGGGGACGCACCTTCCTCACTTCTTTTAGTTGTCTTTTTTTTTTTCTTTTCGGTGTTTACAATATTTATTGCGCTTGTTTCGCGCTTCCCCCTCTGGGTTTTCTTGGAAGCCCTCACTCGCTGCTACGCTCGCTTATTTACAGTGTTGTCCACTTTTTCTGCCGCCTCCATTTCGGCCCTGTCAGATCGACGCGCGCAATACTTCGTTTTCTTTTTTTCTTTTGTGTGTGTGTCTGTTACACTCTGAGGGTTTTGACAGTGACGGCGTGTCGGCACCCGACGGGTTCTTATTGTTTTCTCGTTAAACTCCTTTACGCCTAGGAAGAACTAATAGAAACACATATAAGAGGCTCGATCAAAATCGTTTCGTTGCTCGGTATGCACGCCCGTTTTTGTAACAGGAATGGCTGTCCGCTGATGGCTCCTTCTCGCTCTTTAAGCCGCCGACACGCTGCTCTCAAATAACGCAAAAGAGAGTCCGCACACATCGTCTGAAACCGTTTTTTTTTCCCCTCCTTGTATAACTGTTTTCGAATTGGTCGCAGAAACAGCGACCTTTTCTTTCGAAGTAAATGGACCTTTTCCAAATACCGACGGCACCAGGCGGTGGCTGCACGAACTAAAAATCAAGGAAGTGACCTACCTGCGCTACCATCGATAATGGGAGCTACGTTACCAGTTGCTTCGCTCTCTGAGCAACGTCGCGTGCCCAACGCAACGAGGTAGGCCTAGCGCGACTTTAAAGAAGGAAATCCGTAGCGTCCACCCAAACGTCGTGTTTTTCTTTCCGTCCACTTTCTTTTTTTGTGTAACACAATTATATATATGCTGCAATTACGTGTTCTACTCGTCAATTCACAGCCTCATTCCGAATTTCCTCGATTTTTTCGTGCCGACTTCCACCACTTGGCATCGGGCGCTCGCGCGTGCGCAGAACGCTTCTCGGAAAAGGTCCATTGGTGAGAGAATTGATGTGTCACTTGACGAAAATCTTCCCGCTAAATTTAGCGCTGCAACTGAACGGTTGTATTGGTCACGTGACGTCGATTTTCACCGCTAGGCACTTTCCGATGATATTGAGAATATTTACTTCGCGTTCTGGAAATTCAATCTAGGTTAGCGGTTTAATTTGAAATTAAATCACCGAAGACTAACTCCAAGCGTGACAAAAATTGTTTAGGATTGCTAAACTTTATTATTACCTCACTATACTCAGCGTGAATGTTGACAAGGCCGTGTTACGTGGGGTCGAATTTTTTACGCGAAGTATCGAATTTAAGGGGGAATTCGGAACACGCTCGCCAAAATGTCGAATGAATTCGGTGTCTGTAGACGGCTCAAGCTGGCTATGATTACCTGTTCAACTGGATTTTATATGGAAATGGGAACAGTTTTTCTGTTCCATTTCGTACGCTTGAAAAGCCCAATTTTGTTTTATGGGCTTGCTCGAGTCGTTTTTATTGATCTAACAAAATGGTAATACTTCCAATGGGCCAACCATAAAGTAATATGGTGTAACGTAAAGAGTGGGCATTCCCATAGGCCCAAGCGGCTCACTCGACTGTCAGCGTACCTAGCGGCTGTTGTGAAGTTGGTCTCGGCTTCCTGTTTAGACGCTTGCGGTCACTACAAAGATAGGGACATAGATGGCTGCTAACTGAATGGGTGAATAACTAATATCGTTGATTCCGTTCGTATCAGGCGGTAGCTAGCACCACTTAATCTACCGGGACTAACTAGAATTATGAATTTAGGTAGAAATCGCACGCGTACATTCAATATTCTAGAGCTGATCGTGCACCAATATGCGATATAAAATTCAAGCCGCCGCACTTAACCGATAAAAGAAGGGGGCAACCGAACAACAAGGTGGGGGAGTAATGCTCAAATATTTAATGTGACCTGAAAGACAACTACAACAAAAATAACTGTTCTGCAGGCGTCCGTAGAAATGTGTTCTGCGTTTCACCGTAAGGGCGAGCAAAGGAGGAGCGATTCGAGGGCGAGCTCGACGCTTCAGACGAACCCGTAATGCACGCACTCTCGCGAAGTGAAAGCGTTGTTTGAGAAAACACGTCATGTTTGGAGCGTCAGCTCGCTCCAATTTATGGGAAACAGGAAAAAACTTTTCGGTGACGCAACTGACGCTCGAGAGACGCTCGAAACACCCTCCACGTGGTTGCGCTTGAACCTTACTTTGGCCACAAACAAAGACCGTCGGGAAATTCACACGATGACGGCAACAGCACGACGCATCTGACCCCCACCCCAACCCTGGCTGCCGTTTATGGCATCGTTATAGCGGCTGCCAAGTCGTGTCTCTTGCCAAAGCCACAGTCACAGTCGTCGCAATATTTTGTTTGAAAAGGTTCGAAACTACTGATAGTTTCAGAAATATGTAAATTAAGTGAAGCTATTTCTTAATGGCACAACGCCACTGCGCCAGGTAGAGGATGTTCTCACGTAAGCCGTGTATTTCGGTTGAGTTGACGACTCATTTGCCCCTTTGACTCCTTCGCAGACGCCGAGTCGGACAAAGATGGCGGCGGTAGCAATGGCGGCGGAGGCGGCGGCAAGCGGCGGCGGACCCGGACCAACTTCAACGGCTGGCAGCTGGAGGAACTCGAGAAGGCCTTCGAAGCGAGCCACTACCCCGACGTGTTCATGCGGGAAGCCCTCGCCATGCGATTGGACCTCATCGAGTCACGTGTTCAAGTAGGTCACTTCCGGTCACGTGCCCGTCCTCGTCCGTTTCGCTAAGGGTGGGGGTTCTTACAAAACAGGAACGATAGCTCGTTTCTTGTTCATTCCTTCTTAACTTTGGAACAAGTTACCAGCTGCGGGGGATCAAAAGGAATGTGTTTCTGTTACATTTCTAAGATGGGAACGGGTCGATGCATTAACGTTACAGTTGCGTACTTTACTGAAATATTCTGCCGGATAACTCGTAAATGAAATAAAGCGAGCGAGTGAAAATCTGCACATTAAACTACGCGTCAAGTCCCCACAGTCATATGTGTTACAGTTCTTCATTTTTGACTCTCTCTCGGACACTTCCTCATCCCTCGAAGCTAGGTGGTTGAAATAGTCGTTAATAACAAGTCTAAATGCCTACTAAATTCGGGTAGAATCGCAGAATGGAACGTCGTTCTTCCCAGCTTCGAAAACGTAACGTATTTCCGTTCCGCCGATTCAAGATGAAACGGCGGTGGAGCTCTATTCTCCTTCAAGGAAACACGTTCCAGGAACGTCGTATCTCGAAACGCCGTTGCGTACAACACTGGTGGAAGGCCTGACCTGCCTCTGAAAGGGTGCACTGACACTCGTGGGAGATAATTTTCGTTCTGGTTCACGGAAAGCTCGATGTAACGAAAATTCCGACATAACGAAGACCTGAACCCCGTAACTGCAATATCGCTGTCTCAAGGTTTGGGTTTTCAGGACGATCACACGGAAAGTCCATCGCCCTAGGGTAGCAAAATATGGCGGAAGAACGTTTTCAATTTGTAATGACGCCAATTTAATAAAAGGACCAAATGCAAACTCCACTTACACAAATATGTAGAAAAAAACAACACTAGAAAGAAACCGAATGAAAGACCGATGCTAAATTTTGCAAGTTCTTGCTACCTCCTCGGTTCTCGGCTACTATGCTTTCTAAAAAATCTTACGTTTAAGCATATTTTCGGACAGGGCTCAGGCGTCTTTTTCGAGACAATGTCATCTACTAGCGCAGAAAATAAGGTTTTGGAAATTTATTTTAGAGCACTGATTTGGGGGAAGGGGGGGGGGGGGGGGGGGGGGAGCTTCAGGCCAGTGCAAGCAACCACGGAGCTAAAACACCTAAGATATTATAACTAAAACAAACACAAGAGACCAGCATGCATTGCTCAAACAGTATTGTGCTAAGATTTGTGCACGATTTGAGAAGCGCACATGTTTTGATGATGGTTCACAAATTTGCTGGTATGATAAATCTAGTTTGGCATGTGATGATACATTATGATTGTGTTATACTTCGTTTCATAACTTGCCACAGAGGGGAAAGCCTCTTCGTTTTAAGATAGCACACTCTTTCAAAGTATGTAGGTACAGCATACAAAACACGTTTACATACCGTGAGAAGTTCTTGAACGCAAGAAATATCATGAGTCGCACCTGGACAATAATTCAGTCTAAAATGAGAATTCCCTTTTTCCTCTCGATTAACGTTTTACTGTCTCAAGCATATATTATTACGAAAAGTATTTTTGTTGCACCAACTTGAAAAAGTAGCAAATGCCTAAACTGCGTAGAAGACGGAAAAAATTGCACATCAAACGTTTTACATGGAGTCACAGTGATCAAGCGGAGCATATGCAGCTATACATGAATGGATGGTGGGATGGGTGGATGCATAACGGCTGTTCCCTTTGAATCGGACGGTGAGTTGCGCCACCTAGCCAAATAGTATTTTTAGCTCCAGACTAATTAATGTTTAAGCCCATTTATTCAGATTTCACCTCCATCCGTTCCTTGATTTTAGCCACCATTCCTCTCATCTTTTTTTGGTGAGCTCTACTCCTTCGATAAGTTTAGTTTCAGCGCGGTCTCTTCGAAGGACCTGAGAAGGTCAGCCATTTTGGGCGATTTCCTCGGGTGGCCGAGCCCGTTAATTCCATAATGACATGCTCTGGCGTTTTGATTCCCATGCCGCATAAAATGCACGTTGTATCCATTCTTCGGTGTTTGATCCGTCCTGGTTCTGAAAACAGCTGTCCTAGCCTCAAACAAAAACGCTGTGCTTCCTTTAGAGTTATCAAATATCCCCTCCTATTCAATATTCATTTGTCTTGCCCTCTACCTTTGTAGCCATGACCGTCAGTGCAGCGCCATCCGGTCTCATAAAACACACGCAGAAAGCAGCCACTGTTCAGATCCCCCAATATCACACGTCCTTACAACGTGCTAGATGCTTCCAGAGGCGGTGCACCAACAAGCGCGAGTGAGCGATGGCGAGAGGGCCACTTTGCAGAGAAAGCATGCGGATGATCGACATCTTGAGCAGATTGCCGCGTGAGGCGATCTGCTTCGAGGGTACACGACGAGGCGGTCCATCTTCTCAAGCGGCTCCCTGACCGGCCGTCCGAGCGGTGTTTATTTACAGCGCCGGGGCCGGCCCCCTCGTCAAAGTCAAAAACGGCACCGATTCGCGTAATCACCACCTTGCCCAAGCCGCTCGCGTTCGACGCGGATCGCTTCCCAAAGACAAACTGGCAACAACACGAAACATTGCGGGCGATTGAGACGGGCCACAATCATGTCCGAGCCCCAAGTGGTCCCAGGGACGATTGATATAACAACACAAAGCGTATAGGATGGTTCCTATCAAACAGCCGGGAGAGGGACATGTGTACACGCGAAAAAGGAATAAAAAAAAAATGGCGTCGAAGCTAAGCGTCGCAGGCGATTGATAGCAAGAGCAAAAGCAAAGCACGGAGAATGGATCGCGCATATACGCCAGAAAAAGGCGGACGAACGCTGGAAAAGATTAAACGCGGAGGGCGTTGATGACTAAATATATATATATATAGCAGACGATAGAAGGTATGTGCGAAGACGAAGCAATAAAAACAAGATGGCGTCGGGTAAACGCGAGCAGACGTCAGCCTGGAGCGGCGTGTTTGTGCCTTTTCTGCACGCACGAGAAATGGCGCTCGCTTTTATCCGAGTTTTGTTTGGCCGTCAACTCTTCTTTCCTCTTGCGGCACAGGAGTTGATTGATAAACGCGTTCCGCGGATACCTTGTACGTAAGGAGAGGTGTATTGAGACGTTCGTCACCGCTGGAGTCACTCCGCCCATCGTAAGTACAGGGTGGACGTGTCGGGACGCGCCATCTTAAAGCACCCAGATGCCTTGCCCTCGTCGCCGTGGTGGCTCGTCGTGGTGACGGCCCCGAGCGCTGTGGTTAGCAGACGACGGCGGCGGCCGTTGTTTGCAGACGACGGTGTTTTGCAGCCGGCTTTCGTTCGTCTCAACAGCCTCTTATTGGTAAGGTCATGTCTCGTTTGACTTAATCGCCGTTCATTCTGCTTGCGTAGTCTGGTCTGCGCTTTGGTGGCGATCAGCGAGTCGTTAGCACGCGTCGTTCGGTGGGACAAAGTATTTTTCTTTGTTCTGTTACATGGGTTAATGACAATAATAAAAGAACGCTTTTTTATTTTTTTTGTCATGTTGGGCGAGGCGATTTGCGATGTTTCGCGCTAGAATGTCTAAGCTTCCGTTAATAAGTGTGTATACAAACTGCTTTTCTTACTGCCCAGATTTTTGTTGGCATCTCTTTTGCGTTTTGAATGGACGCATGACAAGACGCTTCCATGTGCACGCAGTGCTTCGAAAGCCCTCCAAGCAACATTGGCGCTCGCTTCCTTTTATAACACTGCGTTGTGTGGTTCGAGTCATGCGCCCGACCGCACCATGAAATGAACAAAATCCAAGTCGAGCGATGACACGGCATTCGTGTCAGGAACGTAGCCAGGATTTTGTTTCGGGGGGGGGGGGGGGAGGGGGGGGAGGGGGGTGCCCATGACAAAATGCTGTATGAGGGGGAGGGGGAGAGGAGGTCCCAGCAATATGGATAATTTCGGGGGGGGGGGGGGGGGGCAGGCCCCAGGCCCCCCCCCCCCCCCTGGCTACGTGCCTGATTCGTGTGAAATACGCGATCACAGCATTCGCCACTTCAAAAGACGTCCTTTAATCCTCAACCCACTCCTTCAGGTTTCAGCCACAAGGACGCGCCAGTTTCGCTGCACATTTAGATATTCGATCGGTCGCTCCCCGCTTCTCTGCTTCACATCTCATCCGTTGGGATACGTCGCCTTCTCCGGAGTTGCGAATGCACAAATAAGATATACCGGCCTCAACTCATCGACCGGCTTTATATTAAAAGAAAACAAGATATTTTTCTAAACAAGTTTTTATAGTTGCGTTGTGTCGCAGATCGCCGAAATCACCAGAAGCCTGATCGTGGGTGGACAAAGAGTGGCGCCACTGTAGCGCTACTTTGATTAGGCCATAAGAAACCACAAAGGCAGACGTGTTGGCAACGTGTGAGGCACGCGGAGTCCGATGACCTTAAAGCGTCTTGAAAAGAAACTATGACGTCCGCCAGGTATTTCCTTCAGTGAGAATTACGCTTTACCGGCATTAGCGACCTCTACAGCGCGTCAGGGTTCCTCGACGTGGTGACTGGCGATAAGCGTAAGATGCCCGTTCTTCGCGCGAGCGCGCAAATCCGCCCAGACCGAATACGGGGCGTTGTGTTCGAGGGGCCGTTCTGTTTGGAGAGAGAGACGCAGGTCTCCCGAAGTGTGACTATCGAGGCATTTCGCGGACTTTTCGAGGAGCGGACAGGAAAGATCCGCCAACGCGGAAGAGTCGGGACAATAGACCGTCGCGGCTCCTGGACGCACGTCCATCCACCTTCGGGCCAGAATCATCCGTCTTATACGCTCGTAACACGAGCGCATTCCGCGTGGCGACGCTTCTGTTTTGCTCTGTGGTGTGCGTCAAAGAACGTGCTACGACACTCGCTACGCCGGCATTTTGCTTATCGCCATTCCTTCGTATTTACCCCGTGAACGTACGTGCGCCTAGTCACAGCCTCCTATATACTGACAAAGCCTAGCAGATCGCCACGAGAAGCGGCCGCCGAAATGGAAGTAGAGTGGCAGACAATGAATGAGGGGATAGCTACGTGACTGGCGCCCCGCTGCGGCAAGACGCCGAAACGCACTTCTCCCGAGCGAACGAGTGTGTTTCGGGTCCTAGCCGCTGCAAAAGCTGTGCGCTGACGTCCAGGTTCACCGGGAAATGTCTCTTTGATTCTCTGTGCTACCAGATCCTCGCGCTCCAAAATCTGCGATCGGATACTCTATATATGGCTCCGTCATCGAACTGCCAGGCTTTGTGAGTATAGGGGGGGGGGGGGGGGGGGGGGGGGGGGGCTATGGCTCACATCGTACAAAAACGTCGTGCCACGATTTCCGCCTGATGACGTCATGAGCGTGTCACGCCGTCGCTGACCGCGATCCTGGCGGTGTTTCAGCAGCGGTGGGGGGTGTGTAACAGACGCGTGTCTTGCGTCTGGTCGTTCACCAGCTCGATAGTCCAAGGAAACTTCACCGGCCAACGGCTGGAACGCCGCGACGGCAGCGACACTCGCGTTCTCTTCGTACTCTTTTTTTTTTTTTTTTTGTCGGGTAGTCTTTACGTTTTACCGCCAGGATCGCGACATCTGACAGCGGTCCGGCTTTTCTGACGTCACTTGTTGCTCCTTGAGGTCCGCTTGTTGATGAGGAATAGGACGCACCGGTCGGAGACGCCTTTCGTTGTCTTCTTGCGCATATCATGTTTCATTTCGAAATCTATTCGCATTCAGAGCTTCGTTATTCGCTGATGATTCTTCTATTATGCGTCCCGATCGGCTGTCTGCGTGTTCTGCAGGCGAGCGAATTCCCGGACGTTTAGTGTAAGTCCCGATATCAGGAAATGACACACCCGCGGGAAATACGTCGTGTGCCCAAACCAGCCGACGAAACCCGCGCACGCGTCCCTATGGCGCGGGCGCATTCGGGTACCGTGATCGGCATAATAGAGAGTTTTAGTAGATCGTTCCGATACCCCCGATAGCCCCGATAACCATACTATGCATGCCCAAGGGAGGCGGTGGCGGAGTATCGGGTATCGCTATCGGAGTCATGGGAACGATCTACTAAAACTCTCTAATAAAACGATATACGAATACCCACCATTAGGCTGTTCACACATCCTCTCCACCCATATTAGTGCAGGCCTCGATCCTCCTTAGCGAGTTCGAAGCTTATTTTGGTATTGTCGGAGAAGTCTTGGCGCAGCCGTTGTGTTTATTTGCTCTTCTTTTTTTTTTTTTTTGAGGAGGAGGAAAAAGGGGAAGGGGGGGGGGGGGGGCTTGAACGGCAGTCGGGTTCAATGATTACGGCAGTCTGACTCCGCGGACGCCATTTTTAACGTCTAGACTCTCGCAACGCAAGAATTGCACGAGTGCTTTACCCCTTGATCAACCAACTACAAGGACAATACGCTCTCCAGTCATTGGGGTGAAGCCTTTATTACGAGGGCGTCAAGTCCTTTCCGAGAAAAGAACGGAAGGTTCTGACCTGCATTTCCGTGCGTTCGTAGTGAGTCCCGGGTGGGGTGGTGACGTCATCTCTCCCTCGGTGTTGGAGGACGGAGCCCCCGGCACGCGTGTTGCAACGCCGTGTACAGCAGCAGGGGACCGCTAGCTCCGCCCACCGCTCCCACGCCCACGAAGCATCCTTGGGTTTCTATAGGCCAGACCTCTGCACCTACGCTGAAACGCCCGTGTTAGGGGCATTTGCCGGAGATCCGCCTCGTACGGTATACGATTCTACACTTTAAAAAAAGTTTGTGCGTCTACTTTCACACACAACACTCGGAGAGCCAATCGCCGCAACCTACGGAGGAAACTCAGCGAATGACGATGCCGAAACATATGTTTAGACCAAAAAAATGCAGTCTGAGTTGTGACATTAGGCAATGCAAGCGTGACGTTTTGCATTGCCTAATGTCACAACTAAGACTGTGTGTTTTGGTCTAAACATATGTTTCGGCATTGTCATTCGCTGAGATGCCTCCCTAAGTTGCGGTGAAAGGCTCTCCAAGTGTTGTGCGGGAAAGCAGACGCACGGGCTGTTTTTTCAGAGTGTAAGTAGAACCCTTGCATATCCGCGGATGTCTGAAGTAAACTGGCAGATGCGGATCAAAATTAATCAGATTTGGAGGATTGCGGATCGGATGCGGAGGCCAAGGGCTACGATGCGTATGGGATGCAGGTCCGGATTTACATCTTTGCCGAGGCGGGCCATAAACGTGAGCGACCGCACAGTGTAGAGTGAACAAGTGAGTCATGATGAAGTGCATCATCGGATGTATTGCGGGGGAAAACTACTCTCTTAGATAAAGTGCGCCAATCGGGGACAAAATTGTTCTTTACGTCTAGAAAGATTTTATTCTCACCAAAGACCGCTTTAGAACGTTCTACCTCGTCAAAAATGCCGTCCCTAGAAAAAGTAAAGAATGCAGGAGCATCAGCCGTCTCGGGAAAGCGCGTTCTTGGTTCAAAGGGAAAGAGCGGAAAACGTTCTTCGGGCAAAGAAAAACCCAAAACGTACGAACCGCAAGAAAGTAGAAGAAGCCTGCAAGTGGCTTCTATGTAGATCGATGCAGTGATTATGTTTACGGCCGTCTTTCATTCAGAGATGGCACCACCTACAATGCGCCGATTGCACGTGTCACGTGTTGTACAAAACCACGGGCCGCGCGGCGGCAAGACATGATTCGGTCACCAAAAATATGAAAAATAAATCTGCTCGAGGCGCTCGCCTCAGATCTGCCCTCGTCACCGTCGAGATCGGTTGCCTGTCGTCTCGTTCTCATCGGCAGGTTCTGCCCCGGAGCCGGCCGACACCATCCATGTAAGCGCGCATCTATGCTTCGTTTCAGCTTCGGTCCCAGCGCGGTCGATGTTATGAGCCGAAGGGCCAATCAAACAGCGCAAAAAGCGCAGCGTCATGGCGTGCTCTCTGCGCTTGATAGGACTAGCCGGCGGAGGAGCGCGCACAGAGAGGCAACGAATACCGGCTGGTCCTATCAACTGCAGAGAGCACGCCATGACGTCGTGCCTCTTTCGCTGTTTGATTGGCCCTTCGGCTCATAACATCGGCCGCGCTCGGACCGAAGCTGAAACGAAGTATAGTGAGGTCCAAGGCGTGGAAGGTTTGTTTGACCCCACAGCACCGGAGAATTACAAAAATCGAGGAGACTGAATTCGGTCCTGTGGAGTGGTGAAACTCGCTCCAGCACGAGTTTCCGCACCTCATTCTTGTAGCGCAGTTCGTGCGTGCCATCCCAGCATCGAGTGCATCAACGGAGTGATACTTCTCGTTAGCGGGTCTTAATTTAAGAGAGGCGAACCACTCTGAATCCGTCCGTCTTGACGATATTTTGTTTGTTTAACACAGCAACCTCGACAAGTAAAACGTTGCGTGCGTGTGTGTGTGTGTATTTTTTTTTTCTCGACGCTGGACACTGAGTTGTTTTTAAGTATATGGTTCCGAGCATGCAGTTCGGTGCTCGTGTTAAAAACCTAAGCCGATATGAGGTACTACCCCTATAGAATATTGTGATATTTTCCCAGTGGGGGACTTTGTACATTAAAACGGCGAGTGACGCCTTTCCTCTCCCACTTTCTTATTGCTTGACTTAAATAGAACGGCACAGTGATATCAGTCTGTCCTTCGTTAATGTTCATGCTTATAAAATATGCGGCTGTTCTGAAGTGGGTTTTACAAAGCAAAAAGGAAGATAAATATTACAATATCCTCGCTTTTGAGCGCATCTTCCCTGCAGAGTGTCAGTGTCACGGACTCACCAAGACGATCTCATAACTGCGATCCTCTTTCAGCGATGCAAAGTTGCTCTGGAAGGATGATCGCCTATTTTATAAAAACGATAAAACAGAATACGATATAATTACGTTCACCGTATTCTGACACGAAGAGTTCTTTGAACAAGGGTAAGCAGAGAGAGATGCCCTCCAGATGCTTTTTTTTTTTTAATATTTATTCACGCTCGATTTTACGATGTAGAATGAATGCGCGAATTGAAGGTCGGATGCCATTCCAAATTTTGCGGATGCGGTTCGTATGCGGATCGGATGCGCACACAATTATCTAAGAACATTGCGGATGCGGTTCGGATGCGGTCGATCAAACTGTTATTTGCGCGGGGCTCTCCATTTTTATAATAGAAATTTCAACGATACAGCACGCATCAGGAAGGCTAGCTGTTAAGGCTGTTGTAATATGAGGAATGATACCGTCCCGTCGTCGCTTCACACTCGTGCTCATACCCTTTACACGAAACACGCATCGCGTACAATTTTCACGCAAACAATACGTACAGCCGCCATGAAGCGCGACTCTGCTGCCACGATCATGTTGGCAGCTCCACAAATGAAAGGCGATCTTTGAGCCGAACGCCACCTCGGCAGTTATTAAGCTCGGACATACTGCTCATACATCATACAAAAGACAGTTTCCAAACACTCTCTGAGAAGTGTCCTTGCATGATGGTCATAAAGGCCATACAGAAAATGTTTGCAGTCACATTCGATGCAGACATACAAAGCATGGGCTCTCCAAACGTTCCGGCTTGGGCGCCGGATTGGGGACCTGTCGGAGTCTCCAAGGCCGGAAAATAGATATCATTAAGGAGAAAATGCTAAAGATGTAAGCTTACATGAGCATTTAAGTACAGAGATTGAAGTAGAGCAAGAATGGCAAAAACAAATGTAATGTGGACGATTACCTATACTGCGTTTTTAAGTGCAATGGTTTCCTGTTTATGATAGTACACAAAATCATTGTGACCCCTAGAACTCGTCAGACACAAATAAAAGCTCGTGAAAACTTTGGCATATTGGCACAGTGCGAAAGACTAATATAAGTAGTAGATCGTATAAGATAATTATCTACAATATACGCGAGAACGTGAAGGAATGTTTTGCATAGTTGCACACACCTGAAGCGGGGAACTACGAATAGTAATTCTTCCGATGACAATGTACAATAAATAATAGGCCGATTGGAGCGGCGTTTTAATGCAGTTTGCTGGCCATGTGTAAATAGTGGATGTTCAGTTCGAAGTGAATTCGGAGCAAATAGTTGTTTTTGCCGAATATTTCCGAATCGAATATCGAATAGTTGCTCCGAGCTTTTCACGACAGCACCGTGCCTAAACCAAAACCCATCTGAACTCGTAAAGGTTGTTCCCAAGCTTCCTCTTGGCCATATCTAAGCTATATTAATGTTAATCTAGCTAAATGTATAGACTCCTACCTGAGAAAGTCCACCGCCGGCATGGTAACGGCGAGTAAACGATGCATTTGACAAAATCAAATTAAGCAAATTGATATATCCGGGTATACCTAATCGAAGGAGTTTATATATCTTCTCGTTATATGCAAATATTAGATATTAAAACTTGCATATGAGAAAATAAAAAAAAAGACAATCACGAATTATGAACGTAGGTTGTCAGGACATCACTGCCTAACATGTACTTTTGCATAATAGCCAAATTTTTAGTTTCAAAGTTTTACTGTAGTCTAGATATCAACATTCACACAGTTTCCGTTTCTTCCTAGACACACCACGCGCGCGAGTGCTCCATCCCGCTTTGAAAGTAGGCTTTCCTCTTGAGAACGGGACTGCAATAATCGTACTTTTCCAAGTGTTGATCGCGGCGGTATTGCCCCGTTGAGCGCGCTTGTTACCGAGCACCGGTGCACTGCGGAGAAACAACACCCGCGGAGCTCCCCTCCGCGATTGTTGCTTTTCCGCAGTGCTGCACCAGGGCAAACCCGCCGCCATCAACGCTTGGAAAAGTTAGAATATTAGAGTTCATCTCACATGGAATACCGAATAGCGTATTATTCGAAATTACTATTCGAAAATGCGAATATTCTCGCAACACTACCTTTTCTCTCGTAATATTCCTGATATCTTCGTTCAGACTTTTTGTGGCATGTCGCAGTGCCGATTTTCTACGGTCGCTTATTTCTTGCCTCGGTAGCAGAGGGCCGCGGGCCGGGCGTCACTGCAAAAACCGCAGTCATCCGTGGGTTTGCCGGAAACGCCTTCGCATGTCAGATCTGGCTTGCGGTTCGGGGTTCCGAGACCCCCGGTATAAAGCAAACGTGCATGGAACCTGCACGAGGCGTCTCAGCGTACACACAATTCTGTCGTCATGTGCACAGCCGAGAGCGAGCAACGCCTCGATCTCACCGGAGCGATAATCAGATGCTCGGCCTTCCCCCATTCGGCTTTTCTTAACTTATCTGCGCTTTCTATGAGAGGAAGAGGAGCACTGCGGCCGGGGCGGAGCGTGAAAACAGCGCTTTTCCTTATCTTTATTCTAAAAGGTAGCGGCAGGCGTCAAATATTGCCGCTCGGTTTAGTGGGCCAAACGAGCGCTTTCCGCCGGAATCGATCTCCCGAGGATAGCCCTTTCGTCCTAAAAGAGAAATTGAAATAACCGACGAGCGCTTGTTCGCGCTAACAGTGTCGCGCTGCTCACCGCGCAGACAGAGAATTTTCTGCGCCTGTTCCAGACATGTTTGTTTCATACATGCTCCGAATATGGCTGCAGACAGTTTGTCCATTATTAATGTGAGGAGGAAGAAACGCTCTTCTGTGTGACGTATTTGAAGTGTGGGGGGGGGGGGGGGGGGTTACGCTGTGAACTCAGAAAATTCAGAAGCTCAGACCGTAACTGAGATACATTTTAAAGTAACTTGTAACTTTAAAGTTTATGAGAGTTAGGAATTATGTCGACTGATAATCTCACAAACGTATCGACGGCGCTGTACAAGGTATCACTGCCTCAATCCGATCAGCGTACTGACCGCTCAGCAATCGGAGTACACCTCCATGTCGTCGGATGCTTTAAAATATATTGGAACGTAACGCGGCACGGTTTGTGTGTAACTGTAACTGCAACAGTAGCCCATAACTAATTTAATGCTTAAGTGTAGCTACCTTTATCACGTTCCAGCTCAAGTATAACTAACACTTCAGAAGTAATGTCAATACATCTCCGACAACAAGCCACAGGCTAAGCTGTGATAAGAAAACGACGAACTACTTTAAGCGGATGCTCTTATGCCTCCGGCCTACAGTGCTTCTGCCGCGCAGGACCTCTGCCCCGCAGCGCCGTGGCCGAAGCTCATTGGCCGCTAATCAGCGTCTCGGCGATTCGCATTTCTGGCGGCGGCGGTCTCAGATCATGGATAATAACGAAGGGCTCCCCCTTTCCGACGAAATAATTATACGGTCAATCAGCCGATAACGGCCTCGCCTCAACGACCCTTTCGGCAAAGGGGTGCTCACGTCTGCACGTGGCCGAGTCCGCGCGACAAATTAGTCCGCAATTTGGTCGGTGAGCATGTGCCGAGAGACGCGCAGGACGCCTTTCTGTTTGCAGAAGCGCCCGGTCCTTCCGGGAGTTCATATATACCATTTGGCCGTCGGCGAAGAACGGGCCGAAGGCTCGCTCGCGGGATTACGGTAGGCTTAAGCCGCGATCTTATACCGTATACAGAAGACAATCTGCAAACGGGAGCGAGTTTTAGAGAACCTTTTTTTCACGTCCGGTATACGGTACGATACGTCGTCCGGTATACGAACTGCGCACGTGAGTGTCTTCTGCGGCAGCGCATGCGCAGTTCGCATAACGGTTCCCTGAAAGTCGCTCTGTCGGACGCGTGTTTTGTTTGACTGTCCCGTTAACCATACAAAAGGTGTCTGCGGAGAAGCGAAGCTGCTTATGCTTCATGCGCGTGCGCAGACTGTCGTTGTTTCTCCAGCTAACATCTTTTGTACGAGACCAGTGAGACTCCGGTTTGGGAAATTTTAATCTGCCACCAAATTATTTTTTCGTCAGCGTCTAAAATTTATCATTCCGCGAGTTGTCTTTTGAGGAGTCGCTTGTGAAGCGGAACCGCCTTGAAATTTCAGATGTACCGCATACGTACAACTCCTAAAACAACGCGTTTTGCTTTAAAAACAAATCTGCGGTGGGATTTTCCTTTAGCCGGTATTAATGGCTGGATTGCGGTACTCGTAAAGACCGGTATCGCAAACAGTAGCGCAAGCAACCGGTCGCTTGTCTTGAGCTGATAGTTACCGTGGGAGATTACACTCTTAGAAAAAATGGTCCAAACAGTCCTCCCTAAAAGGAGGAACGCTGTTGTAACCTACGCTCCTTCAAAAAGCGAGAAACTTTCGCCCCCTTAAGCAGGGCAGCAAAGTTCCTCCGTTGTCTGTACCTCATTATGGCGGCTCCCAATTGAGCGAATCGAGCACAATAACGCTTAATGAGGACGCTACGTCTATTGTACGGGGCGAAAGAAGCAGCAGCAAACAAAATAGCAACACGAGCTTTCTGCGGTCTGTAATTATTTTTGAAGCCAGCTTTTATTTGTTTTTTTTCGATTTTATTTACCTTTTTGTTTTAGTGCAGAAATTCAATACTGAAAATATACGTGCCTTTCGTCATATTTCAAAACTGTTCTTCCGCCAGAGCGCCATCGCTCTCGGAGAGGGAACAACAGGACATCGCAGAGGACAGTCACATTGGCCGCTGTACGATAGGAGCTACGGTGTTGAGTCCAGCGTTCCAACATGACTATCTGCAGACCGATTGATTGCAACGTATTCCCTCAAGCGGTCTTAAGTTCTTTAACGTAAAGCACAATGTCAGCCTACGACACCCCATCAGCCCCGATCACGGCCCGGCCAGCGGAATCAATGCCCGACAGTTTACGTCATCTCATCTTGGTATTACACAACGGATACGCGAACACACGCTCCATTCAGCGACAATTCCATTCTTCATTCACAACGCACAGCACTGCTATCGCGATGTTGCTGCTATGCTGCTGACACGCAGAAATACAAAACCACGTTGATTGCCGGTTGGCACTTGGCATCGGAAAACAGAACCGAACTCAGTACAGAAGACACCGAGGCACCCGGCAGTAAAACTTGCCTGTCTTGGACGCAGTTTCCGCGGTTTCCATAACGTCGAAAACGTCGAAACGTCGTTCCGCGATCCGGAGGCGGCCATCTTAGCGAGGTCGCTGCTGGCGCTGCTCCGGAACTTCGCTGTTTCTAACGGCTTCGTTTGCTCGTTTGACCAAATAAGCGGCAAAAACGTCAATACAACCTAGATGGTCTGCACGTTTGAACTGGGAAACGGAATTACAGGTGGCCTTTGCTGCCGCTGAAACTCGATCAACTAAACAACGCATACGACGTGCTCGAAAACCCTCAGCCTTTCCACTCTGCATGGTTAAAAAGGAAAACCAGCGAAGCTGTACTACGGTGGGAATGAAGTAATGGCCGGCCGCAAGTCGGCAAGCCAGAGTGGAAAGGCTCGAGAGGTTGCCGCCATCTATGAGCGGCGGTGGCAACCAGACAACCGGCAAGTCGGTTGTCTGGTTGCCACCGTCGTTCATAGATGGCGGTAGCTGTCCAGAGTTCTGTGTCATCGTTTGTTTGCTGACGGACACGATCCTGGGGAAACTATCCTTAACAGCTCCGCTGTAGAAACGAAACCTAAAGAAGATTAGGCGGGAGGGCGGAACTTTTTACTCGTCTGCCTGGAGAAAGAGAAAAACGTCTGGTTCCTCCCTTCTCGTGTCCGCTGGGAAAGGGGGCCGTCAGCAGAAGGGGGGAAACGGCGCCATTGCTACCTTTTTCCTCCTTTTTTTCTTAGAGTGTGGAACCTCGATGGGCGAACGGGAGTCGAAGAGAGTTATGCACAAAGAAAAAACAAGGAAGGCCCTCTGTAGTGCAGTTCCCCGCGTGCAGCCAGTACCGCAAGCAGCTCTCTGAAAAAGTCGCTCTTTGTATTATATTAGCTCGATAGGGTGGTAGCTCAAGAAGAACGAAGATGACAATTGCGAATCCACAACGCGAGGGCCATAAGCCAATTATGTAAAGAACAACACCATGTAGTGCCCTGTTAGCCACTTCCACAAAAACGACTCCACAGAACTGGCTGTTTGACTTAAGGGAAGGGTAACTAGATATACAGACTTTTATAACCATTGCGAATATTCAACAAATGACGGTGGTGTAGCCAAAATGTTTTTTTTTTGTTTTTGTTTTTGTTTTTGGAGCGGGGAAGGGGGGGTCAGCTGTGGTCTGTGATTTGGTGGGCGGAAGGGGAAAAGGGGTCAATAGGAGGGGGGGGGGGGGGGTCTGATGCATGTGTATACTATAGGGTTGGTTGGATTTCGGAGGGGCAGAGGCGGCGGAAGCCCCATAACCCTTCCCCCTGGCTACGCCACTGACCAGATAGATATGCGCCGTGAAAAACATGGGAACAGGGTTAGGTATACAAGCAACGTTCCCATTGTCTTCAGCCATTAGTGAAACTACATTAGGTCGCGTGTCAGGTCTGCGTCCAACTTGCTCCTCAGCCTCATTAGTGTATTAGCCAGTGATAATCTCGCGAAGAGCACCATTGTTGTCCATTCCGTTGATGGTCCCGATGCACCGCTTCGTAAAGCGTCCCATGGTTCACCGACGTCCGTCAACATCACACGAGCACTCACGCGCGCGCGCGCACGCTTCAGCTTCGAGAAGGATAGCCCCCCAAGAAACAAACAAAGGCCACAGCCCAGGCAAGCACTTAGTTCTGCGCATGAGCACGCTCACTCTTGCAGCAAGGAAGACAGCTTATGCCTCGCCACTTCAGCTGCGCACACACTCGTCGTCCTAGTTGAAGCCGCGCCGCGTGGAGAACGTTGATTGGCAGGTCTCGCAACGTCCATCCTCCCTCCCCCCATCACCACCCCAACCACCACCATCAGCGCCCGGATTACTTTATGCGCAGGTTTCTTTGTCTCCTGGACTGTTTGATCGCGAGGCGAACCATCGCTGATGCGCCGGAGTCACGGAACGCCAGCGAGGCATCCAGCGAGGCTTTCCTCCTCCTTCGAGGCTGAGAAGGCCGGTGCCGTAAGCACCGCCCTATCGGAGCACAGAAGTGCCACAGCGGGAAGAACAGCCAACCGCGAACAAATCCACAAGAAGAACAACGGCAGGCAAACGCGAGAACAACTCGGTGAAGAGCCCACAGACATCGTTTGGACCTATTTTCAGCGGCGGCTTTCTGGTGCTGGCTTGGTCTCCGCCAGTACCACCTCGAAGACAAAGCCTTCTCGTCCTCCTAGCAGACGTCATCACAAGTGGATCCACATAGTGCGTCTCGCAGCGTCTCACATTGAGCGTGACGTCAGCACGAGGCGACGCCAAGACGTTTGACGCTTTGCTGCGACACTGGTCGAGGGTCCAGCTTCAGCGTGTTTGCCGCTTGCGGCGGGTCGGGGATCCACTAACGATGACGTCACGCGGAGGCCTCGTCTTGTAGCTTGTACCGCTTCCGCCCGGTGGCCGCGGCTGCCACCATCACACGCGGTCAGGCTACGGCGGTCCATGGATAGAGCGGCCCTTGCGATGCTAAGGAGTGCCCGTCACGCCATCGGCCATTGGGATGGCTGATGACTTTATGACTCGATGAGTTCGGTCGCGGTCCTGCTTGCTGGCGTTGCGGTCGCCCTCGTTGTTTGCCCAAGAACGGGAAATGATTCGGGTGCCCGCCTCTTTCGAGTTGCGAAAAAGAAAGGGGGGCGCGCACACGCGGCTGTTTCGGCTCAGGTTGTTATTGTCGGAGTTCACGGAGGCTCGTCCTTGTGAATCTGTTTCTATATTTCGAGGGCTCTGGTTATGTCGCTCGCGTGCCTCCAGTGTTTTCGTTTCTTCTCGCGGAGTTTGTTTAGTTCTTTGTTCCTACTGTCGCCCCACAGATATTGACATCGGGTTCTTAGAAGAGAAACACCAGTCTTTCATTGGCTGCTTTTGAACCGATGTGTAGGTCACTCGGCGGAATATTGTCACAATCGAAAAATTGTATATGAATGTAAAACCACAAATTAACGTTTAATGAGGCGAAATTCTGTCCACGAACGCAAAAACAAAGGAACCGAAATGTGCGACGGCGACGAAAGAGCGACTGTCCCGATTTTGCCAGTCTAAAGAAACTTCGTAGTCTCGAACATTCTAAACTGGAACCAGCGATACGTTACAAGATTCCAGAGAACATTTTTAAAAGAGTCACGAAGGATGAAATAAAGAACTAGGCTGGGTGGGGTTCGAACCCGGTGCCACGTAGGGGGCAATGCAGATGTGAGTTCGAGTCACATGTGACGACAGTGCCTCCTATATAGGTTACACTATGCCTGTCAGCTCCGATCACTGGCAAGCGGAAGGGAGAGGGCAAATAGTACGTGGGATCGCCGTGCGGTGGAGCCACCTAGGCGTACAAACCTGCCGTGCAGTGAAGCCAACCATCTCTTCCGTAGGAGGTTCAATGATGTCGCCCCCGCAGCACCGACAGCAAGAAATCTAAATGTTTTTGAATGACAGGTCGGGAGCAGCTCGCCGTTTTCCAACCGAATATTACTTCTTATTTTCCTACCTTTTCACCCGCACACGACCCGGCCCCAACTATTTCGATGCGCGCGATTCAGGGTGACCGCCAAAGCCCCAAACTGCCGCCAAAGCAGACGGTCAAGCGGCCAAGCGTTCTTCACGTTCGGGCTGCAAAAGCGAAGCCTGGCCATGCTTCTTTCGTAGTTTCGTATTTTGACACAGCGAAACTCGTTTGAATCAGGGTGGTCACATTCAGAACAGTGTTCCACATGTTGTTCAAAATATATATATATGATATATCGTCAATATTAATGTAAACACAACACGCTAAAAAAAAAAAAAAAAACGAACGTCCGCCAGGCGGCGTTACCTAGCCGAACGTGCGTGTTGTGAGGTGAAGCATTGGGCCTGGACACCTCTTGGAGAGAAGCTGACAGGAATAGTGTAACTAATATAGGAGGCAGTGGTGAAGATTATGTGGATTTGGTGTCGTCTATGTACAGGGTGGCCACATTGGATCTCATCTCACGCTGTAAAACGATCCGGAGAAATCGGCGTCTTCACACGTATAGGAAGCTTTCACCACATATTCCTTCAAGCACTAGGCTTCACTTGGTGAAATTGCAAAACTTTCAACAAATATGTTTTCAAGTGCTAGTCTTTACCTGGTAAAATAGCAAGGCCTTGTTTTCTTCCTGTCAAAATCGAGATTAACGAACTTGCCGGAGTCAATGGCGGACGTCTTCGCAGACGACCGACTTAGGGACGGTCGTAACATGTGGTTCCATCTGTCTATAGGCGCAGCGAGCAGAGTGCGCTGTCTGCTCGCTGCGCCTATCGAGAGAAACGGTGCCACAGATTATATTCACCGCTGACTCCGTCGTCCGACGTTGACTCTGGCAGGTTTGCTTCTCTTCTTTTCGACAGGAAGAACGCTACCCCCTTCAAATTTCACGAGGTAAAAAAAATCCCCCACCAAAATGCACATTTGGTGAAAGTATGAGCACTCTCCCTGCAGGCGCCGCTTTTTCAGGATCGTTTGACAACGTAGAAAACACTGTGTCCACTCTGTATATCTATATATTCGTACATGAAGTAAAATAGGTCCGTAAAGTAGAGATACATTATTGATTATAGTCAACCTTCGTGTTTGTGAAGTCGTCAGCTTCAGTATTAATCTATTCGAACAGATGTTCATCCAGGACAACACTCTAAAAAAAAAGGGGTATATTCTAACACCCTTTGTCCCATATCAGACAGCTCAACACTTCAGTCCGACGTGCAGGGCACTGAAAGGGAACTGAAGTTTCGGGATGTATAATATGGGACAAAGGGTGTAACGATACACCCTTTGGTTTCATATAATTCACCTCGGAAGTAATTAGTGAAAATACAAATATGCAGTGCAATGTCGGGATATGTCTCGATACAAGAAGAGGAAGAACGACCCATTCTAGTATTTCTTTGTTCGCAGTTAGCTCATGATTTACACAAGCCTAAGCAACATGCTCGCTTTGTTCTGAAAATATATTCTACCATTTCAAAGATCAGCAGATTTATGTTGTCATGACAAGATGTAAAAGAAAAAGGGTGGCTGCCCAATACTGTTCAAAGGGCGCGGGCTTGGAACCAAGGTTGGTCTTAATAACTCATACTCCTATGATGAAAGATGAAAGTAATCCCTGGAGAAGGGGAACAAGAGGGACAAGGGACAAACATAAATCTCCAAACACAGCTAGGTGACTGGTGAGCGACCGAAAAAATCCGCCTGGTCCGGGTATCGAACCAGTCACCTAGCTGTGTTTGGAGATTTATGTTTGTCCCTTGTCCCTCTTGTTCCCCTTCTCCAGGGATTACTTTCATCATTATTGTCCAGCTCGCTTGCCCCTTTGCATTTAATTGCATTATAATCATACTCCTAGTTCGATACAAGCTAAAAGGGCAAAGGTGCGTTTTCTAGAAGCTTGTCTTTGATGGCATATTGTTTGTATGGCTTTAGTAAATAAAACGACCAGTCCTCGATGGCAAGACCTCCAAGTAAACTGACAGCAATAGAAATACACGGACACTATTTTATCTTGAGAGAGGGGGAGGGGGGACCCTTCCTCGAGTTTTTGTTTTCTCTCTATGATTTGTTAATGTTCTCTCCATATGAATAGTGAATTGCGTGGAGATTCCGAATGTTACTATTATTGTTTTTTAGGCGCGTCGTGCATTCCATTTTGATAAAAAAAAGTAACATCTTTGGGTGTACAAAACGTAATACGGTGATTTTTTTTTTTTTTGCAAAAGTTGTTTAACGGCGACCGTAGGTGTCTGCTCCGAAACGCAGAAAAAGGGGCGTGACACGATCTTTGGTTAGATTTTTAACATGGAAATTAATTACCCAGAAGTTTCAAAATTGTAAAAGCCAATGTTGAAAGTTCACCAGCTCGCTTGCATCTTCTCAGTAATTTCATTACCCAGAAGTGTTTTTTTTTTTTTATTTCTTTAGGATGCTTAGAGTTTGTAGATTGAGTTATCAGCGTAAACAAACGATCTCACAATCCCCTGAAGTGCCCCTTTATGAATCCTCCAGAAAATCCTCCAACCCGATCTTTACAACCAAGCCAGTGTTCCTCCGCGACGCGCAAATAGTCCGGGAGGTGTGCGTCGTTCTAACGACACAAAACTGCCTTTCGGGGTTCATCCGCGGTGTGATACGATTCCGTGGCTGGTTTGTGGGAGTGACTATTTGTCGCACTCGTAACTTGTATCTGACTGTAAGCTGCAGCACTGATCTTTATCGTAGTAGGCTGGATCGCGGATCGGGCCCACCGGCGGCCATTGCTTAACACCATGGGACTCTATGATAGAAACACACAAAAGTAGGGATATTGAAGTTTCTACGAGGTGCTCGAAGGCGAGTATTTTATGACGTGCTGCGATCCTTGTGTCGGGTGTTTGTAGATCGAATCGGTATTTGTCGAGCGTTCGAACGCCCATTAAAAAGTCAAACGTGCCAGAGCACCTACGGCTGAGCTGGCAAACTTGCTCTCGTAATGCAGTAAACAAATGAACTTGCCGTCCATAAGACCGTCCTCGGAGAAGCCTAGAAGTTGATTATGGTTTAAGAAGTTCCACCTTGACAGCGGCTTTCAGGGTGTGAGCGAATTAAGCGTAGCAAAGCCTTCAAGCTTGTCGTCTGGGAAACCTAACTCATCGAAAACGCCACAGACTCTGTGGAAACTCCAGGCAACATGTCGCATTCAGCTGCACTACATCTTACCCGCAGGGAGTCACTCTTGAACACAAAAAATGTATCTGTGCAAAATAAATTACAATTGGTGTGTGTACGTTTATAGAGCCTGAACTTAGTCTGCCTCAACGGGCGACGAGTCTCCCAGCTGTACATGAAAAATTTAGCTAGTGCATCACCGTTGCTAGCCGGTGGTCTTTAAGGTGCATCACGCAGTAGTGATGCACAACCGCACGCCGTTACGATGCTCCTCCAGATCGAAACGGGCAGGGGTGGGGATCGAGCCCAGGATTCATGGGTTCTGCAGCGCGAACTTTCGCTCCACGTGCTCCGAGTATAGAGGGGCTTTCGCTCCAAGCTGGTGTGCGCTACAGTTCCTGTATAGGCTCCCTACGTGAGCCAGAGTTGCGCGTCTGTTTTCCACGTGCCGCCGCGCCGCTATTCGCCGAGATACGATCACGAGAGGAGCTGCATCGAGTGCCGTGCAGGAAAGTAGACGTTGCACGCGCCCTGACAGTACGTTTCCCTGCTTTTGAGCGCGCCGCGCGCCTGGAACGCGCGGCGCCGCTATTCGCCGAATTCAGTCACCTGAGGAACAGGATCAACATGCCGTGCAGGAAAGACGGCGCTGCGGGGATGAACGCGCAACTCTGGCTCCCGTACCGCTCATTCACACTGGAAGCGGATCCGCGTTAGCAAAGCGGTTGCGAACGCGGTTGTATAAAGATCCAGTGCAATTGCACGCGCACTCGATGACATCAAGTGCACGTGCATTTGTACTGGATCTTCATACAACCGCGTTCGCAACCGCTTTGCGAACGCGGATCCGCTTCCAGTGTGAATGAGCGGGTAGGGAGCCGACACAGGAACTCTAGTGTGCGCCTGACCGCTCGGCCACCGATCCCCCCATTTCTTCGTAACTGCGAGGGCTGTCAGCTTTAATGATAGTGCACAAGTTATTTGACGGGTTTAGCAATAAAGGGGTATTCACACGAGGGAGAAATCCCGGGGATTTCTCCACGGCATCCGCATCCTGCAACGAAAACGCCAGGCTTTGCGATGTGCAAAAGCCTCGCGTTTTCCTCTCGTGATGCGCGCGTGCCGGGGAGAAATCCCCGGGATTTCTCCCTCCTGTGAATACCCCTCAAGCAGACAAAATGTTTCAGTGCCGACAACTACTTAGAAACGGGGGAAACGTCAGTTTTTCTCGTTTTTTCCATAGAGTTTCACGCATTAGCTAGTGTCAAGTGATGGCTGCCGGTGGTGCCACCCGACACCAACGAGACAAGCCTCGATCCGCGATCCAGCCAATTACAATAGAGAATGGAGATCAGTGAGCTAAAGTGGCAAATGAGTCATGCAGTGTGTTGCGTACAACACTAGTTGACGGCAATTGTATGTTACGCTAGGTGGCGGAAGCTGCCACCCATTGCAAAGGGTATAGACGTTACCATCCATGCATGTAGATGTTTACAATTTTTTTTTTTTTTTAACAGAAAAAAATTGTACGCATTGGCGAATGCTTTATCTTCGCACAAGCGTGGCACTATAGAGGCTCGAACTAAAGTGATAATTGATATTCAAAAGTTTCAATGGGAAAACGGCGGCCGACGGAGCACTCGATTACACGGAGTTCATTGGCACCAGTCACCAAGAACGGGCTACATTTCCCCATTCAAATTTTCTGAAAATCGCATAACGTTTTACTCGAGATAACGCTTGGTTAAAAAAATTGCTATCTGATACGTAGTTTATTGTTGCGGTAAAAAAAAAAAAAAAAAAAAGACAGCGCATATATATATTTTTAGTGGAAAGGAGGGGGAGGCACGCTGTGCAGCAGTCCTCTTCTCCATCGCTGCACAGTCTGTTCTGAATGAATAAATTAGGATCTCGTCCAGCGACTTTCCCAAATCGTCAGCGCTGCTGTCGTCAGCGCGGGTCTCGGCGCGGTTCGGCGATCGTCCTCGATGGAATCCCTCGGCTGAATGGCGTCGTCACAGCCCCTTCAGAGCGGCGCCTCTGCCGCGCTCCTTCGGCGAAAACTGCTCGCGGGGTGTGCCGCAACCCAGGCAGCTCCAACGTATAATTGAAAACCGGTCTCGCCTGTCAGCGATCTTCAACTTGACAAGATCGATGAGCCGGCCAATGGGAAAACAAGCCAAGAAAAAGGCAGAATGGCCGCCGCCGCGAAATGCGAGCCGTCAATGACGTCGACTCATTTTACGCGCTCGGGATTCGGCTCTCCGTTCATTTCCTTCTGGCCTCCGCCACTGCAGCCGAGGCGATTAGCCGGTCCAGAAGTTCGCAACCAGCGTCCTCCAGACCAGCGCCGTGCAAGTGGTTCTAATTGCAGGGTACAAATCCGGACTGCCGCCGCTGCCACGAGCATCCACCAGATGGTGCTCGCTGCCCTCTCCTTGTTGATGTTGCTGCTGCTGCTGCTGCTGCCAACACGCGACGTGTCCCTCTGACAATTATTTCGATAGTTAGCGCGTGTTTCGCTTTTTGCTACACGTTGCTTTGGATTGCAGCCGACTTTGTTCTAGTCTTTCGCCCGGCGCTATTGTTTGTTTGCTACCTGGTTTGGGTCTTTGATTCGTTTCACCCGTGTCTTTTTCTTGTTTCTTGCCTCCCTCGCCACGAGTGTGAACGTTCGCCTCGCGAATCGGCGGCCAGTTTCCGTTGCTCCGGGAGAGCAGACGACAGTTCTGGTCTACGACGCGCTGTCCGTCTGCTGAAGCTTTGCTACAGTGGATTTTTGTCTTCTAGGTATTCTAGCGTCTCCCAGGATGTTTTTATTGGTCTGACTGCCTTTCTCTGTTCCGGAGCGTCGGTTTTGATTTATCGCGAGCTGTCACGTCGCGTAATTTCTGATTGTCGAGGCGCGAGAAGCCGCGCGATTTCGCGGGGACCAGCGCGAGATGATGATTTAGAAAGGTCCTTCGTCGGTGCGCCGCCGCCTCTGTGGCCGCCTTCTCTGTGTCCTAATGCGCCATTTATGCAAATGAGTTACGAGCGGCACGCAGTCGGAGGCAGCACAGCAAGCGCGTCGCTGCCGGAAAAAAGATGTTCGGTCTTTGTTACGAGCTCTGCCGCCATTTCGCACTTACACCAATTTCTGCTTTCTTAATCACGTTGCGACTACGGCAGGCGGTGTTGCTTTGAACAAGAGAGTGCGTTCTAGGGGTTCCGGATTAGTGTTCGGAACGTCCTCCCTGTGTCCCTCCCACTGCCAGGAGCGGAAGCACATTAATACAATGTATTCGAGATTTCAAAGAAAATTTATTTCGCCGAGGCTCCTGCCTTTACCCCCTGTCGTTTAGCTTTGAGGTCTACGGGCCCTTTTTTTTTTGTGGAGTAACTGACATCTCCATTTTGCGTCTTGGGCTCAGTGGCCGTAGGCGAAAAAAAACAACTCCTGTTAAATAAAACAAAACAAACACAAAACCATGCTTTTTATTGTGTAGCAGCCAACAAAATGATAAATTAAAATTAAGCAATAGAGATTCACTTGGTACGGACAATCCGTGGCAAAATGTGATGCAAGACGCATCACTCGGAAATAGTTCTCGTTAGCAACTATCTGGAGGTCGTATGGATAAGGACCACTTCAGAGAGGGCAACCTTCCCAGCAATTTCATTGTTGCTGGCGAGTTGTTCTCTAGTTTTCCCTAGATCCTAAAGTTGCTGGGGGAAATTGCCCCATCTGAAGCAGGCCTCAGCGACGCGCGCCACCAAAAGCTTCGATGTGATTGGCTTTTTAAGCTTTCCACGATTGGTCAAGCGACGGGCATAAGAGCATTATCACATTGTCAACCTCGATGGTGTTGGCTTAAGAACGTGATGACTGCAATCATCCACGTGATTTTTACACAGACCATCGGGCTTGTCGTGGACCCTGATCACTGGTCGTCTGATCACACACCATCGAACTTGCCGTACTGCCAAGCCTAGGCACTCTGCGCTTCACTGTTGTTAACTGCCGTAAAGTTGTTAACACGTTGCTCACGCAAAGTTGTCGGGAGGTGTAGAGTCAAATCCAGGGCTTGATAACGCTACTAAGGACTTATTGGGGCTAATACTCGCAAGTCAGCAAGAAATTGCCACACACATGGCCGACATCAAAAGTGATCAGCAATCGACCAAGGCCTGGATTGCCAGTGTAAATAATCGGTTCAGTACATGGAGGCTTCCATCGATAAACAGCGGTCTACTAAAAAAAATAGCGAAGGATCTGTGATCTCGAAAACCAGAGCAGACGAAATAATCTGATCGTTTTGTCATCCAAGACGACATCCACGGATCAGTGGCTCGGCTTAAAGATAAAGTGTGCGCTAATATATTTTCTGCAATCCTACAGCTTGATGCTGTTAGAATTGATAGAATTCATAAATTACTTTGTAATCATGAAACCAAGCCAAACCATTAATTATGCCCGTCCCCGGCAAAGTTTTGGAGATTTCTATTCCCAAATAAACAGTCAGTTTGCGTAATTTCCGTATGCACTGTGGACAATATAACCGAAAGCTTAAACGATTGCTTTGCGACTGTCTTGACTACTGACAACGGCGATTCGCCATGTGTTGCAGATGGTGCTGTTTTAAGCTTTCTTCCTGATCTTACGCTTTCAATTGAAGGCATCTTCTCATATCTTCGGTGTCGACTGCATTCCAAATTCTTTTTTTGGTTCGCTATGCCGAATGGTGTTCCAGATTTTCGTACATACCTTATTTGTGAAATCATTACTCGTGGGGAAGTTGCCGTGTGACTGGAAAGCTGCCGAGGCCATTCCTACATACTCCCATAGACGGGCCCCATCGGCTAGTTTCCATCTTCAGGCCAATTTCATTGCTGTGTTCGTGCTCTAAAATGTTGGGACACATTGTTTTTAAGCACGTTATAAAGTACTTAAAATTCGAGCGGTTTTAGTTTAGTCTAAAGTTTAAACAAACAAGGAAATTTCATAAAGGACTGTGGACAACAACAATGTTTCTTGAAACAGTTGACGAATTCACAGACATCCTCAATCAGAAAAAAGTGACGAAGTATTTCTAGACCTCTCAAAAGTGTTTGACAAGAATTCTCATGTTAAATTACTCGCAAAATTACAGACTACTAAAAAAACGATCATTCTGTAAGTTGGGTACGAAACTACCTTCAATCGCCATACCAGTTCGTCGAAATCAATGATTCACAATCTTCGCATATACCCTGGTCCTATCAGGCGTCCCGCGAGGTTCCGTCTTCGGGCCTTTCTTTGTTCCTAGTATTCCTAAATGGCATCATGCGTAGAAGTTTCGTAAAGCTGCGCTTGTTTGCAGACGACGGCATCCTGTGCACAAAACTTCGTGATGTAAATGATCAAACCCAATTAAACTGCAATCTTCATAATAATATTCGATCTGGCAAATGTCAGCCAGCCCTGAAAAAACTGTCTATACGCATGTCACTGGGAAGCGCAACTTTTTATTTTTTCAGTACACGTTGGACAGTCTTGATCTTTCAGAATTTTCGTCTCAAAAGTATTTAGGAGTCCTGATTAGTAAGGACTTAAGTTGGAATGAATATGAAATCTATAAAACCGCGCGAGGCGCTGTATAAACTCTGGCATTTCCGTCGGAAGTTTAAACACGCCATGACTCTGTAGCAACCATTTTCGAGCAGGCCGGTTTACGTTCATTGCAACACAGACGCAAGACAGACATGTTGAAATGTATGCTTACATTAAGTACCGGTAATATTAATTTGTAAATATATATATATATACATATCTCATACCGCTCGGAATTTCTCGATACCCATCGAGGCGTCGAAACAGCGGTTCTTTGCCGCGTACAGTTGCAGAATTGGTGATTTTACGTATGTATATTTTCCAAGAACTGTTCATAAGTGGAACACACTTCCAGAAGAAATTATTGATCGCAACGAGTTTGGAGACGCTGTCATATTGCCAGTGCATCGTACGAACAGACAGCCTGCAGACAGTGCTTGCAGGTTGTCTTTTGAATAATGTGCTAGTAGTCCGACCGCGCGGCTTAAGACTGCTTTTCATGCAGCCAAATGTCCTGGGAACCTTGTCGTACAAAAAAGATAAACGCCGATTTGTGTTCGCCCGCAAGAAAAGAGAAAAAACAAAATCCGGTATTTTTGGAGAAGAATGCAATCTTCGGCAGTGTATACTCATTGGCTAGCATGTTCTTTATTGACAGCCAGTGACGTCTAAGCGTAAAACAACAAGTTGCCGACAAAATGTCCTCGTGAGTACTGCTGTCGCTGTAGTGAGACATGTCCCGAGGCACGGAGGTTCGAGACAAGGTGTCATCTCTCGTGGACTCTCGAGAGGAACCGAAGACAAACAAGGAACGAACGACAGTCGGGTCGTTCAAACCGTTGTCGGGACTACAATTACGGCGGCCATCTTGTTTTGTTCTTGCGCACGGCACGACAAAAGCCCCGGGACCATCACGTACCGCGAAAAGGGACGCGGGGTCGCAGGATGTCTCGTGGACAGAGAAAAGTGCCAGGAAGCTCGCTATAGGACTAATGGAAGTCTTAATGACGGTTGTTCCGTGGACAGGTCGGTTGTTGCATTTCAAAGTGGCGCCATCTGTGAACGCCAACCAGGCGCCCCAAATATGACGTTTTGTACCACACCTGCTCCGTGATGGTTATGTGTCTCTGCAGTTGCCCGCGAAACGTTTAGAGTTTCGACAACACGCGCCTTTTATGTTCAAACGGTTTTCTTTTCGTGGCGTTCATGCCAAGTTTGACCGGCTGTACCTATCGCTGAAGGCATTTTTTTGTAGGTCTCATTGTAACGTATAATGTTTTTGTTACTTTCAAGGGTGCCTCAGAACGATGAACTCGTGGAAGACTACAATCATATTCTTCACTGACGTCCGCTAGTTGGTTTCAGCAATGTCTGGCTTTGCCTTCGGCAGCAGTAAGCCGCTGCGTGCTATTGAGTTGTCTTCCGAAGAACATACGCAGCACACTCACGGCCGGCTTTGCTATAAACGTCCCCTCTAACATATATTTGCTACAATTTTGCGTTTTCTCTGTCAAAACACCAGCAATGGTGTTCCGCTGACCGCCAGTTACTATCGCCTGTTATTTACTAAAGCGCTCGCAACAACTGTGGCTGCCGCAGTTGCGGTCGACGATTCGCAACAGTGAACGTTGTTTTGCTCTTTACTGTCGCTCGAACTTCTTTCTGCAACGGCATTTTGTCAAGGCTGCGCTCGAGTAACAACAGATGATGCGAAAGAATGTAGGATCTATGTTTTGTATGCTCAGAATATGCCTTCAAACAGTTTTTGTATGAGCAATTTGACGGGACACCGCAATACAAGGAAAAAACACGTCTCAGACAGACGGTCCTTCGTATGATGTACCAAGACTGCGTCTTGAGGCTGACAGTTTTCGTCAGCAGCGGTCATACCTCCATCTCCCAATTCCTTCTTCCAACAGCATTCTGTCCGAGTTGTGCTCGGCTGGCCCCAGCTGCCACTGTTTCCCGCCAACCGTCAGACATCGTCGTCTGCCACCAAAGTGCCCGCAACTGTTGTCGCCAGGCGTCATCTGCAATTGCCGTTTCCAATTGCCGACTGTAATTGTCCTCGTTCTTCTGCAGGCGGCCGTTTGTTTGCTCGTCGTCCGCTACACCAGTCGTTTCGAAATTCACTCGTCGGAGATGTACTAAAGAGCTACGGCTTTAATAATACTAATGACGCTGAATAATGATAGCCCCGTAATAATATATATTATGCGCCGCTGGGCTCCTCGTCGTGTACTTAGACACGTGTGGCGCTTTCGTGCTTGGCCCTTCGTTCTCGCTCTCTGCGCGTTTCCAGACGACTAGGAAAATAGCAGCCGAGAGAGGCCCCGGGAAAAGGAAGATTGAGTAGTTGGCACTTTCCGACGAGCGTTTTGAGCACAGCCCCCGGGGAAGTCGCACTTCTTGAACGAGCTTCGAATTCCTGAAAGTCAAATTTCTGAATCCTTGGAAGTTTGCAGCTCGAAAGCCGCTGCGCCAGCAATGGCAGACAAAACTGCAAGTGTTTCCGGAACCAAAAAACAAGTTGCGTCTTAGTATGCAAAAAAAAAAAAAAAAAAAATACAAATAACATATTATTAGGATTTCGTGTTTTCGGAGTTAATTTTTCGTTCAATTCGGAGGGTGTTTTTCGGAGTTTATTATTTGCCGAAAATTCGGAGTTTATTGGAGTTTATTTTTGTCTGATTTCCAATCCTCCGAAATTCAGAGTTTAATTTCAGAGTTTACTTTCGCTTAATATACAAATGTAAACGTACGCCTGAAAAAAAAAAAAGCGCTTGTATCAATTATTATTTTCTTCAGATTGAGTTGGCGTTGGTGCCATTACCATTGGTAATGGTGATGGCTCCACCTCACATGTACAAGGCCTTCCCGGACGCTTTGGTGACAGAAAAAGACGCAGAGTTGTTAAGAAAAAAAAAAAGAAAAAAAAAGCGAAGACTTGTTTTATCGAACCTGCATCAGTGATTGTTACATGTGCATTTTTGAGTATTTGGAATATGGTGTCATACCTCATCTTTGTTGCCAATCTTCTGATTCTATTTTACGCAAGCTTACTCTATATTTCGTCCTCTTCTTTATACAAATTCACGCTCGCGTAATACATCCGCAAAACTGTCATCGATTTGAACAAATAAATATAAAAATATCACGCGTTAAAGTAAAAGCGAGGAGCCAGCCCAGAACCAAACAAACGAAGTCAATCCAAGCCGAACCCAAGCCACTCTTCGGACTTCCGTCTCCCTTAGACCCATACCACCTGGAAGACAAGGCCTGCGCATTACGTCACCACTAGTGGATCTAGGCAGCGCCGCCAGCGCGTTCTGGTGCGCCTCACAACAAGGGCGACGCCAGCACAAAACGACGCCAAGACGGTCGCGTCTGCGATTCTGGTCGAGCTTCAGCGTGTTGTCGGGGATCCACCAACGATGACGTCATGCCCAGGCCTTGTCTTCTACTGCTTGGACGCACTCGTTCACCATCCCCTCAAAAATGCAGGGAAATAAAGTAGGTCTATACAGCTCATTTTGCACGGACAAAGAAAAGAGCTTCGTGACCAGCGGACGTCGATGATGGTCAGGGCCGGTCCAGTCGGGACTCGAATCTTTTGTTCTCAAACGAGCTTTTGGGGGCAAACCGGGGCTGTTATTGGCGGCTTCCGCGACGGCCACTGCGCGAAAAATAAACAGCGGGAGCGCCCGAGATTCGTGGCGAGCGGACGGTAGCAATTTGCGAGTAGGGCGGGCGATTGTTTCTGCGCTTTGCCCGAGCGTCTTCGAGGGCCGTAGATAAACCGAAACGTCCCGGTCGTTTGGCACCTGGCTTGTGCGGCGACGGTAGGGTGATTTGGTAGGCTGCCACCGCCCTCTGGGAGACAAAGGAGCAATGATCGCGACTGCCGGCGTGGGTGTGCGTGTGTGCATCCCCCGAGCATTGTTTGTAGGACCGCGGCGTTTATACCTCGGGGACTACTTTATTGCGGAGGTGTAGCTCGGGGTGCGTGGGGCGCCGGGTGCTCTATGGTGTCGCGGAGACGGGACCTCGTTCTCGAAGGAGCGGTTGAGAAGTGAAACAAGAAAAGGAAGCAGCGAAGAGCCAGACGGACGCTCGGCGAGGGAAGTACGCAATCGACCGAACCGCTTTGCTCGTTCCCGTCTTTAGGTGCGCGGCTGGTACGGTGAGTTTTTGGAGAGACTCGAACTGGTCTGTATAACTTCTGATTTTAAGGTAGGTTTTTGTCGGTGTTCTCTGTAATATTGAAAATGATGCGGGGTTGATGGAGACATAATATTTGTATGGGCTCGCGCAACATCACCTAGAAGACAAGGCCGGCGCATGACGTCATCCTTAGTAGACCCCGACCCGTCGCATGCGGCAAAGACGCTGAAGATGGACGAGATATCGCTGCGTGCTAGCGTCGCACTTTTTGTGAGACGCTGGGAGACGGGCTGACGGTGGCGCTGACACGAGTCAGGCGGTGCTGCGTGGACCACCTAGTGCTGACGTAATGCGCAGGCCTTGTCTTCTAGATACTGTTGGTTTACGAGATGCCATAGCGCATCAGGCGACGTTTTATCTAGAGGTCAGGCATTTGCAGAGTGGCACATATTTGAAGCAGCATTTTAGAGACTCAGGCAGTAAAGCAGATTAACGTCCAGAACAGCAGCTCCCACCACACTTTTTCTGCCGCGCGAGCCGCGTCGCACTTGCCATTTTGTGAGTAAAATCGCACCATGCGAATCGGGCTTAATCTAGGGCAAGAAGGAAAAAAAAAATGGCCGGACGATACGAAACTGCTCTTGGGTTACTATGTCTCTCTTGAACCAGCCCTCCGGTTATCTCGCTCTAGTTTCGCTTTAGCATTGCAGATACCTTTTTCATGTACCTGTGGTCTTCAGAGTATAGGCAACAGTAGGTAACCAAGAAACTTAGCGTGACCTAAAATTTCGCAGCATGATGTCGATGTCTATGTTGTTTTGTGTTGTGTGCCTTTTATCTTTGTACGACCGGACTTTTCTTAGAGTCCCCACCCTGCAATAGCCCCACGTGGCTGCAGTATGTATAAATAAAATATATAAACCAGTAGCCAACGTCGAGTGTCTTAATTTGTACTACGGCATTCTCAGTCGACACCTGGGTCTTAGCTTACCACTGATTCAAGGGCACTTAACGAACTTTAAGCGGGGGTCACACTGCTCCAACCACCATACAAAAGACAGTCTGCAAACACTAGTCACCGCAATATCCGTGCTCGAATGCCGCGTGCCCAAGTTTCTCCTTGAACTCAATGCCATGCGGCCTTCGAAGCACGGATCTCGCCGTGACTCGCGTTCGAATTTGTGTGCAGGCGTCTTTTGCGTGATGACCATAGGCTTTAGAAAACCGGCAAACTAGCACACGACGATGGGCGAGCCTATAGTGAGGAACGAGAGCCTGTTGGAGCCTATTTGCCGATTATGCGAAGGAGATCGAAATCTCGTGAACCAGGGGTATTAGCCATGACGATTAATTTAATTTTCATCTCAATTATTTACTCTCAGGGCCCGAAGTCACTACAGAGAGCATTGGCGCACTGGAGAACACACATATGTGTGAAAACAATAAAAGGGAAAATTATAAAATTACTTTAAACCATAATTCCGCATGTAAGGAATTGCAGATTCTTCAATTAGCAGTGCTAGAAATTTTATTTATGACTGCGGAAAGGCGATTTCAATTACTGCAGGTTTGGGGCAAGAAGGAGTCATGAAAAGTAGATGTGCTGTTACGGGGGGATTCCAAATTTTAGTTGATGATTAGTGCGTTATGATAATTAGGATGGTTGTGCAACTAGCGCTTGCAGAAATGTTGGGCTAGACTCATAAATCTTTTGGAGCAAACATAGGCGAGATATATTTCTGCGACAAGAGAGATTAGCCAAGAACAGGGATGCTATCATAGAGGTTACGCTAGCTGTGCGCTGATTGTATCAAACGAGCGGAGCGATTTTGGATGGATTCTACTGCAGATGCAAGGGTGATGATACCAGGGTCTGAAACTTCACGTTCAAGTTTAGTGCGATTTAAAGTTTAAGAAAGAAGTTTTCATAAAGCGGAGACAAGAGATAAATTAGTTTTGATGTATTGATTAGCGCTGTTAATGACGACATGGGCTTACCAGGAAAAAGTTATGTGGACACCGAGATACCTATAGGAGGACACACTAAAGATGATAAAAATAATGATGTAGTATAAAGGACGGGCATTATTTCGACTAGATACTCATGGATTTACATTTAGAGATGTTCCATATGGCAGTCATCGCACCATTGGGTAACACTGTTAATATCGATCTTAAGATCATGGATGTCGGAATCGATGATGATTTTTTTGTTGTAAATAACACAGTCGCCAGCAAAGAGGCCAATAGAAGAGGAGACACGAATAGGAAGATAGGAAGAGGATAGGAAAATTAGGAAGAGAGTTCCCTAGCATTTAGTAGTACTGAACCTTTTGGGGCACCGGAGTTAACACGTGAGAATGAAGAATTAGTTCCGTTGGAGTGAACAAATTGAAGACGCTTAGAAAGGATATTCTATTCGAGCGAAAGCCTATTGGCCTATGTTAAAGGGAAACTGTAGCGTCTTTGTATTTGAGGAAACACACATACATCGTCTTCCTTTGACCTCGAGGATCTCGACTATCGAAATTATATTTCAATCTGGTGCACGGAGGCTGCAGAATATCATTTTCAAAGCACCGCCGAAGGCGCTCCATTCCGGAGCGTGACGTCAGAATTGGAGTTTTGGGAATCTCCGCTCTCGCGCATCTTCAGCGGCTATCAAAGCCATGCACGCGCACTCTCGAAATTTTGAAAAGGCCAGAAAAGGACGTCACGACCGGAGCCCTCCATCTCATTTTCTGAAACCAGTGCTTCAGCTTCTCTTAAAGGTTACCAAGTTTATCGAGAAAAAGGACGTGAGGAACCTTATCATCGAGAAATATGTCGTCAGTCCTAAAATCTCGGTCAAGAGTGGCGTGGCGATTAAGAGTAAATCTGGGGAGCTTGGCAAAAACCACGTTGCGATGTGTTAAAAATCTTGAATCCCAAAAAGTCAATCAGTTTAGACTAAATTCCGCGCTCAAGGATCTTGAGTGCAATGCTGGTTAAAAAAAAAAAATGAAACGAGAGTTGGAAGGATAAAGTTTAGCGCCACCTTCACCTTTGCGAACAGGAATCACCTTTCCCTTCCAGAGTTCCGGTTGTGTGCCCTGTTCGAGAGGCTGACGAATCATCTCGGTAATACGGCACCGGAATATATTTTGATGTTTTTAAATTTTTAGCCTTTAGTTTATAGCGATCCCTGCTGTAGAAGGCATCTTGCGCATTTTTTTTTTTTAGAATTGCTCCCGCACAAATGCAAACTGATGCCTCGTGTACCCTGACTCTTATATTATGCGAAAATGTCGTAATATTTCGTGGCATATAACTTTAATCGAGCGTTTTATGTCCCCTAGCAGGCACGTAGCCAGAGGGGTGGGGAGGCATGGTTCTCCCCCCCCCCCCCCCCCCCCCCCCCCGCTTCCATTTCGCTGGAACCTCTTCTCCCCCCCCAGATGCAGCGTTAGGGCATGGGCGGGCTCCCCCTCGAAACAAAACCCCGGATACGTGTCTGCCCCCTACCCTAGCATCTGTTCCAGATAACCCGTAGCCTTTACTGCGCATCTTGAACTCACGTTAAAAGAAAGGCGCTTCCAACATGATCGGAGCATGCATACGTATCGAGAAACATGATTGGAACATGCGGGAGGCGCTGGTAATTCTCTCAGCATGTATGCGGAGGACTCCGTGTCTTTTGCATGGTGTATGAGCAGTTCGACTCGTGCTTTAACGAGTGCTGTCCTCCGAGCGCGCAAGAGATTTGGATTGGAGCTCGATCCCAGACGTTGATCGACTGCAAAGATACACGCTCCGACACGAGAGCCAAAACTCGGCGAAACAGCGATGGCACTGGCTGGGACGAAATAATTACGCGTCACAAGGCGGGTGCGCGATATGTACTAAAGGCCATTCGGAGGTGCCACGGAGAATGGTATCGAGCGTTTAACAAACAAAAGCGCTCAATTTGTTTCTTCCGTCTCGATGATACGCGCTGCTGATCGAATCAATAAAAGAACAGCGCAGAGAGAAAAGCTCCCACCAGGGTGTGATAAATGACGTGGCGTGTCTGACGCGCTGCGCGTCTGCTCCGAACCGCACACACACACACTTCACTTTCCGTTTCGGTCGTCCCCAGAGAGCCTCGATGTAAGAGACAAACCAGCTGGAACTCTGGGGAGATTTTGCAATTGAATGGCGGACGCCTCCCGCGAAGACTGGTCGCCAGTGCGCGTGCGCTGCGTTGTCGCGTGGAGAGGAGGAAAGGAAGCGGAAAGGCGGAGGCGCTCGCAGACGACCAACACGCCTTTCGTCACCTACTCGCAGCTCGTGTTGCGAACGCGGCCCATAAACCACGTGATCTTGATCAAGCAGTTGAACACTCTCTGTAATCTAGGCTCACTAGTCGTCCCGAGCGAAGATTTTTATCTCACGAAAAGCGGACGCCATGAGGCAGGCGCAGCACGAGCCCTCGCCGTACTTTTTTTTGCTGCCGACCGAACGCTTGTTGTTGGCTTTCAGCAAATTGCCAAGCATGCATTCGGAAGAACACCGCAGTTTCCAATCGAGATAGACATCGACAAACACGAAAACGAGCCGGATTTTCGTTTCTTTAATCTGTTTTCTTTCTCTGATTGCGTGCGCCGTCTCCACACCGTCTCTTTGGCGCATGGTGACGTGTATGAGGTGTCTGCGGTTTTCGATATTGAAGGAGAGAAAGGCTGATAAGTGTATTCCGAATATGATTTCCCCCGAATCAGCGAAAGGAAAATATGGACACCGACACCGCGGTAACCCCATCGGAGTTTGCTAAGATTTAATTTGCGCAATTTCGCGTGCGAGTACTCTACCGAATTGTTGGGGAAGACTGACGGTTCTCAAGGTATTAGAAATTCCCGGATTGTTTCGCGAAACTCTGCCCAAATTGTTTTTTGGTTAAAGAGCCAAAACCTCCCCATCTATATTTGTTTTATTGATTGCAAACGACTGAAAACTATTTCTAGGTGTATTCCTAAATATATCAAGTTTGAAAACTGTGTACTTGCGGAGATAAAAAAAAAAAGTTTTAAGAATGATTGACTTGAACCGGCTTGCCCGAATATATCATGCAGTTAGCGAAATGATGCATTTCTTGCATTTTTGGCTTACTTCAGACAGGAAGTTTAGCTTTCTCTCGTTCCCTTTTATCGGTCATGGGCACGCGCACGTGATACCCTGAGAACCACGAGAATACTTCGCAAAACCTTTCTTCCCGTGCAGACGACTCGTTACTTTTCAGTTACGCTTTTTTTTTTTTTTTTTTTTTTTTAGCGGTTTCGGATTGGCTTTATCATTCGTATTTGCTTGCACGTAAAGGCGCGGCGTTCGCATTTACCGTACTAAAGGCGCGAGCGTGGAGGAATTTTGGATCGTTACAAATTCGTGCCCAATGGAGCTGCTGGCCGGTGGCACTGATGCTATGGCCAGAAAAGTTCCACATGTACCGAGTCAACGAAACCCGCTAAATTTGGCGGTAGTCGACCGTCAAATTTAGCGAGCGGTGATCAGGTAACCTCGTCACGTGACAACAGTCACGTGACCAGTGATCCCGTTGACGTCCGTTCTCTGATAAATGTTTTGGGAGATGTCTCATCCGCGAAAATCAGCTGATTTGTGACGATTTTTCGTAACATCTTTTTGTAACGCCAGAAGTGTCACCCCACATTACACATTCGACGTTGCAACAAGGGAATTGGCCGAGGTTTTTCTGGTCACTACCCTAAGAATGCGCTAGTATATGTCATTCCGTTGGCGTGACTCAATTCTTCTCTGGCTCGCCTCTGTGCTTCTGAAGATTCTCCGTTGTTTGTTCTGGTGTGGACGCTCATAGTCGCCACCGTAGAGTCGAGTTGGGATGTGTAGAGGGCTCTGGACTGGGTGGATGTCCTCAGCTAGAAGACAAGGCCTGTGCATGACGTCATCGTTTGTGGATCCCGCCCCAAGACACGCTGAAGCTCGACGTCCGTCTTGGCGTCGCCACGTCCATAACATTGCGTTCTTTGTAAGACGCTGCGAGACGCGCTGTCGACAACGTTAACCCTGGGTGGCACTGCGTCCATCCATCTAGTTTGGGGAAGAAAGGCTCACGCTTTGTCTTCCAGGTCACAGTTTCGCAAACTTTTCAGGCCCGCGAACACCCCCCCCCCCCCCCCCCCCCCCCATTTTTTTTTTTTTGCGCACCTTTGTTTTAGGTTAATATACTACTTTTGAAAAAAAGAAAGGTTTATTCTGGGCAAGACGGACAACCCAAAACATGTCTGATGTACTCCGCGCAGACTGCTTTTCCCTTTCTGGTGGTTTTCTTCGTTTGGTGTGGTCAGGTGCGTTCGTGTCCAAGTGTGTTTCCTTTCGGAAGCATCACGAGCGACGAAGGTTGCCGGCACAGCACGTGTTGGCCGATCCATCATCCTCCGTTTTCGTGCTGTCAGGCAGCCACCGTGTCTCGAGGTGGTTAGAACTCGGCCGTGTTTGGAAGAAGGGCAAAATGCTCTCGAACGGCGCGGCCGGAGCAGCACAGTTGACGAAATTGCGCTAATTGCGGGAAACCGAGGCGCCTCGGCCTCCTGCGTCGTCTGCCAGGCTGGCCGCCACTTCCGTTCACCGTCACGTGATGCGGGTTGCCTCACGTGGCCCCCGACTGGCGCCCGCCGCCGGCCATTCTCGCTTCCTCGGACATTTTGATACCTTCTTTTTCACTTTTTTTTTTTCAAATAACCGATTAGCACAACGCTAAGTCAACCTCTTCGTGTCTTTCTTTTTTTTGTTTTCTTCACCAGTATATAAATATATATTAAATATAACTTTGTTTAAAGTTTAGCACCATCTGGTGTCTCAAGAAACTGTTGCACTTTCGACAAACTAACTGCGGTCATGAAACCGTATTTCATCCTCCATCGCCAATTCCGCACGTCAGTGGCAGAGGACAATTGATTCTTCGATCCTCTACTTCTTCCTTTATCTGTTTCCGTTTGGAGGGTGGGAACGTGGGAACTGACCAGTACAAAGCCCCTCGATTAAATTTCTACCGTCCGAGAGATTGATTGGACCCCACTCCGAAATAAACGCTTACGCAGACGTTACATCTATATCTCGTGACTCGTGTTGTACTCACATTTCGAACTTACAGACCTCGCACATCCTTCGCTTAATATTCGTGGATCTCCAGCTTCCTGCATCATCTACAAGAAGGCTGCCCTTAGTTTGGCACAGATGCCATACCCTGAGTCGATGACAGTGGTCAAAGTTTCTACGCTAAATGTTGGAAAATGTCTACTGAACACTAATGGGTATTTTTCCCTGGACTTTGTTTTGTTTTAGAGCGCAGCTCTTAGCGCTCATCCACACTGGAAGCGGATCCGCGTTCGCAGAGCGGTTGCGAACGCGGTTCTATAAAGATCCAGTGCAATTGCACGCGCACTCGATGTCATCAGTGCGCGTGCAATTGTGCTGGATCTTTATACAACCGCGTTCGCAACCGCTTTGCGAACGCGGATCCACTTCCAGTGTGAATGAGCGGTTAGGCGCACGTTTCCGGCTCAGAGCGGCGTCGCCGCCGCCACCGTTTGCGTCGCCGTCACCGTCGGCGTAACCGCGCGTTGCGTTATGGGTAAATTTCTCCGCTAAATTTAGCGGGAAATTTTTTCCACTAAAGTTAGCGGGAAATTTAGCTAAAATTTCCCGCTAAATGGGAGGGGAGCTGAAAAGGAAGAGGGGAGGGTTCGGATGGGGGAAAAGAGGCACACCCCCTCCCCTCCTCCTCGTCACGAGTTGCGCTCTAATTCGGCTTTACAGAGAATCGTAAACGAACTTCATTTTTCTTATATTTTCCATTTAACTTCTTGAAAATGTAAGCACGGCGTCCCAACTGAAGCCTTGAGCGCGCAAGCACCTGCGGCATGGACGCGACAGTGTGGTCGGCCCTCATGCGTCATGCGTTGTGCCATGACATCTGTCCACTTTGTTCCGAACGCTTATATTTTTTCTTTGTTTCTTTGTTCCGATGCGCGTGAAATAGCGTGTCCTTCCACGTGCTCGTGGCGATGACTGTGTTACGGCGGCATTTTGTTATCGACGACCTCTCATTTTCTTTGTGAGCGGGTGCTGTCCGTATCGGGTACTACAAAAGATGGCATCACTCTAAACAGAGGGACTTTGAGGCACCTTAGCCATAGCCGTATGGTTTGGCAAGCCTGCAATCGCTCATGGTTTCTTCACGAAAAGAATCGTGGCGGCATCCAGAACGGCCTGCTTGCAGACATCTACAGGATGTGTTTACTGAACGCTATATTTGAGTGCGCTGTTCAAAACCCACGTTCAGAGCAAACTCACGTTCTTATAGGCTGCTAAGGCGGGCAAACTTTATCTCGTGGAATGAACGTTACAAAAAGAACTGTGGAAGCACGCCGCCCGCAAGCGTTCATCATTCGCGCAAAAGCTATTGCCGCCCGCATGTCTCTACTGTGTGCATGGGGGACTCAGCAAAAGCTATCGTCACGAGCGTGGTGTAAGTGCGTGCACGCATGGGACACCCTCCGAAAAGTCATGAATCTGATTTCACTAAGCGTTCCACGCATGCGTGACGCCGCCATAACTGCATAGTTCGTGGGAGGCAGGCGCCAGATCACGAGACAGCTCGCGCTTCCACGTGCTGTGCTCGCGCAGACTCTCAGCGCGGTTGTCGCGCGTGGAGAAAGACTACAGTTCCCTCTACGCATGGCGGCAGCGGTGGCGTAATCAAACGGCCTCTGAGCGGCCATAGCCTCCTCTATACTCATAAAGACTGAAGTTCGAAGACGGAGTCATAGAGTGTCCGGTAGCAGATTTATAGCGCGAGGATCTGGTAGCACGGAGCATCAAAGAGCCATTTCTCGGGGAACCTGGACGTGAGCGCACAGCTTCTGCAGCGGCGAGGACCCGAAACACACATGTTCGCTCGGGAGAAGTGTGTTTCGGCGTCTCGCCGCTGCGGGGCGCCAGTCACGTGGCTCTCCTCTTATCCGTTGCCTGCCGTTGTGCACCCTTTCCATATCGGCGGCCACTTCACGTGGGGATCTGCCATGCCTTGTCAGTATGTAGGAGCCTATGGAGTAACATAATAAAACCGAAGACACGGAACAAGAAGGACACACACGTTTGTTTGCTATAAAGGGAGGGTGCAGTGATTAAATTATTTTATTTGTGGTTGAGACAGTGTTGCGTGTGTCCTTCTTGGTCCGTGTCTCCGGTTTGTTGCTTAATATTCACCAGCTCGTATTTGCCCTAACTTTTCTTTCATTTCTGGCTCTGTGATCTGTCTCCTCTGTTGGCATCCCGACTGTTGCCCCCGCAGCGCAGAGAGAGTATAGAGCGAGAGATAGCGTTGTAGATCTTGCAGACATCCTGGATTTGATCCCCGCTCCAGCCCGATGTGGATGAACATTGTACCGTCGTGCGGTCTTCTGTCACTACGGCATAATGCATCTTAAAGGTTAGCGGTTGTACTACACTGACCAAATTTCTCATCCACAGCTGAGCCACCAGTGGGCCATCGAGATAGACTAATTTCCGGCTGTCTAAACATACACACAACACAATTCGTTGATTACACGAGCAGAGATATAGCTGGGACCAGTTGCCCTGATCGCAATATATACGACTGTCTCTTCCAACAGACAAAGTGTAGGGAGGCCCGTCTAATTCCAGAGAGAAATGGCACCACGTTACTGCACACGAGTGCACGAGTTTCGTGACCTCACGGAAAAGGAGAAGCATCCGCCAGCGGCATTTTTTTTTTTTTTTAAATTGACACCCAGAAAGACAAAGCGCTCCACCTGAGGCCCAAAGGCGCCGAGGCCCGTTGGGCATTGAGCCAGGAAGAAGGCAAGGCCTGCTCACGACGTCATCTTAAGTGGAACCCCGACCCGCCTCGAGCGGCAAACACGCGCCGAAGCTTGACGAGCAAAAGCTATGCCTTTCTCTCGTGTAGAAATGCCTTATCATATCATATACAATATATGATATGATATGATATGACACGACACGTCCTTTTTGACGTCGCCGCGTGCGAGGCTCGCCCTCGTTGTGAGAGGTCGGTTGGGCATGGCGAGATGCGCATCGTCGCATCGCAGGCTGCGAGAAGCGCAGGCCACGATGGTGACTCGAGGTAGGCCGCGCTGCGTCGAATCACTACACCCCTTTTCACCTCAAGAACCGTAGTAAGAAAAAAAGTCCGACTACTCGCGGAGCATTACAAATTTCCCCCTGTATGTGGAGAATTGAGGTTTATGTTAGTGAATTCTAGATTAGATATACGTTATCTTACCAAGATGTACATGTTCTAAACGCCAACAGCATTGCCTTTTCCTCCGACGACCAAATCTCGTAAGAACTGCTTCGCGCCGCGTATGAACAGTGCGCAAAACTTGCTTTTTTCTTGGGGTGAAAACGGGTATAGGCATGACATCTGGAGGGGAAGGAATGAGGCCTTGCCTTCTAGGGCAGCGGTTCTCTAACTTTTGGCCGTCGCGGATTCACTGACCCACTCAGAGGCCGTTCAAGGATTCATATGAAACACCTCCCCCCCCCCCCCCCCCCCAACTTTTTTTAAATTAAAAAATCGAAATACACCAGATTTGTTTTTTTAAATTTTTGTTGCTTTTTCTTTGTTTCAGAGGAATTAGCGATGCTTCGCTCGCGTCTTTTGTATCATGCAGGAGTAGTGTAACAAGGCGAACGTTAAGGCATCCCAGCCACAACCTTCTTCTTTCAGTCTTGGTCTGGTAACATTGAGGCCCATGGAACCGCGTTTATGTTTTCCTGCCCGTGACGGATGCCCCTTGAGCGGCGAAAAGACGGGCTTTTGTAACGGATCGTCCCTGGGAGCTTAATTACCGCCGTGCCAATTAGTTCCCTGCGGGGCCGAGATGCAAATAAAAGCCCCCCATTAAGAGGACGAATTAAGCCAACTTGTCCCGTTTTTCTTGCCGGCCGTCCCCTTTTTTCTTTCTTTCGCTGCCTGGGCCTATTTGTCTGCTTCGGTTTTTTGTTTCTCTTTTGGTGGCGCCATCTAGCGAGAGTGATCGATTGGGCTCCGCATTTCTACCTCTCCCTTTGTGATCTCCTCATTTATTTATGTATCTCTCCTATTGTTTCGTGGTTTATTAACTCCTTTAGTCTTTCGGTTTCATGTGTTCTTTTTTTCTTTTTTTCTTTTCTAAGAATCGTACCTTTTGGGCTCCCAGAGTCGAGTTTCTCCAAGACTGTTGGAAATGGGGGCGGTCTCGCGAGATAGACCTAGATACTGTCCCAATGCATCGTGCCCCGCGTAACACAGGTCCTGATGTTAGCGCAATATCCAAAGGTGCAGGCGAGCTGGACGGAATAATAGATAATAATCCATCGGAGAAGGGGAACAAGGCGGACAAAGCACAAACACAAATCTCCAAACACAGCTAGGTGACTGGTGCGCGACTGAAAAAAATCTGCCTGGTCATGGTATGAAAAAGGGGACCTCTCCAATACTTGTCGAGAGCTCTAGCCATTGAGCTAACCGGGAGTCAAACGTCAGTAGAATAAACGGGTTTTAACAGCTGCCACCAGTCTAACACCAACAAGGGTGAACTGGCTTTTCTAAGGTTATGATGATAATGCAATTAAATGTAAAGGCGCAGGCGAGCTGGACAAGAATGACGATAATAATTTCTGGAGAAGGGGAACAAGAGGGACAAAGCACAAACACACTACGTGTCTGGTGCGCGACCGAAACAAATCTGCCTGGTCCTGGTATGAAGACAGTGACCTTTCCATTTCCAGTGGAGCGCTCTACAGCTGAGTTGACCACCAGTTATACGTCGGTAGAGCAAATGGGCTTTATCAGTGGCCACCAGTCACGAACAGCACAAACCAGGGTGAACAACCTGCATTTTAAGGTTATGGTGTTAACTCAAAGGTGATGGCGACCTCGACAGAACTGCAGATAATAATAACTAGAGAAGGGGAACAAGAGGGACAAAGGACAAACACAAATCTCCCAACACAGCTAGGCGACTGGCGCGAGCTGAAAAATTCCGCGCGCACCAGTCACCTTCATCCAGGAATCTCTTAAGCATGTCCTGTCGCTGGGTTATAGTTGCACGCGCAGCCAGCAATCTTTCTTCGAACAGAGGTATTGCGTACGCTTCCGAAACGCTGTCCGCAGCCCAGTAGCTCAGTAGGCAAAAATGGTAGCACACAAGAGGTGAATACTGGATTTGTCTACAGGCGTTCGCAAGTATGGTCTCCACACTCCGAGAAATTCGGAGCTTGTACTCTCACGCGAAGGGCAGAGTGCTGCAAAGTACTGATAGGCCAATGGTATGCTTAGACGCCGAGAAACGATCTGGCCACTGAAGACGGTTAAACCCCATGGTCAGTGCCACAGCAAAGACAGGCTTAAAAAGCAGCCCCGTCATTAACCGATCTGCATCCGGGAGAGCATACGCTCTGGATTTCTTAGAGTGTGAGCACCACCATCTTTTTCCTGACATGTGTAGATTGTCCACTATAGTGAAGCCTTTGCTGAGGCGTGCCTATAAAGTTGCTAGACTGGCGCCCAAAAGTATATTTTCATCCACGGTGGCCAGACTAGCTTGTAAACGTCAATAGACCATCTGATTGTTCATAAAGAATGCGAGGTTGCCCGCAAAAGTTAATTGATTGATTGATTTGACATATTTCATAATGGCACAGGCGTCGAGGCAGACAAAAGGTGATTAAAATCACCCGACGATGCCCCAACCATCAATACAGCACTCAGGCAGCGGGCCAACAAATTTACCTGAGAAAAGAAGGGAAAGCAGTACACACAGCACAAATCACGAGGTTATTGCACTAGATTAGAGCTGAATTGGTAATCGTTAGCATGTCTTTCGAAAGGAGCGCGGAAGAGATTTTATGAGCCAGCTGATAAATGCAAATATGTTTTTTCTTCGGGGCATCCGGGATATGATAGGATTATTGTTGAGTTTCGAGTTCTAGCTTTGGGTTTTAGAAATTTCTGATGTCTAAGTTTGTGATCTGTTTGTCTAGAAAGATATGTGTCATAAAAGCTAACACAATCATTGCTTATTTAAGAATGTATCAAAATCGCGGTATATTTTCAAATCTGCAAACTGCCTGTGTACGAAAATACTTTTTTTTTTACTATTTATTTGTGCATGCTAAGCAGGAATGGGCGGTATTTAAAATACTTATTTCAAGTACTTCGACTATCTTACATTTCGTATTTAATTACATACTGGGGAATGTGATAGTCACCTGTATTTAAAGGCTGAAAATTAAGCATTTCAAATACTGCCTCAACTAAAATTGTGGACACTGCTCTTCCCAATCAAATACGATAGTGTGCATTCTTCGCGAAGGAAGTGAAGGGCGATGCACACACTTGCGTCGAGTCCGACCAACGCACGGGTTGCTATGGCAACAGCTGCGTCGGCTCCATCCAAACGGGGCAAAAACCGGTTTTGTTGGAGCCTACGCGGCTGTTCCCATAGCAACCCTGTCACTCGGTCGAACTCAACGCAAGTGTGTGAACCGAGCTTCATGCGCTAAGAGCGCGAGCGGGGGAAAAAAATCAAATAAATTAGAAGAGCATAACAAGGATTTAATGGGAGCAGTACAAGTATTGCCTTTTGGTTTGAGTGATTAATTTTTTTAAATCGTGGGATTAACGCCCCCCCCCCCCCCCCCCTTTTTTTTTAAGGCTTTAAAGCATTATTCAGCCTTTGAAATTAACCTTACAGTGAATACTCTGTTTTGCCTCGTGTTGTATTTGCCTATGAGGTCATGACAAACAAAATTTATCTTTACGGTTGCAACAATATTTTTAACACTTTATTCTTGGTATATATAAATTCTTTACTATCTATTTTGGTACAGTAATTTTACCTGGGTTAAATTTAAGTATAAGAGGTCAATCTTTGAGAACAAAATGTATTTGAAAACGTGTTTGAGCATGATCGAATACCCTCGTTGTATTCTAGCTTGTGTTACAACACTTTTCTATAAGTGTAATTTAATTTGTAAATAAATTCATATTTGTTTAAATATTCCGTATTTGTATTTAAATACACGTTCGCATTATTTTGCCCAACCCCAATGCGCAGTGGGCAGCCATTTTGTCGTCACAGTCTCGGGGAGGGGGTAAAAATATGAGTCGTTTATTTGTATAGACCGGCACGCTGTTTACAAACAAGCGCGCGTTTGCCCACACCGGGTGTGGGCACTGCGCGTGCGCAGAAACCAGATTCGCGTGAAGTGAAGCGTTTGCGCATGCGCAGTGCTGTCGACAGCGCCACCGCAGCTGCGTGACGTCACGGCCGCGTGTTGGTCTATAATGACAATTGTCCTCAGAGTAGAAAACGGGGCATCTGGATAAAGGCGGGAGGGAAGAAGGCACGCAAACTTGCTTCCTCATTTTTTAAACACGGGGGAAGATATTTTGACAACCGATGCTCGCCCACGTCTATGCGAACAAAATGAATCGGAATATGCGTAATCCTAGAAATACCTGACATTGTATTCTATGAGAGGCGACATTCTTCTTGTAAGCTTTATTTTATAAAGGTATATTTGAAGCAAGCGAATATTTTTTCGGTTTCCTTCCTGTCGTTCAGTAGAGATTTTGCCCCCTACTCATGTTCCTAGTAAAACGGGACACGAGACTTGGTTGAAACAAAATGTCGGGACGGGAGAAGTGAATCTCTGGAACAAAACTGTGCCAGCCAAAGCGGCGGGACGTCATGATCAGCCTATTTATTTGCCCCAAATTTGCTAGGGCTTAAAGCAGTGGCTGAAACGCGCATTGCAGTAGGAATCTTTCGCGAGCTTAAATATGCACGAAATGAATTTTGGAGGGTCATGTTTCATGACGGATATAAGCTCCGTAATCATTAATCTAGTTAAGAAACAAGTCCGCGCTTGGTTGAGTTGGTCAACATTGTTACTGCGCGTTTTTATATTGAACGGAGTGCGCTGTTCTAATATATCTTTCTTTCCTTGCCTTTTCAATGTTCACTAGCATCCACTTCTATTGGTCTTGGGTTGCCAAAGGCATGGTAGCGCTTTTTTGGACGAGGACAAAAGAAAGAAAGACAAGACAGACACGAGCGCTCGTGAGCTTCAGTGCTCGTGTCTGTCTTGTCTTTCTTTCTTTTGCCCTCGTCCAAAAAAGCGCTACCATGCCTTTGGCAACCCAAGACCAATACCAACTAGGCCAACATACAGCTTTGATAAATCCACTTCTACCCTCGGTCTATTTTTGAATAATAAATGAAATGAGTAAAAAAAAATATATGGCGACTGCGCGTATGCAGATACGCTGTCCGCTAAGAGTCTGCAGAGTAATGGCCGATCGTTCTGTAACGGTCGAAGCGGCTCCCGCGGCTCCGGGCAGACGACACGACGCCAAGCGTCGTCTGCTTTCATTCAGAGTCCGCTTTCAATCAATCGGACCATCGACGAATTAATCAATGTTCATTTTGTTGCAGTTCAACGAGCGTGCACCGGCGGTAGGGGGTGGCACTTACGATTCGCCGAAAAATGGACGACTTTCGCCGAGGCCCGTTAGGCCTAATAGAATGGACCGTTGCAGTGACAACAAAGCCGAATCTGAAAGTAAAATGAGGTTCTGCAGGCAGCCCACGCTCGCTCGCAGGCCGCTGGCTTATCGAGGGCTGTACTGATGCATGATTAAGTGCGTTAACATCGGATGAAAAGGCAAAAGCTAATTCACTTTTGTTTGTGCTCCCGTTTTGTTTTGCGTTGTGCCAGACTTTGTTTGCGCCGCACTCGTTCATTCGTTTACAAGGAGTCCCGGTAATGGAATCGAAATGGCCCTAATCACCGTTTCAATTAAAAGGACATCAAGAAAACTTCTCCTCCGCAACTTTTTACCTCTCTTCAATTAGAGTTCGGGGCGTCGTTATCATTATTATTGTATGCTCTGTCGTTGGTATCAGTAGTTTCGGTTTACTTATAAGAGGCAACAGTCATTAGCAGTTAGAAATGTGACGATATGCGAGGACATAAGGTCGACTGATGGACTACGCTGCACTAAAAAGTTAATGCGGCCTCTAAGTCACTTCAAGGTATAGTTCTCTTGGCTGAATCAAGAAGCGAAGCTATTTTTCTATTCGAGACTTATTTCTATTTTGTTGCGACGCTAATCACCGACTGTCAATACTGAACCCCGTGGCGACTATCTTTTTTTTTTTATTGTATCGTGTCGTCCGGAATTTATCTCTATGACCGCATGAAGTGCACTAGACTTGCTAAAGTATAAGGTGTCACAAAAGGAAATTTGCAGGTTTTTTTGTTTTTTTTTTTTATTGAAAGAATAAACTAGGCATCGCCGAACGCTCATTCTCCGCCCAGAGGTAGCGCTAGAGATCACAACCATATGCCAAAGTTTCAGCCCGATCCGATACCTTATTCAAAAGTTATAAGTGACTTTCTGAAAAGTTCAATGGGAAAATGGAGCCCATTGTTGCCCGTTTTCAGTTTCTCACGCCCATAGAGCCCCTTGTATTCGAAAACTCCATTGGCCGCCATTTTTCCATTAAACTTTTCACAAAATCACTTATAACTTTCGAATAAGGTTACGGATCGGGCTGAAACTTTGGCATCTGGTTGTGACCTCTAGCGCTACCTTTGGGCGGAGAATGAGCGTTCGGCGACGCCTAGTTTATTCTTTCGATAAAAAAAAAAAAGAAGACCTGTAATCTTTTTTTTTTTTTTTTTTTTTGTGACACTTTGTGCCCGCGCTCACAGTCCTGGTCCTCCACAACTTAGTTTCAAGCGAAGCATGGACTTTTTGCCGAAGGTTCCGAAATTTCTATCTTAGTCTATTACAACCTGAAAAGCGTTCAAATGAAATAAAGCCTCCTGGTAAGGAAATGAAGACAAATATCCGGGGACGTCTGAGAGTTCCGCGGTGCCTCCCAACCTGCGTGGGAAACAAACCGGTGCACCCGATGCGCCTATCCAGGCGAAACTATTTCATACTCCGCTCGCTTCTCCCCCAAAAAACACGTACACGCGCACGCCCTATCCATCCATTTGCACCAAGTTATTCTCGCGGAACCAAATTGAGACATTAGGTTCCAGATTTCCATGCTCCCAAAAACGGTACGTGTGCCCCTCCCACTCAGCACGCGCGCTGCATCGCCATCGAGGCGTGCCCTGCCCCGCCGGTGGCGCCACCTGACGCCCGTTCCGGTAATCAACGTCGGAAGTTTGCCGGTGCTCGCAATTTCCATCGTGGGCGTGGGTATTTTTATTTATTTTTTTAGTTGGCGTTTAAGCCCCGTTTTCTCCGTCCCCCTACATCAAACAACCAGCTCAATTTGCATGAAATTTCGCCATAGTTCGCGCAAACGACCCCTCACCTCCTTCCTTCGTTCATACCTGCGAGCCTACCAAAATGTTACCTCAACTGCATGTTAGGGGGCGCTTGGCGCGACCTGCTGAAATATACCTTCGAAGCAGCGTTTTGAAAGGAATGAAGATGTTCGCGTTTTCTATTCCTTGTTTTGTTACCTTCACCGGTGCTCCAGAATTCCACTGGAACCGTGACGCTAACCCACTGTTGACGAGGTTATCTTTCGCTGATGGGGGAACTGGGCTGGAAGAGACGGGTGAATTGTGATGTACGACGTGAGCGCCGCCTACCGTAGTTTCCCCGCGTTTGTCGAGCAAAACGGTCGCGCGCGCGTTGCGGCTGGATTGAGAGTAGGCGGGTCTCGCGTGATCTCGCGAGTCTGGAGGGCGAGATTTGTGCGGGAGTGTGGGGGGAGGGTGGAACGCCTCCGCGTTTCTCTTCCCACAGGCGAACGGAAAAACGAGATGTAAAGCGAGATATATAAACAAAATGGCGCCGAGCAGATGGGTGAGGGCGAAGGAGGGTCAGGCACGCAGCTGTCAGTGTTCCCGAGCTTCAAACTAGATTGGATTCACTGGTTGGTTTCGGTTTCGGACGCAAACAATAAAAATAAAACAAAACGTTTTTTTTTTGCTCTCGGGTGTCTTTAACTGGTTTCGCTTTGCATTTGGAAATTTGTTTTTAGCGGAAGATTTTATGAAAGTGTGCTTTCTGTAGCTGTTCGCAGCACGGCCTTGTGTACAAAAAGGATCGCACGAGTCTATATTCGCCCTCCATTGCTCGCAAACAGGTTGTCAATCATGCCACCGATCTCACCGGTCGCGATTTCTTTAGATCAAAGTGTTTCGAACAGCGTAGTTTTCTTTAGTCGACCACGGAGGCCGGCACGGGGGCACCACGCAAGTGGGAGCTCGAAAAAGAAAGCAGCTTTTGTGTGCTCAAAACGCCTGCGTGTGCTTCAGGACCTTTTCTCATCTGCTGTGTGCCTGTACGGGCGTCGAAGACTCGTCAAGCTGCTTGTACAGCCTTGTTCTTCAGCTCCCGCCATATTTATATTCTAAATTAAGTTTATTTTTATTGTTATTAGTATTATTATTACTAGTAGTAGCAGTATTAGTAGTAGTGTAATTAAGTCGTGCCCAACGGAACAACTTGATTTTAAACTGTTCAGTTCCAAAGCAAGACGCCGCTACTCGGACACAAGCGGGGTATGATCTCTGAGATACCACGTGACCTCGTATATGGCCCCTGTCCATAACATGAGATACTTCCCGTGCCCCGATACGCGCTCGTGTCCCAGTATGGCAGGTCTCCGAGAATAAGCCCGTAATGAATTGAATGAGCACCCGTCCATACCGCAAGCAATCGCGTGCGCGATTGAGGGCGGGGATTCAGCCATCGCACCTCACTGCCATGTGCTTCGGCATTAACGATAAGGTACATGATTTTTTATCTTCGTGACTGTAGTCGCCCGACAGCCAAGCGATGCAGACGTGAGGGTTACATCGGAAAAAGATAGGTTATATTATGTTGGGTTAAGGCGGATACGAGAAAACTTACTAGTGAAACCCCAAGATTCTTGGACACCGGCGCGTCCTTACTACTTCCGCCATTTATTCGCTACCAAGAGCGGGTCTGCATCTAAGCACTGGGCGAAATCAGTTTATCTTCATTTACGAGAGGACAAAAACAGGCCCTGTGAACATGATATCGTTGCGGCTTTAGTTGACGCAGCTGCGCTTGATTTGATGCAAGCTTAGAGCTACGTTCCGACTTCAGTAGAAAATTAAGTAAGGACACGCTCCAACTTCTTTAATATTTTCTTTATTAGGCCCCACGGAGTCTTCGCGCGCGGTGATAGTGAACGAGCGTTTGTTATACTAGCGAGTAAAAGTAGCTTTGCTTCTTAGGAAAGTTTTACCGACGGCTTAAGAAAGGTAGGGCGTGGTGAGCATCTCATCATCGCTCCTCAGCCAATCAGACTGCGGCATTGCGCGAAAAGAAGGATTAATCGCGAAGCAAGAAGGGCAGTAAGCCACGCCCTGAAGTTGTGAAGTGGTTAGAATGAACTGGTATCATTTCCAATGGACAAAAAAGCGATTTGCTAGGAGCATTTTTTTTCTGTTCAAGTTAACGTTGAAACGTTTTCTAATAAGCTACCAGCACGTTTCCAGTTCTCATTGCGCATATCGTTAAGAGCCATCACGCGCACTGGCGCAATAGAAGACAAGGCCTTTCTTCCCCAAACGTATAATGGCTCCCCGCTGCGCCGTTTCGCTTGCGTCAGTGCGTCGTTCAGCGTCTCACAGCGAGCGTGACGCTAGCAGGCGGCGACGCCAAGACGGACGCGTCATTGTTGCGTCATTGTTGCGCCACACGCCGAGATTCGGCTTGTTGGCCGCATGGGGGCTCGGGTGGGGATCCACCAACCGTGACGTCATGGGCAGGCCTTATCTTCTAGGTTTTCTTGACTGCGGGCAGCCTCTGCACCATGAGTTCTTCGTCGATCAGCTCTTTCTCGTCCTGGCGGACTTGCTGCGCCCTGATATCGTTGGCCAAACTTTCCGAGACGCTTCTCCACGCCCTGGCTCGAAGCTCGTCATCGTGTATGTGACTGAACAGAATCCTCCCAGACGCCAGTCCCGACCAATAGCCTCCGTGAAACGAGTACAACCCATTCAACCGGTTCAATGGAGTGCCAGCAATGACCGACGCTTGGCCCGTGACGTACACGTCGTCGATGCCGTGGAAAGGAACCGAAAACGAGGCGGCGTAGAGACCTCGCAGCGCGCCTGCGCCAAACATGACGCAGCCTCCGGCGCAGTATGGCGGAAACTTCTTGCGGGGATACTCCTTTTCGGAAAGGTACCACTTGGATTTCACGTCCCTGTTCACGAAACCGTTTCTGAACACGTGGCAGTGAAACCCCCCGGTTTTGGGAAGTGCCTCCTCCAGATAGTGGATCAACTTGAGTACGTTTACGGCGAAGTCGTCGTCTAGTTTCACCACGTACACGACGAATGGACAGTTCTCGATGGTCCACTTGATGCCGTAGACGAACTTGTAGGTCAGGTTTCTGTAGGTGTCCTGGTACGGCAGCACCACGACGTCGCCGTGCCGGGACGCTTCTTGGCGAACCCGCTCTGCCGTGGCGTTGTCCGCGGACAACCCGACGAAGAAGACGCTTGTCCACCGGTAGTAGGCGGAGAAGTTTCGGTTTCCCAAGCAGCTGCGCAGGATGGCTCGGTGGCGGAAGTGTCCCGGAGCCGAGGAGACGAAGAACAGGTACCTCGCATCATTTGCTCGATTGGCAACGTCCTCTCGATCCGTGTCCAAAGACCTATACGATGAATGAAATGCAGCGTGTAGGGAGCGATCGTTTAAATTTGTTCAGAAGACATCGAACCGTCGTCACCATAGTTTCAGGGAATTCTGCGATGATGATTATATTTTATTATTTAGCGGAGAAACCCGAATTTATGTATACGTCCGTGACGTCTATTTTTCCGCTATATTAGGCGGGCAAACTAACTCGGTGCATACGTCACCTCACACGAATTTCCCCGGCAAATTTAGCGGAGAAACTGAACTGGCGTATACGGTATAGACCACGTGACGTCTGGTCACTTGACATAAAATTTCCCGCTAAGTTTAGCGGAGAAATTGAATTAGTGTTCAGGTCACCTGACGTCAATTTCCTCCGCTAAATTTAGTGGGAAATGCGCAGAGGGATGGACAGATGTACAAAAATTAGGGAGTTTTCGTAGACCGCGTTTTCCCCTCTGCTAAGCCCATTGCGAAGAAGAAGTCGCTATTGCGCCTGCGCGCAAATGGCCTTGACTGTAGAGTTCCAGTAACCGTAGCGGGTTGCGGAGGGCGTTGCGGGACGACGCAAACGATCTACGAAAACTTCCTATATTGGGATCGGGGGCCGGGTGTTCGCTTAAAATGCTTATCGTGTTATAGGAGAGGTACCTGGGTTCTTTGCCGCAGCTTTCGGCGGTGGAGTAGGCACTGGGAAGAGGACCCGTGTCTTCCACTGGGAAGGGCAGTCCCTCGTGCCCCTTGCGCAGCGTTTCCTCGGGGTTCCAAAACCTTGGGTCTTTGGAGGAGTTCGGGACGCCATGCTTGAGGGTGACGTTGCTAAGTGCCGGTGTACGTTGTCCGAGCGGCGACAGAGTTGCCAGAATGGTGGCTGTTCCTAATGCGGCAAGCACGGTGCACCATCTTTGTTTACTCGGAGGCGCCATTGCCCGGAACCCTGAAAGCGACAAAACGTCATGTTGCACCTCTTCAAATTCCGGAAAACTAAATCACGTTACTGAAAAAAACAACAACAAAAAAAACAGGTAGTAAATACCGTTGCTTGTTACTCGCTCAAAAACTGACTAGGCAAGTTACTTGTTACCGAGTTTCAAAAGGAGCGCATTGCAATTCAGCTCAAAAGTAACGAGCTATTTTCTCCTTACTCTGGATGCGTCGTTTCTCTGAAGCAGTAGCCCCCATATTTTGTGTCATTGATGATGCCCAGCTTTCTAAAGCATTTATGGGCACCTTTTTCATTTTCTTACTGGAGTTTTCTTCTTTCTTTTTTGGTGAAGGTTACAGCAGCGAGCAGGGGACGATGATATCGAATACATCATTTGCTTTACTATTTTACGGTGCAGTCTATCGAATTGCCTTATTCGTCACTCGTTGCTCTTGAGTAATATTGGTTTTGGTTTAGCTTAAAAAACAAGCTAATTAGAATTTTGTGACCTCTGCCGAAGAAGTGAAATAATATATTTTCACCGCGGTGTAATTTTTTCAACCATAATTATAAAATAAATCAATATTCAACAATCTCGATTAAAAACTATAATAAACATCACAAAACTCCTCCGCAATATTTTAATTCTTTTCGAAGAGCGTATCGCCAAATTATACCTAAAAATTCGTGTTTTATTTTTTTTTTTTTTTGAGGATTGGGGGGGGGGGGGGTATATGTATGTTTTATTTCCTACAGATTTGGCGTTTTCGTATAAATCTATAAAGTTATACGAAATTAAAACACAAAAAAAACTGATATTTTAATAAAATAGCCGCCCTCCCCCCAAAAATAAAAACTATTTGAAAAATGAAAAAGAACATTGAAAACACGAAACTCTACTAATAACTGCCAAATAAGATTGAAATCTAGAGTGGAGGAATAGTAACGTTCGTTAAATATTGGAAGTAGCGGTAGCGGTATTTTGTTGAATTGGGAGGACGGTAATGAATCTCAGTAAGGCGACAACCTAACGAGCAACGCTATTCCGCTACTTATCTGCGGTAACGGGCACAACAGTTTAGCGTGTCTCGCACTTCCGTACTCTAAAACAAGACGATCCCGACTTGACATTGGCTTCGAGCGGTGCCGCTTCATCTAAAGTGTCGCTCATTTACCCAAAACACTTTCATCTTCCATACGCCACATCGTTCTCCAAGAAATGAATCATCACCGCGTGTTGATGATGACTCAAATCGCGGAGAAAAATGTTTGCCCTTTACGGAAAGAGTGGAAACGGAAATTGAGGAAGTTGTGCCGTTATACTCACTCGGTTTTTCATCCACGTTCTCTTCGAGCGGTGCCTTCAATGCGCTCCGACGCTGTAAACCCGTCGCGTTAAACGTTTAGCTGCTGCCCCCGAAGCCCACCGCGAAGCGAAGCACGTGGACTGGACGAGGAACCTGTCTGCTTCCTGTCGATAAAAAGTTGCAGACACGGAAGCGAAGCCCCGACGCGGAGGAAACAAAGCGAGACATTCTTACAAGTTGGAACCTAATCAGATTATTCTTTGAATATGCTCGGCGTTAGATCAAACCCGAGCGTTGTTTTCACCGGCTAAACATTCCCTGTCCGTGCTTGGCTCTGACGTATATACAAAGACGACGACGGCCTTGTCAATGCGCACCGCCGCAAGTCCGTCTGCTTATTTTGCGGGGGTTGTTTTGACGACAGAACGGCGCCAATCTCTGATTGGCTATGACTGAAGGATGTGGCGGGTAGACCTCGAGGCGGCAGCTGCTTGCTTCGAGGTCTACCCACGGTCCTTTCGATCAAAGCCAATAAAAGCTCGGCGGCGTTCTGATGCCACTGCAGCTCGTGCGCCAGTAGCGGACGACTTGCTCACCGTACAGCCTTTTGGCGCTGCTCTTTGCTTGGCTCCAACGAGTGCTTGGACCCATAGCGCATTCGCGTCCTCGCCGTGCGCCATTGCAAGAGCGCAGTTTGGGCTCCGCGCAGTGTGCAACCGGCGACGCTAACGCACACTGCCTTGCGTTCGCTGGTGTACGCGGTACTAAACTTAGCTCATACATTCTGCTACACACGCATAGTTGTTCGTTTGTGATATTTAATAGGTCATGTCCTACGGAATATGACGAGTAAATGGGTATAATTCTTAAGTCCTCCCCCCGCTGCCGCGAGCAATACTGGGGATACCTAATTACAGGAATGAATTGATTCGATAGAACAATTCGGTCGTTTCTTCGCATGGTTTCATCTTCGGCGCTCTCAACGGGAGATCGAGGCAGTATATCTTCTTCGCGGTACTCGGAGATTATGTGCGCTTTAATTGAACGTGCATTTTACACTTTCGTTAGTCATGTAACTTATTTGTAGATACCGGCAACTTGTGCGACTATTGACTAACTACGGACATATTTGTTGGAATATCAATTAGTTTGAAAACACCGCTTACAACGAAGCATATGATGTAAACGTGTACATCGCTGTCCATAACATTGCGCTTATTTTAACATTTTTTATTGTTAGCTCGTCCTAAGCGTAGCAGTTAGTGTGGGTATTCGCCAACGGAGGGCCGCATCGGCGCCTCGGCGACGTTTGAGGGAGGTGTAGAGATCCGCCATTCGACTATCAGTCGCCGATCAAATATTCGGTATCGGACGTCAACGTGAGATACGAGATCAGCGTCTCAATCGCACGAGCTGGGCTTCGAAGGTGAAGAGGAAGAGTGGAGAGGAGCAGAAATACGCCGGTTGCTGGCTCTCGTTCCTCACTCCCCCAACGGATACTTGAGGGCTTGCCATCATTTTCGGGTAAAAAAGAATTGACCAGGGAACGGTTCGTTCAGTTTGAATTTCCTTCCGCCTCCCTATCGGGAGCATCCACTAGCGCACATGTCTGCTCCGTGGTCAAGCGCCTACTCACAGAGACCGTTCGGCAGATTCATTTTGCATCGCCAGAAGTGCTCTTCGTGGCAAAAGTTAACCCGCCCATAGCTCGGGGTCATGGCCACCTATGATGGTGACTCCGGAGAAATCCACGGCCCGTAGTGGCTAGAATGGAAAGCGGTGGCTGCAGGTTCGCTCGCCAGGGACTCTCGAACCGATTTCCACGGCGCCTGGTGGTCCAAAGTCGACGCCATGAAAGTGGGTTCGAAAACAGGTGACAAAGATCGCTGATGCTCGGTGTGAGCCGACGACGAGACATCGGGACTACGAGACATCCGAGTCAATCCAGAGACGTGGCACTACGCGACCTTACCGAAGGTCATGTTACAGTACCACATCGTTGGATTCCCAAGGAGCACGGATTTTGGCTAAGCATTGGGCAATGGCTGGCAACGATCTTTTGGCCAATGGCCAACCAGTAGCCCTTCATCGCCCAATGCTTGGCCGATGGCTGATGGACAGTGGCCATCAGCCACTGTCCATCAGCCACTGTCTATCAACTTTATCTGACCATTGTCCAATGGTCAGATAAATGCCAGTCATTGTCCAATAGCTGGCCACTGCCTGGTGACTGGCCAAAGGACAATCGCCAGCTATACTGGTCAATGATAAGTCCAATCTGTGCTGCTTGGGTTGCCTTCGATGGCTCGTCCGCTGCACTCCCTCGTGAGGAGATCCCTAGTGTGGTCATTCATTTTACGGGGCGCGAAGACGAGATGTTTTTTGAAACCGCTGTTCCGCGCTACACTTTCGGTTCCTGAGTTCCGCGAGAAACCGCCACCACCGCAACCGCCGCCTCGGCCATCAACGTCAACCTCGCGATACCATCGCCACCAAGAGTCGTTACGGACAACACCGCAATGCCTCGGCGAGGAGAGAATGCACCATTCATCACTCACGAAAAGATGGACGCTTTTAGGGACACCCAATAACGGCGACAAACAAACAAAAAAAAAAAAAAAGAAAAGAAAAAGGAAGCGACGTCCGGCCGGCCAGTCTTACAACCTCCGAGGGGAGAAGTAACGCAATTTAGCCCCACTTAGGCTCGATTCTCGGCCTTCCCCGACCCTCCCCGGTTGAAAGTCTTCATTTTTCTTTTTTTCTAAATATTTTAAAGTTTCGTTTTATCGTACTTTCTTGTATGTTCCAGCTTCCTCTGAGCTTGACCGTAGACAGAACTTCAGCGTTAGGTGTTTTCATTTTTTGCTTTCTTTAACCTCTGCGCAAATTTAAACGGAGGAGCCTCTTGCTTTTCTGGAAAAGGCATCGCTGAAACGATTGACCGCGACAGGTGTGGGTTCGCCTGTTGTTACTCAAAGCCCCGTTCTAATACACCGTACAAGAGAGACGCTGTGCGAGGCTACGACGGTCACACAGAAACTGTCTGCATACGAAGCAAACATGCTTGGAGCATACTCTGTCCGCAGATTGTCATCGTGTCGGCGGGGAATAACACGCACAAGCATACAAAGAAAGGCCAAGCAACGAGTCGAATGCAGTTTCAATTGAACGTGGAATTGTACGTAACGTTCTACTTGCACCTACTTACTGTTTCAAGTAGCGAACAAACGACCTTGTTACTTTTTAAAAGAAAGAGCAACGTATTCTTCTTACTTTTTGAAGAGGTAGCGAGTATGTATATTTACTGGGGAAAGTCTACGACGCAAGTATAGTTCTCAGCCCAAATCTCGCCGAGGGAAAGATGTAGCGGGGAAATTTCTCCGCTGAATTTAGCGGGGAAGTTTCCCATAATACAACGCGCGGTTACGCCCTGTTGCATTATTCCCATAATGCAAGGCGCGCGGCCACGCCGACGGTGACGGCGACGCCGCGAAACCCGGAACGGGCGCCTAAAGGCCCGTTCACACTCTTGCGATCGAGTAAGACCGAGAGATCTCTTAGGACCAGCTCCGCTGCAGCGCATCCGGTCTTAAGAAGTCGCAAAACGCTTAAAAAACCGGTCTGGTCTCTCTCGGTCCTTCTCGATCGCGAGAGTGTGAACGGCGCTTAAGAGCTGAGTTATAAAACAAACTAATAACAAAATGGCGGACTGACGTCACGTGAAAATGCCCTATAGATATACCGTAAAAAGACGCGCACGAGGTGTGTCAGTATTGCCATAATTATCCCCGAATGAACGCGTTAAAAACCGAAGAAATCTTAACAACGACAAATATAGGCGGCTACACCGCTTCGTATAAACGACATATTTGGGGAAACGAGAAAATAATGCGTTGCATATCTTTTGCACGTTTCTTTGGGGGGACGCCAAACCAACCGAGTCAAGTAGCAAAGTAATTAATCAATTACTTTTTTTGCGGGGCGTAGTTGGTGACGGTAATCCCTTATTTTTTAGGCCAAGTAATTGTAATTAATTACTTTTTTGAGCAACGGGCGGAAGTCTGGATACGAGCTCAAGATGCCACCTTTCTCACTACACGTACGAGGATCGGAGGGACCTCAATTACCTTTCTCTCCTCTCAACTGGATCCCTCTTCCCTCTCACCCTCTTCGACCTTCTAACACAACGACAGAGATCTCGCACATTCGCGTCCTCCGCGAGAGGGTCGCACGAGACGGGAATGCGCGCATTCATCGGCATCAAAAACTGATTTAATTCCAAAGAGTTCTTAATGCCGCCTCCCCCCTCTCCGCTCGACCCCGTCTCCTCTTACTTTCTCGCCGACTCATCCACGCTAACAACAAGGGAGATCTCGCGTATTCTCGTCTTGCGCGAACCAAGTTGTACCCGCAGCGCACGCACCCTGCATGGCGGGGCTCAAACCCCATAGCCATCGACATCTAAATCCCTAAAAAAAAAATAGAAACACTCCAAATGAGAAACACACAGCCCGAACTACGCATAAAGTACGAGTAACGAGGCTATGTTTTCGGGGAGCCGAGTTTCATTACGCAGAACCCGCCCTTTCCCCTTTTTTTTCCCCAATCTTCCCCGTCTCTCTCCTTCGCGGCCGTCTCCCGGCTTTGCGCGTGCATTTGTCGGGAAGCTCGCGACGCTGGCGGCTCTCGGTCCTCCCTATTTGCATATGCTAATCGGGCTTTCCCCAAATGAAACTATTGTTTTAACTCCGTCACATTCCCCTTTTCTCGACCGCCCTGCCTCCTCCCCTTGCCGCCCTCGCCCTCGTCGTTGCGAAAGGGCTGACGAGAGAACGCGTGTAACGACCGCCTCTTTCAACGGCGCCATGTTGGTTTTACTTCGCGCATGCGCGTTGCCGGCCCGGTCTAATGCACGTTGGCGCCGCGTCTGCCGACGTCGTTCTTGTTAGGCACTTTTGTGAGACGGACGAGAGTATTTGCGCGAGGGTTTCTGTTGCGACTTTGGGCTTCGTTCTGCGATTGCCGTGAGAATGAATGCTGCGGGCTTTGCGCAGGGTATTCGTCGGCGGCTGTTGTCATCATTTGCATAGATACGTGGAAAGTCCCAATAGGATCCGAGCAGAATGCTGGGCGGTCAATACCTCTAACAACAGCGGGTTTTTTTTTGTTTTTATTTGGGATATTAATTTTGTTTGCTGGCACGACAAGAAAATGCGCGGCAGTTGGTGTTAACGTCTCAGTATTAATGTTTCATTGAATGGCGTGAGTTCAGTCACTAGTTATTCGAGAAAGAAATTGCCGTCCAAAAACGAGCTTGTAGGGGCATACTCCGCTTGGCCCTAAGCTCGCGGTGCACTGGGAGCTCAAGCCGGTTCACACATTCGCGCCTGCTGAGGACAGAGTTCTTGCGGTCTCTTATGAGGAGAGAACACACTGGCGCCATCTACGAGGTGGCGCTGGAACCGCATTTCACTTGAGTCAAGGTTTTGCGGAATTTTAGGGATCAAATGCACGTAACATCTAGGAGAAAGAGTTTATAACATCGTTAAAAGTTCATTTTTTACGATAAAAAAGAAAGAGTAATGCACGAAAGATTAGGAAATGCGAAAGCTGCCAGCGGCTATGCCCGATAGATGGCGCCAGTGTGTTCTCTCGTCGCAAGAGGTTTCAAGAGCACACGGTCGTAAGCAGTGGACAGTGCGTCACCACCGCTCTCTGTGCATGTCTGGGAGCCTGATCACGTGACGAAAGAGAGACGTATGAGCGGTACTACTAGCACGCAGCTTCCACCCCATTATAAGCTGAATGGTGAACCAAGTATTAAAGAGTATGGGATCGTGTGAAGCCTATCAGGGCGCATTTTGCATTCTTCCGTGTTTCACCTCGGAATCAGATCTTCCCCCGCTCACTACTAAAAAAGGAAATACCATGCGGGATAGCTTTCCCGCAAGTTGCATTTAAAGGCCGAGAGCATTCGTCTAGCAACCCTGACCTGAAGTGGGGGTTTAAATCAAGATGAACAGTATAAACGCAACTGAAACACAAAAGTCGAACCTTCCGACCTGCCACCAATGAAAAGGAAGCTCGTTAGGGAAACCAAAATATTAAACGACATCGCTAGGGAAGCGACGTCGAGACTCACGCCAGCAAACGGAGGAGCCATTTTCAATTCCTTTGGGTCGGTTTCGCCCCGTCACGCGTGCTCTTTTGGCGCAAATCTGGAATTTAGAGTGTCGATCGGGCCTTCCGCCGTGCTCTTCAAACCTTTTCCCGACTCTTTTTTTTTTGTTGTTGTTGTTTTGCTTTTTTTTTTTTGAATTTGAGTGGAGAATGATCGTAAAGCATCTCACTCCCAAGTCAGGTGTAAAATGGGCTCCCTTTCTTCCAAACCGTTTCCAACGGTAATGTGCAAAGACGTGCGAGGCGAGGAAGACGGGGCAAATGCGCGACGAAAGCGCCGAATAATAATAATAAACCGTACGATCGGAACCCGTTTAAGGTGGCGAAAAGATTACGCCCTCAGTGTTTCGGGTCCCCGACCTCCCCGAGCATCGTAAACGACAGCATAAAATCCGACGACCCAAAACGAGCGAAATCGTAAACGCGATCCTCCATTTTGTGCATCTTCCCGCGTTCTTAGATCTACTTTCGTTTTGTTTTTCGCGAGCAGACGACATTTGGTTCGTAGGAAACGACATGCCTACTTTCGGCCTTTCTGTTTTTTCTTTTCATTTGGGCAGCAGAAGACAATGACGACGTGCAGCCTTGCTGGCAGACGACACTTCGCTTGTTTTGCTCTGCGTGTTTTCCTTGTTTCTCTTCTTTTGTACATCGGTTCTGTTCGCTTTTTGTTTGGTTTATGCCGGACTGTTGCCTAAATAAATAAGGGACGCGGAGGAAAGTGGAATCCCTCCTTTCAAGAACCGTTTGTCGAATGGCGTATAAACGGGGAAGACGGGGGGAGGGGGTTCTACTTTGCACTCGAGCCCTGGAACCCCGACTCCTCGTTTTACGACCTGCGCTTTTCTTTTATTGAGAAGAGGGCGATGTCAATTGTACCGCCATTATCGTTAGGCGCGATAGAGAACCGCTCAGGACTAAATAAAAGAAAACAACGAGAAAGCGTTATATAAACTGAAAAATAGCCTCCAGCAAAAAACATATGGATTAGATCGAGATAAAACAAATAGAAACGGTTTTCGTCGCCTCGTATCTCCGATCGCTCTTATTGGTTTCGCTCGTCTTTGTAATGCGATCACGTGATCTCTTCGCCGATTTCACGTTCCCCGGTAAATGTTGTCCTTGTTTGTTCGGATCGCCGTCGTCTGCTTGTTTTATACGCCACTATACGGAAGAGCGACCGGCAGTTTGAATTCTTTAGTTTCGGTTTCGAAACTGAAACTTCGCTTTTGTGAAGTGTCTATGCGTTTTCCAAGAAAGACGATAGTGATGGTGAATGTTTTATTGTTTTTTCGTTTTGTTTTTATAAGCCCCTTTTTGTAATGCTTCCTGGGGGCGTTACTACGTGCGAAGCCTTTTGTCCAGAAGACAACCGCCATTTTGAAAAAAAAAACAAGACAAAACCTTGGGGCTTCCAACACAAAAACTATGTCACCGGAAGCACAAAAACGAGAACATACGCACAAAAAAGAAAAGAAGATATACAAATGTAACTTGGATTTTAGCAGCGCTCTTTCGTCCTCTCGACCCCCCCTACCCCGCGGGCGGGGCAAAATGGAGATTTATGGCCGCGTTTGAAAGGATGCTTGTAAACCGTCCCGTTCAACACATCTCCGAAAAAATTCCAGTTGTCTACATTTCTTTGCTCCGCCTCTCAGTGCTTATGCAACCCTCTTTTGTTTCAGTTTCGTTTTCGGCTTTAATTCTCTTTTTTGGTTATGTCGTCTGCATTGGTTTTGTTTTTTCGATTACGTCGTCTGCTTTTTTTCTTGGATTTGCTTCTTAGTACTAAGCGCGGGAATAAGACAAAAGAAAATGGGAAAGATGGGAGGAAGGGGGGAAGGAGGGACATTTGGGCCAACATTGGGGAGACAGTTTTCGAGAGTGCGTTGGATGACTACAAAATGGCGCTGGGGAGGGCAGGGTGGCGCCTCGAAAACAAACTCGCATCGCCATTGCCATCACCTTGATGCCCTTTACGTGACGTGACGTTTTTATGCGGCAGGCTACGGCGTCCGTTGTGTTCCTTTTATTTTTGTCATTGCTCGTCCTCGCAGTATATCGCCAGTTTAGCTCGAGTGTTTGTTTCGCCCGGTGCCGTCGAGTCTCCTTAGAGAGACACGTACAACGTTTCCCGTCTGAGCTTCGTTTTTTTTTTTCCCTCACTTTTTTGGCGACAGTTTTTACGGGAAACATAATGACTCTTCTATAGAAGGTTGGCATGTCTGTCTTCAATCCGACTCACGCTCTAAAGTCGAGTGTCTTTTTCATCAAACGTCCACTCAATTTCTAAGCTCACTCGATTAAAAATAATAATAAAATAGTCAGACTATTGTTTTGTTAGAAAGATGTATAAGTTTACAAATAAGTCTTCTCTTTCCGCAGAGAGTAAGAATACTTAGAATAGCCACTCTCGTTTTCTGGGGGGGATTCTTCACAAAATGATTCTGCTCTACCCCGTGCCAAGGTATTTTATTTACGCAGGATGTGTATACGACTACGTTTTCATTTAAAGATGTCACAAGAACAGTGAAAAGCGAAAGTGTAACGCGCTACATTTAGCGGGAAAGCCTGAATTTGTGGAAAATCCTTCAGCATCAGGTTTTCCCGCTATTCTTAGCGGGAAAATACGCATGTTCGTAAACAATGAGGTGGAGGTTTGTTTCTACCATTTACACGCTCTCGATGTAAAAGTTGATCGAACGAAGAGTATCCACCATAAATAAACCTAAATGATATCCAGGTGAAAGCTTCGAGCCATGGCGCGCAAATCTCCCACTGCCTTACTTTACGTGTATATTAATCGCTCGGAGCCATCTCAGGTACGGTCGGGTCGATTCTCGCCAGTTCTCGTCGATCTCGTTCGCCGCGAGAACCGCCCAAATCGGATTCCCGAAACTATCAGGCTGACGCATCTCTGATCGTCTGCAACAGGCCTCCGCGATGGCGTGTGGGCCTAGCAGACGACAAAACACATCTGCTAAATTGGGTGCCAATCTCTTTCCGACTTCTTCAGAGCGTCACGCGTTGCCCAATCTCTTATTTTTGCCGCTTTGGCATCTCCTTTCATTCACTATGCACAAGCCTATGTGTGACAACAACAAAAAAGTACGATATAAAGCGGCTATAATAATTATTCAATCCACAAGGCAATTCATCTTTAATACCGTATACAATGCCCATGAATAATAATAATAATAATCAATCAGTGTTTTTCTTCAAGTGCCCGGGAACAACCTTGCGGTCTTGGTACAGGTGCGCTGAGTAAACACGTAAGGTATAGCAGGGCATAAATCAATAGTACAGATAACACACACAAGGACAAACCCTAAAAACAGAAGTGCGCTAAAAAATTACAAAAATTAACACAAAGCCACAACACACGATAAGCTTGATGGTACTACCGCCACCACCAATCGTTAGATAGAGAAAAAAGGCATTCGGATGTGAACACCGCAAGTTAGTGCATATAGTTCAAATTTAAATAATGACCTTTAACTCTTTTTTTTTACAAACTGCAGCGTGTTATTTTTAAATATATAGAGTGTTTCGAAAAAAGAAGAATTATAAGTATGCCCAAGTCTGGACGCAGGATCGTGGAGGTTGAGTAGACGCCTATTGCAGAAGGACGCATTTTGCCTTAAGATTTTTAGATGAATTTTTAAGAGCACTCTAGACGTAATCAGTGACGGCGTCGACCAGTTTGTATAAAAATAAGACATCGGCAAGTTCTCTCCTATGACGCAGAGTAGGTAGTGCCACGCTACGCTAAACAGGGACAGGGACATCAGTAGTGGTGGGCACAATGCACGCTGAGTAATGATGTCTATAAACAGAAAGAAACTTGTTCTGAACCCGTACTATTTGCGAGCAATTTGTGGCACAAATTTCATTCCATACAACAGACGCGTATTCCAGCTGTGGTCGACACGATGCACTCTAGAGTATAAGAAATGTGCAGGGGGTTCATAAACTCTTTAGTGATGCGGCACGCACTCCCCAGCGTGCGTACGGAGCTGCGTTCATGATGTGATCAACATGACTGGAGAAGTGTAAGGTGATGTCAAACACCACGCCAAGATCTTTGATACTGTTCATGCGTTCCAAAAGGTCTGTCTGAATAACATATTTTTATTTATTTACAGATACTACTGCCTTCTCAAGGAGGGCGTTGTACAATGTTATGTGTCTTACGAGTGTAGGACACCATTCTTCAAAAGTATCCACACTCTGTAGCAAAACACAGTCCCGGTCTTCTCGTACCTCCATAAACATCTTTATATCGTCTGCGTACTGAAGAAATGAAAAGTGACGAATCACGTGTGGAAACACCATTAACAAAAACTGAAAACAGAAGAGGTTCGAGAACGGAACCTTGAGGTACACAATTGTTGCCTCATAAGTAGCAGAAGAATTATCATTCGAGCTAACAAAGCACTTCCGATCACGCAAATACCTTTTGAGCAATGAAAGCAATGAATTGTGAATATCTAGCTTTGACAGTTTAGCCAGTCACATCTCATGATTAACAACGTCAAACGCTTTACTTAATTTAAAGTAAATCACATCAAGCTGTTGCGACGGCGTGAGCAGCGGTTGACATGAAACAGGTGAGGTTAGTCGCGGTCGAGCGTCCCGCCATAAATCCATGTTGGATAGGGATAGTAATATAATACTTCAGATCAAATGACCATATTTTGTGTGGTGCCACTTCGAGGAGCTTCGAAAATCTTTAAAGAAGAGATATACGTATGTAGTTCGACACATTTGTTTTTTGATCAGACTTATGCAGAGGTACAAGTGCCGTTTTTCACAAGGCGGGAAAAACTTAATTCTTTACGCAGTTGTTAAAGATCTGTACGAGAACAGAAATAAATATGGCACTGTACGCCTTCAAGAGGAGCGTCGGAATACCATCATGGCCAGAAGACAAAGATGGTTTCATTTTTTTTCACACACTCATGTAGATAGCTCCTCGTCAAAGGGCGCAATACGAGGTGCATTCCCAGAGACAGCTGGCGCGGCAATAGTTAATAATAGTTAATAATAATAATAATAATAATAATATTAATAATATTAATAATGTTCATTTTTGTGTACGCAGAGCAACCAGCAGGTCTTCATTTTGGCGCACAACAAAAAATACATGCTAAAAGAACAGCGAGAGCAAAATAAAGAAGAAAAGAAGCTATAGTCTTAGGAAGGCGACACTGGGCAAATAATTCTCTTCATTATTCGACGCATATAGCGCAGACAATTGTAAGTTCTTCCTCCATGTCAAGAGCGTTTTGGTTCCTGATTGCATCTGAGGCATCATGACTTATTTTTAGCGTGCGCATTATTATAGACGGAAGATGTCGTTTTATAGGGCTGTTCTGATGCATGCGCGGAGAACTGCGGAAGAATGTCGGTGCACATGCTCAGAACCGATCCACATTCCAGTAGATAGGTATAGCGAAATCGCCTAATGCGAACCCATGGGCCCATACACCAACGTTTTGCTATTCCGCCAGGAATTCTCTGACAATCACTAGATCTCTGAAAAGGTGTTTCGTCTGCTTGGGCAAAACTGCCTCACTTTTAGGAACATGTTCCTTTATCAACACAGTCGCAAAATGAAGCGGAGACATGCGAATGAGCAATGAATGAGTGAATCAATCAATCAACGAACAAGCGGATGATTAAATGACCGAAGAAAATATTGCTAGGAATAAAAATAGAAGATGAATGTGGAACCGAAAATTGACATTTAATGAGGCGAACTTGCGCCTTGAAACATAAAGGTGTCCTGAAGAGGTTTTTGAGATCGCCAAAGTATAGCAATGACTCACTTTGCAGGCTCTATAAACATCCTAGAAATCCCTAAATCATGACGATACGCGGCAAATTTCCCGATCAAAAAAAATAATATTCAAGGATTGCAGCACACCGAGGTCGTCTCAGGCGATGAGGGGTGCATGTTCCGAAACCAGGACCACTGTCAGCCAATGGCGAGCGAAGGATTCTCGCGCTTCCGACCGGTGGAACCGCGGAGTGATATCTGGAATGCGCGCAGCTTGTTGCCCATACAGCACGGACTACGATTCAATCCAGCGAGTGAGCGCTCGAAGGCTGACTACTGGACACATCACTCCCGCGCAAGAGAAAAACAAAAACAACAAAAAAACACAAGAAACACAGAAACACAGTGCGTTGTGCTTGAGACGATTACAGCAGTATCGTGCTCCCTCTCCGCAGAAAATACACATTTCTTTACTAATCTTATTTGATTTTATTATCTACAAAAGCATAAGTATTTCGTAATAGGAGCGTTTGGGATTTGAACGAAATGTCGCTTTTTTATTGGTCCCATGTCGTCCCCGGCTGCCGGAACAATGCTTCTCTCATCGCCGGAGGTGACCTCGGTATGTTCGATATTTGATTGCATTTTTAACAGAGAAATCGTTATGATTCATGAGTTTTTAGGATGGTTAGAGCCCGCAGAGTGAGTTATCGCCATATTCAGGCTATCTCTCAAACCTCCTCAGCGCGGCTTTAAAGAAAAAATGGCATCTTGCGGCGGAGACCGAAGCGCGACCGTCCCAAAGCATTGCATTACCGTTGCTTTTATACACACGCGAAGTTCACAAATGTTCCGGACCAGAACGCGTGCACAGCGGCAACCAAGAATAAGCTGGAAGTTTCGCACACACAAAAAAATAAATAAAAAATACAGAAGGTTACGTGCTTTGCCAACTCCGCCAAGGCCGCGGTAATATTTATCGAATTAATGAGCGAGTTTTAGTAGACCGTGCTTCCCGCTCCGCTAAGCTCCTCCGCTACCCGGAACTCTACAGCCAAGGCCATTGGCGCGCAGGCGCAGTGGCGGTTTCTTCGTAGCGGAGGGCTAGCGGAGCGGGAAACACGGTCTACTAAAACTCCCTATTGAATGAATTAACGAATGAGCGTACTAACGAAACATTTCTGGAATCAAAAATATTGATGTATCGATCAACCGAATATAGGAATGAATTAGTTTGTGGACGAACGAACGAAGGAACGAATGATTGAATCGACTAACCAATCAGACGATAGTATGAATTCAGGAAACATTTATCGAGTGAGCGAATGCAGTGAATGTTACTCTCCGAGTCCAGTGAATCGATCGCCTTGCGTAACATCTCTCGTTGAAGCCCATCTCCGCAATAACGAGTCGTGGCTCCTCGAAATGGTCCATTAGCGACACTAGGAGGTCCCTGATTACCCGATGCGGTCGTTCGCTAATCTCCCCGCTTTTGGCCAGAATAGAATAAAAACAGTGGTAGCTTATTGACTCGAATCTGTTTTTAATTACGATCCGATAACCGAGCGCAGCGGTGGGGCGTTTCGCGGCGTATCGCGGACGATCTCTACCGATGAGATCAGTGGATCGTTAATGCGGTGGATGGAGAAGCGGGCTTACATCAATTCAATTGAAGCGGGGCCTTCGACGACCAGGGGGCGAACACTGGAGTCGCTACATTTTCCTCCGTTGCGTTTCGAAGGTGGTAACACCGTAGGCCAACGTATAAGGACGCGTATGTTTTAAGAACGGTCACGCTGCTACTTCATCCTAAAAAGGACAGCCCGCAGACAGTGTCAGGGGCATTCCTGGTATGACGGTCTCATTGGTCACAGAAAAACTGAGAGCAGACATGTTCGAGGCACGTATATGAAACGAAACCTGCTTCGAACATAGGCCGCAGCCTAATCCTGTCATTCTGTCTGCAGCGAGCGCCTTTTGTTTGAGCAGTGGGAGTGAGGCTATACACAGTTCTGCTCAAAAAGAACGAGAGAGAAAAGGGGAGAGGGCTGCCGGCGCTTTCCTTCTGCTTTGTGGTTTCCTCCGTTTTATTTTTTACTTTCAGATGTCATTTGAGCTAGCGAAAGGAAGGACGACAGTCCCCTGGACATCGGGACATCAATGTTCAGTGATAGGCTGCACGAATAGCAACCGAAAGGGAAGAATATTATCGGAGGACATCTGTATCGCTCACGGGATCCGACGAGTAAACTTCGGCTGCAATGCTTTCAAAACCTATCGCTTTCTAATGACCAAAACTTCCGGCGGCAGTGGGCTGCGTCCGTAAACAGAAAAGAGTTTTCCCGACGCCATACTGTCGAGTGTGCTCGGAACATTTCGTGAATAGAGCGCGCACCGAACTTACCGCGGTACCGTCAATGAAAATGCGCTATGCTTGCAGGGTGCATGGGTGCAAGGTTTCTCGTGGGAATCGCTGCTTCAACCTGTAACTTGTCGTAACTTAATTTGCCTAAATGCTGGTATCTTGCAGTGGCGACATTGACTCGATTTTATCATCTGAAACGCTTAGTTGAAAGGTTCATTTCTGCCGCCGGGTGACGCTGGAAATTGTCGAAAAGTTAGTTCTTTCAGATTTTGTTTAATCGCGATCTCCTGCGCGATGGCAGAGAGCCGTAACTTACGTTGACCGTCAAGACGCGACTGTGTTCTTTTTTTGGAAAGTAGTACATAACGTTGGCTGGAAAGAAAACTTCGACTTCAATTGCTGAAACATGCTTATGTTTCAGCAATTGCTATTTCGATTCGTTGAATCAGTTATCCACTCGCTCCGGCAATCTGTCTACCTCGACTTCGCTGTTTTCTGTTCAAGACAAAGGGCACACCCATAGACACGGGATCCCCAATGAAAACTTTTATAAACATCTGCCTTCGGTCGTTCCCTGCAACGATCTTATCTCGCGCGTCCTTGTTTACGTTACATTTCATCGTTGTGGTCGACACAAAACACCAAAAATATTTTCGCTGTACCGCATCTGAAACGTCAAAAAAGTCGAAGGGAAATTCAAATGCTGCAAATGGATACAATATTTTGAGTACTCACCCACGATTTCCATCGATGGCGCGTTCAGTACCGCTCTTCTCGGCATCGTCGCACTGGCGAATGCCATAATGTGGGGAAAGAAACTTTCTCAATGAGGTCGACAACGCCATCCGCGGCACACAAGACACAAGACGCTCCCTGAGTGGAATGCCCAGCCCTTCGGAGCACCCAACCACCCAGCAGACCCAACGCGGAAGCGGCGCCCCCAAGAGCACTTTCGTCAACGTTTCTCACCACTCATTATAGCCGCGGAACCTGACGCTCGCTAGGTGACGCTACAGTATTCAAAATGGCGCCACCCACGAGAAAACGGTCTAAACCACTTGAGTGACCCACAAGTTGGCACTTCCATAGCGAACAGATAAGTCGACTGAGGTTCGCAGTTCTAAAGGCGCAGCGTTTATTGTTTGGTCTGGTTGTAACGGGAGGCACTCACTTGATCGAATGACGTTTTAGCGAACGCCCACGTTTCACCGAATGACACTTTAGCGAATAGTCGGACGCCGCGAAGCGGCGTTTTCAAGTGGGCCAACTGGGTTTACATTTTTGTAATGAGCCGCCACAGACTGTCGCCGCGAAGCGGCGTAAGCGCAGCACGGCGGATGGGTTAACGCGCGCCCCCGTTATTCGCTAAAACGTCGATTCGGTCAAACGTCGCTGTTCGCTAAAACGTCATTCGCTCATGTGATATGGACCCGGTAGTAACCGAGTCCTCTCCTAGATATTTGAATTAAGCGCCAGAAAAGACAATGACGGGACAAGTGGAGCTTTCGCGGCACGCTTTCCAGACACCAAGAGGAACCGATATTCAACACGAAAAAGTGACACCCTGTACGAGTCTTGTCCAGTGCGCCTTGATTTGAGGGTGTTTCCAAGTGCTCGATCGAGGAAGCGTGGTTTACGGGCCGCGTTCGCAATAAAAGGAGGCGATGAGCGTCAGCACGTTGTAACACGCAGATTGCGCACGCGCATCGTCATAGAACGTGCGTGTTGCGTCTCGCTTTGGAGCCGCGTGTTCGGGGCGCGAGGGATGGGCGGCGTGTGGCGCCCCCTGGCGGGGAGCGCCCTTCCGATAGACACGGCCGCGAGTTGGAGCGGAGGCGTACGGCTTCGGTCGGATCATTCATCATGGCGGCTGTCCAGAGCGCGCCAAGTCCGGGCCACGACCATCTTATTGGTTCTGTGGAGTGATTCGTTATTTGGGCTTCCTTCTCTCTCTCCCGGGAGAAGCAAGCGCTAACCGAAAGCAATGAATGAGAGCGGCAAGATGGGGGCGTTTTCGCGGCCCCCTGACCTCCCCACCACAAGCGTCCGACGCCTTTGTTTTTCGGCCGCCGCTTTCACCGCATCGGGGTCTGCGTTCTTCGACGCCGTCGATAGAGAAAGACGCTCGTTTTCAATACCGAGAGCGATTCTGCCTCTCGCCGATCGAGCGAAGATAGCGTTCGTAGACGGGGTTCGTCTGTTACGAAGCGCCGTTCGCAGACGAAAATAGAACGAGAAAACGCCGTACATTGTCTGCTAATAAACCGGGAAAGAAAAGTTGATCGTCTGCTACGAGGCGAGTGCTGCGGCAACGTGAAACCAGACGCAGGCTGAAATTGTGATCGTCCTCTATTTCACGTTGGAAGCCATCGACGACCCGCGCTTCGTTTGCAAACCTCGAGTTGTAAAGTTGACATCGACCGGCGGAGGAAGCGGCTCTGGACAAGCACGTCCGAGGCCACGATACCTGTCTCACTACTTTTTTGTGGGTGAGACGTTCTCGCCTAGCGATTGCCCGCTTGTAGAGTCGCGAACAAATTTTAAAAGTCTCATTGGTGGACAGCACGCAAGCTCTAGCGCCACGGTCCAATGAGCGGCCGAGAACGCTCCCACCTTGACCAAAGTCGGACCCCAGGTACTACCTGTCCAGGGTGTAAGAGAGGGGGAAATGGGTGCCAAACGGGCAACCTGATTGGGTGCTGCTTCAGGAAGGTTCGTGGCACTCCACATAGATGGCGCTATGCAAAGAAGAAACAAAAATATTCCTAATAATTTTTCAGGCAACGTGCCCCACTGGCAATTCATGTCGTGAAGTGTGCGTGCACCACGCAAGTTTAATAGAGCAAACTAATAATATTTAATATATGCAGGGTGTGCGGACGTAAACAAAAACAAATGATGACCGAACTTCTGGGGGAATGATGTTAATTCCGGTTGGCTATTGTTTTTGCGTGATTTCGAAGGCCCTCAGTGAGTAGCCCATACTTTAAAAGCCTCACCGCCGAGGACTATATCTGCGGTATCTCCTGTAACTTACTTATACGGGATCAACATCACTTCCTGTTCCCTTGACGTGAAAACAAATAGAACTCGGGTGGAAAAAAAGAGCACAGATTTGTGATTTCCTCCAGGAAATGACAAATCTGTCGAAGGCATCGTGGGCGCATCTTCAGGACTACCGACTACCCTGGTACGTATACGCGAGAACGAGTTAGATCATACAAATCCCTAAACACGTTCAGGTACTTTGTGAACGGCAAGACATCGGCGATAGGCACCTATGGTCCCCCAGGCGCCGAAGACTCGTGCCAACATTCCCCACGAAGGTCACCGAGTCGGGTCTTGGTTTTAGTGATCTTCCGAAAGTTTTTATTACCCTTTCTTTTCCGCTTTAATGCACAATTTTCTAGCCTAGTAGCCGTGATGCAGTTTTCTACTGTTTTGACTCGCTTGCTTTGGTATTCAAAGTTTCTTTCCCAGATCATCGTGCATATTGAATTTGTACGTGCCGTAATGGCCTATCGTTGTACGAAGATAGTTGGTCGAGGCGCCGGCGCTGCAATCTCGAGTTTGTCGCGTTGCGCCATCTTTCGGTAGCCCATCAAAGTTGGCTAGCAGCGTCTGCCATTGCCGTCGTACTGCGATCACCCAGGCTCGGCAGCGTCGGTGGCATCTCTCGTGCCGAGATAACCGAATTAACCTTATTTTTGACATTTCATTCGTGCAGTTACGCATCGGCAACTTAAAAGCACGTCACTGGGGCATTTCTGGAGGGTAGCTCTGACGGAATTAGAACCAAGAGTCGGCGCGCACCCTCTCAAATACAAGCTAAAACATAGAAGAACCCGAAGTTTTTTTCCCCCTGTCATGGCGGCCGGAAGTGACGCGCACACCATGTATAGGTCCTGTTTTTTGCCCGTATAGCTTTACGTTGAAAGTCAAAATAATCGAGGGTGCGCGCAGCGCGACAAAATGAAGGCGAGCTGAGGCGTGCCGCGAATGCGTCCACGGCGCCGATTCCACTCCGCCTGCAGATCTGTTCGGGAATCTAGCTTACAAGCTTCCGCTGTTTACGAGCAAGCGAGGTATTTGAAGCCAGAGGTACGCAGTCGCGCTACACTGCGGTCGCACCCAACACCGTGAAACATCCCCACTTTTTCTTTCTTCGACCGTAACCCGACTGACAGTTCGGAACCCCACAGTAGAGGCTTTCGAGAAACTTGGCCGTCCCCAGGCGTCAAAACACGGCGAAAAACGTCTATTTTGTCTGCTTTCAAAAACTTTGTCTGCTCCAAGCGCGTTCGGGAGCAAAACAAACAAAAGGGAAGAACGCAACGAGCACGTAATATTTTCGCAGAAGTAGTTCTGACAGCCGCCTTACGCGTTTTGGAAAATGCAACTAAGTTAAGAAATACGCCGAGAAATGATCGTCTGGTAAGTTAATTCCGGCAGGAGTTGGTAAATTTAACTTTAAGTTCAAAAATTTCGTTGACACGCTGCGTCCTCTCGCAGAGTTCCATACAAACCCGAGTCCATCGCCTTCCGTAGAGTTCCTGATTAGGCAGGCCTTCCGTAGGTCGCCGCGCCATCTATCGTAAGGCAGGCGTATAGCCTCCAGACTTTTTAACAATATCGCGCGAACGTCGACCGGCCCCTCGATGTGTTTCCGTGAATTTTAACGAGGGAATTTAGACCGTCCGCTAGATCAGCGCCTTATCGCGGCGTGAAACTGCAAGTGAGCGAGGCTAGGCGTGTGCCTTCTGTCACACGCGCGTAGTTGCGCTGACCTGCTCTTTCACGTTGAGAAAAGGCGCTGATCTACCTGCCGGTCGACGTTCGCGCGACATTCTTAAAAAATCTGGAGGCTGTACGTCACAACTGTAGTTCATAGTAACCTCACTGTATAAAAAAAAAAAGCAGAGTAACGCCAATTGTAGCGCCCCCACTCGGCGACTGACGGCGAATGCCAAAAAGGCTGCATCTCTTGCACGGTGGACGTAGAAGAAGGCGGGAGTTTCGGTATAACTAGGCTATTGATCGTGTTAAAACTGTTTTTAAGAGCATAGGTAAGCACTCTCAAAGCACTTGCATCACTTGTCATGGCCTGAGAGAGCGAAGAAGTCCTGTATTGAGCACAAATCACCTTGGTAGCAGACGACAGCGGGTGAGCAGGTGGTAGTTCCGCGGTGCTGCCGCCAACGTGTCGGGGTGTTTTTCCAGTTAGACGGTGCAGTTAGCCCCTGCAGTACAAGTGCTAGCCTGGGGGTCTGTAACGTGTACCACGCAGTAGTGATGCACGGAAGCGTGCCTGTACGATGTTCATCCGGATCGAAACCCAAATGGGTCGGGATAGAGCCTAGGATCACTGGCTTCTGCAGCACCAACTTTCGTTCCGTGTGCCGCAAGCTAAGACGCGCTAATCAAGTCACATGCGCAGAACAAAACTAGCGTATACCCGTACGAAAATGTCAGATATGGCCCTGATATATTTTATATACGGCCAGATATGATAACATAAGCAGTCAAATGTGGCCATATTCCGCCATAAATGGGAGCAAATACGGCCGTAGTTCGCCATATAATTGGGCACATACTGCGCCAGATGTGGCCGTATAAGTGCGTAAATACGGCCATATCTCGCCATATACGCGTGAAAATATATTGTCAATGCGTGACAAGCAATGCGGTATCGTGCGCGCACGTGGGAAACAGGACACAACAATATAACGAGAGAAATTCTCGGCCAGCTAGCGGCAAGCCTGTACAGTAGCAGTCAATGAACGCGTTGTCTTTCAATGCTACGCACGCAGTATACCTTCTTTGTTCCTCGGAAATGAAGAGCTCTCCGTGGTTTGTGGGTGAAGGTGGAAAGCACCCCATTTTCCGCTAGCTTGCATTTGCCGTCGTTCCGGTGTCCAGACAACTGATCTTCGGTCAAAATGAACATCCCAGTTTGTGTTCGTTCGGTTCTTCAAACTGCTACATGAATTATCGGAATAATATAACTTGCCTCGCACTACCAAGTACAAGAGTTAGGAGCAGGCACGTAGCCAGGATTTTTTTTTCTTTTTTTAGAGGGGGGGGGGGGGGTGGGGGGGGGCGCCTGTGACAAAGTGCTGTATAAGGGGAAGGGGGAAGGGGGAGAGCAGGCCCCAGCAAAATAAAAGATTTCGGGGGGGGGGGGCATGACCCCCCCCCCCTGGATACGTGCCTGGTTGAGAGAAAAGTCGGTTCTACTGACCCATGACAGTCACAAAAGTCGACGTTTGCGGTGTTTCTCAGCGTCCGTAATACGAAAAATCTGTTTTCCGGCCTCATACCGGTTATTACACCCGAAAGTCGAGCACCCCGGCATCTGGGTCCCTTTCAAATGCTCGATGTGTTGCAAAACAACGACTGCCGATACCACGCCCATGCTCCCGCCGCGAGGAACATTTTGCGAAGCGCGGGAAACGTTTGCCCACGTGATCGCCGTGAGCCAATAGGAAGCGCTGATTTGTCGGTGAACTCAAATATCAATCGAAGACTGTACTCTGCTCCCCACGGTAGCATAGGTGGCGCTCGTTCATATAGGCTGTGTTCCAAATCTTACCCAAATGAATCCGAGTTACTCCGGCAGGTCGTGTCACGTGACAAGACAGATTGAAAAACGCTGGACGCAGGTAGGTTTTGGAACGCCAATGTAGAAAACCTTTACCTTGGAGTAAGATCGAGTAAGTTTTGGAACACGGCCATAGAGGCAGGCGCCATGTTGACGAGACAGCTCGTGCTGCCTCGTGCTCGACTTGCGCAGATCCTCAGCGCGGTTGTCGCTCGTGCAGAAAGACTGCAGTTCCCACGATGCATTGCGCCAGCGGTGGCGGAATCAAGCTGGCCCCGAGATTAGTCTGTTGAAAAAAGCGGATGATAATCTAATCATGCGCATTTTCTCACTGTTATATAGGGGCTATTGACTGGACACCATATTTGAGGGCGATGTTTAGAGCGCATGCTCAGAACGAGCTCAGATCAATAGGCTGCTAAGACCGGCACTCTTGATGGTGCGGAATGCACTTTGCAAAAGAACTGCGGAACCTCGCCGTCAGCGCGCGCTCAGCAGTTGCGCACACAGAGATGGCCGACAGCGAATACTCCCTATTAGCGGCGAGATGTTTGGGTGGCGCCCTCGTTTGGTTACCTCTCGTGACGTCATTACCCTGTAAACAACAAGTTCGATGGTGTTTGTAATGAGCATGGTGGAAGCTTCAAATAATTGCGCTTTTAAACCAATACTGCCAACACCGTCAAAATGGAAGTTCTTACATTTGTTTTATCACCGTCGATGAGGAATCCTTTGCTGACGTCATAGTCAGCATTCGGCCAATCGTGGCAGGCCGACCACAGCGACGCGTTCGATCGCGCACGTCGCCAATAGTTTAGCTGGTATTCACTGGCTCTCATATAGTTTTGCTCGCTGTTGCAGAGCGCGAGCTCACGATAAGCTTCCACAACGCTTCCGCAACGTACACCACCAAGATTGTAAGTCCTCTAGAAGATAAGTGTGATATCGTTCTGAGCATGCGCTGTGAACGCTGTGCTCAAGTATGGCGCCCAGTGAATACTCCCTATACTATGTTATGTATCGTCGTGCGGGGAATCCTGGGAATAAAGACGACGACGGTGGGCTCGAGCAGTCCGTGCCGAGGCAGTTCGCTAGCCATACATCACTTGGCGTTCGGGCTTTTAATTATGAAATTTCCTGGAATAACACGTACTAGTTTTATTTAAGTAATAAGATATGTTTAAGGAGTGTGGCTCGGTTCGAATATTGAATACAATTTCTGAGCAGCACCAAACATTATGACGGAACAGCGTTTTCGAGGTACAAGCGTGTGTCGGGCGTAATAATTCCGTCGAATCTGGCGGCTAAGCACAAACAAAAGACGAGGGAGGCAGAAAGAAACGGATTTCGCTGTCGCCGGATGCGGCCTCTGAATTGCGACCGGGAACCTTTTAATGGCCGGCGGAAGTCGGCGATTTCGAAACCGGAAATGACACCGGGGGAGAGGGGGGGTTTCTCAGTTGTTGAGGAGCGAGTATGAACACATTAGCGGTGCTTTATAATAGCGGGATGGCACGCGATATTGCGCGACACCTTTGTTCGAGAGTGCCAGTCGATGCCTTGTGTCACCTGTTCCTGATATACGGGCTGTGTGCTACACCAATACCACCTGAAAGACAAGGCCTCCTGCGCATGATGTCAGCGCTAGGCCGGCTTTGGATGAGACAATTTTCCCAGCAAGTTAGGGGTTGCTGGAGATGATTATCGTGCAATTAAATGCAAAGGTGCAAGCGAGAACTGGACAAGAATGGCAATAATGATCCCTGGAGAAGGGGAACAAGAGGGACAAAGGACAAACAGAAATCGCCAAACACAGCTAGGTGACTGGTGCGAGGCCCAAAAAATCTGCCTGGTCCGGGTATCGAACCCGGGAGTTGTTGCCTGTGGTTCCCTATAGATCCTCGCACTGCGACACGAATTGCTGGGGTCAAGTCCGGCTCGAAGTGGGCGAGCCATGTCCTGAATGCGTGACAGCGGACACCGCGCGGTATGCTGGTGACGTCACCAGCCCGCCAGCCATGGCGGCTTTTTCGAATGGGGCGGACGCGAGGTTCCAGCGTACAAATCGATTGAACCACGAAACGATCGCGCCATTTTCAAAACAAATTTAGCACGATTATAGGAACATACAATGGATCCTGGCAGATGTGAGAAATGAGAGCTAGACATGAGGTTTAACTTGGTTTTGTTTTGAAATAGATCGCTTTTGCGACTAAATACTTTCCGGAAAATCGCTCTAAGAAAAGGGTGTAACCCTTACACTCCTCGTGACATATACGACATCCCATAACTTCAGTTTGCCGTACAGCGCACTGATGTTAAACTGACGGCCCCAACTTTTACGAGAGGCTCGATGACGGTGTGATATTGAATATTAAACAGCCAAAGTACGCATCAAAGAAAGGAAAAAAAAAACACTGATATTTTGCAGTATGACCAAGAAAACCCCGATTACTTCTTTTACAGTCAGTTACACGTACTTAAGCTATATTAATAAGTTGTACAACTCGGCTATCAAGCCGCTCGTGAAAGTTGCTGCCGTCGGTTCAGCGACAGCGCGCTCTACGTCGAAGTGAACTTTAAAGATATCGTATATGTGACAAAAAGTGTAAAAGTTACACAACCTTTTTTTTTTAAATTTTATTAGTGTCATGAAATAGTATTATTGACGCATTCGAAAGGTTTTGGAACACGTCATTAACGTGAAACTTAGTGTTTTAAAGCGCATTTCAGATTTCAATGACGATGATGACCAAACACGGCAATTATATAGAGGTTCGCTAGTTACTACGTGTGAAGGTGGGAGGCCCGTGATGATGGTGTTGCGATGCGAACACGTCCGGAAATATTGCCCCGGGCCCGTCTCGGCGTCGTTCTGAGACGCTGCACGACCCGGAAGCTAAAGGCGCCGCCGCGCGGAACCTCTTGCGATGACGCTAGGGGGCGAACGGGGCAGGTTTTGTTTCCTAAGAGATATTAGATACACTCGTGGTCTTTACTCCAGTGGATGGTCTTTAAAATGCCTGCCCAGTACATAGCTTCACTCTAGAATCGAGGCTTTCGATGAGCCACATCATTTTAAAAAAAACATAGACCAAGTTTTTCTTCTTTCTTGGCTTTCTCGGGGGCGTTTCAAATAAACAAAACAAATTAATCGAAGAACTAAGCCTTTCTTCATTTATTAGTTTTATCCTATTTTCATTTTTCTTTCTCGACGACACCGAACCACTTTATTGGTCGTTTATTGGTCGATAGAGTCCAGCTAACGGGCGAGCGATGGCAGTCGGTTTTTGTGCTGCAAAGCCGATCGTCACTGCAACTGAAACCTCAATTTCTTAGTTTCCTCACCTTTTTCTATTCAATAATTATTATTATTTTTACCTTCTCTCGCGAGAGGAAATTTCTCAAACAGCTTCGAATAATGCGACAACAATGCACATGCTACTTAGGCCTCAACACTCACGTGCGTGCCAATAAGCCACACCGGAACACACACCATATCACTCCGATCTGCGCATTTACGCGTGTAGTGCTTATAGCCACGCTTGTCGCTTTACTAACGTAGCGACTGTAGCCATACATCGAACCATATACCTGTTCATTTAATTCATATAGCGATTATAGCTCGAACCATTTTCTCGTTTATTTCACACGCATCCACCCGCGGCCCTGACGTCCTGCCGCTTCGGTGGCGCTGTGGTCGGCGGGGTGCATTCGCAGACGGTTCACTTCACCCGGTTTGTGCGCATGCGCAGTGCCCAGGAAGCCTGGTGTGGCCAAACGCTGACTCGTTTGAAAAGAGCGATTATACATGTTTGCAAGAAAGGCTCCTGTGCGCTGTCATCGTGTGCGATGCAGACGCCGCGTAACGTTTCCGCCATGTTGAGGTGGGCTAGGGGCACGCCATTGAGGTGAGCGAGGACAAGATGGCGGCGTCTGCTGCACCGACGACGGCCAGCGTTAGCGAAGCACTTTTTGTTGCGGAACGCAGGAGGCGGTATACACACGGAATCGTATCATCAAATATTGTAGGAGGGGGGCATGTTTAAGGGTTGGAGCTGACTTTATAACGATCGCAGCCTCCGTTCCAGAACGTCGTGGAAGCCAGGGGTGCTATGTTGCGCTTTTTGCACTCCCAGGAGACTTGGAAGAAGGAAGTGACGTCAACGACTAGAGGAAACGCAGATTAAATGTTGACAGAAGAAAACAAAATCAACATCCAATCTGCATTTGCTGCGTTGTTGACGTCACTTCCTTCTCCCTAGCCTCCTGGGAGTGCAAAAAGCGCAACATAGCCCCCCAGAGCTGCCGCGAACGCAGCCATCATTGACGCGATGGCCACGCAGCTTGTGGTGCGTTCCGATAAGCAGCTTGAGACTTGAGATATTTATATATATATATATATATATATATATATATATATATATATATATATATATATATATATATATATATATATATATATTTCTTTCTTACTGGTTTAGGTATTTTATATCATTGTTGGTGCTCTTTCGCGATCGAAAACATCGCTTGTATATTTAAAAAAAATCATTTCTAGTCTTTCTGCGCTGAGTGGTCTATGCTTTAGAAAGATACGCTTGGCAACATTGTAGGACAGGCAGCGAACGCCCTGGCTGGAGAGTAGGCCCGCTTCACCTCGGCGCGCGGTTCGAGGTTAAGCCGGGATCCCACATGCAAAGGCGCAAACATAGAGCCCTATGTGCTTGCCCATTCCACGCCGATCAACCCTTGATAAGCGCCTTTTCGAAGCGATGAAACGCCGTCTGAAGAACAACACCAGAGAGTTCTTACTATCTAATCTTTTCACCCGAGTTATGGCCGGCCTGAAGACCAGGTGCCATTTAAAAACCGAGCCCTCCAGCATCCACCGCGAACTGAATTCCGCATATGTATTATCCCCTATGCAGCTATATGGAAGTTGGCATTTATATATACTACAAAATAAACGGGAACAACGCAATGTATGAACTACGAATGTCGTAAATTCAGGCTCGTAATTGGAAGCAATTTCGCATCGATCCAGGTTACCAGAATTCTCGACGGCGCGCGTTGCCCGCGCGGAAGCGACCGCACCGCTCCCAATTCCCCTGGTGGCGCTGTCTCAAAACGCGTAGCAGACGGGAGCGAGTGCGTGCGGGCGGCGAGGCAGGGATTGACATAAAAATTTCACCACCTCCCTCTCGCAAAACTGACTCCCCGATTACGGGGTAATAATCGTAAATTTGGAACGTTTTTATTACGTCTCCCCCGCGTCTTCTAGCGCCTGACCTGTAGCTCTCTTTTTTGTTTTCTTCTCTCACAAGTTGTTGCTTGCCGTGGCGTTTTCGGGTGCGTTGCAGACGGCTCGGGTGCTCGGAGGATCTCGTTTATTTTTCGAATTGCACCAAGATGATGGTAGATGGCGCGGAGGGTCGGGTCCGCCCGTTTTCGAATTTGCATATAAATATTCCTCATTCGTTTCTGCACTGCATCCTTCTGTTCGGCTTGTCTCAGCTACGCGCCTCGCAAGATTTGTCCGAGAAGACACCACGCGCAATATACGCAGAAGATACAGTTATCGTGGTGCGTGCTTGAGACAACAAGCTTTCTTGTTATAGCCTTCTAGATGTTTACTTTCTGATTAATATGACTGCGAAATGAGCGCGTCCGCATTCGAAGCAATGTCGAACGCTGGAATGCTTACCGAAACAAAATGAGTGTTTCATTTTTTTTTTTCCTTCTGCTTTTGTTCCTGAAAAATTGCGATTTCGCCAGTTGTGCCGCGGAGTCCTTTCGAAATAAAGAGTCCCCGAGCGTGGATTCGGCGTCGACGCTTCGCCGAGTCGATTTGAATTATTAAACCGCGTCGTGTTAGACGGATGCGAATTCAAACGTCTAGCTTTTTTTTTTTTTTTGTCTTCGAATTCGAGCGAAGGTCTGTGGTTGCATACATCACCAACTTGAGCAAACAAGTCGTTCTCAGTCTGCTCGAACATATTTATAGTCAACACTTGAAACACGTTCTTTTTCTAAGAAGCGGAGTTTTGAATCAACAGTTTGAGAGGCTCTTGCTCTCGGATGAATGTGCACGACTCAGTGTGATTGAACTTGGAACAATTTTTTCCCCTTTTTGTTCGTCACGCCTGTCCGAGCGACCGTGAGCGGAGGAACAAATAAACGAATATCGCATTTGTCGCATAGAAAATTTTCTGCTGGTGACTCGACACATTTTGCAGCAGCATTCAAACCTTATTTGCAAATTCCCTTATAATCTACAAAGCCTGCCCGATTGCGTTTTTTTTTTTTTTTTTTTTTTTTTTTTTAATAGGAGCTTTTTACTTATTTGGCGCAGCTTCCATATTATATCTCGAGTGCATAAGACTTTTCAAGAATTCATATACCATTTGTTACGTTCTATAGATTCACAATTTCTTCTATTACTAATTTATGCTACCAGCATTGGTTGCTTTTTGGCTCGTGGATATCTTTATTTCTCCTCAAAGGCAAAAGTTAGCTAATTTTAGGCGGTTCATTGGCTCCGGGTTTTCGTCTTTCAAACGTAGCGCTTCGACCCACTAGGACAACGATGAGAGAATCACGTGAGGCGATTAACCTTTGTTAAGACCTTTTCCCACGATTAACTGCACCAACTAACCCCAAGGTAAAATGTTTGAGGGCTATTGAAATAATAAAAACTCAAGGAAGTTGCCTAAGTTGTTATTTGCGTGTGACTACAACCGTCTGGGACAAGACCGGTTTCTAAGCCTCTTGTGACAGGTTACGATTGGCAGCCTCGATGCGCAGCAGGTCGTAAGCCATCGCAAGAGTCTTAAAAACAGGTCTTGTTTCAGTCGAACCAAAGCCATCGCGTTCCTCTTGCAGGCGTTCTATGGGAAATCTCACAAAGTCTCATGATGGAAATAGCGGCCAGGCGTAAAAGGCGGCAAGAAAAAGTTGGCGTAGGCCTAGACTAGTGGGCCCTGGCATCCCATACAACGAGGGCAGATCTCCCCGTGTAAAATATCAGATATTATAGACAAATATTACTGGGGAAGCTATGGCCATATACGTCTCATACGGAGCAGTTGCGACGTGTAATAACACCGACATAATACTTATTCTGATTTCACTGTTCCATCCCCACCCTTGCCCGTTTCGATCTGGATGAGCATCGTACCGGCGCGCGGTCGTGTAACACTACTACAGTACAATTGAGAGTCAAGTCACCCGTCGAGGCAGGCTAACTTCAGGCTCTATAAACATAAACACAACACAGTTTTGTTTATTCAGATTTCACTTTCGGTTGATGAACGAGAACGTGAGAGTGAAATAAAAATGGTAGGAAAATAGAGGTCTTAACAGCTTATCACTATCGCACAACATTATAACTTAGAAGACATACCAGCACCAGGCATGCAATGTCCTCAAGTAAGACTGTGAACAGCAATGCATATACGAGATGTGATCAAAAAGTTCCGAAACTGATATTGCAGCGTACAAAAAGAGGGCAACACTGTGATTCGCGAGCAGAAGTCGAAGGTAGGAATCTTCGTGTGTCATTATGCCAAAGGGCTTCACTCTGTGAACATTTGGAACTGCGCTACACGAGTCTCTTTGACCACATGCACGAGCATAATGGCGACCTCTCCATAGACTGGAAACCAAAGCGGGAGCGAACATCACTTATATGTCAAACTCGGCAAATCTAAAACAGACACCTCTGAAATAATTGAGAATACTTACATCAAAAAGCAGTCAGGTGTGCGAGGTGTCTTGACTGGAACTCTCGCCTCAACAATGGCAGCACGTCACTGTAGTCAAGGAGAGGTCGGACAAGGTCGCTCTGCCGCTTTTCGTCTTCCAGCGATGTTCCGCCGTTCCCGAAGCCCAAGTGCCCTTAAAAACACTGCCAAATTTCCTGCTTTGTGACACAAGCCTGTTGAATCATTTCGAAGATTCCTGTTTTGTATTTACCGAGTCTGACCCAGAAATTATTTTCGCTCTCGCTCTGGTTTGCAGTCTATGATGAAATCGCCATTTTGTACGCGCATGGTGTCACAAAAACTCGTGCAGCGCAGCTCCACATGTTCAGAGTTCCTGCTGCGCGCACATCCCCGTGCTGCCCTCCTTTTCTTGAGCTACAAGATCAGTATCGGAAAATTTTGATCACAAATAGTAGACATTCTGTACAGGAATTTCTACTTCATTCGGTACAGAAAGTAAGAAGCCACATCTGCTCACGTCTAGATCTGCCCATGACTGGATGAGAGAAAAACTTTTGTTTAGGAGTTCAGTGTGCGATAGATCGCACGTCAATGCCGTTGCACCGTGTCATCCCTGAGCTATTTGTCACATCTCAGGAACACTGTAATCTATCTTGCACTTCGTTCTTCTTTTAAGGTGTGTGATGCTTTATAATTTTCCCACCCTCAACAGTAGCAAAGCCACAAATCAAGTCGGATGCGCGAACTGAGACGAACAAACACACGTGGGCGGCTTTTGCCGCTGCGCATGTTTTCTTTATCACGTTGCAATCTCTTCCATCATTTTTTTTTTTTTATTTCGTTCGGCATTTGTTTTTACCCGCTCCCACAAACTCACTGGTCTTAGAGGTTAGGCCGTGTCAAAACCGGATTCAAACTCGCCACTCGGCCCATTCCGTAATTAATTTTTTTGCTTTACCGCTTCGATGTATACATCTTTGTCTTTGCGAAATCGTTACAAACGTTGTTAATATTGTTTTACTTTTTTTTTTTTTTTTTCGCATGTGGGCACGCGGCAACGAGGTTGGCACGCGGTTAGGTCTGCTGATGAAGACGTTCCGTTCCGAGCCGTCTCGGCTTTTCTACGAGCCCGCCTTCCGCCGTCGGCGGCGACCCCTGCAGGGTGTCTCGGGAAACCAACTGTGTGCGAAAAATATTAATCGAAGTGTCCGCCTTTTTCTGTGGATGCGTTCTTCAACGTCCGTCTCAGTCTTTTAATTTTCCTGTTTCGCCCTCCTCCCGCTTTTTTTCTTCTTTCTTCCGGCGTTTCTCAATTGAGTTCCGAGTTTTGCTTTCCCGCTCGTAGCAGACGACGGCTCGGAGGCGTGCCCTGTGCGTCGTCTGCCGAGCTTTTGGCTATCGTATGCTTCCAAAGCTGCCGCCACTTTTACACTCCCACTTTTCGCTGTACAATTCATTTTCGCGCTCTTTATTCTCGACGTTGCCGTCTGCTGTTCGTGTTCTCCCTGTCCGTACTAATTTATTTTGACGTCTTTCTCCTTACACCGAAAAGAACAAAACAAAAAAATGCACGAACTAAACGAAGCTAAAGAAAAGTCAATTAACACGTTACAACCGCGTGTCTATACTTCACTCTGTCCATTTACGTAGCGCTAAAAATAACGCACGTACAGCAAAAACACGGAGAGCAGCACGAGCAACGGGCGAAACCAAGAGTGCGCTGGAACAAACTAAACAAAACCCCACACAACGCAACGAACGAGAATCGACAAAACGCTCTTATGACCGGTTCTACTTCTTTCTTACGCGGAGGAACACGAAGCAAGCGCGTGCTTAGGCACAGCCTCAACCTGTCGCACATCTTGTTACCTTCTAGAGCGCATGCGCGCGTTGAAGTCTATACCTTCTGTAGCGCCTAAACAAATGAAGCTTTCTTCTTTTGGATGAGGTAGCAAAAAAGAAAAAGAAGTAAGAAAAAAAGATGCAAGTTGGAGAGTCGGCGTATAATATCATTACGCGCGAGATTGCAGCGCTTCCTTTGAACCTAGCCGGCATCGCAGATTGTTTCCGAAGGGGGATTAAAAGGGGGCGGGGCGTAGCTAAGGTCCCGAACAGTCGACTGCAGTGCGACCCGGATAAACGAGTGGCCCGTTCCCGGCTTCAATTAAGAGATTTGGAGATGGAGGCGGAGTGCGCGAACGCGCGTGCCTCTGCAGAATGTCCCGACTTCCATTAACGCCTCCAGATGGCGCTGCTTCTAAGGGGCCGCCAACTCGTTACATGCGGCCGATCGCTTTCAGGGCTGACGTAAACGTATTTCTTTTTGATTACGTGTTCTAGTTCTGACAACGAGGGTTTTGCGGTAGCTACTCGATTTGCCACGTCGCTTCTTAAATTAGATGTCTCGATGGTAGGGTCGGGCAATTGATCGATTAACTTACCGATTAATCGATCCATGTTTTAATCGCGATTTATTTTTTTTAACCGGTTATTCGGTAAAACTTTGTCGAATTAAAAAAAAACAAGTAAAAATGAAACGCTTTTATTCGGTTGACAACTTAGAAGAACCAAAAGTGGAAGGGACCGGAACAGAAAGACAGAAGGCGTTGTCTCAAACTCAACAGAGTCTTCAAGAAAATGGTAAAGCTACACCAGCTCGCCTGAGCCATCGCAGTCTCATTTCTACGTAATCGTTGAAGCAATACTTAACCACGCCGTTTCTACTTTTAATAATAACACCCTTTGGAATCAGCGTTGGGTTGTACGAACGCTCGCACGCATCACTTATAAATTATCAATTAGGTATAGCTGTGCGTGCAACAAAAAAAGATCGGTTTTTCTGTTACTTAGTTAGAAGGCACAGGTTTCGAGGTCCGCGGTTTTTATTCGCAATCCTTTTCATGAAACTACATACGACTGTTAGGGACTTTCATAGCGTGGAGTCACCATCTCCGAGGGGAGGTGACTTTGCAATTAATACTTAGCGGTACACAGCAGAATCATCTCTGCTGTGTTTTTTTTTTTCTAGAGACCTCGAGGGAGAAGGGATCTACTCCCCTAAGATAAGGAAGACCTTCGAAATTTAAGTTTGCTCGTGAGAAAATAAGGTAACGTGTTTTTTCTTCGCATGATGAATCAAAAATTTTGAACGAGACTGTTTTAGCTACCTCGGTAAAGTTATGTTTTTAAAGTATTTCTTTTCTGTGTCAGTGCGGCCAGTGCCCCAAACGTGTGTTTTATGTCGCTAATATTTTAGACCTGCACGTAGCTTGAAGAGGCTCGTCAAAAATTTCTTCCGAATTTGTTCTTTGAGAAAGAAGTTTGTAATCATTTGTTAATCCTACAAAACTAAATTTTATAGGTTTTTTATATTTATTTAAAGTCGTATATTACTGTAGAAATAAGGACAGCATGCTCTAATAACAAAAAAAGATATTTGTTTTTAAATTCTGGTCAGAATAGTAAAACCTTCAGTGAAGCGGTCTTTTGACTTTTTATAATTATATCCATACATTATTATTCCTCTTTCTTCATAGATGTGTTTACATGACAACGGATATTACTGCTGTAAAGAGAGTTTAAAGCTTACAAAGGTCAGAATACATGAATCAGCAATTGCACAAGTGCAAATAAGGCCACACCGAGCTGCTTGTGAATAGCTAGAGAAAATAGCCAAAGCCAACACTGGCCAATACGAATAGCGTCTACCGTGATCGCCTGGTCAGTCTTTATATTCACTGTCTTCGTCTTCCAGCTTTTTATGCATTATATTTTGTTTTTATTATTGAGCTGGTTGTTTTGACTGCCCACCGTTGTAATCAAAGACCACTGTTTTATTGTTTTCTTGGTTTTTGTTTCGTGCTTTCTTGCTTCTTTGCCAACAGAATCCCAATTTGTCTCTCTTTCTCGAAGATAATCCGGAGGTCCATGAATAATCTAACACCAGGCTGCCCCGATCGGCTCGATCCGCTAAGCCGGCGCCGGAAGTCGAAGACGAAGCCGTAGCCTCACGATCCCTGGATTTGCTGCGCGGAAACTTTTTTTTTTTTTTTTTTTTTTTTTTTGCATCCGCATTTATACCGCGTCAGCTTTATTTGGAACCCCGAAAATCCATTTAAAAAATGAAGAAATCTGACAAAAGGTTTCTAGAGTAATGAAGGTGTCATGAAACCAGTTGTTCATGATGCCTGTGCTCTGCAGCCTGAGTCCCCCAACATATTATTATTATTTTTTTTATTCCAAGAAAATTATAAAGCGTATCTCTCAAATTTCGTGAATAACGTAGTATGCAATCCCCGATGCCGATAATTAGATATGGAAGACACGGCATCAAGAACCGTTTAATGAGCCCTTTAACGTGTTCACTACAAAGCGTAATGGTAAGACTAGCTACAAGGCAAGGCCTGCGTGTGACGTCATCGTTAGTAGATCCAGCTGTAGCGAGAAACTGCAGAACGCGCTGTCGGTGATGCTTACGCAAGCTATAGTCGACGCTGCTTCAATACACCAGCGGTGACGCTTGGGAGGGTGAAAGCCTCGTGTTTTATTTGGTAAGAGTAGGACTGGTTCAATAATCGCTCTTCTTCCGCTGGGCTGTGAAACGCGTGCAGAGTGCGCGCATTAATAGCTCTCTTCTATGGAAGCATGAGACACCGCGCAGGTGGACACAGTCCAGTGATTCGGTGTTATGTCTGCCCTGGTGATAAGCGCCGCGAAGGTGTTGTTCGCATTTCCAACGGCGTTTCACATTTCGGCCACCAGGTCGCGTCAGTTTTCGCTGCCTACCTGGGTAGGCGGTAACTCTTTGCATCTTTCGTCTTCTCCGGTGGCTGGCGTCGCCTCATGTTGAGTTCCCTCCACCTTAGATCGGACGTTTTTAGCTCATAGTAAAGCGTTTATCTTCCATGTCTCGTATATTAGGTCACCGTGGGTTGGGGTTAACTGTCAGTATTAAACAAATTTAAGCGGTCTCTACTTAAATTCTTAAATTGAAAAACTTTCGACGTAAAGGCGGTTGCCAATTTCTTTAGTAACCATAACCCAATCGGGTGTGATACTGGCGATGGGTGGCACTCAGTAGGTTGAACGACGTTTTAGTGACCGCCGACTTTTCAGCGAAAGACTCTTTAGCGAATGGTCGGCCGCCGCTAAGCGGTGTTCATGGGTGGGCCAGGTGGGTTAACATTCGGGAAGGAGAAAGGGGGGGGGGGGGGGGGGTGCGCATGGAGTTTGTACGCACGCGAGCAAAAGACGTGTACTGTGCCGATCCTCCTGTTCTATTGTCTCAATGTCCTAGGCTTCTTAATGATTCGTGAGCCGGAAGATCATGCTGCGTGCACCCTGGAGTGGTACCCAGACCGCCAGAAAGGCACGCGGTCGGCCATATACTTTTACTCCTCGCTAAGTCTATAGGCAGGCTTTTACTGCCGCTGGAGGTCCGCGTTTCAACGGGGAGTGTCACTAAGATGAATGGGTGCAAAGCGAGCGAGCGCTGACTTTATTTTCACGCAGTGCTAGTGCTAACGTGCACTTCTTCGTCAATGGGGCAATCGAAATCGAAACCATGTCACCTCTTTCCATGGCCAAAGAGGTCCCACAATGCAACACGCGCGGTGTTGCATGCAGGGATTTTTGCAATTAGCCTATGGCGCAGTGGATAGAATGTCCAGCTTAGGTATATTTTCCCGTTCGATTCCCATGGGTATTTCCTGTTCGACTCCCTTTGAGGCGCGATTAGCATTTCGTTTGCTTCTCAGTTTACTGCCCTTTTGTACATATGGTCCTCCGAAGCACGTGTTCCACATTTCGTAACTGTCTCCGTGGCGTCGTGTTGCACTTTCCTCACAAATCACAGTTCTTGATCACATTCCGCGTTAAAACACAGTCGAGATGACGGAAGCCGTTTTCCGATTTTGAGGGTCGTTTATGCAACCGTCCATCCATGGACCCGTGGTCGTGGAGCCTCGTTTCCCCATCCGGGCATGTTTGCGTCGGCCGGTGCGGTCGGCAACGATGGGCCCACGTCCCGCGCTAAGGCCACCGCCGGTGATGCCTCGCGCCCCGCGTCCCCGACCCTGCGAGCGGACCGATACAAACTAGAGGCCTATGAATGACGTCATCGCTAGTGGATCCCCGCCCCCAAGCGGCAAAAGCCCCGAAGCTCGAGGAGACACGCCGCAAAGACGCGTCCGTCTTGGCTCTCCTTGTGCCAGCGTCGCGATCGTAGCGAGATGCTACGAGACGCTGCGAGACGCGCTGGCGGTGATACTGACGCAAGTTCGGCGGGGCTGATGGGGTCCACTAGTGGTGACGTTTGGAGGGAAAGGCCTTGCCTTCTAGCGGTATTGAGCGGACGCTGCCGCAGTCGGGTCACGTCCGTCGGTGCCGAGCCCGACGTGTGCCCCGCGAGAGCCCTGACCGATCACCGGCGTCGGACGACGAGGACCCCGCGCGGAAGAGGTCGTCTCCGCTCGAAACGTGTGCGCCGCCGCCATTGTGTGTAGAACAACCGTCACCTTTCATCTGTCTGTCGCATTCGCGGGCGCCCAGATCGACGCCGTGACCGAAAGAGCATTACTGCGCGGTCATTAGCGAACCGTAAACACAGTCCCAAGCTCGGCGTCCCGTTATACGCGCTTCGTTTGTTTTAGAGTATAACACGGACATTTCTCGCGTAAAAAAAGACCCTTTACAAAATGGAATGCCATGTGGTCGCTCAAAAAGAGCAGTTTCACTTACGACAAATTGGTGGTAATAAAACTGTATTTTATCGGGCACCGTCATTCTCTCCCGTCAATTGCAGATAAGAATTGGTTCTTCGATAACGTCATAAATCTTTCTCGATTCTTTTCAGCTTCGATGGCGTGAATATAAAAACCGACTAGTACAAGGCGGCGTCCCACAAGCCCCTCGAATATATGTCCGCCATCAAAAGGCTTTAGAGCCAAACTTGCCCGCCAAGATGTTCATTAGATCCCACTCCGAAATAAACGCGTATGCAGCCGCTTATCTCATTCGTGCATCGTGTTGCACTAACTTCTCTAACGTACACACGTCTCATATATCCGACGCTTGGTAGTATCTTCAACTTCTTCCTTGATAAGCCTCGAGAGTGTCGCCATTAGTTTGGCGTAGATGTCATACATTGAGATGATGATAGTGATGAAAGTTACCAGACTGAATTTCTAAAAGGGCCTGTTAGTTTCGGTGTCGATCATGTGTCGGTCACCTCCAAACTCTCCCCTCTCCTTCCTCGCAGGTCTGGTTCCAGAACCGGCGGGCCAAATGGCGTAAGAAGGAAAACACCAAGAAGGGTCCCGGGCGACCCGCCCACAACGCCCACCCGCAGACTTGTTCGGGCGAGCCGATTCCTCCCGAAGAGATCGAGCGCCGCGAACGAGACCGGCGTGAGAAGAAGCTCCGCAAGCAGCTCGAGCGACAGACCAAGAGACTGCAGCAGGCCAGGCTCAAACCAGGAGTGAACCTTGCCAGCCTACGCGAAACGATCCAGCAGTCCCTCGCCGAGCTGTGGCTCGCCAACCCTTCCAAAGAACCGAGGTCCCTGGTTGGACCAGAGACGTTCAGAATCCTGGAGACCCTAGGTTTTGACGTCATCGACGTCCTTTCCAAGTCAACGTTCGACCCCGGACGTCATCAAGCTACGGGTGCTTCGAGGTCTTCGGCAGACGACAGTTCTTCGGACGTACCTCAGCACAGGTTCATGACGCTACTCTCTCCGCAAGGCAAAGCGTCCGCCTTCAGCATCGAGAGTCTCCTAGCCTCCAGGGGGGCGTCCAAGGAGATGCCCAAGGACGTCGGTTTCCGAAATCCGTTAACGACGTCATTTCCGCTGATGGTTCAGCAGCCAATGGGGTTCCTGGTGCGTCCCGACTCGTCCTCGCACCTTCAAGACCATCAGCATCAGCGAGAGCAGCAGCAGGACTGTAGTTCTTTGGACGAGGACGACTTTAGTGATCCGGACGTTGGTTCTGTGGAAGATGCCAGGGGACACGGGGACGTGAACGCTGTGTCCCGGGACATGGAGGACAGTGGGGAAGTCATCGACGGAACGGAGGACGTGTCCGATGACGAGTCTGTGTCTGTTCATATCGCTGTCGATGACGATGGAGTGGATGGAGACGACGAGGGAGATGTCTGATGGCGCTTGTTGTGGTTTGGTTGTTCTTCCTTTTCGAGTATTTATTGCGTGAAATTCAAGTTTCTTTGTTCTTTATTTCTAAAGAAGAGCTGGCGTCTCTGAGCGTTGCAATGAAGTGGTAGGGTGATTGTTTAGGAAATATGGTAGTCTAGATATACTTGTGAATTTGGAATTGAAGGTACTTTCGCTGCGACGCATGAGGCTGTGAGGCACGAGGTTTATTTCTTGGAAGCAAGGGTAATTGGCCTAACAAAAACGGTAAACTATGGGTGTTTTTGAGTAGAAAGACGCATGAGAGTTTTTGTCGATAGCGGAACAATGATCAAGCATGAGGAAATAAAGCAAAATATGCAAAACAAAACAACAAAGATTGATTGCTTAAAAAAAATTAAAAATCACTTTTTTTGCGTGAGTTGGTATTTGTAGAAAAGTCTCAAGCCTCTCCGCGAGGAAGGATTAGTCACCTAAACGAAGAAGCAAATGAACTTGTTCGACTTCGCCCCACGTTTGAATAAAAAACATTTAAATAAAATGGCGTTACAAATTAACCTTTAATAAGACGCAGACCAGACAGACCTATAGCGGAAAATACCCTCAAGTCATAAGGACTTTGTTTAATTCAATATAATTTTTTTACAATTACCAGAAGCAAAAGTAAACCAGCTGAGCTCAATTGGGAGTCCTCATATATTGATACGGTGGCTAGAATTTATAGGCTTGAACAGGCTTCCTCTTGTTGTGGTTTTTTTTTTTTTTCTCTGTAATCCACCGAAATATTTTCAGGGCTTCGCAGCATCACGTTTTGGCCGCCATGCATCGCGATAACCTGGCACCGCATACAAAAACAAAATCTGCATCAACTGTCCAGCCCCTTGTGGGCCTTTGAGAGCGCGAACATTGTATCAAAGGCCGCTTTAACACGGAGCTAAAACAATACAAAATGACCAGGGCACGATGTGGTAAATAGCTGCTACCGGTTTCCTCTCGTTCCGACATAGAAATCACTCACAACACCTAGCGGCCAAAACAGGAACCTACCGAAAGAGGTCGTAAAATGTTCCAAATAATGAAGCTGCATATTCTTCCGAATATTAAGTTTTCCCAGAAAAAAAGGTTTCAGGGAAGGAAGTTTGTCTCAAAATCAAAACGCAGTTGCATTTTTTTTAACGAGCAGTGTTGTTGCCCCTTGTGCTGGCGCGCATAACTAGGAGTGCTCAAGATGGAGTACTTTCTCGGAGAATACTTAGGCCGTTGTCCATACGGGTGAAGACAGTTAATTTGAGGTTCGCAGACCATCGGCTCGAGAATCCGCTGAAACGATCAAAACGTCCAAGCGAGTGGCTCAGTAGATTCGAATAATTTCCTCTAACGGGTGAAGTTCGAGAGACCAAGTAGATATGAGCGAGTGCCCAAAACTCGCTGGATTCTCGCACGTTATGATTTGCGTGCGTGAACAAAATATAGAAGTTTCGGTGAGTTTCTGGTTTGTTTGTTCAGCTCTTTTCTTTTCTATTTTATGTGTGTGAGTGAGAATTTAATAAACCGGAGGTATCAAAAATAAATAGGAAAACTTGCGAGTGAGTCTTTCTCTTGGTGTGACTGATTTCGTTTTATTTCAGTTATTTCATCGAAATGTGTTGTGTGAAAAAATTCCAATCGGTTTATATTGACATAATTGAACGAATTATCGTAACTTAAAACGGCAGATGAGGTGAACTGACACGACAGTATTGTCTTATTAATTCGAGTATTCAGCAATATCTATCGAATATTACAAAGAGAGAAACAAGCAGAGTGATGAACTTCCACTTTTCTGCAAGTAGGTGCGGAGTGATATCCATAAAGGCAGCAAGCGATACTACGCTTCACTACTATATTTAATGCAAGCATACCGGCGCGAGTGACTTAAGTAGACACTCATCTATAGACGCTTTACACACGCGCGAGATTAAAGCCGCCATTGCTGACCTCTGGTCGTACCGAGATGCCGAGCAACTCAAACGAGCATTGACGAGCCTCCACAAAAGCCAATGCTGTGGGGAAGAACACAGTACAATCTAGAACAGCAATAACCTCTCCTGCTGTAGTAATGATGAAGCTAATTAAACGAAATAAGAGGGACACAAATCATGAGCCATTACACTCTTTGAAGATGGACGACCAGCGAAGCTGTTTAGCAACGACACAGACGTGACACCGACATTTTGAACAAAGGCATGAAAACATCTATTGTCTTGATCGGTGGTCATCGTGACGAAAGGTACGCACACACATGTCGAGGAGTATCGCCGCCCCGGGGAGCCGGGGGAAACTAGACACGCGCGACGGAGCAGCCACCCGGCGGAAGGAAATGAAACTAGGCACTCAAGCGCTTGGAACGACGACCAAGAAAGCGCGGTGCGAGCACGCTTTGAGCTTTTGTTGACGCACACGATAAATCCGCGGAACCCTAGCCATAAACACCTCCGCTGTAAAACTGAAGTTCGGTTATGACGGCGCCCAGCGGCGCCCATGCACAGCTGCTGGAACTGCAAACAGGGCATCTGGCGGTCGCCATGTTCCTCTTCGTGTGCACGTGCAATGGCAGGCCTGCCAACGCTATTAGCGGCGAGATGTTTTGGTGGCGCCCTCCTATGGTTCCCCTTTGTGACGTCATTACGTTGCGAACAACAAGTTCGATGGTGTTTGTAAATAGCATAATGGAAGCCTGAAATCATTGCGCTCTCGCAGCAACACTGCCAACACCGTCGAAATTAAAGTTCTTTCATTCCTCTTATTTCCGTCGATGGTATACCCTTTCCGACGTCATAGTCAGCTTTTGGGCCAATCGTGGAAGGCCGACCACAGCGACGCTTTCGGTCGCGCACGTCGCCAATATTTGCACGAATTCTACACGTGCTTGCACGCACGGGGCACCAGTCGGGATGCCATGCTTGCAAACATCTATGCTCCATCTCACAAATGTCTGCAGTGAAGGCAAACGCACAGGCAAATGAGACTCGCTCAGCAGGGTGATTTGTTGAGCTAGAACTATCGCCACAACGACACTTTTGAAAACCACGCGCTCGTGGCTTTGAAAAGTCTTTGGACTGCAGATGTTTGTGAGATGAGAAGCTTTCTTTTCACGATGTAATTTCAGAGGGAGAAGCGGGGTTTCTCTTTCCGTTTCTTCTTCGCAAAGCTAGCTGTCATTGTCCATGAAACCAAGGTAGGTTGAAAAATTCGGTTGTGTGTATGTTTATAGAGCCTAGAACTTGGTCTGCCTCAATGTGCGACGAGTCTCTAAGCTGTAGATAAGAAATTGAGCCAGTGAAGTACAACCACTAGCCTGGGGTCTTTGAAGGAATGCTGAACCGAAATTTGAATTTCCCAAAACACGCGGCAAAAGCGTGCGACGGGATGCTACAAACACCAAAACATCACTCATACTGCGATATCTCGAACGGATGGCCGTATTTTCTGAACAAAGGAGGCGCATTTGACAGATATGTTAACGTCTTGTTTCCCCCAGAAGGAGAGGGTAGGGCCTCGCGCCTTCTCCGCCTTTCCGACTTGAGGGAGCGAAACGAAGAGAGGGGGAAATGAGATATTTTTACGTCACGCGCCTCGTCGGCCTCGTTTAATCTCGACCTTTTTTTTCCAAAAATACGGCCATCCATTCGAGATACCACCTTCCGAGTAGTGTTGTAGGGATTGCAGCGTCCCGCCTACATCTCCTGCATCATTTTGTTGAAATCCAAATTTCGGTTCACCATTCATTTAACGTGCAACGCGCAGTAGTGATACGCGATCGCACGCCGGTACGATGCTCATCCAGATCAAAACGGGTCGGGGTGGGATTCAACCCGGGATCCTGGGTTCTACAGCGCGAGCTTTCACTCCACGTGCTCCGAGATGGTGCGCGCTAGCCCACTAAGCTGTCGATTCCCCCGACCTATTCTAGTACACGCCCACACGGTGTTCAAAATCACAGCAGCAGCGCTGGAGGACCAAAAAACAGAGGTCACAAAGAAAATTCGAAAGTGACATGATTCCCCAGAGATGCCTGTGGAAGGGACTCTTAAGTATACTCTGTCGCCGATGCACGAGTTGAGAGGCGCCGAAAACTTAGATCTTTGCCATATTTTATAAGCGAAAACTCGCGCACGGAAGCTTAGAAACAGTTTTTTTTTTGTTTTTAGCTCTAGAAATGACCAAGACCAACTTTCACGATTATTTGGCCGAAGTTCGAAAATCGTTTCACCGCCCCGTTAATGACGGACGCCCCATGTGGCGATCGGTCGCAAGCACACATCCTCTGCGTTTTCGCTTGGCAAGGAGGAAAGCAGGAGGAAAGGCGGAGACATTTGCAGCCGATCAACGTATCGGTCACCTCTTGGCAGCTCGCATTGGAAAGCGGCCATAACCTCCTTTCTACTCCCAAAGCCCGGCACTTCAACGACGGAGCCATAAAGTGCCCGGCCGCAGACTTGAAGCGCGAGGATCTGGTAGCGTAGAGCATCAAAGAGCGGCTTCTCGGGGAACCTGGACATCAGCGCACAGCTTTTGCAGCGGCGAGGACCCAAAACACACTTGTTCGCTCGGGAGAAGTGTGTTTCGGCGCCTCGCCGCTGCGGGGCGCAGGTCACGTGGAACTCCTCTCCTCCGTTGTCTGCCACTCCACTTTTTCCGTTTCGGCGGCCGCTTCTCGTGGCGATCTGCCAGGCTTGGTCAGTATAGAGGAGGCTATGATGCGGTTCACAAACCACCTGACCCCGATCGAGCAGCTGGAAACTCTCTGTAAAGCAGGCTGTCTTGTCGCCGCCTGCTAACGTCGCGCTCGTTGCGAGACATCATCCGGGCATCTCGTTGCCAAAACGCTTCCCAGATTCAGAACGAATGTGCTGTTGGTTATGGGCCTTTACTCTGTATCAAATCGCCTTTGGTGTTGCTGTGCAAAGGTCGATTCCGCCCAAACGCCCGGTGATGTGCTTAGTGACGCATTACGCGATTACGGAAATTGTGTGAACCAACTTTCACGAAAGATGTTGTTTTGTTTTCCGCGTGATAAAAATCGCCGTCTTCAACGTCACACATGGACGGCAATGCGAACATGTCTTGTTGACGAAACGCAACTGTATCGGTGAGACGTCCCTGGACGTTGAGTAAACGAGTGTCGATGAGACTTTCCTTGACGAAATGGGATGCCGAGTCAGCCAGTCCAAGACGTTTTTATTAGAATATAATTTTTTTGACTCGACGTTATCAACGAAAAACAGCCTCGCTGCACACTCTTAGAAACAAGGGTATCGATAGTCTTCCCTAAGGGGAGGAATATTCTTGTAATCTATGTTCCTTTAGAAAGGGAGAAACTTTCGTCCGTGAAGCAGGGGAGAAAAGTTCCTCCGTTGTCTGTACCGGCTCCCCGTTGAGCAAAATAACGCTTAATGAGGACGCTACGTCTATTGTACGGGGGCGAGAGGAGCAGCAGATAAAATCGTAACACGAGCTTTCTGCGGTCTGTATTTATTTTCGAAGCCAGCTTCCCCCGCAGGTAAGGAAACTTGCGTTTCGAAAGCAGTCGCTCAGACTTCTTGTCGTCAACACGTCAATCTTAAACGGAGACAACCGACACCCAGTTACTTCGCGCTCTTTACGTCTTACCTTTGCTATTCCTCGAGTCACAATTTCTTCGTCAACCGCACATCACGGAGGAATGGCAAACCAATGCGCGAAACCAAAAGCCGCATTCAAAAGAACAAAGTGCCGTCGATCTTGCTGGAGTCGCCAACAGGGCGAGCGAGTGTTCCAAACTGCGTCTTTGGCACATCGGAGCGCGAGAAGGGGCACGTCAATCAGAGGGCAACACAGAGAACGGAACGCGCGATGACGGCGCAGTCAAGCGCGTGCCGTCGTTCACTGAGTTGGGGGGGGGGGGGGGGGGGGGGGGGAACGCAAGCAGGGCGGGCGTCGCATCTGCAGGGTAAGCAAACGCACAATAGGGAGTTTTCGTAGATCGTTTCCGCTGTCCCGCAACGCCCTCCGCAACCAGCTACGCTAGCCGGAACTCTGCAGTCAAGGCCATCGGCGCGCCGGCGCAGTAGCGGCTGCTTCGTTGCGGAGGGCTTAGCGGAGGGGGAAACGCGGTCTACGAAAACTCCCTAATGTCCGCAAAGAGAGAGAGAGAGAAGAAATATGTATCGTAAAAGAAACACCTGGTCCGGCGTTCGACGAGTACAGATCTCTTCCTCAAAGCAGGTTGTCAACGTGCCGGACCAGGAGGGACGGTAGGTCGGGTTGGTGTTCTTTCGGTGGGGCGAGAGCGGACGCACTTGCACACCGTGTTAGCCCCGAGAGCGAACACAAGCGCCGCTGCGGTCGCTGCGCCCTGATTGGGTGAGGTGCACCGAGACGTCAGGCGGAGGACTCCGCTCCGCGATCTCGCATCGGCTCACTTCCCAGCACCGGTTTCCTGGTTTGGCGTTGTGTGCCACAAGCTCTTCGAGGAGCTAGACTTCGTTTACCTGGTGTACAGGACGTTGAGTTAGGCCGATATTGACGTGCTTCCGTACATTTTATAAGCCTGCTTGTCCCTTTTACCTTTAAATTTGGGTTACAAACCCCGAAAGTTATCGGCGGAGGCAATTCCTCCGATGAACCTCCCCGCCCGTCCGCACGACACAAGACAATCTTGCGAGGGGTCAGTGAAGAGGTGGCGCAAATGTTTCAGACGCTGGAATTCTGTTCCTTGCATGTTCATGAATTGGGACGATATTACATCCCGCTTTCAAGGCATTTGAAGTGGCATTTATATCATGGGCCTTTGGGTGGTCGGCAAATTAGCTCGCGACCCCGACTTTGCGCTGCCACTCTGCATGCGCTGGTTCGCAGATGTTTTAAAGGCCCTGTGTCTGATTATCTATGAAGTGCTCGTGGAACAGGGTTGTTTTACATAAATGTAGCTTCTTCGTGAATTAATTATATAGTTTATACACGTATGCAAGCATATTTCTTAGAAGATGCACAACTACTGGAAATTAGTTTGTATGGTAGCAGCAAAAACGGCTGAATTGTCCCCAGTTGCCTGTATGACATGTATTGAACTGCCCAAAATATGCACAGCAATAGTGCTGCAATTTGGAATGCTTATACTTTTTCCTGACATTCTTTATTCCAGCCTTGGGTATTTGGAAAATACACCGTTTAGTCTGAATTGTCATTTCCAATTAAAAGAGACACTGCCGCAGGTCCCCGAAAGCTTCCTCAGCCTTCAAACTCCTTACAGCTGGACTCTCTGACAACAGAGGAAAACAGGAGTAGAAGAAAACATTCGAACGTCTGTCCAGCGGTAGATGCAGCACTAGTAGCAGAAAATGTGGAACCTGTGAAGGGCGACAGTCTGCGTGAGAAAAGCTTCTGATATTTTAGCTTCAGGACAATTCGATTTAAGTAAAATTTCAATATTGGGGCTTAAAGGAGCGATGCAACAATTTTTGTACTGTGCACAAATACCGCTTAAAAGGGATCCCTAACGTTAATGAACTATAAAACACGCGTTCGTTTTTCACCCCACGCAATAGAAGTCCCAGAAAAAAATTTAAGAGAAGCGAGCAGCGTTCACCCCCTCAACTCGCATCCAGAACAAGCGGCCACGTGATCTGGAGCCGATTATATGCCGCCAGTGTTGATCCCAGCCACGCGCTGGGGTTGGCAAAGCGCAGGACACGCGCTGAGTTCCAGACATTGTTATGGCTCGGCTGTTGTCGTCGTTGCAGCGATTGGACACGGGTCACAACCCGAATGCTTCTCGAGCTAGCAATTGTCACGAGCCCAAGTCGAGTGCCCACGCAATGCTCGGGTCCAATCTATGAACCGCATTCAAATATCGTCACTTGGGTGTACTGCGATCCCCGAGTTACGTCATCAAATTTTGCAAAGGAGAGATTGAATGAAAATGATGGCTTTTGTCCTTGAAATTACACCGCAACAAAGGAGTTTCTTGGCCAGTGTCGTTGCGTGTGAGTATCCTTGAGTCCCAGGTGTGCCAGTGAGCTCGTGTAGAGAGAAAAACATTCCAATTAAATATCGTTGCACAGCTCCTTTAAGGGACCAATAACGAGCTAGACACCTTCGCTTACGTTTGTTATACATTACTTGAGGGTTGATATAAACAAGTCCACAGAAACCACACGTGTAGTCCATTAAAAGGTCAAATGCGAGCAATGTATATAATAAATGTTCCTCTTTTTTTTTACTTTGCCCCTGCACTTGGGCTGTCTTACTTATGATACTCTCCCCATGACCCAGAGTGTATTCAGTATGTTGCTCGAGCAGCATGCAGCTTTTCTGCTTCGGCGATCTTGTTTAAAGACAGATACAAGAAAATATAGTGTACATAACCTGCCAATTCATTCAGACCATCAGCAGCATTTATTGTGCGAGATGTAAATCTATAGTGATGCTCCTGCAATTGTGGCCATATTTCTTTATTTTCATATACCAGTTGTGATTCATGCGTTGCCTGCCCTGTCAACCATGCTTAAAATGTTGGTTGAACTTTCGCCTGTAGCTACAGACCATACCTCAATAAAGCCACCTATAAAAATTTACACTTCCCACGAAAAACATGCCAAAAAAAAATTAAATAGAAACAAGCGCGCCGTCAGCTAGCGTGGTCACAGCCTCCACAGGCCGAGCGGGGCGAGCCGGGCAAAAATTCCCTCCTCGCCGTGACGTCACCCCGGTTCACCGTAAGGGGGCGCCACGCGAACTTCTCGGGGCTATGGCTTCATCAAATCTGCTGCCAGAACTGACGTCATGCCTCGCGTATACGCAGTGAGCTTTTCCGACCGCTCTCGCGCACTGGCGCACGAGCGTGTTGTACCGCGACCTCTGCTCACGAGGCTCGAGAGGAGAAAGCGTGTCTTGCTCAGGTGGTTTCCGAAATGTCTGCTCCGCTCCACTTCATTCCGACCCAAGCTAGCATCCGACGGAGGGACTCAAGCAGCGGCAAACGAGCATCGTCACTCCGCTCCTCGCCTTTCCTATCGCCGACTACCACGAACAGTGAACACGTTGCCATCCTGCGCTCTTCCGGTTGGATTGGTTCAGTTGACGAACTCCAAAAGAAGACTGACGCTCTGCCATTCACGGCCGCGTAACGGCGCTCGCGTCCCGACCCGCCCGACCCGCTTGGTCTGACTGGCCTCGGTACCCGTAGGATACGCCGTGAAACGGATCGTTTTTGCGTGGGCTCACAAAGTGCCTTACCAACAACTGTTGCGTCTGTAATAATGCATTCGTCGTCGATGTTGCCGGATCCTCGTAAAAGATCGCCCAGCGCCCGTGGGAATCGAACCTGGGTCCGCTTCGTGTGCCAAACGGAGGCGTTACCACGTCGCCTAGAGCGGGAAAACACTGACCTGGACGGAGCAGGTGCTTTCGCGACTTCCGCTCGTCTCCTGCGGCTTCCGAGATTCCACGTCGGCGGTTGGCGCCGTGATTTCCTCTGGCTCTGTCGCTACACTGTCGTATCAGCGTGTTGCCCTGGTCGCTCTTAACGCAGCCTGTGTAACCGCTCATTCACAGAAGCGGATCCGCGTTCGCGAAGCGGTTGCGATCGCGGTTGTATAAAGATCCAGTACAATTGCACGCGCGCTCGATGACATCAGGTGCGCGTGAAATTGCACTGGATCTTTATACAAGCGCGTTCGCAACCGCTTTGCGAACGCGGATCCGCTTCCAGTGGGAATGAGCGCTAACCTCGTAATAGCGTGCGATCGTTCATCAGCACCGTAGAAGGAAAGATGGGCAGTCCTTCCAGCGCTTCTCCGAAGAAGCCTCCGAACTGACCTCGCTCAGGCCGATACGCCGCCGCAGGTTTGAAGAGTAGCGAATAAAAATCGGCTCAAACCCTTTTGAGTTTAATATGCTTGTTCGCTGAAACCCGAGCGTTGTGTGTTGAGCTGGCACATATGGCAGGGAAAGATCAGTTTCAGAAGGGGATCGGTGGCTGAGTGGGCTCGCGCACACTAGCTCGGAGCTCGTGGAGCGAAAGCTCGCGCTGCAGAACCCAGGGATCCTGGGTTCGAGCCCCACCCCTGCCCGTTTCGATCTGGATGAGCATCGTACCGGCATGCGGTCGTGTATCACTACTGCGTGATGCACGTTAAAGACCCCAGGCTAGCGGTTGTACTGCACTGGCGAAATCTCTCATCTATACAGCGAGTGACTCGTCGCAACTTTGAAATGGCTGACCAACTACACGCTGTAAACATATCCACACAACCCCAATTACCAGTTTCAGACCGCCGTACTTGCCCGATAGTGGAGGCCCTCGGAGCTCGTTGGAGCCGCGAAGAGCAGCGCTTGCTGTATACTCCGAAGCCACGTGAACGAAAATGCCATTTCCGCCAGACATCTCCTTCATCGCTGCTAGCGAAGCTACCCAAAAGAGTGCTCGTAATCGAATATGCAAGAGTAGCGACTCTAGCAACGAGGAACGATCACATGGCACAACCTTATCGGAACGTAATACACACATCTATTTTTTGTCAACGGTTCGAGGAATAATAATTAGTAACGGCGCGACCAGCCGCACACGCACGCCATCCCCTACACGCTGCCGGGCTTTTAATTATTGCTTCACCGTTTTATCGGGCTGATCTGGCGAGTTTCTTATTTTCCTTTTCCGTTCTTGTTCCAGGCAAGGTGCCGCAATTAATTGCGCTGGCCGTTCATAATGACTCGGGGATGGGAACGCGTGAAAGAGCGTCCTCCCCCTTGGACCTCCTCTCCCTCCGACCACGACGGCCATCTTTTATTCCGGGCCCGACGTTCGGTCCGGCCCCGCCGTTGTCTCTATTTTTCCTCTTCTTTCTAACACGGCGGGACTGATTAGCTCGGCACCTCAATTAATGTTAGCGCCGCCGTCGACTCGCTTCGGAGAGGATAATCACCTTAATGAAGGTCATTTGGAAGTCCAACGCCTCGAGATTATTTTCTGGGCTTTTTTTTTTTTTTTTTTTGCATCCTGGCTTTTATCTTGGACCTGCCTTCGCGTGCCTCTATAAATTGTTATTCCTTTTCAAATCTTCGTTCTACAACATCTTCGCTCGAGGTTTTGTCTCATTAAAAAAAAAATAAAAAGCAGTAATGATAGGCAGAAGGTTGCGAATGAAAATTTGTTATTTGTCGGGGATACGTCCAAAAGGCCCGTGTCGATTTATGTACTTTCTTTTAAATGTTCGTAGTTCTCGTAAAGCTGCTCGTTTTTATGAAGTGGTCTGGCCGACAATTTTGTTCCCTCGCTCTAAATCTGCCCGACTGGAGGCGTCGCTTCGACCGTACAAGTCATTTTTTTTCTTAACCCAAAATCGATTAATAAAATGTGTAACTCTTTTAATGTACATTCCTCTCAGAGCGTGCCGCCGCATCCTTTGAGCTCTTCATTAACCTCGAAAATATAAGAATGACATTAATTAATCCGGTACTCGGTCTATTTTAATGGGCTGGGCTTTATGTCCTATACAATATATAATATACTTCCGATTTTTTATAGCTCGCGGTGATTGTTTAGTTGACTGCGACAGAAAATGAGACACTTTGTCACGGCAGTACAACCTATCGAGAGAGCCCGCTTTTCATCCCCGTCTATTGTGCCGTCTAAATTGCCGTCTAATTAGCTGTCCATCGCTGTTCTGTTTACGGCAACAGCCTCCATCGGCGAGATTTCGCGGCGGATATTCCCGGGATGTTTTTTTTTTCCCCCGTAAGTCGTGGCTCGACGTCACGGTGTAATCTCGTGTGACGTCAGTTTCACACGATATCACGGTTCCACGTAAAGTCACGTGACAACACGACATCACGTGACCTTCGTTCGCAGTTCGCAGACGGTGTGCGCGAGGCCTCCCTTTGTACACTGGTCGCATTGGCCGTGCAAAAACTCACTGCAGACATGTTTGAAATATTCGTACGTATATTTCGAACATTTTTACGTATATCATGCAAATACAACCTGTAGACATCTTGAAACATGCATGAAGCAAAACATGATTGGAACATGCTCGCAGATGACGCTCTCCTCGTGTCTGCAGCGATGTGTTTCGAATGACGTATACGGCAGTGCGGCTGCGGCTTACCTCAACTAGGCTTAGCTGCGAGAAACGTTACTAAACCACTCAGTTCGGAAACTGCCATAGAGACTGCTCTGAAAAAGTGTCCCCGATCTGTCTTCGAGTACCGAGCTAATAGCGAACACAACGCCGCCACTGGAAGAACTGCACGTGACGTCTATTTTGGCTTTAATCGACCATTTTGGCGCCGAAACAGATACAGCGGAAGAGGTTACAGGGGTGCCACCCCCGTCTCCCCAGCGGACGCGCCGCGTCTTCCTACCGAGGTTAATATGCACCTAGGTCGAAACGCGCTACCTGAAATCACCGCTGAGGCATCGTTGTATGAAAAATATATCAATTGTGCCGCAAAATCTTGCAAACTAACGATTTTAAAAACGTCACGCGCCCTTAGATTTGTACTAAAGTCTAATAAACTTCATACAAAAAGGGTCTTTTCCGTTTGTTTTTACGCAAAAACATGCTTTCTCAAAGCTCAAGGTGACCGCAGTACAAACAAATGAAAAAGAGTGGCGCTGTTGTCGTATTTTGCTCGGTCTCGGTGGACGGCAGCGGCCCAGGTTTCGACGGCGAGTTTCCCAACTGAGTGTCTTAGTAACGTTGGCCTAGGGCTAACCTAAGCCTAACGCCGAGTCGAAGGCAGCGGAAGGTTGGCGCCTCCCTGGCGGCGCGAATGGACACCTGGAGAAGTTGGAACGGCGGCGCGTCTGTCTTCCGGGCTGTTTTCGTATCAGACGGCGGGGCGGAAAGCGGGCGGAGAGAAGGAAATAATTAGGTTTTTTTTTTTTACGAGTTGCCTTCCCGCAATTACTCACACCTCGAGACGGCTCCGGTAATTAATTTAAGACGAGTTAATTCCGCAGGACCAGGTTGGGCGTTGCACACAAGCCGCCGCCGCCGCCAGGAGGCGCTGCTGCGCCCGTCGCAAGAAAAAAGCCTCTCCCGCTTGGAATGGCGGGACGTCAGGAAATGGAATGGAAGGCCGAACGAGGATGCGAAGAAGTCGCTCGATGAATGCCGACGGAGGCGTTCTAGCGAGAATGTCCGTCCACGGGTTACCAGAGACCAGGCTTACGCGTTACATAACGCGAATTACTCGTACCTTGTTACTTTTTCGGGTAACGAAGCGACGACCTAGTTACTCTTTAAAAGAAGGAACGGGTGTCGTAATTTGCTTACTTTTCATAAAGTGGCGAGTAGCAATTTTCTTTTGAGGGGATCCAACAACAGCGGCCAGAGCTCGCGCCTGTACTTTGCACGACAAGAAAACGCTACATGGACCGTAAAAAAAAGATGCTCACAATGCATGTGAGGCTAGCCACAGTTATTCCGAACGGACGCGTTAGAAAGCGAGGAATTATGAACGACTACATTTATTGGCAACGGCCACTGCTTCCCAAAGTGCGAAACATTCGGAGTATAGGAGAAAATGACACGTCCCCTTCAAGATGAGGTGATGCGCTCCTTGCAAATCGCGCGAACGAGTGACGGTACTTACAGGGTGATTCAAGGAGACGCCAGGCTTTTTAAATCGACCGCATAATTCGGTTTCTTAACCTATCGCGCTACGACTTTGTGCAGCGTTGCCCACAGATGGGGCATTTTTTTTTTGTAAAATTTGCAAAGAGCGAACTTACCTCAGGAAAAAGTAAAGAAAGAAAAAGGCTTAGCTCCTATGGAAACGCAGCGACGCCACCGGTCTTCAAACAACACGGCGCCGTTTCGCGCGGGAAACAAGAGATGGCGCAACGAACGCCGCCAACGAACGAGCATACGGCGCCGAGAGCCGGCGTCTTTAGCAGACGATCGTTTCGACTCAAAAGCGACGCGCGTTCCGCAGGCGGCGACAGTCGCAGAAACAGAAACAGGCACGGTAAACACCGAGGAACTGCAGTTCCTTGTCTGCTAAATACGCAAGCTCACGGCGTCGTATGCTCGTTCGATGGCGGCAGTTGGCGTCGCGACCGCTTCCCCCATCTCTTGTCTCCCGTTCGAAACGGTGCCGTGTTGTTTGAAGACCGGTGGCGTCGCTGCATTTCCATAGGAGCTAAGCCTTTCTCTTTCTTTACTTTTTCCTCAGGTAAGTTCGCTCTTTGCAAATTTTACAAAAAAAAAAAAAAGCACCATCTGTGGGCAACGCTGCACAAAGTCGTAGCGCGATAGGTTAAGAAACCGAATTATGCGGTCGATTTAAAAAGCCTGGCGTTTCCTTGAATCACCCTGTAGTTACCTTACTTCAGTAACGCGTTCATGTGTCGCCAGAAACCTACGACGTTTAGAACGAAATTATATACTGGGACCGGAGGTGTACTCTTCTAAATATGGACAATTAAGAAACACACGCTGCTTTGGTGTAACTAGGCAAATTTGAAAGTTCGATCACGGTACCACAATGGAGTCAATTCGTTCGTGTACTGTTGAGGGTTAGCCGACTCGGAGGCTCCGAGTTGAGAGCGCTGGCCTACGGATCCCCATGTGGCGGGTTCGAATCCCGGCTGAGGTGCCCGCAATCTGACGGAGGCTTATTGTGGAGGAGGCGCCGTGTAAGCGAGCTTTCGGTTGCACGTCAAAAGATCCCCAGGTGGTCGAAATTAATCCTCAGTCCTCCGCTGGGGTGTGCCAGATGCCTGTCGTAGGTTTGGCACGTAAAACCCCCAAATTTGACTTCTTTTTTTTTTTTTTTTACTATTGAGGGTTGGCGATAGAACGGCCAAAGTAAGTTTGCCATATGGCGAAGTACTTTTGTTATAGATAGAAGTAATTCGCATAACGACAAAATGTTTTAGTATAATGTATTCGATATTAAAGCTATTTAGTGTAACGAAGTAAATTCGTTAAGGCGACACATTTCTTAACATAACGAACCATTCGATATAACGTGGATTCCTCTGATGGAGTAAAGTGATGGCTCAAAAATTCGTTACCTCAGTAACCCGGAAAACGCTTGAAATAAGGCAGGACCACCGAACACCGGCACCGTATAAACGTTGCACGATGAACTCTTTCCGCCTACTCGGACGCCATCTTAGGTCAAACAGTCCAAGTAGGCGCAAGACGTGTCCCCATTAAGTTACTAGCTGCGTTGTTTTCGTGCGGCCAAGGGTTGGCTTGCGTCTGCGTCGTTGAGCCTGCTTTGTCCTGACAACGTCTGAGAGCCACATACGAGTGGACACTGACAGTGCATTCGGTTTTGTAACCCCTCCGAACGCTTCGTTTTACTCCTACTTCTTCGGAACCCTAAAATTAAACCGCAATCCTTATACAACAGACTGCACTCAGTCGAGCTTGCCTGTTATATGGTAGATATAGTTAAGCCAAAAGCGGCATCTATCCATGCCACCACGAAGACGAGGCCTTTTCCTCGCAAACGTCATCACTGGTGGATTCACGCAGCGTCGCCACCCGCGCGTGCTTCTCACAAAGAGCGTGCCAGCAGCACGTCGTGAGGCCAGATGCAGGCATCTGCCGCTATAGACCGACACGCTGTTTGCAAACAAGCCCGCGTTTGCCCACACCAGGTGTGGGCACTGCGCATGCGCAGAGACCGAATTCGTGCGAAGTGAAGCGTCCGCGCATGCGCAGTGCCGTCGACAGCGCCACCGCAGCTGCATGACGTCAGGGCCGCGTGTTGGTCTTGCTTGGGGCGGGTCGGGGGATTCAGGAACAGTGACGTCATGCGCAGGCCTTGTCTTTTAGGTGGTGTTGCATAAATTTGCTACGAGACCAAGTCCTTCTCTGGTGCGCTCTTTAAAAAAATGGGTACTACTTGGTATAAAATAAAAAGAAAAAGCAGTCTTGCGTTAACCCGCAGTCACAGCGACAGCTGCCATATGTCAGGCGAAGTCGGTGGGCATCGGCATCGCGTTCGCGCACCGTGGGGTGTGCGAACAAAAGGATTCGGTACAAAATATACAGCTGAACATATTGTTCCCAACGCTTTTGTTTCTATTCTTTTTTGTTTTGTTCCAGAGCTTGTCAAAGCACATCTACCGGTACCAGCTCTTGGCATTGATAGTGTTACAATGCCATTTTGTTATTGTTTTCTTTTTCTTCAGAGAGCGCGTGCAGTGGGTCATTGGGTACCACACGAACCCAAAGTGTAAAGGGGGTTCTTAAAGGCGTGGCCCAACTCAGTGCATAGGCTCCTCTATACTGACAGTACTGTCAGCATAGCCTCTCTATACTCTGAGTACAGAGGAGGCTATGCTCACTGGTTACGCCTCCGCTTCGCAAGCAGTGGACTCCGAATTGATTCCCGCGTGCTGGAGGCAATTTTTTTCAAGAACTTGGCAACATCGATTTACACCCTGCATCGCCAACAACATCAACAACGACCATTACTGCAACATCAACAAAGCACTTCTGGGGCCCTTCCAGACGGGCCACGTCTAAAGCCTCTATTAGCCCCGTGCACGACCGAAAGCGTCGCTGTGGTCGGCCTTCCACGATTGGCCGAACGCTGACTATGACGTAGGAAAGGGGATTTATCATCGACGGAAATAAGAGGAATGAAAGAACTTTAATTTTGACGGTGTTGGCAGAGTTCCTTTAAGAGCTCAATGATTTCAAGCTTCCACCATGCTATTTACAAACACTATCGAACTTGTTGTTTGCAAGGTAATGACGTAACAAGGGGGAACCATAGGAGGGCGCCACCAAAACATCTCGCCGCTAATACGCTGAAAGTGGCGCCATTTATTGTTGTGAAAATGCTCGAGACACGTGCAGCGCGCCACTTCTAGGAAGAACATGGCGTCTGAAATCTAGCTCAGTGCTGCGCTGTGCCGCCATGATCTTCCCAAGGGCTGCACGTTGCGCGTGCCTCGTGCACCGACGCACCTTGCGCTACTTTTGAAACATGAAGGGGCTTTAGCCGCGTCTGGCTACTCAAACTTCAGACGCCGGAGACGAAGGTCAAACTTCTAGATCATCATCATCATCATCATTTATTTTTCCTTGAAGGCCCAGGGGGCATTACACAAGGGAGTGAACACTTAAAAAACAAACAAGTAACAAACAATGCCTCAAACCTGGAGGTCAAGGGCAAGTACTGCCACCTCGTCGACCCGAGCTCAAAGGAGGTGCGCATCAAGCTCCACTGTTTCACGTTCGACGTCCCGGTGGGCAGGGTGCGCCGCGTCTTCGATCTTTCGGCTCCGTAGAAGAGAAAACGAGAGAGTAGTGGAAAGTTGACGGCTTCATGGACGTCGAGTCTGCCACGCTCGTGGTGCAGATGACGCTCAATGAAGGGGTCCCCCTGCAGAGCCTCCCGCACCAGCTGCGGATCTGCGGCGGTAACGCCCTTGTTGTGTCCCCGCGTCGATCTGTTTTCGGTGCCACCGGACAAGGCACATTCGTCGAGACTGCAGGGTGTCCCGATGCGACCTATGCCGTGCCTTCGGGCACGAGGCCTCGGCGTGCGTAAATACGCACGCACGCGTCACCGGCTACGACACCACCGTGGTGCAGGAGGACCGCTAGATGATGGACTAGATGGAGGCCGAGAGCGCGACGCTAGCGATGACTTCGCCTGCCCAGTAGGTGCCGGGCGAGACCGAAACAACCGGCGTAGTGCCCCTCAATGGGACACCTGGACCTTGTGCCCGCAGCACCGACGGACAGGGTGGCCCCTGGGTCGTGGAAGATGGGATTTCAGTGAAGGCGACGAATACGCCAGGCGCCCCTGTGCAGCGGTATGTAATTGCTTTTTTGCTGCAAAAGTATAATACGCGTTGCAGGTGTTGCCCTGCTACCGTGCGTTTGCTATTTTTATTTGGAGCTCGGCTTGGGAGAGAACGAGCCGAACCAATCGTTTTGGCTTTGTCTGACGCATCTTCTGTCAGACAACTTGTTAATTGGTTTATTTTTCTAAGGGACCAAAGGACCCCTTCCTGTGTCCAGTCTTTCTGGTGCTGTTGAGCGGTGCACTGCCCGAGTTTGTTGTTTCGACTGATATTGATTCCAGACCTGATGTACGCGTTTTTTTTAAAGAAGTTGTGGTTGCTTTTAGGTTTTCGGCAGCGCTTTCTTTTCTTGAGTATTTTCCCAGTGTGTCACGGAAGTGCTTGACCAAAGTTCTGATTCTTTCCGTTTTTTCTACTCCGCTGTACCGTTTTTTGTGCAGTGTGGGACGTGGCCAGGGCTCTTTGAAACGTGTCAAGAGAATGCGGGTTCCCGCTTACACGATTACCTTCTTCTTTTTTTTTTTATAGCACAGTCAAACTCTGCCAGTCAAAGTCTTTTTGGAAGGAAGGGGTATTCCTGTTGCTTGGCTGGTAAACTGTTTGCTTTGCAAAGTACCAGAGACGATAAAACGCGCATTCCTTTAAATGCTGGGACGCAGTCTTCTTCCAGAACGGCCTCCGAAGGACTTTAAGGAACGATCTTTCGCTAACGCCTCACGGCTTCCACTTTTTGTTTGCAGAGGGAGGGGCCAACTTTGTACCTTTTGACATAATTACGTTTGTCGGCCTCTGTAGCTTGTGGCCATGCCGCATGGCGGGGAGAGACGCCGACATTGACGTGTCATCAGGCGTTTAAAAAACCTCTGACACGCAAAAATTTTCATATTAGGCTTTAAATTGGTGTATCAGGGCATCACCAAAACATTGTTTCAATTTACAGTTTCGCAGTTTTTTTTTTTTTTTATATAAAAAAATAAAAAATACGAGGCCCATTCAAAGTTCCCGCCAGTGCACTGTGACGTAACAGTGTACCGCAAGGTGTCGGGGCGGTCAGAAGGGAGGTATCGCCGGAAGTCACGTGAGTTGTGCCACTCCTCGTGCTTACCACGACCGCGTGTAATATATAATTTTTAATATTTTTGTTATTTTTGTTATTCTCCGCACCTCCGCGATTAATCCAAGCAGACAAGGTTTCTTTTGTTTGCGTTTTATCGCCTAATGTTGCTGTAAAGGTAGAAGGAGAGCAGTCAGTGAACCTAGTAAAAAAGTTCTACTCGTGTTCTAGACAAAACACGTACTTTATGCTCGACGTTTACTTGTAGTTGGCACATTCAGCTGTTCGCATTCTCTAGACGGCTGGCATCTCCAGCCTGGAGAGTATCCGACGATTCGGCGACCTCGGTGTCTGAACCTTCAGCAATGCGATTGGGCGTGTCGTATGCTAGCAATCCTATTTTCTGCGAGCGTTCTAAAATTTTCGTATTCAAAACTCGATAGCTTGTTTTGTGCCCAGTATGACTCTGTACCATCGGACTGATGGCATGCACTGGTACACTGGCTTGTACTCGCAACGCTTTCATCATTGACCTCCGTCACGTCGATCCAGTGACTCTTTGTCTGCAACTTTTACAGCACGCAAACTAGCCAACGGTGCAGCGATAAAAAGCTAGTGGAGCTGAAACTTCGTTTTCTACAATCGCTCGTGGAGAAGACCAGAATAAAAAAAAATAAAAAAGTTTTAGGCACGGTCGTGGTACACTGTAGTCGTGGAGAGCACGAAAAAGTGAAACTCACGTGACTTCCTGCGAACCCACTTTTAGTGACGTAGGTCGATGCCTCCCTTCTGACCGCCCCGACACCTTGCGGTACATTGTTACGTCACAGGGCACTGGCGGGCACTTTGAAATCTTTTGTATTTTGTAGGAATGAAGTATTTTGTAGGAATGATGTGTTCTTTGAAAGAAATGTTGAACCTTCTGACTTTTTGCCACTTCTCGAGGAACTGGGGATCATCAAAAATTTTTTACTGTTGGCATTAGCCAACATGGCTATTGTATCTAACCTTTTATAGCTTTTGTGATTTGTTCGTCCTCTGTGCGAAAGTCAAGCAATAATAAAAAAATAAAAAAAGAAGCTGTGGCGTAGCTCTATGGTGACGTCTCCGCTTCGCACGCAGCAGATATTCCAGCATGCGGCGGCTGATTTTTTTCAAGGATTTGGCAACATCGACGACAGGCACCCAACGCCCTTCTACGGCAAATATTACGTCAACAACGAACTATTTTCCAGTGTTAAGAAGAGTCAACACCCCCTGGACTGACTGTCCTGTCCGCTCTTCCTAAGACGTCACGCTATGGGCAGGCCCCCTGACATCGCTTCCCTCCATTTTTCAGTCTTTCGGTAATGGCGGCGGAGACTATGGCGTTATTTCGTTACCTCGAATTCATTTTTCAGTTGAAGTGACTTCTAACCGAACCAGGGATGATCCGTACGTGCCGGTGTGTGCTGTGATGCGGAAGAAACGTGAAGCCCCGCATACCTGCACGGAAAAGAATTTGAGGTCAGGAAAAGTAGGAAACGGTCTCAATTACTCCTCGTTTCGTTCGACTTGCAGACGGTAAATTTTCTTGACATCTGCGCTACTGTTTAGTTGTATGTAATCCTAAATCGTAGAGTTTTACTCGAAGGCACATGCACTTGTTCACCGATTTCTTAACTGCTTTAGGTAAAGCGCCCATATCCTGCTGAGCACGGCAGCTCATTAAAGGAAAGACAACGACGAACCCCCGCGAAACACGAAACGATCCGAACGTTCTATTCTTTATTTTTTATTCGGAGAACTTCCGCAGCGCCTAGAAGGCATTATTACAGGGGGCGAATAATAATAAAAAAAAACAAAAAAACATATCAGCATCTGCACCAGAAACTATACATTCCTGTAAAGTGTTCCAGTCCTTGACCGTCCTCACAAAAACGAATTTTTGCAGAGCTCCGTCCCAGTACAGTATTCGCGTATCTTGTGCACATGATCATTACGTTTGGAAAAATAAGTTGGTTTTAAGAGGCATGATGAGCAATTAATACCAAGCTCTCTGTAAATGTTAAATACCCTCTACTTGTCACGACAGCGCATTCGACGAGTAGGACTACGTATTTGGCGACGGGCGAACGGCGTGGGCGAACAGGCTTGAACTTGCCCGACGGCTCGGCTTCGTCGAGCCCAGTGCAGATGACCGGAGAGGCCGGGCACATCGGTTGACGTCACGCCGATGTGAAGACGAGGTATTGGAAAGGCCTTTTAGTCTAGGTCAGGGTGTAAGATAGACAGGTGGGGAAACGGCCAATAGAAGCCTACCGCAGCGCTGTGACCGGATTGTGTACTCGTCTGCTTGCGGGTACCCCCGACTTGCGACAGATGGCGCTGCGGCGAGAGGAAAAAACTCAGAATTGGATTTGCGTGGAACTATATGGGAGACTGCGCAAAATAAACCGAGAGCACGACAGTCTTTCATTAAAAATCCACAAAAAAACATCTCCGTCAGTTTAGCCGGTCGCCACCGGTCGCCCACCCGGAGTGAGAGTTCGCGGTGCTCCACATAGATGGCGCCACAGAAAAAGAGAAACCCGAGGGGGACACAATGCGGTCACTCATTTGGCTCTCGTTTCCCCACCTTTCTATCTTGCACCCTGGTCTAGGTAATGTTCGAAGAGCCCATAACAGCTATCGCTGTAAACAATGGACTACTCCTTGGTAAGCACCGATCAGAGCCTTAGAAACCCAAGTGCCAGCTGCCGTTGAGTGCATGTCGGTTGACTCTCTTGCATCACAAAATGGCGGAATGTCAGATGCGAACAAACGAAAAACGTGCATTCCGACGCGCCGCTCGTTAACTTGGTGACTCGGCAATCGGGCTGAAAAACCGGACAGCGAGCGACTGCTCCATCCAATTGATGGTAGATCGGCCATCATTAAAACAGTCGCGCGACTGTGGCGACTTATATGGCTGTTTCACATGGCGCGATTTTGCTTCAAGGATAACAAGATTCCCGTGTATTTTTTTTTAATTTATAGTTAGATTAAGAATGTAGCTTATGGGGCAAAAAATACAGGAAGATTTATTGGTGCATTCTTAGGGAATGCGTTAGTATGACCCTTGGGAATCGCCACACAGTTCCCCTTTTGGGAAACGCTAATGCTGACCCCTTCATTTTTCTCTTTTGACTTTCTCTTTTGCTTCCTCTATTTTGCTGTCTCTCTCTTTTTTTTTTTTTTTTGCCTCGCTACGGGGACAGCGTTATCGTTTCCCAAAGGGAGACCTGCGTGGCGTTTCCCAAGGGTGATGCTAACACATTCCCTAAGGATCCACCAATGGTTCTTCCTGTAATTATGTTCACTCCTTTTTTGTACTCCGCCTGTCAGAGTACGTCGCTGCCCTTGGATACGGCCATCCATATAACTCGTGGAAAGAACCACATCCATACCATTCGTGGAGGGAACCGCATCTGTATAATAGACCCTTTCCGAAATTAAGTCTGGCCATTTTGATAACTATGATCATCTGCGGAAGGGCATCTGTGCCATACCAATGACGGCCTTCTAGTGACTGATAAACAGCCTTCTTGCTGATAAAGAAAGACGTTGAAAATGCTCCTAAGCGGATGATGCGAAGCCTGCAAATTCGAGAGGTCAGTACGACGCGACGTAGGAATTAAACACAAGGGCTACGGAAGTGTTTATTTGTAATAACTCAAATTCAGTCAATCTGTGGACGGCACACAATCGGCTTTAAAGCCCTTTGGTGTATAGAATGTTCTCAAGGCATCGGTGTGGGTTGGAGCTTTGCTCTGACTGCAGGTTTTTGGTCACCATCGAACTGAAAGTGATCGAAAAAGAGCTCACATTGAACAATCCTTCGCGTGCCGTTGACTTGCGAAAGTGACGGTGCCGATACAACTTTATTTCCTCCATTGCTATGGCAAAACATAAACTGCTATACGAGCCACCAGATGGCACTGAATTTAGGAAAGGGTCTATTCGTGGAGGGAAGCGCATCCATCGTTTTAACTGCACACACACATCACTTCCAGTAAAGAGTACCTTTCCCTGAGGGTCAGGTTGTTTTGTCCCGGTCCTTCCTAGAAGTCGTAGGTTAGGGCCGGGCGATCGTGGACTGCCGCGCCGGGTGGTCGCTTCGGTGCTCGTTGGTGGTGGCGGGGCCACGAGGAAAGACGCTCAAAGTGGAGAGCAACGATTGATAAAACCAAATATATTTAAACGCCGACAGCGAACTTGATTAGAAAACTCTACTGTCCGCTCACGGCAGTAGAAATACGAAAAAACGCGTCGCGGCCCAAAGTGCCCACCGCGCACGGTGAGGCTCAAAGAAACTGCTTGTCGCTCGCCACAAGGCTACACGGACGGGCGGACCGCATGAGATAACATGCTCCGCGCGCGGGCTTGTTCAAACTCAACGTTTTCCCGCCAGCACGGTCGAGAAAACTCTCCGCCGACACAGGGCCTGTCCAATCAGGACAATTATACAAATCTATTGGCCCCGGTGCCAGCGGGTCCTCCCCCAATCACAGGGAAGCCACGGAACTCTTTCTTGCCCCCTTCTAAGGAGAAAAACATTGCTAAACCCCTTGGGGTACTCTCCCATCGGGGCGATACTTTACTACTTTACAGGGAAAACACCCCCACTTTGTGGCGTCAAAGCAAAAATGTCTCTGTCTCCTTCCCGGGCCAAAGATTACAAAGGGCTCAAGCTGCTAATTCTCCTATCCTCGGGGCGAGCCGTCGGGGTGCCCCCATCTGAACGGTTGAAAATCGACCACCTCAGTTTCAGGGATACGATCAAATCTTCAAGCGATCCCTACATGACTAAGCACTGCTACTACGGAAACCCAAAGCTAAGAACATCCGGCGACGGCAGAGCTGCAACTGAGCACGCTCGCATTCCACAGTGCCGCGGCGACTCCTTCTCTCTGGCTCCGCGCCAGCTTCTTTTGACGAAAACCCGGCGGTGTCTGTCAGTTTGTCAGCGCCGGGGAGAGAGGGAGAGAGTGACGCGTGCTGACGTCAGCACTGCGGACCAATGGGAGCGTCGGACGCGTCACCCTTTTCCCCTCCTTTTCCTTGCTTCCCGATGCTGACAAACGGACAGACACCACCGGATTTTTGTCAAAACGAGCGTTCTAACACTAGCGCATTAAAACAAACAAAACAAAGCAAGGACACAAAATTCTGTAAACAGAAGTTGAAGCGCGTGTTTTTTTTTTTTCTGTTTTCCTCTTTTCACGCGCGAGATTCAAAATAGCACCGATACTTTTCTCACAGTCACTCCATGCGAACCGGCCTTCACTCCACGATGGAACTGCTGCGACTCGCATCGCGCAGTATAGTGATAGATTGCATCGCCTCTTCGGGAGCCAGCGTATACATAAGCGGAGATTGAGCGTAATGAAGGGGTTTTAATCTCTACTTAACAAAAAGACAATACAAAAACCCACAATAAAAAAGCAAACCACACGTTGTAGGCTAGAGCATTAAAATGAAGTCGTGGCAATCAGGCATTTATTACAGGAGTACAAGCAAGGACGCTGCCCGGAGAGGCCTCAATTTAGCGCCTGGGATTAATTATTTTTCGCTTCGCACCGACAAAAAGACGGAGGAAACGAGAGGCAAGAAGAAGGCGGCTGGCGGCTCATTAAAACCGAGACTTAATTATCGCCTCCTGTTTTATCTCTGGACAATTAATTAACACGCGTCTCCGTGTTCGCCAGGACGGAAGCGTCCAAGACACATGCCCTCGCGTCGCTTCCTCGACCGCGACTGGTTTACGCTCGCACCCTCAGTGTGGCAACCGGGGAAGGGGAAGGCTATGGACAACGGCTGCAAGGCCTTCTATGGTCGCCGTTTTGTGTCTGTTGCCTTTCTGGTTCGGATGACAACGTTGCCAAGTTTGAATAAGGTCTCAGGCTCAGTCAAAGATGTTGTTGGACATTGGACGAGTCCGCGGATCATGCTGAGGGTGACTGCCTTCTTGCGTCGCTCGGAGACCACGATTGACACTTAAGCCACGCTCAAACTGATAACACATCAACTTGGGGGCTCACAGACCTACTATGCCTCTCTGGGAATGCAAAAAATAGTGGGATGGTTTAGCACTACATAATCTCGCGGGTTATGAAGGTGCAGGGTTCAAAGAAAGTTGCAATACCGCTCGACATACCTTCGGAGAGCTCGTCACTTTGAAGTCTTTCTGGAATTTCGCCTTACGCCATTGGTCGGTGCACTGTTGCTCGTCCATTGGAAGAAGAAATTTGAATCTTCGGTTCCCTGTTCGTGTCTCGTCTCCGCGTATCCAGTGACATTCTACGTGACAACTGCACTCTCGTGCGTTTCTTTGCCGGCGAGCCGTCTGGCACATGAGAAAGTTGCTTCGTCTCGTCGCCTTTTCTTCTCTTTTTATTTTTCATTATTTATACCCTTCCCGAAGTTGCGTCCTGCTTCTAATCGTTTGTTTGTATCTGTTCTTTCATTGATGGTAATTTGTGCACACTATTAAGGCCTCGAGCTGTTTGTGGGCACACTAAGCGGAATGAATTCGCAACAAATAATCTTTGGAACTTACAACATATTAACATCTTCGCCGCTCCGAGCAAACTCAACAAAAATGACGACGCATAGAAAAACAATTATGGCAAATCGTTAGGCAACTGTGTTGTATACGTTAAGCACTTTAGCATCGCAAACGTTATGCGATACTCTGCATGAGTTTCACGTATGCAAGGTTGATAAACCTGGAAATCTTCCAGAGCATTCCATACTCTCGATCTCTTCTCCCTCACTGCGCAACGGCAACACCTCCTAGATGAGAAAACATGAGCGCTAAAGTTTCCTGCGTCACTAAAAAAGGCCACCGAAAGGCAGAGAGATTGGAAACGACTACGGCGTCATCGTTCGGTTAGAAGTCGTGTCCAGCCAGTAAGAACACGACTTCTAGCCGAACGATGACGCCGTACTCGTGTCCAACCTCTGCCCTACGGCGGCCTTCTTTAGTGACCCAGGAAAGTTCAGCACGCAGGCTTTCTTATCTGGGAGGTGGTGGCACAGGTGGTCCAGTACCTCGTCGCCTACGCCACTCCTCGCCTACTCCTCTGGTCATATGACCTCCCCCGTTAACCAATCAGCATCGAGCTTCGCGGTTACGCTTGTCAGGCTACACTTACCAGGCTCCATTAAATGCTAAGCACCTAGCCAAAGAATGTTTACTTTTATGAAGGAACTTTATTTTCCGATCCATTTCACGTAAAAACATAAACGTAGTGTGTTCGGGCTGTTTGGGCTATCGGTGAGTATCGTCAGAATCGTCGCAGGTGAAGGCTCTGCGTCTCTCGACGCTTGGCCTAGGTGCTGTGACGTAGCTGACGCAGAAAAAACGAAGTTTTATTTCTTATATGGTGTGGATTGAGCCCCATGTATGAGCGAGACACTCGCGCGATAAACATTTTTGATGATGCCGCCCAGAATTATATTTTCTCCTTGTATACTTTCCCTAAATTAATCTACAGATTATCGATATTTAGTGGTCGTTTTCTATCAGCATAATTTGTGAATATTAATCCACGGGAAAATATACGTCATTTACAGTACCGTACGACAAAAATGGCAAAATTACTTTCAACAAGTAATTAAATTAAACTCCTTATTACTTCCTGAAGATTGCAAAAATCTAATTACGTTGCATTACAAATTATCGAGACTAAGTAATGCAATGACATTGCAATTCCTTTCCATAAGGGATCCAATTACCTTGACACTACTTTTCAATACCTTCTGGCGGCCACTCGTGCTCATTTTATGTATACAGTATATGTACCAAAACTAAGATTGTCCTCTTTACACCGCAACAGCCTTACGTGCTTCAAAGTGAACCATACTGAAAGTCTGTTTCGCTGGCGCACACGACAGGAGTGTTAAGCACGATGAATAGCTTCCTTAGGTGTGACTCAAAGACAGTCGACTCACCGGTTTGGCTATTCATTCAATGGTGAATCTACTCAGTTAAAGGGTGAAATGTTCCCGTCTTCTTGATTTTGAAGGAGTTATAGTCCGTGTCAATAAGTAAAGTCGGGCCATGGGAGCTCGATCTTACAAGGAATCGTTATGCGAAAAGTTTCCTTCCGAACTTGGACGCATTCTAATCTTATTCTACCAAGAACACTACACTCTGTTTCACCTTGTGTTGTACCGCAGGAAAGGCTACAAGCGCAAGCTCCTTGCTCTATGGCACACCTCGACGGCACAAGCTCTCGTGCACCAAGGGCAGCTGCCAACGCTATGAGCTCGCGCTTCTAGCCTTCGCTGCGGTACAACGTAAGGTAAAACGGAGTATAGTTGACGGATTCCCGGTCATTTCTCTCGAGAAGTATTGCTCCCAAACACCCGAAGAGCCCAAGTTATTGTGCATTGTCACACAAGGGGACTGAATGTTTGCTGGGCAGAAGCTTGGTCAGTTGAGGAAACGGTTGGCGCGAGCTTCCTAATATCTATAATTTCCCAACAAACTGGTGGTGATATCTACTTGTTTGCTTATTTCCGAATAAACTCCCCGAGTAAAGGCAGGGAGACATACCGCGAGCGGCACTTGCTTCGCTCGATTCCCGTCTTTTCCGACTACAAAAGCGCATTTGCTTAACAAGGCCAAAGACGCTCGCAAGAAAAGTTTGGGGGCCTTGATATGGCCTTTGGGATGAACTATTTATTCCGGTCGTTTGTTGTTCACTATGGCCGAAGCTTATGGTTTTACCTTGCTTGACGAAAGAGCAAGAAGGCTAGGGATCTGCCTGTCCTGTCCTCTCAGGTTTTAAAATGTGTTGGCATCACTGGTGATGTGCCCTTCGCCTTGTAAAGTATAATGCGTTCACCCCTAATCTGACAGTACGGTGGAAGCTACCTGCTTGTTGGAACAATCACACGTCTATCTTCCGCCACGTAACCATGCTCTCGTTCGTACCGACGCACAGAGACGGGGTCGGGTCAGGTGATGAAAGGAAGGTGGTTGATTGGTTCCGGTGAGCTCGTAAGTCCCACCGCACTGTCAGCTTAGGAATGAACGAAGTACAGTAGCCTCGTGATGACGTACACATTTCAACCCTGGTATGCAGTTCGCCAGCCATGGCCTTCCACGGATGTGTTTACACGAAAACGTTTTTCGCCCACCCCCTCCCCTTCCCGCCTTTGTATGTCTGTAATGTTACTCGTAAGAAGCTTTGCATTCGAATGGCCGTCGTTCATTTGCTCTGTCTCTTTCACGGCGTTTCCCCATGCAGAATTTTTTTATAAAAGCTCGCGAACGAACTTTCTCAATTGGGAAAAAGGTAATTAAAGAGTAATGAGTGATTTTCTCGCAATTACTACCTGAACGTTACAAATCACATTACTAAATTACCAGCCTAGAAAACGAATTCATTACATTACTCATTACCACAAAAATAACTTCATTACTGTAATTTTATTACAGTAATGGTATTACTGCCATCTCTGCCTTATGACTACGAATTTATGAATGAAACTCGTATAAAGCACGGCAATTCTCTGTTTACCTAAGGCTTATCATGAAACGAGGGAAAGGTGATAAAATCACCCAAACCAGAAAGTGCCGAGTCATTATGGTGAAGGCGAAGAACGCGGTGATGATAGCGGACGTTGAAGGGTCACTGGTGTCTGGCGATGTCGTCCATTAGCACTCTTATCATTTCCCCAATCTCCCCTACTCCCAGACCCGAATCTGTCTTGCTCCCGAACACCTCATTGTGTTCGGAGCCACGGGGCGTGCGCGGTGGACACCGCCGCCATTGTGTCCCCGATGATCGGTGAAGAAGAAGGGTGAGGGCGCTGAATCCCAGCGGCGGCCATTTTTCAATCGGGATGGGGTGCTTTTTGAGCGGAATGGCCTTCGTTGATGTGGAAGATAAAAAAAGGGGGTGAGCCGAACTGTCCTCCAAAAGAGGACTCATCTCTGACGATTTTATCGATGTTCTCTTTATTTCTTTTTTTTTTCTGGTAGTGGGATCTTTGTGTGTTTGTTTTGTCTGATGAATGACGTCATCTTTCAGTTAAGGTTGGCTTTGTTTTCTACTAGAGTTGTAGTTAATTTGAAGCATTCTTCTTCATAGACAATTGCACTCATGGCGCCCGGACAGGTGCCCCATGCGTGCAAGAATGTGCAGCACGCGCTTGAAGGTGGCTTCGGCAGGCCTGCGATTTCACATGCTTCTTCACACTAGCAGGAATATGGCGGCGTCCAGATACCTATTTTCAATAGTTTATGGACGCGATAAAACTTTGGTTGGCTACAGTTGGTTCCTATCCTTTAAAAGGCTAACGGCGCCTGTCCTTGTCGTACGTGTTTCTTGTTTCGTCCGGGTTTCAGTTCGCACTTTTAACCTTCTAAACGCCTATAGGTACTTTACACACACGCCAGATGACAGCCGCCATTGCTGACCTTCTCTTCTCTTACCGCGATACCGAGCCACTGAAGCGGGTGTTGATGAGCCTCCACAAAGGCCACTTCTGGGGAGGACACAATAAAATCTTAAGATGGAAGTAACCTGGCCTGCTATGATAATGATGAAGCCAAGTAAACGGAATAAGAGTAAACAAGAACTGAAGGCGAGTCATGGCGGCGCCCATGCAAAGATGATGCAAAGCGTTTTTACTTACCGTAATGCCCGTGTCCCACTAGAGCGACAGACAGAAACAAACGACAGCGACAAGCTTCAAACCCATGCAGCATGCTCGCGATGGTACCTTTGACAGGCATTTAGTCGTTCGGTGCTCCTGAAGTGAGCACCAGCGATCGCAAGTCTGCCAAAGACACCCTCGCGTGCATGATGCTCGTGTTTGAGCATAGCCTCCTTTATTCTACAAAGCCTCTCAAATCGCGAAAGACTGTGGTTTTAGGCTTGTCGCTGTCGTTTGTTTCTTTACGTCGGTCTAGTGGGGACATGGGCATAACGGAGTGGGGCGTATGAAGTCCACCAACTCCCTCGTCCGGTCAAACATGGGTCAGTAACGAATTGCTTCGATTCTGGGAACGTCAATTGTCAAGGAAAAGCTACGATAACTTGTACCGAGACCGGCAAAAGACTCTTGCATCATGTACCGTATCGGCATCTCCGCCAATCCGGACCCGACAGCGTGTCACATGACTGGCCGTTCCGCGAATCACCGCGCCCAGTGGCCAGCTCACGTGACAAGCTGATCAAGCCGCTAGCTGAAAGTTGACCATCATTGGCCATGGTTTCCTCTAGGGGAGAGTCAAGAGTTCACCGAGGCTTTTCTTAAGATGGAGATTCGGGTGATTTGGAAATGCGCACAGGCGAAGGCGTGCAGCTCAGGAGGACAAAACACCGACAGAAAGAACGACACCACTGTACTGTGGCGCGTTTCTTCCTCTCGGTGTTTCGGCCTTCTGCGCTGTACGTGTCCCAAAAGGTTAACAGAGACGCTCAGGGTATCAGTGCTGGTCTCCTCGATTACCTCACGCCAGGGATGAGCAGCATCGCAATACAAATGTATCGCGATGGCATTTCAGGAGCAATTTTAGCACCTGTAGTTTTGTATCGCAATAAAAGTTTTCGAATGGCATTTGTATTTCAGTATCAGAATACGTTTTTGGTGTATTCCTTGTATCGCGATGCAATCACTGGCTAATGTTGTCGTTACAATGTTCGCGATATCAGTGACCCCCAAGGGAAAGTTCAGGATACTGTTTCCTCTCTTCTTTTGTGCTTTAGAGGGGTGGAAGGCACAGTAAATGGGACCTGGAGACTTTGTTTTCAAGCAGACCAAGGTTTGTTTCTAACATTAGGACCTCGACATTGGTGACTTCGTTCCCTATTTTCCAAAGATAACATATGTCTTCCGGTATGCCTCAGTTGGACAACTATAATTTGTTGAATCAAAACGTGGATGGCTACCTTTACAACTGTACAAAGCACTCCCAGCCCCATTTGCTAGAACGAGCGTAAAATGAATCCTTCAGATAATCAGATGAAAGCGCGTAATCTCATTTAGAGGCGACGTCTTCAAGTGACTGCGCCGACATGGGACAAGAGACTCTTGACCTTTCTAGGATATCTGAGCAGATATAAAACCATATGATGGGTTCATGTAATATTACTCCGAAGGCGTGCCATATAACTAACGGAGGACTACACTGCATTCCTGATAGAAAGCATTTCTACTGAAGGCTCTCCTAATTCCCAAAGATTTATACGAAAAAAAAAAATTAGCAATTCTACGCAAAAATAATTTCTGACTGGAGATCGTCCAAGCTCAACTTTTTACCTTTAAATCTTTACCTCACCGTCAGTATGTGTTTTTTTTTTTTTTATTGGGGGACTTTTTTTGGCGCCTTAGGGGTACAAACTCTGTCAACGTAGTTTAACTATGACCATCAGCAAGTGAGCTCTCCACACACATAAAAAACGGGAAAAAATATATTCGCACGGTTTAAAACTTTCTTATTCTAAGTGCGGTCTTTGTTCATTTTAATGTGAACCCGTGTTCGTTGTCAATTGTGGAACGCTTAATCTGATTTGCTAACACGACTCTTTCCCCAAATCGGCAGCGGCTGACCGACGAGCTTGTTAAGAGGTCACTTTTCATCAGATGTAGTCGAGTGTAGAAGAAAAGTGGTACGTTAAGGCACGTTTTGTATGGCTTACACATGAAAACATTAGACATGTAGCAAAAAAGTTGTTTAATTTTCATTTTACGAATAGCGCCTTTTTGCCAGTAACACAAGGCTCCACACCACAAAAAGCCGTCTATAGAAAACTGTATGTGAGTATTACCCTCCCGGAAAAACTGTATTATTTTATTTGTATTTCGAAAAACTTTTGTACTTTTTAAATGCATTTCTGATAAGTATCGCGATACTTCCGTACGGTAGTATTTCAGTATCAGTATTTTAAATCTCTTCGCCATGTATTCCAGTATTTGTATATCGAAATACATTTGAGAAACTTCCTGCCCAACGCCATGAAGGTCGTTCTTTCGTTCGTGTCGCCTGACATACACTCTAAAAAAAAAGGGTCCTTTTGTCCCATATAATACACCCCAAAACTTCACTTCGACGTACAGCGCCCTATAGTCGAACAGACGGCCCCGAATTTTACGAGGGGCTTGATAACGGTGCGATATAACTTATTAAATTGCTAAAGTACGTATCAAAGACCAAAGAAAGAAAACACTAAGTTTTTACAGTAGTGCCAGGAAAACTCCGATAATCTTTTTTGTAGTCTATAATACGTACATCAGCTATCTCAATAAGTTGTACCACATGGGTATCAAGCTCCTCGTAAAATTTGGCGCCGCCTGTTCGATTATAGGGCGCTGTACGTCGAATTAAAGTTTTGGGGTGTATTATATGGGACAAAAGGTGTAATAATACACCCTTTTTTCTGAGAGTGATATTCCTGTTTGCGCCAGGGGCTCGTAGACGGCGACATTTCCCTTCCTAAAGCTGTACGAACGGCAACAGCTACAGCCAATCTTCCGAAATGTGTCGTCTCGAGTTTCAGGTGCGGTTCTCGGAGTCTATGGAAATATATCGGTTAGGTCTGGGACGGTCTTTCGGACTAGCGGAATTACGGAAACCATGTTCCGATCGGAAGTACGAAACCATGAAACTGTTTTTACGCAACATGAGTTTTCTAGAGTGTGATCGCCCGATAAAAAGGGTTCAACCGCCATAATCCAATCCAATTCAATCGAATGGCCGAGGCTACGTTGCTATAAAAGGCATTTTATCCAGTGGCTCTATTCTGAATGAACTGCGTTTCCTCATTGCATGGGTCCTCTTCCCCCACCAACAACAAAGAAACACGCTGAGAATGAAAATAAAAGACAGATAATCTTGTTCGCCCCTTTCCCCCCATCCGGTTCTCATTGTTGCCCAACAGAGAAGACACGTGTCCCGGGCCCGCTAAATCCAGACCTTATCGTAAGGCGACCCGCGTCTCGCGCCCTCTCGCACGCGACCAGGTCACGTGCGAGATTAGGACGAGCGCTTCCTCCGCTGTAAGCACCCCCTGGTGGCAGATAAAAGAGATTCGGCGGCCATTTTTGTGAAGGATTATGTCGCCGTGCCGCCGTTCGCTCGGGCTTTCCAAGGAAGGCTGAGTGGTCACGTGACAGTGGGAGTTTGAAAACTTAAGATTCAGCTTGTTTTTTTTTTTTTGGTTTTTCTTGTTTTTTTGTGTGTGTATGTATTTACTTATATTAAAATTTGTTTCATAGGAACGCGGGCTGCAGCGAGATATACATGCACGAGAGGGAATACACCAACAGGCGGCCGTGACGTCACGCGTCTGTGTTGGCGCTGTTGTAGACGCGGCGCATGCGCAGAAACTTCACGTGGATTTGGCGTCTGCTCACGCGCAGTACCCGGGGTGGGAAGATGCTGACTTGTTCGAAAACATCATGTCGCTTTGTAGAGGAGTGGCGTTTGAACAGCAACCGTGAAGCGGATCCACTCGTTTTGTCATAAATTCGCGAGAAACTGAAATTGATCTTTGAGTAGCGGTTTTTGTTGCTGCCTCGCGAATGCGGTTAAACAGCCAGTGTGAATGAGGCATAAGCCCCATACCGTTCCATCAAGATCCACGGAACGGACCATAAGGACGATAAAAATTGAACAAACAAAAATAGCAATGGTAAGATATCTATCCCTCTGTAAGTGAACTGCAGAACTTCGATTTTCTTAGTTTTTAAAAGCACTAAAATAAACTGATAACGTAAAAAAAAAAGACAGGAAAGCTTGCAGATAAGTTAAAGAAAACCAAGGCGGAAGAATCTTACGTCATTGTTTCAAGATGGCGTCGCACTGATCCCTTTCGATTCGCCTGGCGCGCTATTCTCGACGCCTTCTCGGAGCCGTCACGGCGTGGCGCTGCTAAGCCTAAATTCTATTACGCGGCCGAAATCCCCGAAGTTGTTCGTCCTTATAGATATATTATACTCCACCGCTGGAGAAGTGGGAAGCGGAGAAAGAAGCAAAAAAGGGGGCGCAACGAGAAAAATAAAAAAACGCAATACCCTTCGGCGATGTCGTCTGCTCTCGGGAAGCGGACGACGAAGAAGCAGACGGGAAGGGACGGGCGGCCCTACAACCAATCAGGGCTCAAACTGGATAACGCCTTGATATATTTCTTATAGATATAGGCTTCCGGGACTTAAAAAACAGGCACAAACCGCCGGAAAGAATCCTATCAGAAGCGAGATTAAAACAGATAACAAAAATCGATGCAAGTCCCAAAAATGGTGGATGGATATCCCTCCCCAAAGTATCTTTCATCTCCGCCGGGAATAGCGCTCGCGGAAATAATTACGGTCCGGCCTGGAGCGCCGTTTGGTCCCCTGGCGACGGAAACGAGTAACGCCGCCTCAACTTTTGTATTTATTTGTTTCCGCCCATGTATTTTTTAGTATCGCAAGGTTTCCTTTGATCCTCGAAGATCGGCGAGCAGAGGATTCTGCGAGATGTCTTCTTTCTTCGCTATCAGGGCCATACATCGAGAACGGTTATTATTTTTGTGTCAGGAAGTCCGTTAGCAGAAAATGGACTGTCTCCTCGGAGATGCTTCTCTCAGCAGACGTCCTCTGAGCAGAGCAGACGATTTCCACCTTCCGCCAGTAGAACTCCGTCGTCGAGTGCAATCGTATATTGCTATATTTATTTACCACCTCACCCGCGAAACCCTGAATTTATTAGTCTGACTAACACCCTGCCAGTTAATTGATTTTAGTACGAGCATTAATGGTTTATACATCTGCTAGCACTTACGCACTTTGCACGCCAGGAAGCAGACGGCTTGAGCAAGACCGTTGGGAACGCTAGCCACCTGCGAACGTATATCCCTACCGGGATATCTAATAACGTCGTCTGCTACCGGTGCCTGCTGCTATGCAACCAGCCACAGCCACGTCTGCAACCGCGCGTCGTCTGCTATTTCTACTTACCGTCGTCTGCTATCGCGATACTTCGTCCCTGCGATTGCCGGTCTGATGAGAGCATCGCAAACGCGCCTGTAATGAATACACGGAAACCTCGTTACTAGGGGAATTCGTTGTCTACTTTTCATTTTCTCTCTCTTTCTTCCTCTTCCTTTCTCCATGTCTTTCCCCGCTGTCTATTTTAGTACTCGTGGTGCCGAGAGCTGGAGTATTTTGTGGACGTTCGTTGCCGTCTCCTTTCCTTCTGTTCGCCTACTCGTCTCTCGATCCTCCATCTTTGTGATGCTTCTTGGGATTTTTCGCTTTTGTGTCTGACGGAGGCGGGTCTGGCGTGCCTAATGGATTGAGATCGAAGCCTTGCTCGCGAAGACTCCCGTGATAAAAGGGGGATGGGGACCAGGCGGCTGCAGGAAGCGGGACGAATTATATTACGTATTTTGTTTGCTACTATTAATCCCGCAAGCATATTTTTTTATTCGCAACACGACGCCACTACCCACAAACCGTAGAAAGCATACGATAGCTTGACTGTTAGTATTAGTGATTCTTATATGTTAACGTTTTCTTTAAATATGTATATTATCGTTCTACATTCAGAGCTTCGTGTCGTGTCCATCCCTTTTTTGACCCCTCGCTCCGGGGTTACATGTGTATTTGTAACAGGGCGCTTAGTTAGAATGGAATAGGCACCATTTACTTATTATTAGCTATTCATTAATAATATATTGGGTGCCTTTCACTTGCACGTCGTTTCTACCGCATGTATTCGCAAGTATATAAATAATAATTTTATGCTATAGTTCAACAATTTTACGATATGAAAACGTTAGTTTCATATATCTACCTAAAATGTTTTTTTTAGTTGATAAATACATTTTTCTCGTTACAATGAATTTTTATGGTTTTTTTTTGTTTTTGTTACTGCGGGCTTTTCGTTAGCAGACATCGCATTGCATATGCGAAGACAATCTTAGCCTGAGTTTTTATTTCTATGGGGATCACAATTACGATGCGCATTCTTTACGGGATCGAGCTATAAGGAGAAATTAAAAACCAATTTACAAAAAAGAAAAAAAAGGTTAAATTTAATTGTTGCCGTTTTTTACGCACCCCTGTAAGGAAAAAAAAAATAATCCTCGCTCTATAGATAGCCCCTAGGTCCTGCAGAACAAGAGGCTGCTTCCTTTCGTGCCTTTACTTAGTCAGCTTGGTCACGGAAGGCAGTAAAATGGCGCCTGTTCTCGCTCAATTTGGCGAAACGCAACGCGAGGAAATGAAAGATTTGCATCCTCGCTGAAAAAAAACACTTTCTACAGGGTGTTCTCAAGCACTATTCCGGTGTAAAAAATATTCCTAAAAGTCAACCGGTCAATGGTGTTCAATTAAACTTTTCACAAAGGTGCCTTTTGGTGGTGCATTTATAATACTCAACTTTCATGAGCGTCGGTTTCAGAAAAAAAAACTTGAAGCACGCTCCGAAATTTCCCGTAGATATTCGTTCATCTGAAACTACGCCCGACAACGAATTACTGCGCGCATCTCCATCCTTCGTTCGTAAGGTCGAAAATAATAAGGCAATAAAATACAGCTTCCATGGCTACCATGAAATCTAAAAAAAAAAAGAAAAACGCTACGCGAATTCTCTAGATGCGTGCGTGTTTTCGAGAAAAAAATATATAGCCATAACGAAAATTCCAGACGGCGAGAACAAAAGACACGGAGCGTTCCAATCTCACGCCGGTGCATTTAAAGTTGACAGTGCAAAGCGACCAAGTGTTTTTTGTTTTGTTTTTATTTGTTTTGCTTTTGCCGGAAGCTATTTTATCGCTGGGGCGTCTTGCTTTCTAATTTTTCTGTTTCTGTCTCGGGCGCAGTTCCATTTGCTTGCCATCAATTTCCGATCGGCCTGACATTGAGAGACTAGCGGGGAGCTAATAGAAAACGCCTCGTCCGTCCGGGGTGGGGCGCTGGCTGCTGCTGCCGCACATTTCTCTCCGAGTGGGGCGAGGGATTCTTCGAGTTTTGGTACCTCTTCTTTGCTTCTGATGCCACGTAGAATTGAAATTCTTTTTGCACTGTGATTTTTTTTTTTTTTTTACTTATGCTTCATGCGCTTTTGACTGCTCTCTTACGTGACCCACAACAAGGTAATTCCGGGAGATCTATTTTCGACGCAGTTACACGCACATACGTTTACACGCACCTTGGACAACGGAGACACACTCTTTCCAACGTGCACTCACCCGCACATGCGTACATACGAAGACTCTCACACACGCTCGGATTCACACACAAATACGCACACATTCACACACGCACAGACTCGGATGCATTCACACACGCGGACACACTCAGACACATACAGGCATACACACGTACGAACAGACTGACACACAGAATGATTCGCACGTTCAGATACGCAAATGCACGTACGCACATAATCACACACACTCACTCATTTACAGACAGGCGCACCCACGCACAGACTCACAGACATTCACACACCACACATACACACTCACATACACTTATACATATACACACATACGAAGACACACACGCACAGACGCACACACATTCCTCCGCACACATACGCACACATTCGAAGAGAATCGCGCATTAGGAAGGAATAAACAAAATTTGGCAGAAAGATTGCATATAGTCTCGTTACTAAAGTAAGCAAGCTAAAAATCGGGAGGAGACAAAAGACAAAAAATGTTGGCAACATCGTGTCAATCGATATCCGCCGTCGGCTGCCACTACGCTTTCCCAGAGGGCAAAAAATGAGTTTCGCGAACGATTAAAAGAGAAAACCAAAATGAAACGCCAGAAAATGGATTCATCCACGAAACTTTTCCGACATTCTTGTCCTTGTATCTTTATCACTTATACGACCCCGATTCTTGAAACCTTTTTTCTACAAAACACCCCTATTTCTTTTTTTTTTTCTTTCCGCTGTTAAGCGTTGGCTAAGGCTTGCCTGGTTCCCGTGAACGCTTCTGGCTATGGTTTTGTCTAGGTAGTTGTCTACACTTTCGTCAATTCACGCTTGAAAGCTTCAAGCTTCTGCCCACTTCGGTACGCTTTTCTTTCTACAATCGTTTGTGATGTTCAGATATTCTTTTCCTAAAAGTAGTAAAAAAAAAAAAAAAACTGTAAAACGAAAGTAAAGCAGACGATATAGGCTCTCCCAAAACAATACAGAATGAAGATGGATCACTCGATCAGAACACGAAAAAGCAACGCAAGGAAGAAAACCCAACGGAAGAAAGTGACTCGATTTTGCTCTATATGCGCATCTATACATGCATACATCTTGTCGCGCGCGGAAGAAAAATGCGCAGTGAAAACAGGTACCGCGATATATAATTTATTATTGTTATTTTCAATTTGGCGCGGGCGTGATCGGAGGGCGCCCAAGGTGTGCATTCATCCTCCATAGACAGCCGAGATTTCAGAGAGGGAACAACCGAGTCCATGGAGAGAGTTTGCAAATTAATGGCGGACGTCTTCCGCGCTGATCGGACGCAACTGCGCATGCGCTGCCTTATCAGGTGGCAAGACACAAATAGAGCAGAAAGGCGGGGACGCTTCCAGATGATCAACGTCTTCGTCCCCTTTTCGCGGGTCGTTTTGCGAACGGGGCCTGCAAACCACGTGACCCCTATCGAGCAGTTGGGAAGTCTCCGAAATCTAGGCTCTCTGATCCTCCCGCGCTACCCGAGCGCCCTCTTTCGCCGATCGAGGCGCCATTGTTTCGAAGTTCCCCGACGACGTTCCCGAGAATTAATATTCCCCGCGTTTTCGGAGATTCTTCCCAAATCTTGATAGATGCGCAGAAAGGGCCATCACTTTGCGCTCTTATGGCTGCGTGGGCGAGCGTTGGTGTTTTGTCGTATTCACCGGCGAAGCAGCTCAGAGAGGTTAATCAAACGAGGTGTTTCCTTTGGCATCTCCGCGTATTTATCTCCCTGCACGCTTGCGCCGCGTGTTATCGAATTTGTGCTTTATCTGTTGGTTCCAATTTCACTTTCTCTGGTGCAGGCTACTGCACGAGGTTGTTGCCTATATGCCCGAAATATGCGGGACTCATATGAGTTAATAGTTTTATTTGCACATACATTTAATTTTTAAGCTACGTGGAAAATAAAGTTTCCGAGGAGGTTGATTCTCAATTTACCAGTTCCTCAAGACACGCCTCATTTTTTTTTTTTTTTTAATTGCGTTTTCTTTATCCTGCAACTTCACAGTCCGCTCTTCGATTTACATGAATCCATAATTCTAAACTTATATACACCGCGGTCTCCAAATCGAATGAACAGAATCTAATTCAGTTCTTTATCTTTAACCTTCGGGCCGAGTCAATTGAGTTAATTTAAATTATTTTAAATTGTTTATGCTTTGGCTTCAAAGTCGTTCGATATAATTTAATTCAATAGCATCTTCCGTGTTGTATCCGCAAAGTAAACTATTGAGAACTAAAAAACGAATCGTTGTTTTAGGCACCCTTGATGCACAAAAAGCAATACATTGCTTTTCCCAGTGTAATATTTCGTTTTAAAGAGGTTCGAATACTTAATTCTGCTAGCAATCCTAGGCACGCTTTAAAGCATAAAATCCTTTTTAACACCCCCCCCCCCCCCCCCCCCGCCCCCACAAGATCCCAAAATGTTGTCCTAGTCCTTCTCTGCATTCCCCGCTCAATTTAGCAGGAAAATGTATGCGACGATCAGGGGGGCTATGTTCGATAAATGATTCGTTTCTCCTAAAAAGAAACGGAAGTGACGATATCGCGTCTGATTGGTTAGAGGCTCAAATGACGAAAGTTCCCTCTTTCGTCATTTGAGCCTCTAGGCAATCAGACGCGATATCGTCACTTCCGTCACTTCTGTTTTTTTTTTTAGGAGAAACGAAACATTTGTCGAACATAGCCCCCCTGGTCGTCGCATGACCTATACACTATTTCTGTTCCATAGCTGAATTTAGTTGAAAAATTGACGTTACGGGATTGAAACGTTCGCCCTATGCACCAATTCAATTTCTCCATTAAATTTGGCGGAAAAACTGATGTCATTTTACCTATACACCAACTTAGTTTCTCCCCAAAATTTGGAGAGGAAATGGGTGTCACGTTGCCTAAGAACCAAATTAGTGTCCTCGCTGAATTGATAACAAATATTCGGGCTTAAAGTGAGAGAGAGGAGACAAGAGTAAGCGGGGATGTCATAACAGCGAACTCTTGTTGGAATGGTTGCTTGGTAGACGCCAAGACATTGTCACGAATGAAGGCGACGAGAAGATGAACAGTCAACTGAAAATAAAGGTTTAACCGGCGAACTTGTGCCAAACAAAATAAAGAACGAGCGTCGAAACAGCAGGAAAGGCGGGCGGCCACTTGGCGGCGTAACAGCAAGCGAGAGCGAGACTGACTCGACAAGGTCCCGCGCAGCTCCTTATCTAGTGTGCGTGACTATCTCGAAATTGTACCTAGAAGCTTCGAGCGTGGCGCGCTCGGATCGAGAATGAACAGGCACTTTCGAGAACAAAAAACTATAGACGAAAGAGTAAAAGTCACGCCCCGAGTAAGAATAAACGCGAGTCTTCTAGAATTCCGTGACCGAGCGTCGCTTGTTTGGCCCTGCGCGCGGCAATATATAGCCGCTTTTGTCTCATTGTTGGAACGTGTTCGAACGAGAACGCCGAACAGCAGATACGAGGTTTTGGCGTTGGAATCTGTTCGAAGAGACAGTAGAGACCAAGAGCTTCGCTTCTTTTCCTAATCCTTCCAACCAGAGCTTGGTGTTCCGAGATCCCCACGTGCTTTTGTCTTTTTCATTCCATCAGTTTATGCTCACATAGGTTCTTGTTCACTCCCCGAACCAAATGTCTTCTAAAGAAATTTAAATCCTCGCTCCTTAAATACCGGATTATCGGACTTAGGAGATAAATATTGCTGACAATTTATGTTTCATATAGAGATAGAATATAGAACAGAATATTTGGCACAAATAATTAAGTCCCTGAATTTTGTAAAACACACACACACAAAAAAAGTTGTTTTCAGCTGTATAACGCTAAAGAAGACCGGGCCTGGCCCAATTTTTCGCCAGTCCTCTTCCCTTCCTCTTCTCTTAACTTTAATACAATAAGTTGAAGAATCCTTCCCTTCCCTCATCGTTCACAATATTCTAAGGCTGCACTTGCCAATCTTCCATCACTCCCAATATATATATATATATATACATATATATATAGATATGCGTGTTTGCGGCGGGGGAAACAGGAAGAGAGGGGTCCTTCGATTCGATTTTCCGTCCCGTTTGAGCCATTCGGAGAGAATGGGCAGCCGTTCCTTCGGTAAGTGACCCCAACCGTACCGTGACCTTCCTTTACGAGCGGCCCATATGCCCAGCCCCGGTCACGTGGTGTGCGGGACACCCGAAGGCTCGCAACTCTTTGGACACGGCGTCGTGATCGGGACTGGTGCCAGCGATGGAAGGCCGGTCGATAGACCTCCCAGGAAATGCGTGGCCCCCAGCTTGATCGGTCTGCTCGGGGCATTATGGCAATCCGATTAAAAACGAGGTTGACGTTGGCTTAAAATTTCGGGACTTCAGAACGTAGAGAATAGAGCAGAAAGTCAAAAGAAAATATTGTATTACACCCGTTTGTTTTCGCCTTATTTTTGTGCGTTCTGAGCATGTAACAATAATAAGAAAGAATAAATCGCGCCGCTTCCAATTTATATACGAAGCGTTCGAGTCGGCAGGAGCGTACATAGCAACAACCCCACAGTCCCCCTCGCCGCGAGGTCTTCTGGCAGTATTCGGAGAGGACTATGAGGGCTTGTGTTTTTTCCGGCGGTTTTACAAAAAGAAAAAAAAAAAAGAAACATTAATGAGGGCACCAATGGAGGTTAGTCATGCAGGCGTGCGTAAATGTAGGTATTCCCTTCCAAGGACTAGAATGAAGTGGTATATAATTTCTGACGCCGACAGACGTTTTGACCGGATTATTTGCGCGGTCGAATTAAAGCCAGTAATCGATAAACTGCAACTCAATAATATTCGAGGCATAGGAATTAGAAAAAGTTGTAGTGAGATCAGCACCATTCCACGAAGTTATTTGCACAGTCCATTCAACTGTGTACAAGTACGTTAATTGCTGAAAAAACGTAAGGTCTGGCAACATGATACTCACTGAGTAGGATGCGAATCAGTGTGTCTTAAAAATTACGCTAATCGTTTTTATAATCGCGCGAAAAGGCGGCAATTGGTGACCGCGTATGCATTTTAAAAAGGCTCGACCACTCCCTCGACTGAATTAAGGAGGAGCTAGCAGTGGCGGAACGCGATGATAATCTAATAATCCGCGTTCCGCCACTGCTAGCTTTGCGCCTGCTGCACCAGCGGTAACTTTGGTGCGCCCTGGATTTTCCCACGAGCTTCAAGCCTTTCTGAAGTTGACTAATATAGTGGTTTCATATTATGCTCAGCATGTTTCAAGTTGAAACGATTGATTATTTTTTTAATTAAAACGTTAATCGAGGAAGTTTAGTTAATTATCCGACTTATTGCAAGGACTCCCGCCTGGCCGTATAACTCAACTGTTTAAACTGTATTAGAGTATTTTTTACGGATTTTTGTAATAAATCTGATACCTATTTATATATATACTTTAAACCACTCAATTTTCGCGAATTTCGCGAATCGTCTACAGTTCTCGAAAAATAAGTCTCGCGAACCATTCCGGTAAATTGTACACACAATGGAATCTATATCGAGATACCATCTCCTCGAGAAAATTGGAACCCGCGAATTATTCTAAAACTTCAGTTTCGACCTTAATCGCGAAATATTGAGCCCTCAAAAAAATAAGTCGTTTACAGTATATAAACGAACATATGCAGATGAATGAACCCTACTTAATCAAATGAATCAAAGTTTTACGAACCCGCCGAAAGCCAAAATAAACGGCAGAGCCAGGATTTGAACTCTGGGCCTCCCAATGTCCGGTCGGGCATTAAAAAACCACTACACCACTTTTTTTTTTTTTTTTTTAATTTCACGCCACCAGTCCATCTTGGATTTCTGGCGTTTTCAATCTCTGTTATTAATCCATAAGAAACGAAATGTATCCAATCAGAGGTGTACAATTTTATCGTTTACGAGCTCAGTGCGTGTGACATACCATTCGTATCCTACACAGAAGCTGGATAGACCACATGCAAAATGCAGAGTGCCATCTAGTGGGGCGCCGAGGAACATGCTCCGCCTCCCCAGTTGACTTCGGCGCTGGCAGAGGCCGGGGCGCGAAAGCGTAGTTCTGAAGAATCTTTCGCTCGCACAAGCACTCGCGCAGAGAAAGCGCTTTCGAAAACAAGACGCCTGCGTCCGTGTCTTTGAAGGCACTTAATGGCCAATTTCGACCTTAAGTGTACGTCCGCCATGTTGGTTACGGTGAGAAACGAGCGACCGGCGGGGCGCTTGTAAATCGTAAACCGATACTAACCCTCTAGATCGAAGGTGTGGGTGAGGATCAACAACGCTACGAAATAGAAAAACAAAAGAGGAATCTAAACTTAAGGAAGATGGCAGCGCACAGAGTGGTGCCAGATGTTCGAGCAATTTTGCATATGCCTATTCAACTGACGTGCTCGGGAAAAAAGAAAAAAAGAAAAAAGAAACACTTCGACACTGTGGATGTTTAGCTACAACTAATTTCATAATCTACCGATTCATACACTCAGCTTCTCTGCGAGCGTTCGAGAGAGAAAGTGAGTCCGATTTTATTTGCCGAAATTGCATGCCAAAAATTAGGATTTAGCCTTCCTAATTTCGTGTGCTTGTTTTCTTTTGAGCCTATAAACACTATGCACTAAGTAAAATTCTGCCTAAAATCATTTCATGATTCTTTTAATAACGAAATAAAGGAGTGGCGGCTGGAAGACATCTGCGCACGTAGCATACGGATAAACTCCGAAACATAATTTTTCAGCAATGTCGCTGTATACTGAACCTTTTGTTTCTCCTGCTATGAACAAGCTGGTCATCGCGTTCAGTATTCAGGCTAACCCTCCCTGTTATTCCGGCCCTTGCATCATGTTTCGGTTGGCAACCTTCGTCCCACAGCCGACTTGATTTGTGGCCCAAGGCGACACGCTAATTTGAGGCTGTGGCTGGCTCAGATTGGATTCTGGATTGGCTGTGTAGTGCGGCTTGAATGGTTTAGCGTCCACGAATCTTAACAACAGGCTCGCGGAAGCGGGGCTTGATTTGTGACCAGTGTCATACGGTGGTTTGAATTCGGTGGGAGCCGGCTTTTCGAACGGATTATATGGTGTGGATTGGATTGGTTCGGATTGAGTCTCGCCATTCAAGCTTAGCGCCTCGAATGCAGGGTTGTGGTGGGAATAGTCGAACGTTGATGTGCGGTGCGTTGAACGGGTCCTCGGGGGTGGCTTCACCTCTCGCACTTGCAGCTTGCGGAAAAGACTACTTTACAAATCGCATGATTTGAGAGGAAGTGGGGGAAGCGTTTGTTTTTACTTTTGTCACTTGTCTCCTGTACGTTTATTTTTCTATTTGCATTCGAGGTTGGTTAATTGCGCCGATGCTACTATTGCGAGCAGTGGTGTCACTAATCTCTATACATTTTTATCTTGCCAGATCAATGTCGGTAGGAATTAGAACTTGAAGTTTTTGGTGTTGTACAGGCTTTGCGACGAATGAAAAAAAGACCCTAGAACAAAAGAAAAAAAGTAAATGCAGTTTACATACAAGAGTTTTGGCTGGCGTTCTTTAGAGCTTCTTTTATTTTATAACTGTGTACTCACAACTTACCCAACTTTCCGCCGGCGGCGTAACAAGTCACAACTAAGATTATCGGTAAAATCGTGTAATCCAACAAAACAAACCCAAATTTAACTTATCGAGAACTTATCTAGGAACGTCGTTGCAATAGAAAAAGTCAAAATTATTAATTATTAGTAATGTGTTAAAGTAAGTAACGCACTCGTTATTATTGCCGCAGATAGGTGAGATTCGTGGGTCTGCTATGCTCGAACTCTTTCATCACATTTTTTTCCCATAGAGTTCTAAAATCGCTATCGCAACGAAGAAAAAAAAAAAAAACCGGAGATATAAACATCTTAACAAGGGTTGTTTGCACGACACAATGCATTTTGAACCAGATATTCTTTCGCTCAGGCAGCTTTATCTCCAGCATTTCCTCGTACAAAACATCACACTTTCCAGACAGCAGACAGGACAACCTCGGCAAGCCACATATCTGCCGCCTTTCGTTGTTTTTTTCCCCCCAAACTACGCTATTTCGGTACTAAAGGTCACCATGGTGGGGGGCTCACGCACGCGTATAATACTTATTCCGACGGAGCGTGTCGCCCCCTGGCGGCTCCCCCGAGGTAGCAGACGACCGGCACCAGTCCGGCTTCACGGTTCGCCGTCCTCGCGGCGCTCACTGCCACGACATCACGTGCGTCACGTGCGGTCACGGCAACACGTGACGGCAGCTCCCAAGCGCCAGGCGGCGCTGAGAGCAGCGCGCGTTATTTTTGCACGCTCGGTTGTCGCGTTCCGTCCACGCTCTGTGGCAGCAGTATCGAATTTCGGGGACCGGTGGTTAACGGAGACGCGCAGGAGGGGATGGGGGAAAAGCGCCGTCTCCCAGCGCCATCTGTTGCCGCGGCTCGCAAAGACCGGGAGGAGGATGAATTTTAATGGTCACGCCTCGCGCGGCGACTCTGTGCCCCACGAGGCGTTGCTTGGTCCCCCCCATTTTACGGTAGGTTTGTTTTGTTTACATCTATTTTCCGCAGCCAACTACGCTTTGGAGACGCCAAAACTACTCTCGGTAAAACAAAAACAAAAGTTAAAAAGCGCCGTCTAGCTCGTTGTATTGTTAACGCTACGACCATGTTTTTTTCCGGTATCAGACCTGACGTTTGTGAAGAATGTCTGCCACTCGCAATATCCGACCTGGCAACCCCGACGTAAGACCTCCCCTTTCTTTACCTCCCTGAGACTTTGACCCTCCCTTTGGATCTACAGTCCCTCTGCTCACATATCAAACAAGAGACACGCTCTCCATTGCAGACACGATGGAAATTATCTACGGATACGTATGTTTCAGGCACATCATACATATATGCTTCCAACATGCCGGCAGACAGTGCCTGATGCATGCGTCTTCCCTGTATCCCGCCACACGACCAATCTGTCCGGATCCAAGAAAGACGCGCGTCTCAGACACGCTCTGCAGACTTTAATTGGCGCCATGGGTTATTATCGTGAGCGCGCCTTTAACGTAATCCGACATCGATAAAACAATCTCGAGGCGAAGGACAGTGCGTATATGCGCTCACGACAGGGTATGTCACAGTGCAAGGTCACGCGCATTTGTCCCAGGTTCATTATGTATGGGCAAGCTTCACCGGCTCATTTGACTTCGTTCGTCTTGCCCGGGAAAAAAAACATTTGTCGCTGATATCCGAAATTGTTCCCTCGACAGGCAGCTGTTTCGGAGCTGGTAAACACGCTTCTGTCGCTCCAGGCGAAACATCGAAATATTTTGGAATCTCAAAATAGTCTAGACTACGAAGAGGGAGACTGCGCGCTTTAGGGTCACACTCCGGTCTATACTCTGACCCTCGGGAATCACTCGACGCCATAACCAAGCCGCAGTTGCGGATATCTTCGAATATTTCGACACTTTGGCCTTTCCTCGTAGCGAAAGAACTTTAAAAAAGTATATCCTTTTCACGCCTTTCCGATGGAATAAAGTAAAAACGAAAAGTAAGAATAATAGTAAGAATATAATAAAAAAAAAACTTAAAATTCCTGGGAAAAATATGTCTAAAAAAATTATAATTAGAAGAAAGCTATCGCTGAGTCGTCGTATTTCTCTGAATAATTTAGGCCACTTGCGCCGCGTCGGTTCCTCGGTGACTTCCAAAATATCATCGAGCGACACTTTCGCCGGCATCATCACCGATCAAAGGGTTTCCTTCGGCTTTTTTTTTTTTTTTGTTTTTCACGTTACCGGTGCTGCTTTAGTGTGTGTGTGTGTTTTATTCGTTTTATCGGTAGCATTGCGTTCCAAGTCGCAAAGCGGTTTCATTCGCAGGTTGTACACTTCAACCGCTGCGAATTTCAACGGCTCGGCGATCATATAATTTTGGGTGGCCAAATTGGTTTGAAACCAATATTATTCCCATATCCCATTTTGCTCTCTTTCTCTCTCTCTCTCTCTTGAGCATATTTAGGATAGAATGATGAGAATAATCACCGTAAGTTTTAATTTATAGGCTCCGCCGGGGCTTGTTGATAATTCCGTCGATCGGTGGTTTTATATTAAATATTTAGGCGGTGGTCTGCTCGAGTTTTAACATTTATTACGTACCCTCTTTTCTCCTTGATTCAGAAGTTACTCGAAACAAAAAAGACTACAAGAAATGTTCTTAAAATATTCTTTTCATTTCCGTACTAAAAAAACCTGTTTTGCTTTACTTCCTACCCGCAAATAATTCTGATATCGAACTGTTTTTTTTTTTTTTTTTCAACTTCGTCTTAAGCATCGTTTTTTTTTTTAACTAAAGCAAACGTTCTAAACACGGGACACAAAACTTTTCTAGTCATTCCACAGTCTTATACGGATCATGCTTATATGTATATATATATATAAAAAACTTCCCGTCGTTGAACAAAAAAACTTAGAAATTTTTATTAATAATAAGATACAAGCTTCGTCAGGGCCTACTCCACTAGTTCTTTAATTACCTTTCCCAAAGCAGTGTTTAACTACACATACATAAAAAAACGTAATCTTAATTTGGATTGTGGCGACAAATAAGTTGTTCGTGTTAAAAACAATGTTGCAGCTATCTGTACTGCACAAAAGCGTAAAAATCGATAGACACCATGTTTCAATATTATTTGCGAATATTCATCTACAAATACATCGAGAGATCAATTAATTAGGCATACATATCTCCGGACAGATAACTCGCCAACTAACTTTTTATTAGAAGGTATCTGTTTTTTTTTTTTTTATTTTTTGTTTTTTTAGATTACTATTTAAATAGCGAGAGATGTACTCTGAACATTGAATACTCTTCTCAGGCATGTACGATCTCTGAATGGGAACTAAAGTTCCCGCCGAGGCTTTGGGACTCAATCTGGCTATACATAAACTTAAAAAAAAAGAAGTTCATCGCGCATTATATCTATATCGCCACTAATCCCCGACTTCGCCCATCCCAATATTGTGGTGTTTATTCTTTCTTAATCCTTTAATCCTATTGTCACGAAACCAAACTGTATACCCACCGCTCAAAAACCGCTTTCGCCATAACAGCTGGAGACTGCAGACGGCTTTTCCTTTTTTTTCTTTATTTTAAATCCCAGCTCGGTTTTGTCCGCCAACAAAAGGAACACATAAACATAAATTTTTATAGAGACTCAGCAACAAAAGGAGATGGGTCCATTATTTCTGCCCACCGCGCTAAACAATAAGGTATCGCCTAATAAAAACAATAAAAAAGAACCCACGCGCCCCCTTTTCATTGAGGATTCTCGAAGCCCAGATTTAGAACGCCTGTGTTGTAGTAATTTTAATCTGTACTCGCGTTCTTTTTTTTTTTTAAATTTTACTCAGTTCTTTTTGACTCCCTACCTCCGGAAGACTCTGAAAGCCTAACACGCAGTTTTTGAATAGTTTATACAGGAGGGGTAGAATTTTTTTTTCTTATATTTTTTGGCCATTCATCGGCGTGTATGCTGCAAACAGTGTGTCCCTCGTGGGGGAGCCGGCCCGTGCGCGAAGAGGTTGTAGGGGAATTACTGCCTACAAAAAGGGCAGCATGATCGGGGAGGCCGATACCAAACCAGAAGTACACCTAAAAGCGAAAAAGGAAAAGAAAACTAGGTTCCCCTTTTCGGGGTCGCTGAATAAGGGCCCTTCGGAAGCGTGCACACACTTTTACTTCCCCTTTTGTGTCGCACAACAATGGCGACCCCGTCCGTTCTTGTTAAGCTCCGCCCACTTTTCCCTCCTCGCTATTCGGGGTTGCGCCTGCCTTCTTACGTTGTTCGCCTAAGGTAACAAAAGGAGACAAACTACGTCCTAATTGACTCTTTGGTCAAACGTACACCATCACTTGTTTTTTTTCGATCCAATGTTGATCTTTAGTTGCGACTCTTCGCGGAAAGGGGAGGGGAGGGGGGGAGGTGGAGCAAGTCGCCGCCCGATTCACGGGGATTCAACCGAACTCATCCATCCATTTATAAATGTACTACACATTCAGTCTTCTGTGCGACGCGCGCCAAATTCTCTTTTTTTTTTTTTAAAGGTGACTTTACCTGGAGGTGATTGCGCCCCGTACCGCAATGTTCAAGGTGTCAGCTGGTAGCTGGCATTGCTGTGCGGACTTCGGTCAATTGAAAGCCCTCAGCGATTAGCAAGTCTGGAGTCCTCGCGTGGGGTTCGGTACCACAGAGTGACTGTTGATCGTAGGGTGCGACAGAAACCGTGTACTATCGCGGCGACCTGAAATACTCTTTCCTGCTTCTTCAGCGTGGCTCCCAGTTTTTGAGAGAGCTGTTTTCCGAACTGGAAAAGAAAACGCCATGTTGAGGGTCCTTGCATCGGACTGTTACATAAATTGAGAGATTATAGAGGTCTTGGGAGAGAGCATCGGGTACTTGAGCACATTACGTTTTTGGGGTACATGTGACGCACTTTTCTTTAGTAGTCTTCGGTGACAAACACTGAATAAGCTTATTTGAGATCGCCCCTCGTTCATGCTAATGACCTTATGGGACGCAACTGTGCGAGGAACCCACGCGCATTTAAGCTATTAAAGCCCGTTTTCTTATCGGTTGTATCTGAGTCTAACGATTAATTAATTGCCACGCAGAATAATTGTACACAGCTTGCAGGGGAGGTCATTCGCGGCCATGGCAGTATCTCATACGAGCCTTCGGTTCGCCATGTTAGTTTCAGATCGCAGAAGTTGTAGCTCAAAGACGCCAGTAAGTGGAGATAACCGTCGGTACACAGCAATGAGGACATTTGCGAGCTATGTGTAGACGTTTGAAAGCCTGGCGTCTCGACTGGTGCCTCATGCGTTTAAGCACATGCAGCATGTGCTGGAACTACACCGTGGCTCGAACATAGCCTCCTCTATACTCATAAAGCATGACAGTTCGATGACGGAGCCATAGAGTGCCCGGTCGCAGATTTGGAGCGCTACTTTCCCAGTATCCAGTGATTTAGCAAAAAGTAGTTGAAGACGATTGCAGCGAGGCTATTGTCCGCCGCCATATCTCTGCTCGTGCAGGAAAGCCCGTGCAATTTCAAGCTTGCCAAAGCTATCTGTATGCGCACGCTGAACGCGCTTTCACGCCTGAGACACCAGCCCACTGTAAAAAAAAGGGTATCACCTTACACCCTTTTGTCCCATATAATTCACCCCAAAAATTTAGTTCGACGTACAGCGTACAATAGGCGAACAGATGGCCTCAAATTTTACGAGGGGCTTGATAACGGTGTGATATAAGTTATAACTTATTAAATAGCTAAAATGCGTATCAAAGATCACAGAAAGAAAACACTGAGATTTTGCAGTAGGGCCATAAAAGCCCCGATTATTTTTTTTTTGTAGTCAATAACACCCACATTAACTATTTTAATAAAATGTACCACACCGCTATCAAACCTCGCGTGAAAGGTAGTACCGTCAGATCGACGTCAGTGAGCTGTACGTCGAACTAAAGTTTGGGGGTGTATTATATGGGATAAACGGTGTAAGAATACACCTTTTTTTTTGTAGAGTTCACGTTTGCAACTGTCCATCGATTAAGAAAATAGGCTAACATAGACGTACAAGGGCCATGCGCAAATCAACGATAGCATTAGTGGAAGTGTGGCAAGATGGTTCGCACATCTAATGCGGAGGGCAAGTTCGTCTGCTTGTTGCGCAGGGGGTAGCGGTGACGTCAGAACGCCGAGCCCTGATTGGCTGATCGCGACCCCCCTATCTGAGCGTCGTCTGCTCCTTTGCAAAGTCGTCTGCTCGCAACGTCGTCTGCGTCTGTCTTACCTTTCCTGCGACTTTCGGAAGTGCAGAGGCCAGATTCACGAAACGTTCTTACGCCAAAAATGTGCGTAAGACTAAACTTCAGAACAAATTCGTATTCACGAAACGAAATTATCGTAAGTTTTGCGCAGGTTACGACGAAATCCTACGACAGCTCCGAAGCTGTCTTACGACCAAATCAGCATGGCCGACAGCGTCGCTCAGTTACTTGGTCGCGACGACCAACGGACGTTTATTTTTGTACGTGCTCTTCTCACGCGTCCCGACTACAAGCAGCAAGAAAAAAAGTAAAAAGTACTTGAAATAAACCACGACGAACAAGAACACTGGATCCACAAACACCCGGGAAATGCTCCAACGGCCACGATTTCACTGACCCCGACCAAGCGAGCTCGGCAGATAGGCCTAGCAGGCACTCCGACTCGGCGCAGCGGTGCTCCGACGGTTCTTGGCCAAGACCGTCTGCCCACGACCGGCTGGCGTGCTGAATGGAATATGCCCGCGCGACCCTTGTGAACCCTTCCCGTGTTATACTTTGATCGCTGACCTCAATTTTAGATTAAGAGGTCAATCTCTTCCTTTTGTCATCTCCTTGTTTTCCGAGGCAGCGGTGACTCTCGCCGGTGAAAAAGCGGTGAATCTCCGACAGACGCAGGAAAGGTAAAGCAGCCATCGCTTTAACTAGCAGACGTAAAGCAGACGACGTTAACTGCGCCAACCCGCCGACGCTGTTAAAGAGTGAGGAGTCTCGCCGCACACAGGAGGGAAAAAGTATTTGAGAGGAAACTTGCGGACACTAACCACCCTCACCTCTCAGTTCTTATAGCGAACAAACCTCGGCGCCTCGAAACACCTCGCCAGTGAGTCCTTTGACCTCCCTCCTCGATGCGCGACTGCTAGTTGTTAGACAAAAACAACGTACCACTCGAGTTATTTCGTCTGCCCCCTCTGAAATGCGAAGTCGAGCTCGCTCGACTTCCGGAAGTCGCAGGAAAGGTAAGACAGACGCAGACGACGTTGCGAGCAGACGACGTCGCAAAGGAGCAGACGACGCTGAGATAGGGGGTCGCGATCAGCCAATCAGGGCTCGGCGTTCTGACGTCACCGCTACTTCCTTTCACATGCGCAGAAGACGAAAATGAGCCCACTTCCGAGGCGCATAAAAACCTCTTGACATCGTCGCCCGCTTCGCCCTGCTGATCCGCATTCAGAATCAGGGTTTTAAAATTACCTAGTCCCACATAATGAAGGCAGTTCTGGGGCGCACTGGCGAGTAAATTGGATTTGAGAAATCAGATACAAACGTACAAATACCTCAGCGTACGCGCGGGGGGGGGGGGGGGGGGGGGGCACTATGTATAAAGGGGAAAAAATGAAGAGAACATTAATCCGTCGGGTAATTCCGGAGGAGCCATTGCTTGAATACAAATTGGTCAGTGTATAACGACGGTTGTTACCTCTCGATCTCCGGGGACGGAATATAAAAAAAGATGGAACTAAAAGAGCACCCCAAAGTAGTCTCGCTAACCCACGACATCCTCTGGCGTGTTCTGTCGTATTCCATTTATCCGCCTTTTCTTTCTGAAATGCAAGTGTTCCGTTTTGCCGCGTGTTTTCGTGCTTCCGTCTCACCATTTGCTTCTCTCAACTTGTTTTCGGAGCCCGTCGTCTGCTACCCAGGGATTTCCGTGGTCTGCTACTGCGGGAGACGAAGATGGCGACCCCTCTTTCCCCGGGGAAGCTTAGCGTCAGAGCCGGGCTTCGGACCACATGAACACAAAACCGGATCCAACGAACGAAAATAATGAAAAAGAAACCGAAACTAAATTCAGATAAAACAATCACAACGAAACGGGTGCCGAGTACAACGAGAAAATACAATGAAAACAAAACGAAGATGGCAACTAGCAGACGAAGATTTTCATGCCTCGGACGCCATTTTACTTTTCCGGCGTCTTACGCTTTTCTGCTATGGTTTGGGTAGTTATATTTATACGTGCTTTTGAGAGCGCTGATTTTTGTTTGACGGGCCGAACTTTAATGACGTGGATCTTAAACCTCTTCGACCGGCAGTTTCATCACATCGACATTATTTTAATCAGCGCCGAGTATATCGTTATCAGGCCATTTACAATCACTGAGGCAGCCATGTTGGTGAAGCCGAGTTAACACAATTCAGCCCTCTTCTCGATCGCCACAATTTGTTTTGGGGTTTTTATTTCCGGCACAACCCGAGCTCATCTTCGCCCCCAGCCATAAACAGGAGATTTCGAGCCAGTTGGCACAAGCGGCTTTGGTTGTTTTATTTGAAGTCATTTTTGTGCGTGAAGCCCCGAGCCGTTGAAAAACAAAATGACGGGTCGAACGTGGTCTGGAATACGAAGTCGCCGCAAAGGCTTCAGCCATCGAACTAAAAAAGAAAGAAAAAACAACATTGGTCATCCATAAAAAAAAAAAAAGAATAAACAAATCCAGAAACAGATAACTTCACATAATATCGGGTTATATATATCCCACCCCCATTGCAATATGTGTTGACTTAGTTGCAAAGAACAGCACGAGGTGTCACCACATAAAGACCATGACGATGCTCGTAAATCAGGCAATTTGTGGTGGCCACCGTCCTCTTTAAAAAAATAAGAAATTACTGCCGGTCAGTTTTTTCCCCCAGCTTTTTGCTTTATGCGTTTGACATCAGTGTTCCTTTCTCTTTTTATTTTTTTTTTTTAACGTAGTCATACAACAACGCGACTCTGTAACTCCCGCCCCCTCATTATAATATAGATGTCGCCACCCTCCTCCGTTTTTCGTGCCCCATCTTTCCGTTTCCTTCCATTTTCTGGTTTTCTCCCCGTCCAGTGTATTGACTCTAATGGCGTTGGCTTTTTTGTAGCACCACAGAGGGATTTACGTTGGGAAACCGGGTTTAAAGGGATTACCGAGTTTTGTGGGGTAGCCACCCCCACCGAGCAGAACCAAGTCAACGTTGCCAACCCTCGCATCACGAAACTGAGTATTATTATTCTACTCCAGCGCACGTCGTCTGCTTCCTCCGCATAATGGCCTGCGTCGTCTGCTTCGGACGCTTTTTGTCTTCTTGGGTTTATCTCGTCACCGGGAGATGGCGCTGTTCCTCTCTTCAAGTGGGATATAACAATAAAACGGCCGCAATCATCTCGTGGACTCTCGCCAGGGACGAGATTTGAATTATGATTTAAAACAAGTGAGAGGTGAAAAGAGATTAGACGCGCGAAGAATTGGACGTTGCGCAGCCATCTTTGCTCCTTGTTTTTTTTCGATCTCGCCGCGCTTCGCAAAGTTGGACTCGAAAGTTCTTAAATTTGTTCCACGGCTGGCTGGGATTAGCGCCAAGATGATGGCGTGATTCTCACGAAATTGGCTTTTCGATGGAATGTGTACGTTAGGGCTCTTGCCCATAAATTTGGTGCAGCGTGACAAAAAAGAAGTTTTGCCGGCTCCATTGTGCTCTCCTGAAGTAGCTACTCTGCGTGTTATATGCTGTTTGTGGTTAGGCCTAACTGGAAGACCGCGAAAAGAGTACGCGTGTTTCAGTTTCGTCACGGTGCTAGATATTTTAGGTTTATTTTTCGTTAGAACGCTTTTTTTTAATCCCATTTCTCGGAAAGCAGTGGCTGTGCTATTTGGTACTTGGGTCAAAAGTTAAATTTATGCGCTTGAGAGATTGCGTGCGAGTTATTGCCTACTACTCATGACGAAAAAAAAAAATGAAGACCTCTTCTTTTTTACTGTAAAAAAATCTTCTTTGTTTGTTCTTGGGACGACTTTAAAATTATCTTTTAAAACTTTCATGCCGTGGATACACTCTCATTCTTTCACATATAAGTTTAGGGGTTTCGTTATTCTATCACCACAAAACAAATTCGCTAGCACGCTGAAGGAATAAAGAATTGTCTTTCCGCGAAGTTGCTTCTAGCTCTGACTCTTATTGCATGACCGTCATTAAGAAGCTTGATAGTTCTAACATTGTTTATAGCGCAATGACGATGCCATCGTTTTATTTTCAGTCACGAATGACCCAACAATATACACCGGGTTAATTCCTCAAAATATCTTATTCGGTACATCTATGAGGCAGGATAGACCAGCTCTGTGGCACGTACATTCACATGTCATACGTGGAAAAGTATAGATACAGCGACGTTTACCAATAGCGATAACTCGCTATACCGAAACTTGGAACTCTCATTGGGCAGTTTTGGTAGAGCGTCTAGCCCTTTCCGCTCTACTCTCCGCAATGAAGACGACAGCTGCTGGAACACATGCGCGCCACCAGCATTGCCTAGTGAGTTCCCGACCTCATATGTGGGTTACAGAGGGCATTGTCGGAAGGTGGAAACAATCTACGAAACCTCCCTCCATCTTGAGGCTCCGAGGAATCCGAATAGGTCCCGCTATTTTGAAACCATTTTTGTGTACATGTTTCGCTACCATATGTTACCTTAGGGGTGGAAAGTCACACGCGCACCATATCAGAATCTTCATTGAAGGTTTTAATAATAAAAATGGCCTTATTTTCCCCCTTCTCCTTCATGGTACATAAGCAAAAAACGTAGAAACAATTGAAATTAATTAAGAATAAAATTTGAGGGTTTTCTCTTTTATGTTTTTTTTCTCGGGGCTTTTGAGAACACCTGCGGTTTCGATAATGTAGCTTTTCAAGGTCACGCTACTCACGCCTAATTGTCAGGAATCGTGGCTGGGGGATTTAAGATTTCATTTAACCTTCAGCCACCCCACTGGAACACGAAGTGCCCTGTGAGACGGCGTTCATTCTTGGCTCCGCACGCGACGTAAGCGCTATAGGTTTCGGCGCTCAATGGACCTTTTCCGAGAAGCGTTCTGCGCACGCGCGAGCGCCCGATGCCAAGCGGCGGAAGTCGGCACGAGAAATCGAGGAAATTCGGAAGGAGGCTGTGGATCCGCGAGTATAGAACACGTAATTGCAGCACATATATATAATTGTGTTACACAAACAAAGGAAGTGGACGGGAAGAAAAACACGACGTTTAGGTGGACGCCACGAATGCCCCTCTTTAAAGTCGCGTTGGGCACGCGCTGCAGCTCAGAGTGCGAAGAAACTGGTAGCGAAACTCCCATTATCGATTGGTAGCTCAGGTAGGTCCTTCCTCGATTTTTAGTTCTTGCAGCCACCGCCTGGTGCCGTCGATATCTGGAAAAGGTCCATTGCCTCACAACAACCACTGGGGAAAACGTAAGCTTACAATTTTATTTCGAGTGTTAAGATGAGCGTATGACGTATTGACCAACGTGCGCTGCTCACTTTAACAGACTTTCTATCCCAGAATCTTGTATTGTATTTTCGTGTATTGTCACCAACCGGCTCTTTGTTCTTTGTCTTTCTATCCCGTGGTGCTCTCACAAAAAGCAGCTGAAGAACAACTTCGAATGGCCGGCTTCGGTGATTCCATAGAGCTGAGCAGGCCATAAAAGTAAGCGAAGAAAATGAAAATTCAGATGTGCGGGACTGCAGTTTTAAGATATACTAGGAAAGATGTTACATCAAGGTTTGCAGGGCTACTATTCCGTATTTGTTTGGAAGGGCTTTACTTTAACTGCACAGTGAATGTGTCTGCAATATGGAGTCACCAGAAAGCTACGCTCAGAGTATCGACACTCTTTTTTACCCCTTTGTTTGACGCCTCCCCGACGCTTATTCGTCCGTCCACGTCACGTGGGGTTTATTTACGTGCGGGCGGCTCGCTGGCGTCGCCATTTTTGTGCTTGGAGACGCACGGGCACCGTTCGCGGCAGTGGTTCAAAGATGCGGCAATTTTAAAATGTTATTTACTTTTATTTCCCCATATCGCGGCCTCACTTGAAGTCTTTGCAGGAGTGGAAACGACCCTCAGTTATGATAAACAAAATTTAAAAAAAAACTCTAGAAAATAACAATGAAAATACCACACATTAGGACAAAGAAACATGTATGTACAACTCCTCAAATAAAATCACTGTACGAAAGCATGCTCGTCGACGATACCCCACACTCCAACCGTACGTGGAAAGAAGACATTTTTAAAACAATATATTATGAAACTGAAATGGTACAATGTTTAATTGAAGAAATTGTCTGGTGCGTCGTGTAGCAAAGGCGCAAACGTATTAATGAGCAGAATGTAAGAGCGCAAGTGAGCTGGTGTACATGAAACATTTTAGTGTTTAATATACACCAGACGACGACAAGGAAGAAAAGGAGAACGCATCAAACACAGCTACAGCTTTATTGAGATAAGAACCCTTTATATAGGATTGAAAAATGAAGGAAGGAAAGGGAACCCTTCTCCACATCACCTCCCTGCACAAAGGGCACGACATCAGACCTCTAACAATGGGGTCACATCCCAACAAAAGAAGTGACAGCACCAAAAATGACATCATTAAAAAAAAAAAAAAACATGCTGGGAAAACTACAGATTGCACTGGACCTTTCACTGAGAAAGTCGGCTATAAGACTACACACAAAGAAAAGGAATTAATGTTAACAATACCATTAGAGAACAAAAAGTAAGGGCGCAAACGAGCTGGTGTGTACATTGCACATGGTTGAAAAAAACCCGAGACTGTGGGTAAACGACACAACACTAAAAAGTCTCTATACCTTTTTTTTTTGTTGTGTCGTTTTCCCGCAGTCTCGGGTTTTTTTCAACCATGCACCGTTAGAGAATTGAGAATCGCTTCCATTCGGCATCTAAAGACAAAGAAGGCTTGTTCCCTGCATGCTTCGTTATTGCGATGGACTCTTTCAGCAGGCGCTGCAGGGGGTCGTTTCTTTCTGTTACAATTGTGGTTGTCGAGTTCCACAAAGGCACGCAAATGCTGCACTCCTGAATATGCTTGGATACCTCGGAATGTGGATCCTTGTTTTTGACACATCGTTTGTGTTCGGCTAGTCTATCATTAAGACAACGCTTCGTTTGACCTCTATAGCACAAACCATAATCAAAAGGGATCTTGTAGACTATACCTGACATACTTTTCCCTGTGTTTCTTTTTTACCTCGGTGGCTCCGAGGCGAGAGCGCCGGCTTACGGATCCCCAGGTGGCGGGTTCGAATCCCGACCGAGGTGCCCGCAATATGGCGGAGGCTTATTGCGGAGAAGGCGCCGTGCAGCCGAGATTTCGGTTGCACGTCAAAAGATCCCCAGGTGCTCGAAATTAATCCCCAGTCCTCCGCTGGGGCGTGCCAGATGCCCGTCGTAGGTTTGGCACGTAAAACCCCCAAATCTGGCCTGTGTTTTTTTTTAAACAACCTTTCTGGGCGGAAGCGAAGGGAGATAACCATTTCAAATTGCTATCTGTCCTAAACACCATGCGTAAAGCAAACTTACCACCGACTGATTTTATATTGTGCGAAATCTTATGGAAAACGGTACGACTACAAACTTTTTGTGCTCCGGCATTTTCCTTATTTGTTTGTCTTTGGCAACAATGTACGAAAGCTGCTTGGAAATAAATTCTTGAGGATACTTTGCAACATTTAGCAGAGAAAACAGAACTTGAATCGACGTCATAATGGAGTGCCAACATGACTTTTGAACCGCGTTGTTAATCATGTTTCGAACCAATCCTGCCTTGACACTCAATGCAACAGACCGCATTAACAATTGCATGAAACGTTTTCAGCCGCTCTATGATGCGCTCGCGGTAGGTGCAGTGCTAAGAGATCATCTGGCCTTTTCCGTCAGTGACGTCGGCAGAAACTGGTGACAACTGGCAACGTTGATTCTACGAGGCAATATGGCTCAAGTATCGTTGCTCTAACGCGCCTTTCTATTTCGTGCCATTCGCGTATTGTATTTCGTTACACCGTGGGACACACTTTTATCTTTATATGTTATATATCTGCAATCGTTTTACATCGACAGCATCTAAGCAGTGGGGTTGGGAACATTTGCTCTTCGTGCGTAAAGCTGCGTAGTTCCTGGAGGCCATAGAACGCTACCTGTTAAGGCGTCAACATAGTAAACGAATACGGCGAATCGAATTCCTAGGGGAGCAAACTCTAGCGGCAGCATCGCCCACCGCCCCTAACAATCACTATTTATGGCATCGAAATAGTCTAATTACGGGGTATTCGGTTAGCACGTGGGTCCTTGCTTGGGAATTGGCTTGGCATCTTTCGTCTCTGGTGGAGTGGCTATAAATTGACTCGCATTGGCTCTTTGTTGAAGTGTACTGGTCGTTTGCTACTTCTATTGGCGACGTGCGCGACCGAAAGCGTCGCTGTGGTCGGCCTTGCACGATTGGCCCAAAAGCTGACTATGACGTCGGAAAGGGTATACCATCGACGGAAATAAGAGGAATGAGAGAACTTAAAATTCGGCGGTGTTGGCAGTGCTGCTTTGAGGGCGCAATGATTTCAGGCTTCCGCCATGCTATTTACCAACACCATCGAACTTGTTGTTCGCAAGGTAATGACGTCACAAGGGGGAACCATAGGAGGGCGCCACCAAAACATCTCGCCGCTAATAAGATCGGAGGTTTATCGTTTTGTTCGCTCTTGCTCGACTCACTCTTTGTTAATCTGGAATTGCAGGCAGCTTGTTGATAAATTAATTGTTTCGAATATGCGCATTTATATTCTACGCTAGACGTTTCATTATATCGCCTTTTGTCTTTAACGAGCTTATGCTGCTTTGATCTCGTACCGGTCACTAGACTGCATGCGAAAGTCTCTAAGAACGTCCCTTTCAATTTCCCAACTATATTGAATTTCAATGAAAGCTTCTCCCGAAGCGGTCCTCGGAAGTTCTTTGCCGCGTAAAAGATAGCAGGCGACGGTTCTTTTCACTTATGAGGCCAAAGCTGCGAACAGACGGCGCGCTTACGTCACGACGCGATTGAGACGCCGACGGCGCATTCGTCACGCGGCAGGAATGGAGGAACCGAGTTATATCATCGCGGAAAGAGAAATCTCTTTGTAAGGTTTTCTGCGTTCTTTTCTTGTTAGGTAATTTGCAGAAGATGGCAGCCGCTTCGTTTCGCTCGTCTGGTCGGGGAAGCCGCTTTGATCTCGGCTTTTCTCGCCGTTCGCGCGAGAAGAACACGCCCAGGCGGGCCGCGAGCTCCCGCCCCAGGCGGGCCGCGAGCTCCCGCCCCCCGCCGACTCTGTTGATTAAACCTGCCAAGGCGGCGAGAAGCCGCCGGGCGAGAGTCCGCCAGAGAACGGCCTCCAACCTCTTGACCCGAGCGCTCCTCTTCACACTGACCCCTGCCGTACTCTCTGTCCGCCCTTGTGTGCCTAGGTGGAGAGAGCGAGACTACGGCGAGAGTCAACACCAACTAAAAGACAAGGCCTGCGCCTCATGACGTCATCATAAGTGCCTCCGCACACCGCCGCTCAGCTCTTGTCAGTACCCCCGACAACGCATCTCGCGGCGTCTCACGAGTGCGACGCCAGCACGCGGCGACGCCAGGACGAACGTGCCTGCCGCTTGGAGTGGTTCCGAGATCCACTAAGGATGACGTCATGTGCAGGCCTTGTCTTCTAGCGGGTATTGCGAGAGTACGGCGAGAGTCACAGTGAAAGCGAGAGTACGGCTCGAGCGACTAGCAAAAGCATAAATAACGACAACGTATAGATACAGCCTGTGGAAGGGCAATCGGCGTTAGGGGGTGGCTCGCGCGTCTGCGAAGCCTTGTTGATCCTCCAGCCGCTCGTGCGGACCTTCGCTGTTTGCAGACGACTCTCCGGACCGCGTTGCGGATGCAGACGTCGACGGTGAGAGCGGGGGCCGCCATTCCTGGGAAAGGCGTACAAGGTTGCCAGAGGCTTCCGAGTGCGAAAATTGGCCGTGAAATTGGCTACTTGCCGAATGTTTACCGCGATTATTTTTCTTTTAGCTATTCCCATAGGCGGGGGGAGCGTACGTCGCTGAGTGATTGCCGATTCGGCCGTTCGTTTTCATTATAAATGCCAGTGCCGGTCCTTTTTGTTCCTTTTAGCGTTCTCACACGTAGACGTCGGCGATTGTTTTGTTCTGAATTATACTGTGTGTATGTGTGTGTGTGCGAGGGTGTATGCTTGGGTCGAAATCTGCACTGAGAGTGAAGATGCGTTATTTTTTTCCCCTTCTCTTCGGTTGATTGGACTGCACGCTCGGGCTTCGAAAATTGTTTGAGATTGTTTGTGAAATGTTTGCACACTCCGGAGAACGTCACATCCAACTTTGGAAATAGTATTAGCTTACCCTCCTTCGTACGGCGTGTCGACATGTTTGCTAACCCGCTGAGCGGATTAGCCACCTGACAAATCGCAGTGCGCTGGGGATTGTTTGAGTTCGAACCCTCCATTTCGACGCCCCGAGACTGCTCAAACAAAGGCACTTCGTTCTAAACTCGTTCAATGCCAGGTTTCTCACGGTAAGAACTGTTGCGTGCACTTTCTTTGTTGTGAACGAGTAAATGTGACCTAATGAACTTTAGCAACCAATCAAACGAGGCCTTTGCCGATGTTGTCAATTTTAATACGTAACAATCAATACGTCGATAATTCAAGGTCCGACCAAGCTGCCTATTCATCGTCAAAAGGCTTTTGTAGCTTGGCCACTTTCTTTTCAATATTTGAATCAATATTGAAAAGTTTAGTATTCAATAGAGAGCTTAGATTAGTTAGGGAGTTCATTTCGCATAACGGGGAGTGTTTGAAATTGAATGGCGGACGCCTTCTGCGGATATTGGTTGCAAGTGCGCATGCGCTGTGTTTTCCCGTGGCGAGAAGGAAAGCAGGCGGAAAGGTTAAGAGATTCGCGGACGATCAACGCTTTTGCCACATCCTCGCAGCTTGTATTGGAAACGCGGCCCATAAACCACGTGAGCCCGGTTGACCTGTTGGAAACTCTATGTAATGCAGGCTCTCTAGTATTACAGCGAAGTTGTATATGACTCGTTGGACGTATTTCATCCTGTCGGCGTCCTCAAAAAAAAAAAAATCGTTTAGGGAATATAGGCGAAAAGTGCATACATTCTTTTGGAATCACGCATACAACATAAAGCACTCGTTTTAATAAAGAACAAGCACAAAAGAAAGCATCCGAACCCCATCATTGACGATAAGGCACTCCTGATAACAATGCAAAGCACGTAGCGCTCACAGCATACGTTTCGCGGTAAACATTACTGTTGCGCAAACTGCCGTGGCGACGGCAGCTTGCGACATGAGAAGTGACAGCCTATTCATATATAAAAGGCTTTGGTGCAGCGCGTTTACTTTTCTTTCGTCAATCATTTCCTATAGTGAGGTGGGCGATCGTTGCAGGTGGTATCACATCTTCTCTGGCTAACCACCTTCACAGCGTGGGCTGGAGCCCCGACTTTTTTATATATATTTCTGGCAAGCTGCCAGAACAAGGTGCTCTGATATTCATCGTTCTACGCCACGGTGTGGTCCCCTTTGCTGGGACGAGCGTGAACCTCGCCGATTACCCGGTGCCATTTTGTATTCGAAACTCACGTTAATTATGGTGCAACGCGTGCTGTTTAGTCAATGCACTCTCGGTCGATTCACTCTCGGCAAAAGTTTCACAACATAAGTAGGCAGTATAAGCAAGAACCCTCCAGGCGTATATCGTGTTTCTTCGCGTGTTTGGTTCCCATCTTGAGATGTGCAGAAAAGTCGTTGCGAAACCACATGTACGTGCAATTTTGAAAAAGCAGCACACACACGCACGGCAAAGTTTTAAACCATTAGTACCGGGAAGATCTGGGGAAGCGTGCGAAAAGAGAACACCCACTTTTTCACCTCGGATCAGCCCCATTTTCCCGCAAGTTCACGGGAGCGCTACCCGACTCAAAACACGTAAAAAAAAAAAAAAAAAGTAACACACACACACACACATTATACGTTGCGTGTTTCTAAACTGTTCATTCTCGTTCATTCCATGGCAAAGTTTTAAACGAGCAAACCAGGTCACCGGTGGTGGTTACACGTCTCAACCCGAAAAGTAAATCGGTGCGCGTCCCCTCCCCTAGATGGCGCTCGTAGGCGTTTCCGCATCCGGCGTGAGCGCCGCCACCTGGCGGCTGATGAAGACATCACGCGCTTGCGGCCGCTGCCGATGACGCTGCGTGTAATTGAAAAGCGGGGTGCCGCATCCATCACGTGACCAGAGGAGGCTAGGGATCACGGAAAGCAACCTTCATTCTCACCTGCTTAGCTCGCGCTGAGGTCTATTTAGGTACTTTACTTTCGGGGTAGCTCGTGCTGCGAAGTCTACAGCCAAACCCCGGAGAGCAGTATAACAGAGCTGTTACCTGGGCTGAAAGATAGACAGCCCACAGTGTACGTCTTTGTTGTGACGTCACCCTTGTCCGTGGGACTAGCTTCGTTTTGATGCGTGGCGTTGTTTCTCGCGTGGACTTCGTGGGAGTGGCTCCTGTCTTTTCGGTGATGGGTCGGTGCTCAACTTGTATATGTTTATCTTTATGCAAGTCCGTCTTCGTGCTGCGACCGCTATCGCCTGGTGTCTTTTTTAATTACTATTTATTTTTATACTCGCGGGTGAAGTCTGCGGTATGAAAATTGGATAAGAGCGCTTCTGCCTGTTTTGTGCGTACTACTTTCGTTCAGAGAGAAAGGCTTTCCTTGCAACCAGATGCGCACTCCTTCTCTGAAAAATTAGATTAACAGCATACTATTTTTACGAACACATATTTACACTGAAGTTTTTTAAGCGAAAAAATGTGTAGCAAACTGCTGCCCTGGTGAAAAAAGTCATTTGTATGAGAAATTTATTGTGTCCCATAAACACATATAAATCATACAAGACATATCAGAACATATAAGAACCGTATAAGAACTATATAAGAACAATATAAGATATATAAGAACCGTATAAGAACTATATAAGAACAATATAAGATATATGAACCCTATAGGGAACGTATAAGAAACTTCTCAAAATTTCTTATATGGTGCTTGTACGTTCTTACATAGTTCTCAAATGGTTCTTATATGTTCTTATATATCTTGTATGATTCATATGTGTTTATTGGACACAAAAATTTCTCATAAAAATGAGTATTTTCAATAGGGTGGACAATTGAGTTACACGTGAAACGATTTAGTATCGCTCCCGAACGTTAGCAAGCCAGGCGCCTGTGCTCAAGCCGCTCTTTATCGAATAACTTAGCAGGTTGCATATAAACTTAACAGCAGTTCCTGGAATGGAGATACTGGGGCTAGTCGGGTTTTAAAGCCTGGCGGTTTCCCAGAGCGTCACATATTCATCGAAATCAGCCAATCAGCGTTGATCACGTGGCCTTTCCACCAGCCAATCAGCGTTAAACTTCCCGGTCGATTGTTTGGGCTTCACTAAATCTGGTGACCCCACCCCTGACGAGGCAAAGAACGTTTCACGTAAAAAATACCGCAATGACAGAAAACGAGCATGGAAGAGGATGCAATAGCAAACGATGAGGAGAACTTGTTTGTTTTCCTAACCCATATTAATGAAGAACTATTGTTTTCCAGCGGTACCCTTTATGAAGAACCACGAGAGCATTTGAGATGCCTGCAATCCATATTTCTGTCAGTGCTGGGTAGCAATTAAAATGCCAGCTATGCCAAACAAAAATTAGTGATACTTCTGGTGTTTATGTTTGTATCGAATGGATAATTAAGAATCGTAATTTTATGTGTGATATTAAGTATGTCCGTATTATATACGTTATTTTTTAATGCAATATACACGAGGAATCCTCTACGAAGATATCAATAAAATTACCCAGAAGTTCAATACACACGCTCTTAATTTCCTTCGATATCTTGTCTTATCCGACACTGCGAATTCATCCCTCAGTGAATCAGGCTCCTAGTCGAATCAGCCATGTTCTGAAATCGCAGCCGAGTTGTCCCAATAGAGTCTAGACCGATCTCACCGGGAGCTGCGCAACGCCACCGCTGCCGCTGTGCATTCTGGTACCTGTAGTTTTCCCAGTTTTCCGGCTGCGTCAATGCGCGTCTACGCACGGCGTTTGGAAATTTTCGGGTTAGCGCGAGGCTTTGAATCGAAACATTCCTCGCAGTGTTCAATGGGTGGCTTCACCTGCTGTGTGCCAGGGTGCTGCAATAACAGCACCAGGCAAAAGGGCATCGAAATTTTCTTTCCTAAAGAAAGCAGCCCCCGACAAGTGTGCCTGAGGAAGGTGAACAGAGCCGGACAGACCGGCAGAAAGAAGAGCCTGTTTTGATTTCTTTCGTGACTTGCTTCATAATTTACATCCATCCCATTGCACGTTAGGTAACGAGTGTAAGATTACAGGGCACGAGATATATAGCATAGGGCGTGCGAAAGTGTTCCGTACGTGGGAATCTCCGTGAGCACTCACGCCGTAGAGGTCTATCCGTTGGTCTATCTAAATCGGGACCTCCGCACTGCCTGGCGGCGGCCATCTTTCATACACATTTTGCTCGATGTATTTTGGTGGTTACACCTGTTATTGAAACGACATGTTTCAAGCACAACCGTGCTCAAAAAGATCGGGACGATCAATAAAAAAAGAGCAGCGATTCCCGATATCTATCATTCGAAATAAAACGACTTTTCCGAAAGCAGTCTTAATTATTTTTTTTTCACGCAAAACGTGGAAGCACCTTATGATACAATTAAGAAGTGCAACACTTACTGACAAAAAGTTAGCTGGCGAACCTCACGCACCTTGCTGCGGTCTGTTATGCCACAACTTGATTTTAGCTGGTGTTACTGTACCATTCTTCCTTAAAGGGACCATGAAATGACTTTTTTACTTCTTCCAGATAACTTTTACATTAAACCGTCAATGTTCACTGAATGCCGAACAGGCATCCGTTTTCGTCTCGGTTTATTAACTTCCACACAAAAAATTAATGAAATATCGACTTTTTCTTGACCGCGAAACGAGCCGTGACGTACGCTATTTCCGGAACCGGAACTTCTCTCGGCAGTAGGAGATGGGAGCATTAGCGGCGACGAGTTCGGGTAGGTTTTACTGCGCCGATGTCACCGATGTATTTTCTGAATCGGCGCCTCTCATCGCCGCATCGCAGCTGAGCGAAATTCGACGAGATATGTTGCGCTACAGCGACAGCATGGGACTCGTCCCATACACCGGTATGCCTGTTGGGAAGTGCAGCGAGTCTTCCGGTGAAGACTCCAGAAGTCAACCCAACCGTCATTGTTGGCAAAAGGCGGCCAGTGTCAGTCGTTTGCAAAGCGACGTAGATGGAAACAAATTGCCGCGGCGTTTTTCGCGGTCTCGGAGATGCAGGAGCGAGCCGACGTTAAAAAAGATACGTTTGAACTACGAGTGTCAGCAAGAGCCACGTAAATAATAATAATAATAATAATAATTTTTATTTGCACAGATTGCGATACCCACTCGGCAGCGTGCAAGGCTAAGCAGCTGTATTCGCGCTGTTGGTAAGCGCTTCGGGACCGATATTTTACGATTGCAACTCGATACTGACGCGACAGTCGGCAAAGAAAGGTTGGACCGGTATTGCACGTATACCTCTCACGAACTGTTACAGCTCGACAGTGACGTGCAGTCTGTCAGGATAAAAATGGCATACCAATAACAAAGTGTACATACCGTGTTACGAAGGTAATCCATACAGCGTTTATTTCAGCTCTATATCACACAAACAAGAAGAGAGAATCGACGAGGGTCCCTTTTCGACGAGTGTTCGTCAACACTGCCTCGGAAAACAAGGGGAAGAGATTTACCTCACCTCTTAACGTAAAATTGAGGTCAGCGATCAAACTATTATACGGGAAGGGTCCACAAGGGTACCCCACAAGGGTAGCGCGGGCATATTCCATTCAGCACGCCAGCCGGTCGCAGGCAGACAGACGGTCTTGCGACGAACCAACGCTGCGCCGAGTCGGAGTGCCTGCTAGGCCTATATTCTGAGAGCTTCGTCGGAGCGCGATTCGTGGCTGTTGTCGCTCTTCTCGGGTGTTTGTGGATCTAGCGTTCTTGCTCGTCGTGGTCTGTTTTAAGTACATTTTTTTCTTGCTGCTTGAAGTCGGCACGCGCGAGATGAATACGTAGAAAAATAAACGTTCAGTCAGTCAGAGTTTTGAGAGGAAGGAAACCAAAGGAAATAACCGTTCTGAAGTCGGCTCTGCCAGCCCTGCCCTACTGCGCACGCGCAGTAGTTGCTTCGCTTACCACACGATAGATGGCGCTTGGCTCTCAGCATTATCAAATTTGGCAATTTTCGCCACACATCTCTAATTATGCTACAAAATGTGGGTCTGAATATTATTTAACAAAACTTTAGGAAACATTCGCCGGCTATTTATTGTTTACGATCGCGGTGCTGGTGAGGTAGGCTCTTACCCAATAGGCGACGTGGATTCGGCTGACGTGCTCCATTTCTGCGGATGCATCGTAGTGAAAAGGCAGAGCTTTCGAAGGAAAGAAGGCGCAAAAGAGTCCAGTTTTCTTTTAAAAGTTCTATAGCAAATAATTTTTTTTTGGCTCCCTAGTTTTGTGTTTTTGTGTTTCTTTTCACACCTTTTACGACGTGCGGTGGATGAAATTAGATTTTAAAATCATTTCATGGCCCCTTTAACACCGATCGAGACCTCATGATGGGAACAGACTTCCTCTTCCCATTGTAGCACAACCTATTTGCTGATTCAGTCCTCGAATCAGTGGCCCTATCCGGATTGAACTCTAAAAAATAATGTTAGATGACAAAGTAAGACGTTATAACATTCAAGTGCCCAAATTAGAAACAAGTGGAAGTTTAAAATAATTAGCTGTTTTTGTGTAATGTATAAAGGCGTAGAAATATTGTCACGAGTGCGAATTGATGAAGCGGTAAAGAATGAAAGAAATCGAACGTTTACAGTGGCGAACTTGGCCCAAAAATCAAAAATCGAAATGGAATAAGGGAAGGTAAGAAGAGAGCGTCGCGGGTTTCGAATGTCGGCGTCAATGCGGAGTCGAGCGCTGGCGAAAGACAGACTCCGTACGGCGCGGCATCTTTTGAGGCTTCCCTGGGAGCCTAGAATATTCTACCTCGTCCGCTCTGGAACTATACATTCTAAGCATGAACAATTACAACTTACCATTTCTAAGTGATAGGATATACATGTACATATAGATATATATACATATATATATATATATGTATCTCAACCTGCACCTTCGAATGGCATAACAGGTTTTAAACCAATCAAGAATAAATAAATAGGGTTCAAAAGTGAAATTTATTGTTAAAGTCAATTATAAAGAAAAACTGGGGGCACCAAGCCCACGGTATCAGTAACGGACACAGAAGCTTATTCGGACATGTATTGTAAATGAGGTAAATTGGCTTTGTTTTGTAGTCTATTTCTTCAAATATTGATTTTCTGTCCTCGTTGGTCTGTGCCCTTTGGTAATCTTGGAAGAGGACGATGGCGATGATCCATGTCTTTTCTTGAGAATTACTAATTATTATAGGTATATCATATTTTAGTTTCGCAGTTCCCCAACGTTCTAGAATCTTCTATACTCACATAAAGGAAGAAAGAAAAAAAGCGACAATCGGTTGCGGGATTCGAACCCCGGTTAACTGCATCTAAGCCAAGCGCTCTGCCACTTGGTTAGCTGTGTTTATTTTTTTTTTTTTTATATTGCATCTATTTGACTAGTTGCATACGCGTCAACATCATATGACGCACCTAACGTCTGGAAACCTTCGTCCAATTTAATGGTAAAACGAAGCTAAATCGAATGAAATTGCCTAAAATAGATTATCCAATGGTGGGCACATTTTGAAACAATAGAGAATGACTATTCGATTGTGATTCTGCGGGAGGACTTTTCTAATGTAATGAGGTCTGATTTAATTACTGCCCATCCCTGGCTCGTACATGTGTAGCTCAACCAACATGTTTATTTACACCAATGAACCGCAGTGCGTAGCGAACGGCTTCCCCTCCTACCGATAGAAGTAATCCTACTTCCAGCTAACTGTGACGTCGGTTTGAGGCGCATTTCAGCAGAACCTTATTTTGGCATTTAATCACTGTCGGGTTACCTTAGCTGAAACTATCAAGCGGTGTGTAAATAACGTAAAACTGCAACATTATCGACTCTTTATAGGTCTGTCAAACCTGTTCGAGCAATAGCCTTCTCCTGTTGCCCCATTTTCGGTGCCGAAGGGAACAAATGTTTGGCCACTTGTGCGTTGCGACGCTCCGAGCCTCCTTCTAGAGCTGTCAAGATGAACTTCATCGCGCATCGGGACTAATCCAAACCGACGTCACGAATGACTCCCTAATCCAAAGAAACCGCAGTCCGCTAACTCCTGTGGCGAACAAATCTAACTTCCCCTTCCGCCCACTCCCCTAATCCCGAAGAGACGAGTAGGGAGGTACAAAAATCATTCTCGACAAACCGGATTAGACCTATTAATTAACGACCCTAATCCCGTCACCCCCCCTCTTTCATCCCCGCATACTCCGAGGTTCAATGGCGACTGGGATTTTTTCTCCCCCACCATCGTCTGCTACGTGCAGGAATAGCAGACGCCCATCAAACATGGATAGCCTCTTTATATTCCCGAGGCCTGACGCCGCGGTGGAAGGGGGCGATGGTCCGCTAACTACGTAGCAGCGTCGAAGCGGAAAGAAATACCAAATACAGCGCGCAAAAACACACAAAAAAAAAGAGAACGATCTATGATTCAGCGCGGAGCCACCAAGCAGGCACAAAGCGGCTGACCTGTTCCGTGCTGCCAACTAGCATAAGCATCACTCCCCTTTTTGAAGTGCGGGGTAACCCTCCCTACAGGGGGAAACACCTCGGCGGTCCCCGAGGCTTCAGAGAGACACCCCAGCCAGACACCCTTCATCCGAGTTGGGCCCCCCTTATGTCCCCCGTTTCCCCTGCCCGACTCCCCTCAGCAGACGCAACTATTTTACTTGGATTCCTTTCTGTATGCTTTTATGGAAAGCGGCCCCCTCTTTCCTTTTTCCCCAATGTCTCCATCATACAAAATGCATGGCGGCAAAAGGAAATGTGTCACGAGTGATCATTTTCATACGAGAGGGGCGCTCGCCAAGTGCGGAGACTGCCTACGTGACTTACCTATTCGGCGGAGTCTGTGTATTTTAGGGAAGTGGGGGAGAGGGAGAGAGGGGTGCAAGTGATTTGAGGACGGGGAGAGGGCCGCCTGTCAGTTTGTTTAAGGTACACTATGAAGCGCTTCGGTGAGCTCTAATGACTATCTTATTGCTGACGTTCGAATGATCTCCCTTACTTCGCGAGGTGACTTTTTTTTTTCCTTTCCAAGGGAGTTGGAAAGGGATGCGTTTTGAATGCTCTGGGTTCAGATCACTGCTCACCGCTTTTCTTGCGATTCCTGATTGATGATGGGGTTCGCGTGAAATGTTCAAGCTTTAATTAAGCAGTAAAGTTGAGGGAAGCAGTCGCTGCTGATTTAATTAGTGGGCACTTCAAAAAAATATATTTATCGTGTTTGCTGAGCAATTTTTAGACTAAGGACTGATAAGGTGTAGCAACGCTTACAGGCGAAAAATAAATGTCAGAGTAGCGAGAGAGTTGAACTCACAGATGCCGCGTCTTCTTTTGAAAGTTAACATGTTGATCTAATGGCTAATGCTTGCAACTGGAACTGAGTTTAGGCTATCAGGCTTCAGTAATGTGAGTATTGAAGATTGAGGTATCACATTCTTTTACCCTTCAAAAAAGGGAAAAAAGGGGGAGGGAAAAACAAGATATCAGGATACATACTCCTTAAAAGGGTTAACACAGATGTCCCTCATGCTACAATTCAAACAAGGAAAGTTGTTAGTACATACACGTGGGAGGAAATTCCCAAACTCCTTCTGCAAAGATGAAAACTTCCGATCTATTTTGTTTCAATGGACAAAACTTTTTTACAAACATTCTTCACTGATATTTCCCGGAAGGATGAACGGTTACTCGGTAACAAAACTGGAACACGCTTTTGCGGCCATATAAGAGCAAAACGAGTAGAGAGAAAAATGTACACGATTACTTTCTATTGTACCCGGGATAGAATCATCATCGGCAACCTTCTAGAAATGCGAATTTCCGGTCGACGCTGTTCAACGCTGAACTTTTCATTTTGCGGGTGCTGATTTTGACACAAAAGGCCTCGCACGTACGATCGCTCTTATTTGTGACATCAGAAAAATGGTCCGTTCTTACTCAGTATAGCAATGACTATATGTTCCTTTGGGAACGCGAAGGTGAACACTGTTCTGGAGTTATTCGTTGCAACGAGCTATGCCGTGTGCACAGTATACACCCTTTTCACAAGGCCGCAGCCATCTTGAATATATATAATAAGTATGTGTTAAAAAATCGTTTTGACCTCTCCACCCAGCAGAAAGGTATTCAAAAAAAAAAAAAATACGTGAGTGTCATACATTTTTGTTTTGCCTCACCTCTATTTTTTCGGATATTCCAGGTTGAAATGTCTTATTATTCTTTCGCCCCGCATACCAGATATGAAACCCACGTGACTGAGAGCGAGAGGAAACGAAGACCATCTTTTGCAGCCCAGTCGGGGCGCATACACTATATTTCGTTTGAGCTTAAAGGGACACTGACAAACTCAAAAAATGTTTTTATATTTGCCAGGCGATTTAAATGGTGTAAGGAGACTACCCAAATTATATTTTGCTACAAAGTCGCGTATATGTTTAACAAAGCGTAAAAACTGAACTGCTCGAAACCGAAACCGAAACATGAGCACCTAAACTCATGGCCGGAAATCACGTTGCTACACCCTACCGCATTTTTCCCCCCCGTTTTTTCGGCGTTTAAAGCAGACGACGAAGTTGCGTGCACCGTTTGTCTTGCTCGATGTTCTGCGCTTGAAGATCGATTGGGCGGTACCACAGACGACAGTTCCGAAGTAGCGACCCCACGCTTCCGCCGCCACCGTGTCATCCAGCTCGCAGTACGTCGCCATATTGGGAATGACGTGCACATGTACTTCCCCTGATCTGTGCAACGTTGTTTCTTCGATCAACATATTTGCAGCTTCTTGGAGGCCATAAAAATGGGCTTCGCATTATTTTCTATTTTTAATATCGAATGGGCGCCTTAGATGACTCACGACTTTGAATATATTTGATACACATAGTTGGAATGCCACGTGACCATAAAAAAAGAGAGTGAGCGCGTCTGAAACCGGCCATTTCTCCACCGGCTGTTTTTGGGCGGAAAGAAAACGAATTTCGAGCCGCAAATTGTGTTCTGGGTAGTTGGGCTCTCACATGTCATGCACAAATAAAAACCTTGATGAGCATAAATTCCCTGTCAGCGTCCCTTCAGGCTAAAACTAAGTGTAGGGTGCTCAGATTAGGAGAGAAAGTAATATATTTGTTTCAAGATCTAAAGTACCCGCACCCAAAATTCACAACCCAGGGTCTGTTATAAGGAATAAAATACGACGCGTGCGCATGACGTCACGGTATGTGGACCCCGCTCCAAGCGGAAGATACGCTGAAGCTCCACGAGAACGGCCGGAAACCAGCAGACACGTGCGACTGGGCGTAGCCACGCAGTGGCGCCGCGGTCATTGTGAGACGCTAAGAACCACACATGGCGGTTTGTGAGATGCTAAGAAACATGCTGACGTAAAATAATAACTGGCACTGCGTGGATCCACTAGTGGTGACGTTTGGAGGGGGTGGAAAGGGGGGGGGGAGAGGCGCAAGTTCCTCTCTCCCTCCTTCTAGGTGGTACTGGCTATCATACTCTGGAGGTCCTGCAATTGAGTGAGCAATTACCTTTAAACGCATTTATAGCCCAGCTGCCTCAAATACCAAAAGTGACAATCTATTGCGTAAAAACAAATCGTCGCATGCAACGCTGTCGATGCCGCACGACCAACTGTTTCACTGCCACCCACCAGGGGGCGTCCAGTAAAAACAAAATGGCGCACGCGTTGGGGTTATGGGCACGAGTCCTCACCCCCCCCCCCCCCCCCCCCCCCTCCCCCCTGGGGACCCCACATGGCGGCGGCCTCCCCACACCCCGGGGAGCAACGTCGCGGTCCTTTTCAGGGAGGCAGCGTGCCCTCTCCAAAAGGCATAATAAAAATCATAAAATTCATTCGCGTTGCGCGGGTTTTCCATTAACGTCACGTGTCACGCGTCGCTCGGCCGCGTGTCAACGTTCACGTGATATGTCACGTGTCTCTCTGCAACCCGATCTGTCGCCCGACCGCCATTCCCCGACGAAAGCATCTCCGTATGGTCAGGGACATCTTCGAGGGGAGCGAGTTGGGTTATGCACACGCACTCGCCGCAGGCACAATAGGAACCCGCCCAAATGTACACGGTGTCACCACAAAAAAGATATGTTTCTTTTTTTTTTTAATTGCAATAATGAAGTATAGGCAATGTCGAACACTCAGGTTCCTCCCAGCTGTAACGCTAGCATTTCTAACCAGATGCGAAAGTTTCAAAACGAAATATTCTCTTATTCAGAAGGTATTAGCGACTCTAAAATCTTCAGTGGGAAAAGGGTGGCCAACGAAGCCCACGGATATGCGAATGGCGCCCGTCACCCAGAACGGACCCCATTTTCACGTCGAAAGTTTCGGAAAATCACCTATAACTTTTGAATAAGACTAGGGCGAAACTGGCCCCTGGTCCGGACTGCTAGCTCTACCTTTGGGTGAAGGAGAAACGTTCGGCGATGTGTAGCTTGTACTGAAAGACACGTAGTACTATAGGACCATCCGCCTGCACAATAAAACCCCGCTCGAATGTAGTATAGCGGTACATGACTAATACGACCAACCATCAAGAAACTTCAAAAACCCGCCAGTGATTGGAAAATTTATTGGGCAAGCTCGGTTTAATCTAGAGCCGCTCAAAAAGGTATAGAGTATGGACACTTCGATTTCCGGTTGTCCAGTGGGCGCGCTATTTCGGTGCTCAGCGCAGTTCGCGACAGTTACGATTCGAAGACGGGACTCTCCGAGCTACGCTGTCAGGAACCTCACAGGTGATGTGATATTCTCGCTTTGTTGTGGAGCTGTTTTAACACTTCCGCAAGACGGAAAAGCGCTTCCTGCGATACCAGATAAAGCTTCAGAACAGCTGGCAACGGCCATTTAAATCACCAAGATGGCGCCGCTCTAGTGACTCTAGTCGAAACGAAGCGCACCTTGTCTTATTGCAAGCCATCGGAAGTTAAATTAAAACCGCATGAGCGGAGCACCAGCGAAAATCGCTCCTCGCGTGGCTCCGTAACTGAGACATTCTTAAATGGTGCACAGAAATATCATATGGAGTTAAAGCGAGCGGAGAGGTTATTCGCCATCGTTTGCCTATGCGGTCGTCGAATGCGAGGTTTGTAGGCGGCCGAGAAATCATTTTATAACTCGAGCTAAATATCGCCTCATCGCAAGCCTCGTGTAGCAGTTCTCTTGTGCTCCCCGAGCAACTTATTTATTTATTTTCTATTTATTTCAGTACCTTCAAGGCCCAGGGTGCCTTACAGAAGGGAGTGTGGGAAAACATGAAAACAAATAACAGGTAGTTAATTCAGAAATTTAACAGAGAATGAAAAATGCGGACAACGAATTGCTCCTCATCTGATCAGTCTGCGACAACTAGCCAATAAGACAGGACTGATCACGAAGCTTTAAGATAACAAGTGCCGTTTTTATTTGCTAAGTGGTCAGTGGGTATAATAAAAACCCAATAGTTATCATGGCCCCTTCAATGTAAGCCCTTAACTCATTGTTTGTAAACATGCGCGCCTGCTTACGGAAGCTTTGGGTCCCGCGAAAGAGTCCTGGCGTTGCCTGCGGGCCGCTGAGTCGTACCTTTAAGAAAACGTGCTCGACTTATCGTGATCCCACCGACGAAGTCGGTATACAGACTGTGTTTCCGCGGCACACTTCGGAGTCAGGGTGGACTCTGCTGTTTTTTAATGCGAACGCATTACTTCGTTCTTTGTGCCGATAGTTCCCCTTTTTAGTAGGGTACGTCGTTGGGCTAGTTGGTTCATCTTAGTAAAACATATAAGATAACGCAACAGAAAGACAAGGACAAGAAGTATACAGGACAGGCGCTATCCTGTGCACTTCTTGTCCTTGTCTTTCTGTTGCGCTATTTTATATGTTTTACTATGTTCCACTTTTTTTCTTGGCTATACTTTTTAAGTGTAGTTATGCTTAAGCTATTCACGTTAGTCTTTAACGCCCAACCCATTTCCGTCATATTTTGGCATGGCGACCGTCACGCAAAAACGGTCTGTACGTATACCGCTGCGTTGGTGTATTCCTGGCTCGTTTCTTTAGTCGTCGACAGCGGCTTGGCTGCCCCTCTGGGTGCCTCAATTATGATCGCCTCTTTCCCCCACGGTCTTGTCTTGGGAGCAACCAGTTGAAGAGATACCTCTTAATAATACGGGATTTATGGCTTCGTTTTATGATTTCGCTTTAATGGCTTCCCGACCGCGTGTATACCATTAAAAGAGTCGAGCACGCGCCACCGAGGGTCATAAATAATTTCGCTATCGCGGAAACTGCAAATGGAGATCGCGAGGTGGCGCGGCACGCACCGAAGGTGCCGGAATAAAGCGGTTTTTTCGCTAAATCAAAGCTAAGAAAAACAAATTAGCGAGCGGCCACCATAAGAAAGATACCATGAGACCCCGGTAATAACCTTTCTCAGCCCGCAAATTATATATATATATAAAAATACATATATAGAGAGAGAAAGCAACGAAGAAAAGAAGGAAAGGGGGTATACATTCATATATATCTACAAGTATAGATAGGTGCAAAAGCAAAACCCTGTAACACCTCCAAAATGGTTCACACCGTAGCTAGGGAGATAAGAATTGGGAGGAGTGGCAACGTGCACTAACTTTCCGCGGCGCCGACGCGCCATGACCAGCACCTCCTTCATAGAGTTCCGTAAAGACATATAGAAATACGGCCCCGGCTATCCCCGAAATTTATTACGGCCAGATAATCAACCGGATGGGCGATAAATATGTAATAAAGTATTACAGCTGGGGGAAAGGGAAAGAAAGCCAAAAGAATCACGAGAAAGGGTAAAGCAATACGTACACAGCTAACAAAAGAGCTGTTACGATCATTGCTGCGATTCCCCTCCAACAACGTACAAAAAAGAAAAGGAAACGAAAAGAAGTTGCCGCGTTTGGCCGTTAGGAGGTGCGTTTCGAAACGGAGCGTTCTGATTGGACAAGCCCTTCGGGGCTCCCGGACCAATGGGGCGGACGCGAACGCGGCTTACTTGCGTGTTAATCAAAGAAGAGCGTGTTTCGCTTTGGCGCAACGGAAATACGTTTCAATAAAAGCTTCGTGTTTTCTTTAATCAGCGCCGCTGCGATTAAGAAGTGGAGGGAGAGACCACGAACCGTAGATATACGGGACTGTGCCGCGGTGAACGCCGACATTTTTTTGCTTTCTTCGAGGCCGGTCATTATGGTTAGCTGGTTTTCGGTGGCGTGTGAGACAGACCTTTAGCTATTGCCTAATTTTCTTTTCTTTTTCTTCGGTATCTTGGATCCTTTTGCTTTGCATGCTCTGGGTTGATGGCTGTTCGATCCGGCGGGAAGTGTTTTAATTAATCTACGTGCGCCGCGAAATAATTTCTGTCGGCGGCGATAACAGCGTCATTTTGCGGCGGCTGATTAGGCTTTACCGCGAGACAGGTAACCTTTTAATCGTGCCTTTCTGCCTTCTATCTTTGCTTCGCGATATCATTTGTTTCTCGCTTCTGGATAGGAAAAGCGAAGCGTGGGTTGCGAGAAGCCCCGCCTCACTGTATTTGCTGGGCTTTCTGAATAAGAGTGCACGAAGATTCTTAGCTGAGCCTCTGCATTATGTGTTGTACAAGCTGTGTACGGAGGCGCTTTGTCCTCGGAATGTTGTTCAGCTTGGCTAATGTAGTGAGGTAATTCTTGTGCACAATCGCACGTGGCACCATAAGATCCATAAAATTGATGGTACTTGAACGCGTGTGTCAAAAAAGGGATAAAATGTTTTCTGTTATTTCTGATTTTATTTTTATCATTTTGGTGTTAGCTGCCAAACGCAGTTCTGTCGAATAGTTGTCATTTCTGACCGGAGTCAACGCCCCTTTTTTACGGAGAAACTCGGAGCGACAACGGAGTGGGAAGAAATATACAAATAAATTATTACGACAAGCCAACTAGTACACTTATGGCTTCTTGAGATGTCTCCGATGAGTGGCTGTGGCCAAGCATGATTCCACATTTTTAAAAAGATATTCTTCAATGAGAACCTGCCCTGGATTCCATCCTGATATCTCTATATCTCCACCTGTCCAGAACCGTCACCTACATACTTCGTAATTTACATTGAAGCCTCAACATCCGGGAATGTGCACGTCGAATTGTACATACGGGCCTCTAAATCCAGGACCTCATGGACAACTCTCTGCATATGGGTTATATCCGTGCCTTTACATCCGGACCTTTGCATCTCGGCTTTTACTCCAGGGACTTTAAAACCGCGCCTTCAGATCCACTTCTGAAGATGCATGGCTTTTACGTAAGGCCGATTACGTCCAGTTTTTACATCGAGGTATTGTGCATCTAGGCCCATCCGTCTGGAGTTTGACATCCGAACCTCGTCATCCGGGTCTGTTTTTCCGGTACCCTGCATCCGGGGTTGTGCACCCGGGCCTTCACATCTAAGCCTTCACAGTTTTACGCTCTGGCCAGCATGCATATGGGGCATTTGCGTCCGGAAATCTTGTGGTTCGGACATTTACATCCGCGCACCTGCATTCGGACCTTTGCACCTGGGTTTGTACATTTGCACTTTAACAAACGTGCCATTTATATTCATTTTTGTAGTTTCTGGGTTTCCCATGAAGCCCAATACATTCAGTCTCCACATTGAAGTCTTGTGCATGCAGCACTAATTGTTCAGAGTTTGACGTCCGGACCTTGCAATACGGGTGTGTACATCCGGTCACTTGCGTCCGGGCTGTGCACCTGGGCCATCATGTGAGTATAGGCTGTAGACTAAAAAAAAAGCCCGTGCGTCTAGTTTTCCGCAAAGCACTTGGAGAGCCAACCACGGCAACTTACGGAGGAAGCTCAGCGAATGAGGTTGCCTAAGCATATGTTTAGAGCAAAAAACTCAGTCTTAGTTGTGACATTAAGCAATGCAACACATATAACTTGCATTGCTTAATGTCACAACTCAGACTGCATTTTTCTGTCTAAACACATGTTTCGGCATCGTTATTCGCTGAGCTACCTCCGTAAGTTGCGCTAATCGGCTCTCCGAGTGTTTTGCGGCAAAAGAGACGCACGGGCTTTTTTTCAGAGTGAACACATCCACATCCAGGAAAATTGTTCGGGCATTCGCATCTGGTCTTTCATTTGGGTTTGTACACCTGGGTTTGAACCAGGCACGTAGCCAGGATTTTGCTTCGGGGGGGGGGGGGGGGGGGGGGGGGGCGGGGGTGCCGCCCGTGACAAAATGCTGTATGAGGGGGAGGGGAGAGAGGAGGACCCAGCAAACTGGAAGATTTCAGGGGGGGGGCAGGGGGCCCAAGACCCAAGCCCCTCCCCCCCCCCCCCCCCCCCCCTTGCTACGTGCCTGGTTTGAACATATGTGCCTTTACAACCGCGCCTTTACATCTATTTCTGTAAACGCAGGGTTTGACATGAGGCCCATTACCTGCAGTCTTTACTCCGGGGTCTTGTGCATGCAGAACTATCCGTCCAGATTTTGACATCCGGACCTCGTCATCCGGGTGTGTACAGCAGGCCCCTCGCATCCGGGGCTGTGCGCCCGGGCCTTCTAAGCCTTCATACCTACCTGTCTCTTACTTTCTGTCCCTGTCGTGAGGCGCTTATTTTTAAAAGGAACGATGTAACAACTAGTCCATCTGTCACTATTGATACATTACACTCCGGCGAGTAGACATTCGGAGCACTTACATGCGGGAAACTTATTCCGGCATTTGCATCTGCTCTTTCCATCTGGGTTTGTAGACCTTGGTTTGAACAAAGTTGCCTTTACAACCGTGTTTTACATTCATATCTGAATATGCAGGGTTTGACATGAGGGCCAGAACATGCAGTCCTTACCTACACTGGGTTTTTTTGCATTCAGGACTATCTGTCCGGAGTTTGACATCCGGACCTCTTCATCTCGGTATGTATACAGTGCCCCTCAAACTTAACGCCGCCACTCGGTTACACTCGGTTACGCAAATATTGATCTATTGCATGCTACCCAAAGATAAATTGGTCGCCGAAGCTGTTCGAATACCTTCCCCTGGTTGGGTTCTTATCGGGGACGCAAATGTTCACCAAGTAGCTCGACCACTAGGTTCAGGAATAGCTCAGCAAATGAATAAACCGGACGATCTAGTGGTGGCGTTAAGTTTGAGGAGCACTGTACATCCGGTCTCTTTTACCCGGGACTTCGCATCTAAGCCTTCATACGTTTTGACCGGTACACAAAACAGCATTTACATCCGGAAAACTTGTGGTTCAGACATTTATATCCGGGCCCTCACATCCGGGTCTCTACACTTGCGACCTTTACTTTCGGGGAATTCGCTGTACGCACAATCTTTTTAATGCACCCCCGGGGACACATTTAGCCGACGCACATGTCCCCAACCCTCTCTTTTCTCGCCGGGGCACTGTGCCAAAGCCGCGCTTTCTTTTCGATAACTCTCACAGCGGACAACAGAGAAACGAGAAAGGCACCAACTGGAGCGGGAAACAACGCCGAAGGGCAGTGGTGCTCCCATACCATAACTCAATGAGATAAGGCTTCCCATCGGCGACAGCTTTAATGTGTATGTCGGGGATCTCGTAGCAGCTTTCGAAGCTTTAATTTGTATCCACTTATGGTTAGTGAATAATGCCTACTTGACTGCTGCACGTTTAAGCTCGTTGTTTTACACATTTCTGTCTTACTACCGTTTAGCTCGAAATGGCGCAGACTCCGTGTTTTAAGGTTAGTTAGAATTTAGCCTGGATAATCGCGAGATAAAATATGTTTGCGTTCAGGAATAGAATTCGAAACAATCTGATGGGGATACAATACTCGTCGTCTGTTTACAGGCACAGAAGGCGATTGCATGTGAAAAGGGTATAAAAAAGTCCCACGCATATTATTTCAGACATCTTCTAAACGCGATTTTCCAAAATTTTTAGTTCTTCGAGCCTTATTCGAGTCTGGGAATTCCCGCTTTGGGATTAAACAAATAGCCCGCAAAATTTAAGGAAGTGTTCTTTTCAAAGCGCACGTATATGATCCCTTGTTTGTTAAAAAATAAAGGTAAGGGAGGGACTCCGTAAAGTTGCTGACTTCGGCATGAAAAGCATGTGACCTCATCAGAAAGCAGTACCTTGCTGTTAATCATAATCGTGCTTGCCTTTATTTCCCCAATCACTTCTCTTGAGAGCATGGATACTGCGTCAATCGTAATATGACCACAAGCATCGGAAAGAAGTTAATTAAAAAAAAAAAACTCATTACATAAAATATAATCACATTTCGTTTTTCAAACTTATGGTACTTAACAGCTCCCTTAAATATATTCTTATACCTTAAGGCCCGTTCACACTCTTGCGACCGAGTACGACTGAGAGAGACGAGATCTCTTACAACTTCTTAAATGTTTTTAGAATGAGGGAACATACTGACATTGTGGCGCCATCTATGCGGTGACTCTGGAACTGCATTTCACAAGAGCGAAGGTTTTGCGGGATTTTCGAGGTCAAATGTGCGTAATACCCATAGAAAGGCTCGTTTATAACATTGTCAAAAGTTTTTCGAGCCAAGAAAGAAAGGATAATTCTCGAGAAATAAAAAAAAAATATGCCGGACCGCCGAGTTTACACTGCTTCCCAATAGATGGCGCCAGTGTGTTTTCTGGTTTAACAAGTTTTAAGGAACCCAGGTTTAAGAGGTCGCAAGAGTGTGAACGGGCCTTTAGATTTAAGTCTCCTCTCATCCGTTTGACTGAAAGAGAACAAAGCAACGCCCACAAATATTCAGCGTCGGCCGTGGGATGGCGCTAGTACCGTCGGGGCCGAAAGCGATAGCATCTCTCCTCACAGGGGGAAGATGTAAAGAGGACGCTGGCGGGGGTGACGTAGCGCCAATGCACTATCGTTCGCGCCATCTATGATGTGACTCACGCACTAGTGCGTCGGATCGGTGCTCTTTTTTTTCTCGCGTGATCTCTCGCGCGGGGATAGAGACGAGCGGCTGATAATCCTCGGCTCGCTGGGACTTCGGGGATGGAGGGTCATTAGGGGGATGAAAGGGAACACTACGTCACTGCACTGAATAGGTGGGAAATATATTCTTGGGCACATAAGCTTTCTTCCCCCCCCCTTCCCTTTTTTATTACAGATTTGTGGAATTTTGTTACCCACATATTCTTTTTTCTTCTCAGATTTGTTTAAAGGCTAGGCGATGGAACTAAAAAAGGTACATATACCATATTCAGATTTGAAAAATTGAAATCGCAGCAGTTTATACTTCGACGAAGTGTGTAAACCGCGTTTTCACAAAAGATCGATTATAATTTCCTTACTTTTACAATAACATGCGTATATAGAAAAGCGAAAAAAAAAAAAGAAGAAAACTCAAATATTGCACAAAAATTAAACGTCGACAGCTTCCGCAAGGTTAGCTATCAAATTCGCGTAGAAAAGGGTCATACACGTCCGGTGCGGCTGCGAACACTTCAAAGGAGCTGTGCATGACGCTGACTTATGAAGCGCCTTGAAAGTTGAAGGCTACTAGATTTTAACTCGACAGTTCCATTCAGCGTTGTAACGAACATGGGAACGTTGGCTCGTGGCTTCAGGAAGTGCTTCCCTCGCGTGAAATTTCCCGATATTTGCGCAAAAGGAGCACGATCACAGGTCAGGTGCACTGTCAAAGTGCAATCCTCGATGGTGCTCCGCACGCGATGGAATCATCGAGTACATACCACGAAGTCGTCATTTGCAACGTCACTCCATTGACGGCGACCTTTTAATTTTTTCTTCGAAACATGAATTCAACTTGTGAGCGTAGAATTCTCGTGTATAAACCAACTCGTTTTTAAACAACGCGTAGACGGTGGTGTGCCCACCAAACACAAATGCATGGTTTGACCTGAACTCCGGACGCCGCCGGCGGTACGAGCCGATCAGTTCAATCAAACAGCTTCAAAAGTACAACGTCATGGTATTCGTTATGTTTCAGCACGTGTTTTATCGTCGCTATCCCATCGTGTACGGGCATAACCCTATATCCACAAAGCCTGGCAGTTCGACGGTGGAGTCATAGAGTGCCCGGTCGCAGACTTGGAGCGCGAGGATCTGGTAGCACAGCGCATCAAGCAGCCATTTCTCGAGGAACCTGGACGTCAGCGCACAGCTCTTGCAGCGGCGACGACCCGAAACACACTTGTTCGCTCGGGAGAAGTTTGTTTCGGCGTCTCGCCGCAGCGGGGCGCCAGTCACGTGGCTCTCTTCTCATCCGTTTTCTGCCACTCCACCTTTTCCATTTCGGCGGCCGGCCGCTCCTCGTGGCGATCTTCCAGGCTTTCTCAGCATATACGAGGCTATATGGCTCGCGGAAGGCACCGTACTCGCGCTTTTAGAGCGCAGCTCTTAGGGGCCCGTTTCCAGCCTGAGCGGCGTCGGCGTCGCCGTCGGCGTCGGCGTCGGCGTCGGCGTCGGCGTCGGCGTCGGCGTAACCGCGCCCCTCCCTCTCCTCCTCCTCCCCTCCTCCTCCTCCCCCTCCTTCTCCTCCTCCTCCCCTCATTGTGTAGTATGGTCCGGGCGGGTCACGTGACCTCGGGGGGGGGGGGGGGGGGTCACATGACCCGTTTCCAGCCTGTGCGGCGTCGGCGTCGGCGTTGGCGTCGGCGTCGCCCCTCCCCCTCCTTCTCCTCCCCCTCCGCTCCTCCTCCTCCCCCCTCCTCCCCCGCCAAGGTCACGTGACCCCGGGGGGTGACTCCCCTCCCCCCGCCGAAGTCACGTGACGGCCCGCCCAAGGTCATGTGATCCCGTCCCCTCGAGGTCACGTGACCCCCCGGACCTCTGCCCTCCTCCTCCTCCTCCTCCTCCTCCTCCCCTCACTGTCTAGTATGGTCCGGGGGGGGTCACGTGACCCCCCGCTGAAGTCATGTGACTTATTTTCAGGAAACAAGCTACACAAGTACTCGGAAGAGAGGGAGGGGGAGCAGGAGGGGAGTAGGACTAGCAGGCATGATCACGAGGGAGGAGGAGGAATATACCCTCCACTCCTCCTCCTCAAGAGCTGCGCTCCAATTCGGCGTTACAGGAAGTTGTAAACGGCTTTCACTTTTTGGTATCTCTGTTCGTGCCTTCGACTGCGCTCAAACATCTGATGAAACTAAGTGTAGCGAGATATTCGTTTGCATCATGTGGCCTCTCTACTATTCAGTCCAGACGACGTGGACCGCCTTGGATGCAAGAGAAGCGAAAGGCGCTATACCACGTGACCCATCTCCCGACGGTCCCCTCGGCCTTCCCGGAACACCACTCGATCTTTCCCGCAGACACGAGCCTCCAATCTGTTCAATCGATTCTATCCCTGGTTGTCATTCTCCCCCTCCGGCACGCTTATCCGGGAGAGCATCTTGGATTCCCTCTCCCGCCCACGTTAACCTTATTTGTCGTTCTTCCTCTCTCGTCTCAAAACCTGCCGCCGACTCCTTTTGCTCTGGGGACTCTCGGGTATTTGTGGAGAATTCCAATGTTGCCAATGAACCGAGAAGTCGGGAGTTCTATAGGCCGACGCACTGTTTACAAAAGAAGTCAACATTTGACAACAACAAGGTTCTGATTTGGTCACCGCGAGAGAAGGAGCGACATATCTAATTCTCGTCTTGCGGAGCGAGCGAAGATAGCGTTCGCGGGCGGTTCGTCCGCTAATGCGAGCGAAGAAGACGGTCCGCCTGCTACGAAGTGCCGTTCGCACACGGAATTAGAACGGGAAAACGCCGTGTTTCGGCTGCTAACAGACCGGGGAAGATTTGATTGACTGCTACGAACCGAGCACAGCGACGAAGTGAAATCGGACGCAGGCTGAAACTTTGATCGTCCGCAATTTCAGGTTGGGAGCCATTGACGACCCGAGCATTTCTTGCAGACCTCCAGTTTTTCTGCTGTCCTACACAAGCTTCCAATCGACCGGTGGGTGAAGCAGCACTATGCTTTAGCACATCAGAGACCGCGAGACGTCTCTCGCAATTTTTATCGTGGTGAGGCGTTTTCGGCAAATTATTGCCCGACCGTGAACTCGCGAACGGGTTAAAATGTATCGTTAGTTGATTATGCAAAACCCGTGACGCCATGACCAATCAGAAGCAGAGAGCGTTCTCACCTTGACCAAAATTGAACCCACGTGCTGGTCTGCTCATGCGTCGACAGCCGTACAACTAGAGATGGCAGTAATGACATTACTGTAATGAAGTAATTAAATTACTTTTTGTGGTACTGAGTTATGTAATGGATGAAGAAACAATAAAACAATTAAAACTGGGACAACACAACCACATCTTTCAAGATGTGGTTGTGTTGTCCCAGTTTTAATTGTTTTATTCTTTCACAACCACAAAGATGTGGTTGTGTTGTCCCAGTTTTAATTGTTTTATTCTTTCACAACCACAAAGGATGTCGTTGTGTTGAGGCAGTTTTAATTGTTACATTCTTTCTTCATCTATGACTTGATGAAACACGCTCTTCTCCCAAGCGAGTTATGTAATTAATTAATTTTCTTAGCTGGTAATTTAGTAATGTCATGAATTACTTTCAGACAGTTGTCTCGAAAAAAATACTCATTACTCTTTAAATAACATTTGGCGCTCATGAGAAATTCGGTTCACGAGCTTTAAAAAAATTAGAAAAATATTTTGTATACTGAAATGTCGTCAAAACGACATTTCACTGTTGTATTCGCCTCGAGATCGAACCGTGTCGCCACCGTGCGGCCGAAATTGGAAACGCGCGAAAGCGGGGATACCGCCGTGAGTCGTCTGCTACGGGCGCGCGATCAGAAGCATGGATCTCGACGACGCAAGCCCGTTTCAGGCTGAGCTTGACATTCCTTACTAAATGTTTTAGGTTTTTGTTGCCGTTTCTTCTTACTAAAGGTTCTGTTGTATCGTTTGCCATGCGTAGAAATTCAGCAAAGCGATTATTATGAAGTCGGAAGCTTCCATAATCTTAGTGTGTTGTTTTGTATACAATCGCTGGTCCCACGTATTTTTGTTACCTGGCACAAACCGCGGCTTTCATAAAGCATTGGATGTTGAGTGGGGCTGTGGTTCGATTAGAAAATTAACCCGACTGATCGCTATCCTTTAATAAAATAATCAATCAATAAATCCGTATGCTGATTTTTCGCCGGTCACATTGCGTGAAAGACGTTAAAACAGCACATTTTTTTACTGGTTTTACTGTGTCATAAATGGCATATTGCATTCCCATTCTAAACTTCACGTTGTGAGTCCTACATAAATATGAACACGGGAAGCCTTTTAAAATGAAGTATTTTTTAAGTTATTATTTAAACAGTATAATCACCCTCGGTGAAATGACATGCACGCTGAAGTGGTTTACCGTGCAAGCCTGTGTCATAAAAGAAATAGAGACGTCAAGAATATTAAAGCAGGCATTTTTTACTTCTTGTGGACTTTCTCCAGCGCAAGACTAAACTTAATCGTCAAAAAAATTGCAATTGAAGCATTACTTGAATAATCTGAAGGTTAATCGATGAACTGCCCAATCCCGATATACGTTAGGTGAAGGCGGAGGCTGTTCGGAAAGTCTCGTGAAGGTCGCTAGCCCTCATCAGTAAAATAGTATCACTGCGGCCGATGCTGTCTATGTCGTGGTGCGCGTCGTTTGTTGGGGTCGTAGAGTCCACGGTGTTTGAATACAAGATTATTTATCCAGAAATTTATAGTATTAGCCTCTTGACATCCGCGGCCCTCACCAAGAAAATTGAAGCGGGTGAACTCACACTACCGAGAAAAGCATTTAATAACAGAAACATTGCTGCGTTGCTCGGTTACACTCGTTTTTTACAGTCACGGCAGATATATTAGAACAGTTTGTTTCACTTGTTTCCGTTATCCTGCCAACCGTGCCATTCCCTGATCTTAACTAGAAGAGACACTCTCTCCTCGTCGCAACGCAGTAGATTTGTTCCGACTTCAAAAAACTTACCCACACTATGGCACAGTAAGAGGGCAGAGGAACTCAATAGCGTAGTGATTTCCAATACAGCGCTAAATTATCTTCATTCCAAATATTTATATTACTGAAAAAGCTAGAAGTTTAAATAAAAGCATAGAAGCTGCGATTTCACAGCCCGCAGTACCAGTATTATGTTATCTGGGTTGGAATTTATGTTTTTTTCTTTTAATTCCCGCGTTGATAAACCGATACATCCATTTAAAAAAAATATATATATGATATAAATATTCCAGTTCAGCCGGAAACAGGCATCAGTCGTGGTGATCCATGCTTTCCAACGTCTGCATAGAGCAGACGACGCTCCCACAGAAGCGATTATATAAATTTAGGCCGCACGCTGGCAACACCATTCGATCTTCACTGAAGCACCGAACAGTACCGCATCCTCTACCGCTAGAATAGTCTTCTCACCAATAGTATGTGACAAACTAAACGCAAGAATCTACGCCGTCTCGCGCGCGAACGTGGAAAGCCTATGGGGCGGCCGTTCTCCTATCACCGCTTTGATGATGATGATGGCGCGACCGTAGCGCCACCTCTAGGTCGATCTCGAGGCCAATAGTTGTTGTAATGTTGTATAGTGAAATGTCGTGAAAAAGAACATAAATGTTCTTTTCTTGTCGGAAAAGACGGGAATCGAGCAAAGCAAGTGTCGCTCGCGGTGTGACTTTCTGCCTTTCCTTGGGGAGTCGGAACTTTGGTTCGCCCCCGGATTTTCTCGCGAGCTCCAAGCCGTTCTAAAATTGACTGATATATAGTGTTTTCTATTAGGCTCAGCATGTTTCTAATTGAAGCCAAGCGATTACTTTTTCTTAATTAAAAAGTGAATGAAGGAAGTTTTGTTAATTGTCTGACTTATCGCAAAGATTAGCCACCTAGATGATGCTTGGATGGAACAGCGCGGATATACAGTCACACTCACAGGCACACAAAAAGGAAACAGACTCGCAGCGCTGTATATCCGTGCTGTTTCATCCAAGCATGAATTACCAACTAGCCCAAGCATCCACATTATCAAGCTTCACCTACATGATGTATCCCTGGCCGTAAAACTGACCTGCCCAAACAGTATTAGTGCATCTTTTACGGATTTTTTTTTTGTAATAAATCTGTTCGCAAAAGCAAATTGTGTGTATGTAAATACAGCCGGAAGTTAGTCGGCCTGTGTGGGCGTCTGGTGCCTCAGCTGTAGATGAGCAATTTAGCTAGTCTAGAAATATCTCTAGAAACATTACTCGAAGGCATTTCTCCCGCGGGACAATAATGCGAACCTACACGTAAGGACTCTTAAGTATACTCCTGTAATGTTTTTATTAGACCATAGTATACACGTTTAAAGCTTTGGAAGTATTGATATCTTTTCTCGGACAATTAAATTATGTATTAACTACCTCGCGCAGAAAATGAACTGTGCGCAAAGCTGACTTGGTTTTAGGTAGAGGTCCCTGTTCACTATCGTCCACAAACTCACTAAACGTGCAGCCACCCGTCTGGGCGAACGCGAACTATTTAAAATACTAGACGCTAAAACGCGTTCGAGAAGGAGTGGATGCGGAGGAAAACGTCATATACGAAGCCAAATTTGGCGTTGGTGCTTAGAAGGAAGGGACGCAGACGAAAGCGTCGATCATACCGCGATGTGAAACTTGCCGTCGGTGGAAGCACCAACGGCAAACTTGGCTTCGTTTTCGTTCGCAGCCACTTTCTCTCGAACGCGTTTGAGCGCCTACTATTTTTAACAGTTCGCGTTCGCCCAGACTGGTGGCTGTACCTGTACGTTAGTTGATAGAGCAACTAAGTATCGTTGCCCGTTACTTTCTCGGAAAATAATTCTCTACGCAACTCGTTACCGATGCTCAGAAGGAACGTGTCAGAGCTCAAATGTTGCATTCTTGTTACATTTACGACCCCGTTACACTTAAGCAGCAACGTACCTTCAAAGTGGTGCGCCGATTATGGCACCTCGCTCTACACAAACAAAATTATGGCGACGCTGAGTTTGCGCACCATTTAAAGGTTGCTAGATAGAATCACTCGAGATATACGGTATTTTATAGTATTCATTCGCGTCGAAATACAATTAATGAAATAGACTGTATACTTCTTTCGGCATGTCTCTTCAATAGCTGGTGACCGATGCGATGATCTCTGAGCTTTAGATAAGGTAAGCCTATAGAGACGATATTGCTGCTAAGCTAGCTGAGCCAACATAGACGTCGGGACTTGTCTACATTACCACTTAGAGGACAAGGCATAACATGATGGTTAGTGGACCCCATTCCAAGCTTCAAAGGCGCCGAAGCTCGGCGAGAGTTGGCCGCAAAGTGGCAGTCGCGTGCATTTTGGTGTCGCTGCGCGCTTGTCATGGGTAGAGTTCCTGTATAGCTACGTACGGTAGCAGAGTTGCGCATTCAACCTCGGCGAGTGGCCGTAGCGCCGGCTTCCCCGCACGCCCTGGATGCTTTGCTCCTCACGTGACTAAATTTGGCGAATAGCGGCGCCGCGCGCGCCGCCGCGCGAGGAAAACAGGAGAGGAAGAAAAGGAGGCGGAAAGTAGGGGAACATACGCCGGGGTGCGAGAACCGTCGGCGGAGCGACCGTAAAGGTGGCTTTCTAGCACGCCACCGGATGCTTTGCTCCTCACGTGGTGGATCTCGGCGAATAGCGGTGTGGCGGCGCGGGGAAAACAAATGCGCAATTCTGGCTCCCGTAGGGAGCCTATACAGGAACTCTAATCATGGGAAAGGATGCAAGACGTGCTTGCGGCGTCGCAAATGCGAGCAGCTCGATCCACTAGTGATACCTTTAAAGGCCCACACCATAGCCTCCTCTATACTCACAAAGCCTGGCAGTTCGACGACGGAGCCAGTGCCCGATCGCAGATTTGGAGCGCGAGGATCTGGTAGGACAGAGCATCAAAGAGCCATTTCTCCGGGAGCCCAGACGTCAGGGCTCAGCTTTTGCAGCGGCTAGGACCCGAAACACACTCGTTGGCTCGGGAGAAGTTTGTTTCGGCGTCTCGCCGCAGCAGGGCGCCAGTCACGTGGCTCTCCTCTCATCCGTTGTCTGCCGCTCCACCTTTTCCTTTTCGGCGGCCGCTCCTCGTAGGGATCTGCCAGGTTTTGTCAGTATATAGGAGGTTATGCCCACACAATTTCGTTCCGAGGGACTTCTATACTAACAAATGCAACCGGTTGGAACGACGTGTTGTTGTTTCAACAAAGCGCCAAACCGCCGAGTTCGTGTTCGTTCGTAACGCAATCACTTGAGTCGAGCTGAACTTTATCGCTACGTTTGGGAAAGAGTGTAGTGACCGCATCAACAGATCAACCCTGGGTCGAGGAGAGCTCGGCTGCGAGCGTCGCATGCCGGGGTGATCGACGGCGTGGTCGGCGTGGCGAATGCTCCTCGCTCCGCGTAGAGCGTATTCTTGACTGTGAATTCTCATCGTCTGTCGCGATGATAAACCAGCACGTCTTAGAAGAGAGGATAGATCTTCTCGCGCGGCGATGTCCTTGCGGTACCCCAAAGACAGCAGAAACACTCGTGCCGTCGTTTTTGTTTACATCGACTAGAACGATCCTTTCTTAGCATTTATGTCCTCAAACATCGCCCGGATTTGTTTTTTTCATTTTGTGTGCTCCAGGCGTGTGTCTAGGTTCGAGGTACTACTGGCGCGTACTGTTTTTGTAGATGTGCTTCAGGGATGCGAATTTCCACATGGTTTCGTCATCCGAAAAAAAATGGTCAGTGGTAGCATTTCTGAACCCTTGCGACGTCTATCTGATCAAGAAATCATATTTCTACGTTGCTATATTCGTGCTAAAATCTCAGCACTTTTTGTAATCGTACAAAAAGCATGTGTTGCGAAATTTGTACTATTGGTAGAGTCGTGTGCTAAAGTCGTGATCGTCCCAAACACATACAGCCTGCTTTTTTTTTATTATTTCATTTAGCTCTGTGAGCGCTATCCTGAAAAAATAAAATAAAAATTATTAGAACTTAAGGTTATACAAAACTGGTTGTCCATTTTTTTGTTACAGAAATGAATGGCAGTGTGCCCCCTTTCTTCTTAAAGGCAACGCGAGAACAGCTGATGGCGGCGAAGAAGCGGCCGCCTGACGACCGCCATGTTTGCCAGAGTTGATGCTCATTTTGAATGGTCGCAGGAGTGCGTACACGCGGCGCAGAGCGGTTGTTCCAGTCGCTCCGGTCACAACGGACGCAGTCGTAGCTAACGCGCCTGTTGCAGATGTCTGAACCAGTCTTCAAGGGATGCTGAACCGAAATCTGGGTTCCACAAAGCAAGGCAAAAAAGCGTGCAACGGGATGCTACAAACACCAAAACATCACTCACACAGCAGTATCTCGAACGGATGACCGTATTTTTCAAAAAAAAATGTCCGCATCTCCACGTGGTGAATGATGTTGATTGGGGCGAAGCTCTGGTGGTGCTGATGATACTGATTTTATTGTTCATAGGTAGTGCTGATGGTACTGATTTTTTTTTATTGCCCACAAGTAGTGCTGAGTTCCGGGTTGCGTTTCGACTTCATTATTACTGCTTTATGGTCGGTGAAATGCAGAGCCAGTGATTCTTCTAGCGGATTAGCTTGGATCCGCTAGAAGCCGTGGGAACGCATCTCCACCGCTTAAGTTAACGGTCCATGTCGGAAAAGAATGTGTGGTATGGATCGTGGTTATATACGCAGTTGAGCATTTGACCGCAGCGCCCTCTCGTCTATAAACGTTGAGCCAATGCATGCAAAGTTTAACGCGATTATATACGCATTTGGCCGCAGCGCCCTCTCCTGTATAGACGTGGAGCGTCTACATGCAACGTTTCATCCATGACATCCCCAGCTCTTGAGTTACTACCACACCTCAGAGCCCCCTATTTGTCCCGCAGTCGTGGCCGAGTGGTTAAGGCAATGGACTAGAAATCCATTGGAGTTTCCCCGCACAGGTTCGAATCCTGTCAACTGTGCAAACATTTTTTCTTTCTTGATAAGAAGGCAGATGCGATGGCAATCGATGTGAGCACGGACGCCGGACGGACAAGGCTAGACCCTAAGGAGCTTCGCCCCTAAGAAAGGAGGCGCATTTGACAGATATGTTTACGTCTTGTTTCTCCGAGAAGGAGAAGGAAGGGCCTCGCGTCTTCTCCGCCTCGCCGCCTTGAGGGGGCGAAACGAAGAGAGGAGGAAATGAGATATCTTCACGTCACGCGCCTCGTCGGCCTGGTTCAATCTCGACCTCTTTTTCCAGAAATACGGCCATCCAATTGAGATATCGCCTTACGAGTAGTGTTGTAGGGATTGTAGCCTCCCGCCTACATCTCCTGCATTGTTTTGTTGAAATCCAAATTTCGGTTCACCATCCCTTTAGGGCCTATCCACACTCGCGATTCGGAGCGGTAGCGCGAGCGCATGGGACATGCCACTGCCGACAACCGCGGTGTTCACATGCGCGATCGACGACTCGAGGCCTTCGCTTCTCGAAAGCTCCCAGGAGCGGATGCCCTATTCGCGGGTTCGCGCTTTGCGAAATTCAGTCCGTTGTCGCGCTGCTACATATTCGTACTTGTGATATTGACTTGGCTGTTGCGCATCTTGGAGAGGCAGCTGCTTTAGCAGTGGCTACCTCTCCAAGTTTTCATTAGTTATGTTTCTCCGCTTCACTGAGAATGCATGTCCGGCGACGCTCAAGTCGTTCTACCGACGCGCTCAAATGAACGACAGTGTTATGCTTCAGGAAGATCTGGCCAATCTGGGATTCCCCTTTCATTTTGTTCTTTCTGCTTGTAAAGCTCCAAGTTGACAATAGGCTCTCTGCCTTCCCGCGTTGGCAACCTCCGGGCCTGCATTCGGTCTGTACACGATTCTAGAAGGTCCAACCAACGAACCTTACTGTGTTCTCTGGGTGAAGGGCATTCCCAGCTGTAGAGTTCGATTGACGTATTCAGCGATAAACACTGTTATACGGCTTAGTTGTACGTGTTTCGGGTCGCCCATCTGCTCTTGCCGCGATAGACGCATACTCAGTTTGGATTTAAAATGAGACAGTTTAAGCGATGTTGTACACGTTACGAAATACCGTTACTCGTTACTTAGACTTAAATGTAACTAAGTACGTTACTCGTTGTAAAAAAAGTAACTAACTAGAATATTGTCACTATTAAAGCGTTACGTATATGTCTGAGTGGTGGGCATCAAGATTTACCGCCTAGGCTAGTATCTATACAACCGGTGCTTTCCACCACTACAGTAGTTTTGATGACAGTCCTTCAATATTGAGAGAGAAAAACGTGAAGCTACATAAAATATATAAAACTATAAGCAACACGCCACATTTATTAAGGTGCATTAAACTATTATATGTAATAGGCTGAGTTAGGTGCGATCCAGGACAGCGGTAACGTTACTGCTCATGCGCACGATGTAGCGTTCGTTTTGCGTTCGCACTCGCGGATGTGAAATAAACTCGTCGCTGCCTCTAAGCTGTATACGATAATGAGGTTAAGGAATATAGCGGCATTTCCAACTAGATTTACAAAAATACGTTAAATTAAAAAGAAAGTATCCATTCTTTTTCTCTGATGTTTTTTTCGCGGAAAAGAATCCAAAAGATATGCCATTCCTACTTGAAAGTAAAGCGTCATGCATAAAGAGCCGAGATTTTAAAAAAAAGAACTGGAACTATGAGAAGTGTTTGCAATTTAATGTCGGAAGCCTCCTGGAGAGATTGGTTGCAACTCACAAGTGCGCATGCGTTGCGTCGTCACGGCGCGAGGAGGCAAGCGGACGGAAAGGCGAGGACGCTTGTAGACGATCAACGCTTTCTTCACCTCCTCGCGGCTCGCATAGGCCCGTTGCACTCGGCCGAGGAGCGCGAGAGCGCCCACAAGACGCAATCGTGTAAGGTGTGCTTCGGCGTCTGCAAGACGCCGAAGCCAACGCAAGAAAGGCAGCAGCGGCGGCACGGAGTGCGCATCGTACAAACAACGTCCTGTATTTCCAGGGGCTCCCAGTCAGCTGCTGCCTCATCAGCCGAAGACACACGCTGAAGACCACCTTATCAGCGCTACAAACATCGCGAGCCATTGATTCGACGAACGGCAACAGGAGATACGGGCCGCCAGGGAACTGGGCTACAAAAACTGACGGGACAGGGACACTACGAGTCTTTCTCATTTTTCACTCCCCTACCCGCTCCCTCTCCACTAACCAAGAGTGACATATACGGCCACAGGCCACGGAACACTTTCTACAGCGAAGCTCTTTATTGCTAAGGTTCCGTGGATTTTTTATATGCGTCAACAAAAACTCGCGCGCCCTCTCTCTGTCGTCGTTGCAAGCGCTCGCGTGCCTAGTTTCCTTCCGCTCTCCCGGGGTGGCGCTCCCGTCTCGCGTGCCTAGTTTCCTCCGGCTCCTCGGGGTGGCGATAGTTTGTACTTTGGTTCAAAATGTCTGCGTCACGTCTGTGTCGTGTGCCAAACACCTTCGCTGGTCATCCACCTTTACCGAGTGGAATGGCTTATGATGTTTGATTTCCTTTCTCTTATACTCTGACTAACTGACACTACGAGTTTGGCAGCAGCGGTGGCGGACGTGCCACGAAACTGACATTGCTGGTCGTCACGTTACAGGTTGGAAATCGATTTTTCTACTTTGATTCTAAGTGTTAGATTCGTGTAATTTATTGGGGCTGCTTCTGCCGTTGCTTTGCTGTCTGTCGTTGAACTGCCTGATGGTAGTTGGGTTACAGTGTGGCGGTTTTGGTATTCTAAGTATTGGAAGCATTGGATGAGCCATGAATGACACTCGTTTATGCTGCGATAACGAACTAATGGACGAAGATGGTTCAATGAGATGCGAAGAATGTGGTTACTCGTATCGCATCGGTAGTTACTTAGCTTTAGCGAATCAACCTTTAAATTAAAAGGTGAAGTGTGGCGTTGTCAGACATGTAAGACCGCTAGGTTGAGGGGTAGTCAGAGCGAAAAACCGAAGAAAGAGGTAACCAACTCGGCAGCTGTAGCTGTTGACGTAAACCAGAAACTTAGCACCCTTATGGAACTAAAGGACACTGTCTCGGCGATCGAAGTGTCGGTAAACACGATGTCGACGCAGTATATGACAAAACTCTCAAACAGATTCGTCGAGAGGACAGCGAGATTATGAATTTAAAGAAAAGAGTAACGGACACGAAAAACCGCGAGAAAGATGTAAATGGACAGCAAATTGTGCTGGACATGAATGCACTCGAGTGGCAAACGAGAAAGGTGAATCTTGAAATCCACGGAATTCCGGTTTCTCAACGAGAAAACCTTTGTAACAAGGTAAGCCAAGGGGCTCAAAAACTGTGCATACCCGTGCTCTCTGATGCTGATGTTGTGGCGTTACGCAGGCTGCCAGCTCAGGCAGATAAAGACCCCAGCATTATTTTGCGCTTTGCGAAACAGTCAACCTAGGGATCAGCGGTTCGAAAAAAGGAAACGATTAGGTCCAACGGGGAAGTATGGCTACATTCTTGAAAATCTGACAAAACAAAATCACGCCCTACTCTGGGCAGCTAAGGAATGAGCAAAGCAGCTTGACTATCGCTACTCGTGGCACAGGAATGGGAAAATCTTTGTAAGGCGAAAGGAAGGTGACGCAGTTTCTGCTATCAGGTGCCATATGAATTTGAAACGCTTAGCGTGAGGGTTTTTTTCGGTTTTATTTCTTGCTTTTTGCAAGTTTTTTTTTTTAAATTCTTATGGCAGTACAAAACTGCTTTATTCTCTCTGAACCTGAAGCGTTACCAAGGTCAATATTATTACAGTTCTTACAAATGTATTTGTTTATATACTCTTTTTCATTGAGTTGCGTTTGTTCATTGATAAATTTTGTTTTTTGTTCGACGTTATCATGTTATCAGAAACGTGGTATACTAACTAAAGTGATGGTTTTGATTTGTCAATGTATACGAGCTATTTTTTGAAACAGATCAACAGGTCGTGGAGGTGATGTGTCACTAATGGTTAGGAAAAAATACTTGCTGCGGAATGGCAGCAGAATCCTCATGCGTAAATAAATACTTTGAAGTGTTTTTTTTGTAGATCACAACATAATTTTTGTATTTTATAGATCGCCGTGTGGATGTATAATATTGTTTGTTTTTATTTTCTAGACCCCTATTTCAGCTACGCTAATGAGAACACCCTACCGAAAGATCCGGTATAGCTTTTCACTATTCGGATTATGGAACCGGAAATTGGTTTCTGGAAATCCGAAATCCAGATTGAAGACAAAGGAATATTTTTTAAAAACCTAAACTCCAGATCGAGTCCAGTTAGAATCCAGATAGATTTCCGGTTCCATAATCTGGATAGCGAAAAGTTATACCGGATTTTTTGGTAGGGCAGCTATAACATTATCCTGAGGGGAGTATTTGACATGAATATGCTTTTGGGCACCCCGATGAAAAGACCAATGGATCGCTAATTAATGTCGGTGGTTGTAATAATGTAATTACGTCCCCCACGATAATCCCTCCTGATTCGCCAACATTGCTTGATCTGCTCATCAGAAGTTTTGACCCACCATATACAAAATCGGGGATAATCTGTACTGACATAAGTGACCACCTGAGTGTCTTTATCTGTATAATAAAACAGGTCGTTAAGGGTAGAGGTCCGAAGCCGCATGCATCTTTTTAAAATATTGCAACGAATAACCTCTCTGTGTTTAAACAGCGACTCTCGGACTTAGAGTGGAATGAAGTCTGTGGAGAGAGGGCGTTAAAGGGATACTGAAGCGAAACTTGAAATACACCTATTATGGTCAGAAATAGGTTCAATATGATCAATGATATTCATAAATCATAATCGCGCGTTTGTATTTTGAACGGATGGCTCTATTTTTCACCCTGATGGGCCCGATTGGGCGCGCGCTCAAAAATCGGCCATCGGAGAGCGCGATGCGTCTTGGGATATTGGGCGCATTCGTGACGTCACTTGTGCCGGTCGGGAAAGGCTACGGCGTGAATGTTGTGGTTACGAGCGTTGCCACTTGGTGGCGCGTCGACGATTTACGACCTGTGACAACGTGGCCGTTTGAGATGTGCAAGGGCTGCACGCACGCTGCACCAGGAGACCACGGCAAGTCGGCAACCACGGCAGCACTGACAAAACCAGCTCTGAGGCCGGATTCTCAAAGCGAATTCACGACGAAAAAAGTGCGTACGACAAATTTGAGAGAAAACCCGTGCTCTCGAAACGAAATTGTCGTAACCTTTGCGCAGGTTACGACAGAATCCTACGACAGCTCCGAAGCTGTCTTACGCGCTTTTTACAATCAAATCAACAAGGCCGACAGCGTCGCTCAGTTACTTGGTATCGGCCACCAACGGACATTTATTTTTCTTCGTGCTCTTCTCGTGCGTCCCGACTTCAACCAGCAAGAAAAAAGGAAGGAGTACGTAAAACAGACCACGACGATCAAGAACGCAGGATCCACAAACACACGAGAAGAGCTACAACAGCCACGATTCTGCCGACCGAGCGAGCTCGGCAGAATATAGTAGGCCTAGCAGCAACATCGACTCTGCGCACCGTTTCTCCGGCGGTCCTTGGCCAAGACCGTCTGTCCATGACCGGCTGGCCTGCTGAATGGAATATGCCCGCGCGACCCTTGTGGACCCTTACCGGATGAGTAGTTTGATCTCTGAACTAAATTTCAGAGGTCAATATTTTCCCCTTGTCATCTCGATCTCCTTGTTTTCCGAGACAGCGGTGACGAACGCTGTCGTCGAAAAGGGACTCTCATTGATTCTATCTCCTTGTTTTGTGTGATATAGAGCTCAAATAAACGCCATACGGATTACCTTGGCAACTCGGTATGTACACTCTGTTATTAGTATGCCATTTTTATTCTGACTCGACGCTACGTCAATGTCGAGCTATAGCAGTTCGTGGGAGCTACGCGATGTCGGTCTAACCTTTCTTTGCCGAGTGTCATGTCAGTATCGAGTTGCAATCGTAAAAGATCGGTCCAGAAGCGCTTACCGAAACGCGGTCTAACAGAGCGAATTCAGTACTTCGATCAAACGCGCGTGTCCGCTCCCAGTGTGAAAAGGTATTTGGCATTTGCGTGGCTCTTGCTGACACCCTCGTAGTTCAAACATATCCTTTTTAACGCCGGCTTGCAGCTCGCGACTCGCAGCAACTAATACCGGCCGTGCCAGAAGCATGCTCGGGCCGTGTCGTGCAAAGAGCCGCAACGAGAACGAGCTCACTGTGGCCAACTACGCTTTGGCTTTCTCCGCCAAGGCTTTGCGAACGCGTTCAGGCCTAGGCGAATTCTGCCGGCACGCCGTATTGCCGCAGAACGGCGCTGCTATTTTGGCACAAGTGATGTCACGAGAACTTCCCCCCATCCACCAGATGAGAATTTGAAATCGTTTAATTATGTTTAAAATTAGTTCTCCTGTGTTTTACAGCGCAATATTTGTATTTCCGAGGTGGTGCCTGTCCCTAGCCCATATTTATGCAACAAGATCGGCGCTGAAATTTCGTTTCACTACCCCTTTAAAGGTGTATCCACACGACGGACCAAATCGCCGTTCTGGTCCGCGGGCCGCGCATCACGTGATCTTACGTCACCGGTTTTCGAGGTCCGCCGGTGGTCCGCGGCCCGCGCTTCTGAGAAATGCCAAGCGACTTTTCTCGCCCGGACCTTGGCGGCGGACCGCGGCGTTTTTAGTATAATTGAAGCGCTAAGTCTGGCAACAAGCTGACTTTTGTTGTTTGGATTGGAATCCAAATCCAACGTCGTTTTCTTTTGGCGCCAACTGTTGAAGACGAAGAAGACGAACCTTTTGTTGTGCGACGGTGCAACTTTTTACTTCATCGGGCTCGTGGAGCAATTCCCCGCTCTGTGGGACAATAGTCGCGACGACTACTCAAATAATCATCTAAAGATTTCCCTATGCCTTTTTCGGTTCACTTAAGTCCTCCTCGTCCTCACTAGTCAACGCCAGGGCCACCGCGGCCAAACGTCTCTTTCGTTCAACCTCCATCTTGGCTCCTTACAAATAGCCTCAAAGCAGCTAGCTGCTTGCGTTTGGCGGAGCTGTGAGGTCGAGGGTTAGACCGGCCCGTTGACTCTATTGTCTGCTCTTTTGGTCCGCCGTGTGGATGCTCATTGCAGCCGGGCGGTCCGCGGGCCGGGCATCACGTGATCAATCGGTCCGCGGCCCGGTCCGTCGTGTGGATACACCTTAAGGAAGCCTACATCCTGTCTTTACACGAATTTGCGCTGATATATAGAGCGTGCTTTTCATGTAAATCTGTTATGATTTTAAAAATAAATTCTGAAAGCCGTGGATTATTTCAGAGCTACTAGTCAATATTGACAAAAAGATAGGTTGTAAAAGTGATTCCTGAAAACAAGGAAGCTCGATGATCTTAAGGCATTGAAAGTATACCGTAATAAACTTACAAAAGAACTCTAGAGTGCTATACTCTCATACGTAGCGTGCAGCGCTGTCAAAGCTACTGGCGCGAGCATGGGGCTTGCTCCCTTTGATAATTTGCAGGCGTTCTCGCGCAAAAAAAAAAAAAAACAGAGATGGAGCCACGCGCTCGCGCCAGTAGCTTTGACAGCTTTGTACGCTAAGTATGAAATAGAATATAAAGAAAAGTACTTCAACAACTTGTTTTCATCATAAACAAAGCAAACAGACATCACATGGAAAAAGATTAATAATAACTTAACTCATTCATTTGAAGTAAAACAAATCGATAAAATCTACGTAGGTAATGCAACAGTTAGCGAATGGCTTTAATGATTATTTTGTGAACCTGCCGAAAGAAAATCCCGATGAAAAGGCATGCTCATATATTGAAAAGAAGAATGAGCATTCCATCTTTCTTGAGCCATTTGTAGATTGTAGATACGGAAGTGACGCTAGCGTTCTTATCACTAAATATGTGCAAGTTGTGACGCTGACGATATTATTCAAAGAAGCCCAATAAAACATGTTTTAGATCTGGTATCTTTCTGCTTGGCGTATATCTTTAATCTGCGCCTAAAATGAGGGGTCTTCCCTAAAAAAATGCAGATTTCTGGGGTAACTATTGTTTATAAAAAAAGGGCGATAAGTACGACATCGGAAACTATAGGCCAATTTCTATCTTGCTGGATTTTTTTAAGGGCTTCGAAAAAATCTTGCTTCGAAAAAATCTTCGCCAGTCATTAAGACTGACGAAGTTTGCAGACAAAAATTATATAATCACTCCGTCGCAGATTGGGTTTTGTAAGGGTCAATTTACAGAACTTGCTCTCCTAGAGCAAAAAAAAAACATTTTGAGAAATTGTGAGTATAAAGGAATTACATTTGGCATTTTTATTGATTACACTAAAGCCTTTGATTATTTAAATCGTAGCCTCCTGATAAAACAAAACTAGAAAAACATGGGTTTTGTGGAAACGCGTCAGCTCTTATTTCGTTTTACATTGCCCATCGTAAACAGCACCTTTCATGTTAACAGTGACACTTCAGACATTAAACCAATCGCATCCGGGGTTCCACAAGGCAGCATTCGAGGTCCTTTCTTGTTCAATCTATACATTGACGACATTGTGAACGCCAATAAAAATATAAGATATATCATTTACGCTGACGATAGGAGTTTAATGTTTTACAGGTGACTGCCGTCTTGAACTAGTTAATAGGGCTAATCAAACTCTCCTCGATATCTGAGCCTATCCAACGCGTTAAAGGTAAATGTGAACAAAAGCAAGACTGTTTTGTTTCAACCCAAAAATAGAAATTCTTCTATCACAACAGATGTCGTGTTGGGTTTGACAAATACAGAGGTTTCGACTAGCTTTAAGACCCTTGGTGTTATATTTACGGAACGAATGACATGGGATGACCACGTAAATTTTATTCTGGTAAAGTTGTCACGGGTTGTTGGCATATTATACCTTTATTGCTCTATTCTGCCAGCAAGTGTAAAAAGAATTATCTAGAATTTATTATTTCTTTCGCGTGTTCTCTATTGCCATCTTGTCTGGGGAAATACTGGAAATGCAAATGTAAATAAAACAGATGCGCTTCAAAAAAGAAAATATTACGAACTATAAGGAATGTTCCATATGATTACCTTGGCAAATCTCTTTTCGAAAGTTTAAATATATTATTGTTGAATTAACAGCGCAAATACGACAAGGAAGGAAAGACAAGGAAGACAGGATAGAGCGCAGAACTAACAACTGACGTTTAATGAAAAGGAGAAAAAAGGAAAAAGAACCCAAGAATGCTTTTAAGACATGCATAATAAAAACCCGCAAAAACATATGCTATAGCTTGAGTTGCCTGAAGAAGAATTGCTCAGGATACCAAGCTTTAAGTTGCTCGCTTAAATGACTTGTTGAAAACGATTGAGTCCTGGGCCGACGTGAATAGAAACTCCGGTAGAAAAAAGAAAGAGGAAGTTTACGTTTAAAATATTCACAGATGCTAAGGATCGTTAAAGATCGCGACTTAAAAAGTAAAGTTCTTTTGGTGACAAGGCCATGGGCGGCGCGCTTACGCAGGCATCCCCACTGGACAGAATAACCTGTGCCTCGTAGAGCTCGCGAGTTCGTCGTTCCCCGAAACGTTTCAGGATTTTTGTTTTCCTGAACAAGGCGGAGCACTGGCAGTCCCTGACCTGCATGGCAAAGGGGCCTGCTGGTGACGACTTTAGTGACATGGCATGTCCTCTCAGACGATCCTTGACACACCTTCCTGTCTGACCCACATACACTTTCCCACAAGTAAACGGTATTTCGTGAGTCATGTTCTCTATATCCCTAAATAAGTGTATTTTTTTTGCGATAATTATTTTTTATATTATCGAATTGTTAGAGTTGAATTTGCCCCGTACATATTTTGAATTGTTGATTTGATTCATTTAGTTCTTTTTGTTTTGATCAATATGCTTTTTTTGTTTATTTTGAGCTCTTTGCTGCCACTGCTGTTGACTGTAGAACCCGTCAAACTGCTTTTATGCACCTTCTGTTGTCGGTCTCCTTCCATTACGGATGTATTGTGATGAAAAATATGGTAGACTTATTATATAAAGGAGGCGCTGATGCCTTCGATAATGCACGAGCCACGTTCGAATGCTAGCGAAAGCACAATAAAATTAACAAAAAAATGTACCGCTCGTGGACTTTGCGTCCTACCGAAACTCCAAGAATGCAGTAATATATGCTGTTCTCTTCAAGTTTTCATTCATACAGCCTTTCATCAACATGAGTGAGCGTAAGAACGGACAATCGAAATGCGACGTACAAATTTTCGATTTTGCTCGCGAGGGGCGGGGCGCTGCTCAAGACTTGACAGCTACAGGCCTAAGCAGGCGACTCATAAACCACGTGAACCCGATCCAGAAGTTGGGAAGACCTTTTCCACAAGGGCGCCGCCATCTTGAATTGACGTCACTTCCAGTATGGGCGAAAACGTAACTTTGCCGTTGCCACGCCAATAGAAGACATTTAGGATATAAGCCTAACCGTCACACATTCTCGTTTTGGCTCGCCTCTATTTTTTTACTAGTTACAGGTTGAAACGTTTTACTTTTTTTTCGTCGCCCATACTGGAAGTGACGACAATTCAAAATGGCGGCGCCCTTGTGGAAAATGTCTATAGGCTCTCATAGTCATGCAAAGCGACGCGACCGCCACGTGGCGGCAAATCCGGAACTTCCCGGATCAGGAGCCGTCGAGGGAGAAGCATCGTCCGCCGTCCCCGCTTCCCGGACCAATGAGGAGCCGGCGGTGTTCCCGCGTCCTCCGCCGCCTCTCCCGGCTCTCCCCCATCTGCATTGGGGAAGCGAGGAACGCACTTCCCTCGAAGGAGGGAGGTCGGGGACTGGCGATGGAATCGGGAGACGTCTGGTGGCGGGAGCGTTGCGGGCTTGTATTTGTAGATCGGTCGCTAATTCGGCGCGATAGCGGGGATTACGACGCGCTCGCCCTTTCCTCGGCACCGTTCCATGCGTCGGATTCGGCTGCAGGGGATTAGCGTGCCTCCTGCTGCTGTATGGACGCCGCCCCGGCTACGGCTTTGGCTGTCGGCTTGGTTGTCGGCCGCCGGCTCGAATGCCGCGCGACCGGACGGGGAAAAGGTGCCATTCTTGGTCTTCGCTTGAATATTGAAGCTGCTGGCGGTTCCTTCATTTGGCTTCATTATTTCGTGTTTTTTTTTTCTTCTCTGCCTTAGCTTGCTTTTTGTGTTTGGGCTAGTTCCTTTTTTTTTTTTCCCCACAGAGAGTTTCTGTTACTTACGTTGAGATTCTTTAATTGTTGTTTTGGAAGCCGTTAGCCGACTGCCCTTGCGGAAAGAGGCCTGGCTGAGATCCCACTTCTCGGGTATTTTATTCACTGTTTTTTTAAGCTCTTTTTGTTTTATATATCCGCGTACTAAGCGAAATTTGTTTGCAATCCTGATTTTTGATTAGAAACTTTGGTTATCAAAGAAGAAAGCTATCTGTTTTCGAGATCAGAGATGTCCTTCCCGATATACGCAAAACTCTCCGCGTCGCACTAGACCTCTTCTTCTTTTTTTTATCCTTTAAAATATTGGCCATCTTTCCTTTGACATCCGTCTCTCTTTCACTGGTGCTTCTTTTTTATATTTTGTTAAAAAAACACAAAAAAATGTACTCCTGACATAGAACAACCTCTCGCGCGAGAATTCATATCCCATTTTCCCCGTTCCCGAATGTATTATTCAATGGCTTCGTCCATCTGACTTCACGCGTCCAGTGTCCATCTGCTTATCCATCCATCCACATCTTGTTCCTCATTTGTTTCCCTACTTTATTTCCCCAAAACGCCGCTCCTTCCCGACTTTCTCCCTACAGTTTTCTGCACCGCTAGGGAAATACAAACGCCCAAAAGCCAAGATAGGGATCTGAGGGGGAGATGGGGAAAGAGAGAGCGTGAAAAACGTTTCTTCCGTCGGCGTCGGACAAGCGAAGAAGACCCCGGCCTCGAAGGAGACAAATCTGTTCCTGACAGGACGGGGACATTTTCTCCTGTCTTGTCCGCGCGAAGTGGACATTCAATTTGGGACACTCTTTTCCCCTGCAGCCCGATATTTATTCGCTCCGCTTTTTCTTTTTTTTTTCCCCCGTTTTCTTCCGGCACTATTTTGCGTTCTGTATCATTCCCTTGTTTGCTTGTATCAAATGGTCGTCGCATGCCAGCCGCAAGTGTTTTGATACCGGAAAAAATAGACAGTGTACTTTTTATTAATTTTTTTTATGAGAATACGAATGAACCTTATGGAAAACAGCTTTTGTGATCTGTGCTGTTTTTTTTTTTTTTAATTTCTCGTTGGAAAATAAAGACAATCGTTTTACTAACGTTTCTGACGCGGGTTGAGATTCCAACGACTCTTTGTGACAAGGGTTCAGATGCTAACGACTGTTTTAGCCCAAGCGTCAATTTTGTGAGCCTTTGTTCACCTCAGCCATTTTCTTGCCGTTTTGTGCAATTTTGCTTTCTTTTACACTTCTTTTTTGTATTCGTACTACAAACGTTTATCCGAATGCAGCTCCTCCGGGATATTTCGTGCCAAAGGTATTTCATTCGAGTAGGTTTCCTTACAAAATGTTTTAACTCAAGAACGTTTCATGCCATAGCATTTACTACAATATTTTCCCCAACGTGTTTAACCTTAAAATGTGTTTGGAGTAAAAAGTCACGTAGTGAAACGTCTTGGGGGAAAATAATTTTGGTATGCACTATATGGGATGAAGCGTTTTAAAGGGGTACTACGGCGTCCTCTTCATAGTCCCCGATTTACCTGAAAATTTGCTTAACACACGAAAAAAACATCGCTGAAATAATAACCCAACCATTGGGCCAAATATGTTTTTTATCGCTGAAATACTGAATTTACGGTTTTGTCCCTCACCGTGTTTTTCAAAGTAGAAGTCTCCACTGGCAACAACGAAAAAGTGATGTCGGCAGAAGGCAGGGATTCACTCTTTGAACTGCAGACTTTGTTCCCAACTGATTCCAAGCAGTTTCACGTTGTCAAATGAACGCTTTAGAAGCTCTCTCCTGGACCCGAGCAGCATCACGAAAGAAATGCTCGGTATAGTCCATTTGTAGACTACCCGCTCAACCTGCAAGCCTGCCTGCCATTGACGTCACGGCACTGAAAAGCGCGGGTATATTTAAATCTTGGTTTTGGCATAATTTTCACTTGGCGATTTCAAAACAACTATTCTGCATTTAGCGATACCAAATAGTATACCGGAAAGGGTGAATTTCGATGATTCTGAAAATAGAGTTTGTTAAAAGTACCTCCAAAACTCCCGATAGCACCGCCGCTTTGAGCGTGGGCTGGGGCTGTACAGGAACCCTGAGTTCCCTCATTTCCCCTAACATTCGGATATGAATGAGCCTCGTGGAAGCCTGCTTTTGTGATCCCTACCAAATGATGCACGTTATAGAGTCCGAGATATCCGCCGTACTTCTCTCGCCAGAATGGCCCAGCAGAAGAAACCCTAAACATACTAACACGCCGCTTTCCAAATTTCTATTTATCAAACTTGATTTATAATAAACTTAAACTTTTCGAGATTTGACGATGCGCTTCCGTTCTGCTGGAAGTGAGAAATCTATCGCAGGAATTCAGGCAATGAAGAGTGAGACGTCGCTGTAAAAACAAACGTATTAAAATAAATAGGGCACATAAAGGGAAAAAATATACCTTGCACGTAGATGAGGACCGAGGTCACTTTTTCTTTTCAAACATGACTGTGTGGAGATTTCAAACATGATCTAGCTGGAAATGCGCACCATTTATTAGGAATAAAAAGAAAAGTCATTTTACACGCGTGTGCATATTTTGGGGCAAGCGTAGGGGCCGGAAACACGCTGGGCACTGTGCCCACGATGAGCCGTAGGAGGCTATACGTAGGGGCCTACATCGCCCACTCCTCAATAACGCCGAAACGTGTTTTTAAACTTTCCACAACATAGAATTGCGCAAGTAACAGCTCTACAGTCTATTCTAAACGTTCTGTAGGACCTTTTTTTAAAAATAAATTATGTGTTGAGAGTCTCGAAGCTGCTCTTATCCGTTCCCATTGAGTGTCCGTCGTCCAAGTGCAACGAAACGCAACCATCCTGGATAAAATAAAATGCAACCTGCGACTGATGATGCACAAAACGGAGGCACCTATAAGCCGCGGCTAATTTAAAACAGAGTCCACAGGCAGTTTGAGCGGTGTTTCTTCATCGCATCGCGGTCCTGTGAACACTGATCAACTGCTGGCAGACATACGTACGAAGGAAACGTGCTTTGAAAACACACACACACACAAGCCACTTAAACCGTGTGTGTGTTTTGTTTTTGTTTTGTTATGATGTATAAACAGCGCATCTGTGACTTTAGGATTCCTTTCGCTCCTTCTGCACCTGGGTAAGCGAGCTGATCTTTTTTGGTTTCAGTATATTTTCATTATTACTGCATAACTGCAGTACAGGGGAGGGGAGAGTAAATAGTTTTTTTTTTCTGATCACATGCGCCGGTGGCCTCTGTAAGCACTTTTATCTGTTTTTTTTTTATTGCTTTTAGAATTACAGTGCCTTTACCTATATAAGCAGCATACATGAGTCCTTCCGCTTCCGGTTTGTTCGAGATAACGTGGTCTTCCCTTCACCACATCTTTTATAAATGTTTTTTTTATTGTAAGTTTTTGTGGTTTCTTGTTTCGATGCCGAAAATCCACCCACTGAGCAACTGACATTGTAAGTTAAAGTTTAGCTAAAAACGTTCTTGAAAACAACTAAATAAACGAGCTAAGGTGAATTCTAGAGTGTTTTTATCCCGTGATTCTGAATATCATGTTCGTTTTGCCCGAAGATGTAAGTAATCACGGCAAAACCCGAAAAACCTCCGACCAGTCGCGACGTGATCAAAGGATCTTTCGGCCTCCAAGCGCGTGTCGCTTGTATGGGCAGCGCGTGCAATTGCAAGCTGTCACCAGTCGTGATGCCTATTTCTGACCTTTTTGAGAATAGCGAGAGTGCGCGTGCATGGCTTTGATACGCGCTGAAGATGCGCCAGAGCGGAGATTCCAAAAACGCTGCATATGATATGGCGTAACGCTTCGGGATGAGGGGCTTCCGTTGTGTTTTGAAGATGATTTTCTGCAGCCTACGTGCACCGAACTGAAAAAAATAGTCTCGGCATTCGTGATCCTGGAGGTCAAATGAAGACGACTTGAGTATTTTTACTCGAATACAAAACCGCTTCAGTTCCCTTTAAAGGCCGGTACACACACCCGCGACTGCTTTCGTCGGTGTGCCATAAAACAGGCTAAAATATCTTACGACGAGAGAATATACTGGAGCCATCTATCCGGTAGACGTCGTAACATTTGGCATTTTCATATACGTATTTCTTTTCTTTTCTCGCAGTAGTCCTTTTTCTTTCTTTTTTTCTATTTTGACTCAAAAAACTTTTGTGATGTTCTAATAAATGACCATTTTTCATAGATGGTACATACATTTGATCAAGCGAATACGGCAAAAATTCGCTCTAGTGATATGCAGTTCCAGGGTCACCTAACGGGTGGCGCCAGCGTTCCCGTGTGTCCTCTTGTCGTAAGAGATCGCAAGAACCCGGTCGTAAGCAAAAGCAAATCTGTGTGCGGGCCTTTGCTCCCTGAAACACAAAGCCGAGGTTGGCAAATAAATGCAACAACGCTACACTTTTCGCTCAGCGCTTTGCGTAAGTGCAAAGCCACAACAGCGTCGAAGGAGGCAACACTTACTGGCAGCGTTCAAGTGTCGTCAGATAGATGGCGCTGGCAACCCCTCAAGAGGGGGCTAACGAGGTTAAGCGGAAGAAGGAGTAGTTGCACTTCCGGCCCCAACACGTGTCGTCTGCCAATTACGGGAGTCCGGCCGCTGGGGATTCTGCCAGCGGCAAATGAGCGCTCCTCTCGCCTCCTTGCGGACGCATTCGTCTCAATTGCCAGCTCCCGGGCGTTGATTCGTCCCGTGTGACCCCCGCGATGCCGCTCGGCTGAACTGTCCTCGGGCAGCGAACCACGTGACCTGTTTTTGCCCCCTTTGTACCCCCCTCTGGCTTCAAAAAAAACTCAAGCTGCCGAGACGTGGCGCCATCTCTCGGCAGATCTCGGAAACACGGTTCTGAACATCTGGAGAGAATATTTCCAGTTTTACGAAGGTTGGTGGCGCCATCTATTAAAAAGCTGCGAAAGCAAACGCAAACGGGTGAAATCTTTCGCTTTTGTAGTGTCCGGGTTTCCTTCGAGGATGTTCGGGGCGCCGCATTCAGAGAGAATGTGCAGTTACACAAGAGTCAATGACATGTTGAGCCCAAAGGAAACTCCTCTCAGCTCTTTCTTCTTTAGCACAGCAATTGATTAGGGTACTGTCATGGTTCACGAGCAATCAACTTACAATCAACCTTAAGAAATCTAAGTATACAGTGTTTCATCCCGAGAAAAAGGCGAATAATTACAACGAGATAGTTGTACAGTTAGATAATACGAAATCACAACATGTTACTTGTTATAAATATTTAGGTGTTCTGTATGATTCTGATATGCGCTGGAAAAGCCAAATTAAGTACATGTGTTCGAAAATTGCATATGGTTGTTATACATTATTAAAGGCACGCGAATGTTTTGATTTATTCATTTGGCATTCGTCCACAGTCAGCTGGTTTATTGTATTGAATCCTGGGGTAATACTTACGCTACATACTTAGATCCGGTAACTCGCTTGCAAAAACGGCCGATACGATTTATAACATTTTCAAGAAACACTAACCCTAGTAGACCTCGCTTCTAATCGGTAAACGTGTTGCCATTCAGTTGTATCTACAAATTAAAGATAGCTCAAACAGTTCGTGAAATCATAGAGTCTGATGAACCCCTTTCTTTGAATTTATTTCGATCTCCCAGGAGAAAAACAAGGGCTGCAGCGAATTATATGTTAAATTTACCGCCATGCCATAATGCATATGGACAAAGGCTGATAGAATTTTGTGGTGCTCTAGTTTGGAATGAGATACCTATTATTATAAAGTTGGAAAACAACTTTCTGCCCTCCTTAAAAAGATTCTTTCGCGATTATGATATACAGTTACGCTAATTACTTTCTGGAACGTGATTTCGTTTTTTTTTTTTTTGCGCATTGTATGAGTCCATTGCATTCTGCCGCTTTTTAAACTTATGTTACGATTGGGCCCCGGACTAGCCTTAACGTCTATGGGTCCAAACAGTTTTTGTGTATTTTGAAAACAAATTTGGAAATAAAGCATTGAATGATTGAATGAAAGAAAAAAAGAAACGCTGGAGAGCAGGCGACCTCTTTTCCAGCGTTCGCTGCGCTGAAATGGAACGGGGTGGGAAGAGCTTCCCCTCGACTTTTAGCCTGTCACTAGGTTTTAATGAGTGCCTCGCCAACAGTGATGTTAAGAAACCCGACAAAAAGAGAAAGGTAACTTACTGAATACCTACTTGCCAAAATATGTAAGTAGCTTTCAAGTTGCTTTTATTGTGATGTGTACCGAGTAAAGTGCAAAACCTTCGCGTTGTAACTACATCACTACCGATAAGACTCGTGAAACACGTAACCATAACTTGATGAGGAAGCTCCGGAGCCTATAGAAGAGAAGATTAGCATAGCTTTATGAAATACCCGAAAATGTAGGCATCGAAAGAATCTGGAAAGGATGGGTACTCACGTATCCTAGGCACGTACCTGATTCATTTGAGAGTTTTTTTTTAACAAAACGGCTCATGATACCTTTTGTAATTATTTCCTGAAAATGTCAAAAACTGGACTAGTTGGTGCTGATTAGTTCAAAAACAAGCCCCCCCCCCCCCCCCCCCCCGAAAAAAAAAAATAAAAAAAAACAGGAATTAAGGGAATACACGTCCGACATACGGACGTCTGCTTTACGGGTCCTCACTGCAGATTCCAATCAGGCATGTAGAATTTGATAAGGCATACAAACGTGCCAACAAAAACGTCACCAATAAAAACAAATATATATATATATATATATATTTTATAAAGTTTAGGGTTGCCAGAATTCCGCTTAAGATGGCGGTACCCGCCTAACCAAACTTCGTTGCACGATCGGTATGGAGCGTGAAAACGTTTTTAAAAGAAGTCCGAGGGAGTTGGGTTTAGCTAGACTACCTTTAAAGAGGGGGGCGTAAAAAGTCAATAAAACAAATTTTCTTACTAAGCGCAGCACTTGCGGTACCATCTGTGTCACTCCTACAACAAAGAACAGAATTTCTTTTTTTCGTTGCGTGCGCTACTCATTTAAAATTACGAAACGCAACTAAAGTTTGTGGCATCGCTTAATTTTTACTCCGTCTTCCAAATCACACAGCCACTGAAAGGTTTAAATCTCCGCGCAGAGCTTCCCGTTGGGTTCCCTCTTCAGCGCCGGGGCAGCGAGCACTCTGCTGGAGCGAGAATTCATCCCGCTAGAGCTCGCAAACTCCGACTCCGTTTTTTCACCGGAGGTATTTGCCTCGAATCTGAATATCTTTCAAGTTTCTATTCGACCACGCCGGGACGCCTGAACCAGTTCGCATCGCAGGTGTTCGCGGCTGTCGGTCGATTTCAGGCGAACAAGAAAACGCAATTGTATAAACGCCCGCTTTTCTCAATAGGTCACGATAGCATCCGAGACGGGATGGTTTTGTGTACTTTAGGGTAGATGGCGCCACCTACACTGTATCGAATAAAAAAATGAAAGCCGTTTACAAATCCCTGTAACGCCGAATTGGAGCGCAGCTCTTGAGGAGGAGGAGGGAAGGGTACTGAAGGGGGTCACGTCACCTGCGGCGGGGTCACGTGATCTCGGGGGAGGGGGGGGTCACGTGACCTGGGGGGGGGTCACGTGACCCCCCCCCCCCCCCCCGGTTACGCCGACGCCGCTCAGGCTGGAAACGGGCCCCTAAGAGCTGCGCTCTAAAATATCTACTATACGGTACCTATCGAACAGACCTAATATTACCTACTAGGAAAATGTTTACTGACTGGAGTATTCGCGGTGGTATACAAGGCGTTTGGCGCATATTTTCGACTTTAGACGACAGTATACATACACCGTTAATGCTCAGAAATCCCCAGCCCAGAGTGAGATCTCCACATCCTGGCACGCGCGTCTTCGTCGCTTCCAAAAACGAGCAAATCACGCTCCATACACACGAACTCTCAAAATGGAACCGGCCAGAGGCCCTTTTTCGACAGGTCTATACAACTTGGCTATGAACTGAACAGAACAGAGTGGAAGACACCCCAAAGCGCTAATCGCAAGTGATGTTTAATAACAAAAAAAAAGAAAAACACATACATCCTGATATCAAAAATACGCGCGATCTATACTCCGTCTCACTAGTTGCATGCAGTACAGCCGAAGGCAACGCCGGGCAAGGGGAGAAAGGGCAATCTCTAGGAAGGCCGGGGAGGTAGACAGAAACTTCCCGTTTTCTGTAACCCATTTGTAGTGCTCTCTCTTCCTCCTTCGCCCTGCATTTCTCTCCTCTCTCTTTCTCGCTCATCCTCCATTGCCCTCCTCTCCCGTCCCGCCTTCCTGGTGCTCGCTCTTTCTCTTTTCGCCTGGCGTTGCCTTGCCTGCACTGCACACAACTTGGGACACGACGTAAAAACAAGGTGCTTCATCAGTCTACGTCTTATCACACGAACGATTGGCGATGAAGCGATTTCAAATATGCACCTCAAAGCAAACCAAAGTTATCGAGGGGCGCCGATATTTTAAATCGTTTGAGGGGTGAAAATTAGTGTGATACGATGCAGATTGGCGAATCCTTGTCTAGGTCACATGTCTTTTAAACATCGCTGTTATGTTTTTTTTTTTGTGTATTAAATTTTTGTTGCAAGACGCGTGCTGTGGTGTTTTTTCGTCCTTTAACTTGTATTTCGTCTTTTTAGCGTTTTTATCTTAAAGACCTTTCCAAACATCGCTTTCTGCGCGCTTCCATCTTTGTCTGCTTGGCTGTGGAACGTCTTCTAATCGTGCGTTGTAGCTCTGTTGTGCGGTATATCAGACGTATGCGTCCACAACCCTGTGACTCAGCATTTTTTGCGAATACGCTGCGGAAGTGGACCATTTCGGGAGAAGTGTTTGCTTTTACTGGCGCTAAGATAAAGAAAGTAAAGGCAATACGACACAGATTATGGTGACGTAAAAATGTTTATATGGATTTTTTTTTTTTATGTGTACGTGTCTGTCTCAAGAACACCGCGAACCCCATTTCGCAGCGCGCCGAGGTTTTCAGTCCCACCTAGGTTTCCGGCATGCCTCCGGACAATGCAGAAAAGACGCCTCCACCCGGAAGCGTGCTTTCCCGCATTGCTCCGGACCGTTAGGAGAAAGCGCTTCATACTAACCAAGGGTGCTCTAAGAACTTTGAATACTTCGGCGTCGCGGCATAAATAAATACTTTGTGAGATGAGATGAACTTTAGTGATCAGCCCCCGATTGTGAATTTATACCTTCGCAATCAAGTTGATTAGGCGCTCTTTTTGCTTGTTTTTAAAAGCTACTTCGTCCAATATATCATTTCTTTTTTTTCTAGGCTCAGTTAGATTCCTAGAATAAAAAATCTAATTGTTTTTATTTGAGGTTTCCACGTATAGACCCGTAGAAATTTGGTACCACACATTTATTTCGAGGTTTTGTTTAACAAAAATAAGAAAAAGAGCTCCAAAGTGGCGGTAGCGAAGGGAATTCGGTGTGACGATGGCGGGAATGTCAGCGCCATCCCTCGCGGTGGTCTGGGCAAGATGCCAGGCGGCCTCGTGTGGGCACATCTGCAAAGCAGCTCTAGTCGCCGGCTCCAAGAATACCCAAAAAGCTAAAACTGCAAAACAAAACAAAAAAACTTTCAGCTTTTCCCCTCTGGTGAGGAACGAAGACCAGCGAAGCTGTACTATGGTGGGACGACCTCAAGGATGACTTTTTATACGACCTCAAGGGCGATGTCTAGGACGACCTCAAGGATGACTTCTAGAATGGCCTCAGGGACGGCCTCAAGGACCACGTCGAGGACGACCTCAAGGATGACTTCTAGAATGACCTCAGGGACGACCTCAAGAGCGATGTCTAGGAAGACCTCAAGGATGACTTCTAGAATGACCTCAGTGACGACCTCAAGGACGACTTCTAGGACGACCTCAATGTTGACTTTTAGGAGTACCTCGAGGACAACCTCTCGGACAACATCAAGGACGACCTCAAGGACTACCTCAAAAACGACTTCTAGGACGACATCTAGGACGACGCCTAAAGGAATTCAGCCTTTCCACTCTAGCAAAAACCAGAGTGGAAAGGCTGGAAAGGTTGCCATCTACGAGCGAGACCGGCAAACCGGTTATCTGGTTGTTGCCGTCGCTCATAGATGGCGGTAGCTGTCCAGAGTTTTGTGTCGACATTTGTTTGTGGGGGACACTATCCTGGGGAAACTAGCCCTTAACAGCTCCGCTGTAAAAACATAGTCCAGTGTGGCTGTAGCGGCAGCCCGTTAGGGAGCCTTGAATGGCATCTTTGACATTGGTTTAGTAAGACTCCAGGCGCCGCCTGTGTGGCAGTACATCGTGGTGGTTGCCATGTCCCGCTAACCCGATATCAGTCGTTGGCGTTGGATCGAACTCTGGGCGGAGTTGAGCTTTAAAGCTCGTCGTCTAAACGTCGTCATTTACGTTCTTCGTAAAAGAGAAAGACGATTGAAACGGAGACCAAACGGAACAGACGCACTTTCGTCTTTTGTTTTTCAACTTGGTTGCCCTTTTTGTTTTTATTGAAAGACTCGATTCCGAAACTGGGCGTGTGTCTTTCACGATGAGGCAAGCCACGACTGATTGTATACAGGCAAGAAACAGGAGAGAGAAGAAAAAAAAACACACATACAGACAACATAGAAGAACCCATTTCTAGAAAAAAGAAAAACGGGAGGTATGCATAATAAATAAGAAAGGAGCTTGTGCAGTGTTGGCAGGCGCATCTTAGGAGACCCTATGCCCTTCCTCCGAATGGTCGCTACTCGACCAATGAGAGAAGGGTTCAAGGTTGCCAGCAGAGCACGCAGCAAGGACACGGTTACTGGTCACAGCGGCTAAAAGTCTCGTTGTTGTCCCATCGAGGCCACGTTGATTGACTACACTAACCGTGACGTCATGAAGCACAGGAGCTACGCACGCGCTTGCGTCACAAGAACCTCGTGTTTCGCTTACAGCAACGTCCTCTGACGTCTTGTCTACGTCGCAACAACGTGTCATGTGTTGGAACAACATCGGAACATCTGCACCATAACTACGTCATAGAGCCACATCATGAATGCGCCACGGCTACGTCTTCCGAATAACGCAAGCGCTGGGTTGGCAGCTACGTCATTAACGGTACAGAAACATAGTATTCGCTTTGTAACATTGTCATTTGAGTGACGAAGATGGTGTAATTTGTATGCATGTTGCGTTTGAAAGTTCCCGATTGTAGGCGCTGCGTTGAAATTACTCCAGAACGTTGTATCCGTTTCAATTCCCAATGTGTCCCCAATGCACGAGATATACACAAAAGGTCGAGTGTGCAAAAGGCTGTCCGATGTTATGTCGAACCTCCTGCTTGGTTAACACTATAGATATATTAAAGTTTGATGGTACACAAGACAGGCAGTCGTCGGCAGTATTTTTTACAGGCTCACATAACTCATTACGACGCAGCGCTTTCGTATCCTGAAAACCTTGGTCGGTTTTCTGAAGCTTGTTCATTAAATTGTAATACAGCATTGACCAATTAACTTACGTATGCCAGTATAGTAGCCATGACGAAGCCATGACGTAAGTAAGACGTATCTTGGACAAGTGCCACGCTGTTGCCAGGTGCGAAGCGGGCGTGAATTCTACATTATTTTACCGTCAAAAGAAAGTTGGCAACATAACGGAAACCTTGCTTGGTTCAAAGTCACAGCCTGTACATTTTATGCTAAATAAAACGACAAACATTGGGGTTTCGTTTACGGAGTTGCATACCCATTTTGGGGGCGTAATATTTCGAGGTAAATATAATCTCAGGGTGCAGTCGCATATTTTCAAAGTAAGCGTGATCATAGGCCCAGCTCGACAGTTGAACCAGATGCCCTCGATCGTTGGTTCTAGCTCCGCTGCCACCACGAGCGATTCTGGATAATTTTTTTGATATTCTAGCGTGTAGCAGAGCGAGCCTGGTTTCTTCCTCACGTCCAACGGTTCGCCTGATTACCGTGATCAACACCGGTGCCAGGACTTCGGTAAGCTTGTACACCGGAATTAATGAATGCACCGCGTTGTGACTGTTTATGTCTTCCAACCTGTCCTTTTATTTCAACGCTGCGCTTTTTTTTTCTTTTAATACACAAATTAACTCGGCGGTTATTTTTTCTTTTGTTTTTTATAATCACGGTGATTATTACGTTTTCGCTGTTTTACTCCAGAGATAGCCCCCATTGAATCCGTAGGTTTGTGTTCAAACCTTTCGTCATGCCAGGCATCTGTTTTGAGTATTTTACACGAATGTAAGGTAGTACCAGACATTTGTCTGATTCCCCCAATTTTTTTTTGTAATACAATATTTTCTGTCAAAAAGAACACGTTCACCAAAGTTAACGTAACATTTGTTTGTTCCGAATGGTGTTCCTAGCCAAATATGGTCAGCCTATACCAAAAAGGCTTGCCATTCGAAGCATAAGCACGAATAATTCGAGCTCAGCTGTCTTCTTGGGGTTTGTTATACCGACACAAAGAAAATCGGAAGCAAGGATTAATTTTGTGTGTGAACGTAGTGTTTATGGCAAACCTTGGCGGGCATAAAAAAAATATGTCGCGTTCTATAGCGTGCATTTCGATAGAAAAATGTCCGCGACAAAATAGTTGTTGCATCAGAAGAAGAGCGAGATGTCGATACCGGTACCGGTACCGGTAGGTACCGGTCGATGGCTTTCCTAAAGAAAAGCAGCTAAACCGGTCAGAGGTACTCAGAAGAAGAAAAAAAAAAAGGAAAGCTAGCATATGCTATTTTCGCTTTCGTTCGATCAATTATCAGCAAAGTTCGTTGCTCTTTGCCGATGTTTGGATCACAAAGCACTCGAGAAGAAAACAACACAAACAATAAACGAGTCATGCAATTCGACAAATAAACGGACAGCGGTGTCCCCGAAAACGTTGACATCCACTCATATAGGTTGTTTTTTTTTCTTGAGCTGTCCATTCACTTCTAAACGCGCAAGCCAAAATCGTGGCTTGCGCCCTCCTCCCCCCCAAAAAAGAGCAACAACAACAACATCAACAACAACGAACACAAAAACACGAAAAACCCTCGTGGTATAGAAGGTAGCCAATCGAAATGTCCTCCTGGTCTTCGACGGGCTACAAGAAAGTTGATGCCACTCCTTACAGGTGACACCAGACGGGGACGCTGCCGTCGTGCCTACGGTGCCTGAAACGCGTTTCTGACTGGCGTGCTGACCACGTCCAAAAAAAAAAAAAAAGTGGTCCCTCTATTTACGCTTGATGACGTCAAGAAGCGTCCCGCTTTCGCCGGGAGCGATCCTGGCGGCGTCGCAGCAGCGGTTGTGGATGTAGCAGACGCCTGTTCCACTGCAGGTCGCCCCCCAGTCTGACAGTCTACGGAAGCTTGGGCAGCCAGGAGTTGGGACGCAGCGACGACAGCGCCACTCGCGTTCTCTCGCGCATTTTTTCCAAAACTACTCCCCCCAACCATCAGGATCGCGACGTCCGACAACATAACCTCTGGCTTCAGTGACGTCATTGCTTGCCAATTCGGGACCAGATTCGATGCATGGGCAGAATAGGACGCTAAACACGCCAGTCAGAGACGCGTTGAAGGCACCGCACTAAGACGGTCGCGTACCCGGACGTTCTTGCTGGCGATGTCCCTGCTGTCGGTGCTTCGGTCATTTCTGCTGCGAGTTCCTAAGCTGGCGATTGGATGCATCCGTTCCCCCGCCCTGTCTAGGTCTTCTTGGAGACGTGCTTGCAGTCCTCGACGTTCTCGGGCCAGTCGCACACACTCTCGTTGAGGTTGAACACGAGGTTGACGGGGCACGGCATGTGGTGTCGCCGCTTGCCCTCGCACATGTAGTACATGGTGCAGTCCTTCTTGTCCAGGTGGTAGCTGATGTGGCCGTCCTCTTCCTCGCACACCACTTCGTCCGGGTCTGAACAAACAGAAAATAACAAATTTCGTTCATCACAGAGTCACAAATTGTGAAACATGCAATCATTCAATTGCCGTGATACCTTTGCCGTTACCGATATGCCGGAACCAGGCAGAAAACGTACCACAAAGTGAACGTTTTAACAAACTGTCGCCTTACACCCTCGTTGCAAGGACACGCATAACTGCAGTTAACGCACTATAGACGCTTTAAACACGCGCCAGATTACAGCCGACATTGCTGGCCTTCTGTTGTCGCGCCGAGATACCAAGCCACTGAAACGGGCGTTGACGAGGCTCCGTAAAAGTCAATGCTGGGGAGAATGACACAGTAGTATCTAAAATGTCAATCACCTGGCCTGCTATGGCAATGATGAAGTGAAGTGAACGGAATAAGAAAAAACAAAAACTGAAGGTCGGGTATGACGGCGCACATGGACCGATGCTTAAAGGGGCGATGCAAAGATTTTTTGTACTTTGCGTAAATACCGCTTAGAACGTATCTCTGACGTTAATGACCTGTGAAACACCCGTTCGTTTTTCACCACACGCAAACAAAGTCGCAGAAAAAAAAAGGAAAAAAAAAAAGAAAAACGAGCAGCATTCACCCCTCCAGTCACAGCCAGAACAAGCGGCCACGTCGTCCGGAGCCGATTATATGCAGCCAATGTTGATCATAATGACGCGCACTAAGTTCCAAACATTGTCATGGTTCGGCTATTGTCGTCAATGTAGTGATTGGACACGACCCACTACCCAAATGCTTCTCTAGCTATCGATTATCCAACGCCCAAATCGAGTATCCACGCAATGCTCGGGCCCAATTCATGAGCCGCATTCAAATATCATCAATGACGTCGCTGGGCAACCGCCCAGCTACGTCATCAAGTTTTGCGAATGGGAGATTGAAAGAAAACGCTCGCTTTTGTCCTTGAGATCACACCGCAACAAAGAAGTTTCTTGGCCAGCGGCGTTGCGTGCGAGTATCCTTGAGTCCCACTAGTCGCAGTGAACTCGCGTAAAGTGAAAAACATTCCAATTGAATATGGTTGCATTGCCCCTTTTAAAGCGTCTATACTCTCGGGGAACGTTCTGTGGCTATGTAGTCAAAGATATGGGCGAACTTGCGCTCGCGTGTCTTGAACGCCCATCAAAGCTGTGCACTCTCACTCTTCCCTTCTTTAGAGATAGCGGCCCGAAAGTATCGTGTGGTAACTGTGGTGAAGCCTAACTCTAGTTAGGAGAGAGAGAGAAATAACTTTTAATAAACAATTAGTTTAACTCTTCCGAGGCGATGTAGTTAGGAGTGACTCGAATTAAACCTTGTGTTTGGCTACTTCGTCCATGATAGTAAAAGGTTAAAAAGTGCAACTTAACTGAGGTTAAGAATGGCCGTATAACTACTATATTATACTACGGTGCCTCAAAGGTGTCTTCATTTAGCGTCTAAGGCCGCCCATGTATCTAAAAAGGTTTCAAAAGTGGCATGAAGTGATGTCATAGGTGCCTCATGTTGTCGGCTGTCGCGATACCGTCGGTTGTTCGTACAAGTTCCGGCAGAAGGGACGCCTTTGTAGCGTTGCTGCAACAAAACTGGCGTCTCCCCCATCGCCTTCGCTGCTGTAACACCGCCGGATAGCGGCGGGCAACAGCACGACAGGCGGAAATCAAGGGACCACACTGAGGATACGGTAAACACACCCATCGGGAACGCCATAGTTGTACGGCCTTGCTTATACCACCACTTTTTGTTGGGGTTAGGCAGCGTAAGAGAATGTTTGATATAAAAGTTTTCATCGAGGTGTACCAGGTTCCAGGCACATTTTCAGCCTTGCAGTAACGGTAAATGTATCACGGTAATTTTTTATAGTGTATCGTCACTATCGCCATTATATTCCTCATCTCCATGTGCGATAGGAATTATGTCATTTCAGGATGTCGAACTCATAAAAAGTCGCCTGCCAGTGGCGTTTTCCAAGAGACAAAAATATGGAGATATTAAGAAATGACAGCAAAGCAGCGGCGTTCGAACAAGGCACTGTAGGCAACAATATGAATGGGAACATACTTCCACGCTCTTTGACGTACTTACAAAATTTGCAAAACGTTACGGTCCCGGCGAGGACTAGAACGGAAAGATTAGATGCCAAACTACATACTGTTTGACAGGTTGACGTTTGACCACGGTGTAAGATAATACTCCTCAGGTGAGGACAGCGCGCTCCTCGCGCAGTGCAGATAGAGTTCGCTTTTCACTCTCTCTCTTTCTCTCTCTCACTACGGTTTTAAGCGGCGCCGCCAGGTGACTCGTCGACCCGTGGGCACGGCAAAGACGGCTCGTGCCGCCTCATGCTCCACACGTGCAGAGCTCCAGCGAGGTTGTCGCTCGTGCAGAAAGACCACGGTGTACCGGATTGTCATGGCAACGAGATAATTGTTTTCGCTCTCACACAGTTTCGCCGTTTGGCCGCCGGCGACACTGTCAGCCGCGGGCACGGTGGCCGCGGTATGATGCAGCCTTTCGGATGCCCGTCTAACGAACACTATCTGATTCCTCGCCTACCGTGTCCTCACCTAAAGAGTGTATCTTACACCGTGGGTTTGACGAAGGTTGGGGGAGCCGTGAAACTAAAAAGAAGGAAGATGAACCGTTCGAAATGTTAGCGCACAAACGAGCTGGTGAAGACTTTATGTGCTGTGTTCACCTTTTTTAGACTGTGTGTTGTGTTGTCCTTCGTCTTTCCGCAGTCTATGGGTTTTGTCTTTAATTATGATGAACCGCTCTTTTTCATACTGTTGCCGATAGTACTTCCCGCTGTATGGCGGACTATTAAACGAGAGAAAGCCCAAACACGCAAAGTGCGCAAGGGAAAAAAAGCAGCTTTTACAAAAGTAGCAGCGTTAAGGAAAATTAGTTACACAGATTCAGTTCACTCGACAATGCATGAGGTGCGTGTGCTAAACCGTGGCGACAGATTTTCATGTGCAAAGCAATAGTCATTGATGATGACATTAAAGATGTTAGGCAACAAAAAGATATTTCGTCTTATACGAGCATCTAAGATTGAGATTAAAAGCATGTTTACAGGCTTGCGTTTGCTTTCAACCAAGTTGTTGTGATCTCTTACGACAACAGAAAAAAACTGACACGCTGGCACCATCTATGAGGTGACCCTAGAATTGCATTTGACCAGAGCGAAGATTTTGCGGTATTTACGTTCCTTAGAAATTTTCATTTATAACATTGTCGGAAGTTTTCTTTAAGTCAATAGTGAAAAAAAATGATGTGCAAAAAAACTAGGATATATGTGGGAATGCTAAGTAGTTCCACCCCATAGATGGCGCTAGTGTGTTCTCCAATCGTCAAAGATCACAAAACGTTGTAAGACACTCGGTCGTAAGCAGTCGTAAAACGGCCAGAACGGAGCAATAAATGGCGGCGCTGACTTCCTATCGGCTACAGGATCTGAGCACAGAGAGGCGAGCCCGAGGCTCACCGACGAGCTGGCCGTAGGAGTTGAAGACGTTTGAGGAGGCGACCTCGAGGTTGGCCACCTTGTACCCCTTAAGCTCCTCCTTGATGGCCGTGAGCAGCGGGTAGTTCTGGCCCGTGCACGTGCCCCTGAAGTCGTCCAGGTCCACCGACCACACCATCACGCCGCCGTAACCGGCCTGCTTGAGCCACTGGACCTGCGCGAGGCGTCGTCGAAACGCGTCAGGACACGGTGCAGAATCTACAGTGTGTAGCAGACACTCTGGAAAACAAAAGATCGCTGCCGGAATAAAGGGGAAGGAGGTTATCAAGACGGCGATCAATCGCCAAGGACTACGCTTCCAAGTATGCTTGAATGCATCGTGGATAAGTTTGAAGGAGATGCCAACTTTCCAGCCGCGTGAACCATATATAAACACCTGTTGAAGTGAAGAACAAGAAGAGCAGCAGCTTCAAAAAGACTCACGGGGTTTATTCGTAACGCCAGGTCCGCTCAGAATATAAAAGTTAAAAAAAAAAGGAGCGAGCCCCATGCCCCCCGCGTGCACGAGCGCAAGCCCGCCATCGTCACCCTTGATCAGTTTTGATTTGTATTTTGAACACAGAAACACGCGACTATGCAAAGAGCAAGTCGTCTGCTTCTGGCGCAGGAGTTGTGGTGACGTCCGAAAGACGCCGAGCTCTGAATGGCTTTGGTTGAAGGCAATGGGTAGACCTCAAAGCAAGCTGTCTTGACGTCTACCTTCAATGAGAACCAATCAGAGCTCGGCGTTCTGACGTCACCACAACCCCTGCAAAAGAAGCAGATGAACTTGCGCTCCGGATAACCTGACGCCGTTACGGTGGTGGGGCTGTCAGTATGGCGCATGCGTAGATACTTCCCCTTCGTGAGAATGTGGTTTCTGCTCAAGCGCAGTGCCCGTACTGGAGTGGACAAACGCTGCTCGTTTGTAAACAACGTCCGTAGGAAAAGTCAATTTTACAAACTGCTCGTAATATGAAAGGCCATGCTAGGTCGATATACCCGGGGTGTCAGCTATTTGCACGAGGAGCCATAATACGAGAAATCCGTACGTCACGTAACTATCTCTCTATCAGTAACTTCCATATCATGGGATTACATTCAGCAATCTAACCAATTCTCTATATTCGTCCCTTACAAATACTTTAAATACTTGAAAATATAGCGTGCGTACACCTAAAAAGGAACCTCTTGAGGGTCCCATACTGGCGCACGAAGTTTCGCCAAGTCCCTCAAAAAAAAAAAAAAAAAACACGTTAACATCTGTAGCTTCCAAGACGTTCTCTTTCAATTTCTTCCTACCAGCTTCGAATATTTGGGTGACCCATTTGCATGAATGATACGTCATTCCTCCAACAATGTACCTTGGCCCGAGTGTGAAGATTGACATAAAGCGATAGAGCTAGGTGGGGGATGAAGGACCTAATGACATTAAGCACCATTACTCTATGTAGTGTCCCTGCAGTGCCCCAATGCTTAGTCTAAAAGGCTGTCCTAACAGGGCACAGCAGAAGACATATGTTCTAAATTCCCGACATATTCCATGAAAGCTGATGTGCGCGCGTCCGTTTTCAGTTTGGACATCAACCACGCGATCATCGCGGCTTTCCTCTTCACCTCCTCGCTGTCACCTTTTCCCATTTATTGGGAGATTGGGGACCGACAATAGAGGAAGCCTTGACGACAACCAGCAGAGCGTGTAAGTGGCTGTCTCAGGACGCAAGCAGAGGGAAGCTTTCTTCCTGGCAAGAAAACGCACGAAAGCTGACCGGAGTTCGGCTTAGCCCTGTCCAAACTGGACACTTCAAAACTCGCCAATCGACACAACTCTGGTATATGAAGTGGAAGTTGGTGTCCGCCCGTCCGTCATCTGTTTGGACATCAACCACGCAAACATCACGGCTTTCCTCCTCTGCTTTTCTGTGACGCCTGTGTTCGTCAGACTCTACGTCACACGTTACCTGCCAGTGGTGTGCCTATTCATTTGTTCTACCGCGACGCGCGGCCGCCGTCGCCGCGGGAGGCAGCTCGAAGAGGTCCGGCAATTCAGGATCGGCTCGTGCGAAGAGGCTTTGCCTCGTCGCCCTTGTATTTTTTTTTTCATTTTTTTCCTTTGGGGAGGCTCAGAATTAAACAGTAGTGGAGGTCTTGGCGATAGGCCACATAGTGTGTGATTGGCTGTCCGGCTCCCGTAATAAGCACAACGTTCCATGCCTCCATGAGGGACAGAGGCAAAAACAAAATTTTCCGCCGGAAAAAAAAAAAAAAAAACGGACGAAAAGGGACCGGAGTGCGCCACATGGCGGAGTTGAGTCGCTTCACGCCTAGAGTGCCTTCATACACACGCGCGCTTTTGCTTGAGTGGTGACATCTCAGCCATTTTTCCGCCCAATCGTTTTTTTATGCATTTTGAAGTGCGCGCAATCCGGTGTCACTCAGCTCGAGCGCGTAGCTTTGCTTGATGCATAGACGCCATCTTACCGCCCAAGTCACGCACCGAGTGCGCGAGAGCGTCACGCGCTGGCACATTCCGGACAACAATGGATGTCTTCACCCTGAGACAGACAGACATCTAGGCACCCTATTCACGCCATCTGAAGTGTCCTGCTTAGACAGGCCTTTATGTCGTGAATGGAGACAACTATTGTGGGGAAACACGCCATCTGCTGCGTCTTGTTTCGACTAAAGACCCTTCGTGATTCAAAAGTAGCGCAAGGTGCGTCGATGCACGAGACACGTGCAGTGTGGAGCCCTTGGGAAGATCATGGCGGCACAGCGCAGCACTCAGCTAGATTTCAGACGCCATGTTCTTCCCAGAGTGGCACGCGGCACGTGTCTCGAGCATTTCCACAACAATGAATGGCTCCACTTTTTCCAGAATAGAAGAGCTTCAATTTGGACAGCCCTCAAAGCAGCAGTTCGTTCAGAGAACAGCCATCGCAGACCGACCTTCAGCTTGAGACTCCTCTGGTCGTCGAAGCCCACCCACTGGTCGTCCTTGTAGGCGTACGGCACCATCTGCTCATTGTCCCAAACAAGAGTGGCACCAGACCGCAAGAGGTCGCAGATCTGGAGGAGAAAAGGGGCCACCGGGAATACTGTGTCAGTCACTCGCCTTGTAGGAAGAGTAGGGAAATTACTTGGTCAGTATAAGGGATTCGACGATTTCAAGCACCATTAGTACAGCAGACCCACAATGTACTCAATCCATCAGAAACTCGAAAGTGCTAATGTTCGCCGATGACGTTCAGCTTTTCCGTGTCGTTTACATTGTGAATGACTGTATTCAGATACAAAATGACATCCGCACCGTTAAACATTGGCACTTAAAAAATAGGCTTTAACTGAATCAAAAAGAGACTGTAGTAATGTCCCTTACCAGGAAGAAGGGGAGCATAGTATTCGACTACACTATATTTGAAGAGCAAGTGCTGCGGGTTGTCTATGTACGAGATGATCTTGATGTCTTTGTGGACTCGAGATTGGATATTCGCTTCCACGTCTTTCGCATTGTTGGTCAAGGACTTCGCTAACTGGGTGTAATTTCGCGTTTGACAAAAACATTTCGTCGCTCTGAGTGCCTTTTATGCCTGTATTGTGCATTGGTTAGGTCTTGCCTCGAGTTCGCGTCTGTGGTTTGGAACTCTGTAACGATGTTACCTAGTAATCTTATTGAAAACGTTCAGCGGAAGTTTATAACAGTTTTATACGATCGATATATCGGCCGCCGCCGTTTCTACAATTACCATTTCGTGCTCACTGACCTCAGTCTAGTGTTTCTGCACGATAGACGAATTGCAAAAGACATGCATTTGCTGCGTCAAATTGTGCATGGTTCTCTTGACCGTGCCCAGCTGCTGATGTCGCTGAGGTTCCGGGTACCGTCAGGGAGGACATCAAAATGCAGAGACACGTTTTATCCTGATATTCGAGCCACTTGCCCAATGACTCGTCTGCAACAGACTCACGATGCCTTTTTTTGTGAAACAGACATTTTCGCCTGATTGTGATTTTATCCCATGGTTTTATGTATCTGTGTACAGGACAGTGCACTGCTGCTCAGGCCACTTGGCTGTTTGCAGGCAAGCAAGTAATTCCCATTCATCCATTCAATCATCCATCCATCCAAGCCTAAAGTAAATTAATATATGAGCATAGTAAAGAAAAGTTCCAGTTCGTTTGAACTACTGGCAGGCATTTAAGGCACTGATATAGTGAAGGTAGTCAGCCACCTAACAGCCCTACCCCCCACCCCCTAATCGCGCCCAAAACAAAGGAAATGGCTTGTCTATATAGAGACTGATAAAATGTATCCATAAAGCGAAACATATATAGCCTCTATACCGAAACATCTGTATCTTTGTAGCTGCAGGTTACAGTACCTTCTATCAAATTGATTTTCACGCCGCGCAAATTAATGCAGGCCATGTTCGAACCTTCTACTTCACTAAAAAAAAAAGTAATAGTAAAGCAGTCAAGTCAGGCAGCATTATCGTGCATCGTGTACGAAGTGCCTCCAGTAACGCTTACGCACAACGCCATCTCATCTACCGCGTAAGTCCGCCTTTTTCCTCCTCACAGAAGTATCGGTTAAGTAAAGCGATGCTCTCCCGATGCTTTCGACGGGATAACTGGACTGTCGTCCACCTCACCGTAGAATGGAGCTTATGGCTTCAACAGGCGAACGGGCGAAGAAGGGCTCACCTCGAAGAAGGAGAGGAAGCCCGTTTCGCCCGTGTAGTTGCCGGCCTTGCCTCCCGAGGTGGCCGGTGCCCCGATGTCGGTCAGGGTGTTGTTGCCGAGGGTGAAGGAGCGGCCGTACGTCGGGATGCCCACCAGGAGCTTCTCCTTGCTCGCGCCCTTGCGCACCCACTCAGCGGCACTGTAGTCCTGCGTCACAACACACACGTCCGAATCCGCCCTCAGTCAGAACACGGGCTTAGAGACCGCCTCCAGTTTCCTTGTCAGCAAGTCAGACGCCTCCCTCTCTCTTCCCTCCCTGTACCCCTAAGCCGCGCTAAGACTGTTAATGCTTAAACTGCAGTACAGACGTCTTCTGAGGCCTTCCTTGCATGATGGTGACATTCATAAAAAAAACTCTTTGCAGACATGTTCCAAGCATACAGGCTTCGAACATGCTTCGGCTGTTGCGAAGGCAACAGTCTATTAAGTGGTGGAAAACCTGATTGAAAAAGTGCCCCGAGTAAAGTGAGGAGTGACGTCGGCGTCTTTGCACTCACCACCGTGAGCTTCTTCTGGTAGTTGCTGGCGCTGTACAGCGGGAACAGGGGGCTGTGGTGGCCCACCTGGCGTTCCCAGTCTCCGTGGAAGTCGTACGTCATCATGTTGATCATGTCCACGTACCTAAGGCCAGAAAATGAAGTCTTAACGCTGGTTCACACATTTGCGACCGCTAGCGACCGAGTGCTTTCAAACCTCTTGAAACCTCTTATCTTACGACGAAAAAAACACGCTGGTGCCATCTATCGTGAAGCCGCGGAGCACTTGGCGTTTTCGCATAGTTCCTACATTTTCGAGTATCATTCTTTCTTTTTTGGCTCCAAAAACTTTTGACGATGTTATAAATGTCATCTTCTTATAGATAGCACGTACATTTGAGCTTAAAAATATTAAAAAAAGCTTCGCTCTACTGAAATGCTGTTCCAGGGTCACATCATAGATGGCGTGTCGGTGTTTTCACTCATCGTAAGATATCACAAGAACTCAGTCATAAGCAGACACAGATGTGTGAACGGGCCTTTATAGGCGCATTCTGCAGCAAAAGACTAAACTCCTTCTACCGTAAAATGTTATTGTAACTGGAATTGTAAGTGATCAATTTTTAAACCTTTCACGTACTATCAAGAACTGTGTTATAGCATGTCGGCCAGTTTGTTGCTATGTACGAAAACAAAAAACGGCGTAGGGCATGAGGTACGTAAAACTGAAAGTAACAAGTAATTGTGTTGTGTGTATGTTTATACAGCCAAAACGTTAACCCTAATCAGCGTCTGGTGCCTCAGCTGTAGATGAGCAATCTAGCCAGTGCAGTACAACCGCTAGCCTGGGGTCTTTAACGTGCACCACGCAGTAGTGATACACGACCGCAGGCCGGTACGATGCTCGTCCAGATCGAAACGGGCAGGGGTGGGGATTGAACCCAGGATCCCTGGGTTCTGCTGCGCAAGCTTTCGCTCCACGTGCTCCGAGCGCCTGTGCAAATACGACTGATGTGCAGTCGTACGACTGGTGTGCAGGTACAACTGATGCTCTCTAAGTAAGACCAACTTATTTATATAGTATTAAAAAACGTCATACTTGTCACCATGAACGCTGAGTATGTTTACTGTTAGATGTACTGAGCTCAAGATCAACATGAATTTCAATCAGCTTTTGAATTGCGCAGTTTAAGATATACAACATTCGAGCCAGGCTCTCTGCGCATGCTGTGCTTAAAGTACCTGTATCTACTGAAACTGACATCACGCAGCCGTAAGTGGTATTTCCGCTCGCAATCCCTTTCGTTAAAAAAATAAAAATAAAAAGCGTGCTCACTTGTTGAGCTCCTCGACATCGTAACCTGCGGAGATGGCTTCAAAGCTGGCCGGTGCTGCCATTGAAAGCAGAAGTCGAGGTTTCTTCGAGGCCAGGGCCTCTCCATCGAACGCTGTGCGAAGGTCCTGGGGAAGCAATCGCAGAGGGCTCAGTTTTCGTTCACAATGTAAAAGCCAGGCATCAGCAGAAAAATGGTGCAAAACAATGACAGCGATATTCTTCCCAGTCATCTTGTCCCTTTTAAATTCAATTTTGACCCAAACTTTCTGATTAATTTCATTACATTTTATTATTTCTGGCCTATTTCATTGCATTCCTTGCATTGCATACTGTTGTTTTCAACAGGGCTGTCGGATAGGGAAGAAACAGGCCTGAGATACAGACTGTCTTGTGTATGCTGTATTAGCGGTCTGACCGGGGCGTTAGGCCTATATAAATAATATTCAGGAGACGTCCGAGCATTGGTCAAGAGCGGTTTTGAATCCGTTTGAACGGATTCAAAAACGGCAGTTCACGGAGGTTCAAACATCACCTCTATCATATCTACGTAAGCCTAAAGCTCCGGTCAACAGCCAGCCAGCTGAACAGCATCAGTTTCTGATATCTGAATTTACAGAAGCACACTATGAACACGGTGTGCTTTTTTGAGTCGCGACATCACGGGCTGAAGCCGTTCAGCTGGCTGTTGACCGAAGCATGCGCAGATCTCTATGAAAACCAAATTTGTCCACATATGCAGGTACTCCCATCTTCAAGGACCAAATTTCTAGGCATGCGCACTGCCCACTGGTGCTGAGGTCCCACATGCTCGTCTAACTACAACGACTCGGCGTACAGCACTTGAGCCGCAGTCGCACGTCATACAAAATACTGTCTGCAGACGTTAGGGAGTTTTAGGGAACAGTTTCCGCACATCCCATCCGGGACGATGGGCCCTCCGGTACAAACTGCGCATGCGCTAATGCAGAAGGCTCGCTTATGCGTGGTTTGTACCGGAGGGCCCATCGTACCGGATCGGATGTGCAAGAATGGTTCACTAAAACTCTCTATTGTCTGAGGAATGTTTTTTTCCTTATATCATGGTCAGAGTGGTCATACAAAAACGGACTGCAGACCGGTTCGAAGCATGCATACGTATAAACCAAGCATGCTTTGAGCATACTTGAGCCGTTTCCGCAAATAACTGTGTCAGCGTGTCTGCAGCGAGTGCCTTTTGTATGATGCATGAGCAGTGGGAAGCTGCATTCACACTGGCGTTCGAATCGCAACCGCGAAGCTGGTCAGCTCGTTTTCATCATCAAATGCGCGGGAGTTTGTATTGGATCTTTGAACAGCCGCGTTCGTAACCGCTTTGCGAATGCGGTTCAACCGCCAGTGTGATTGCGGTGCAAATGTGGCGTTACGCCACTACAGTTTTAAGATGTATCGCAGCGAAGGGTAGAAACCCGAGCTCATAACAGTTGCTCATTTTGCACTACAATTCCTACACCCGAGCAATCTCCTTGTGCGAGAAGCTCGCTCTTGTAGCCATGGAAAGTAAAATTTTTTTTTTTTTTACACGCGCATTTGATTTGTTTGTTTTGATTCCGTCGTCACCTTGATAAGCCCGGTGAGTTTCTTCTTGTCGTCGGCGCCCCGTGGGAACTCCCAGTCCACGTCGAGTCCGTCGAAGCCCTTTTCCCTCAGGAAGTCGATAGAGTTGAAAACGAACAGAGACTGCCTGCACGTTCCAAAAACAGACAGTTGTCTCAAGGTTGGTTACGTTAGGTCGTAAGCGACAAGAAAACGAGGGCGGTAACCAAAAACGTGAGGGACTTGTCTTCTGTAAGAAATATATCTTGGTCAGAGTCGCTAATAAAACACAAGCATAAACTGATAACTAAATCCGCTTCTGTCTACCCTTCTGCCATTGCCACCGTCACAATTTTTGTTTTTGCAATCAGGTTCGTTGTTAAGCGCTGGTCGGAAAAACTAAAGTAAATCTTCACGTGACCAGCGCTCACCACTCTCCGATCATAGTTGCAGTAATCTGCATAGAAACACTTTGTCCAACCCCTTTAGAATACAGCTAGTTTTACTACACTGTCTACCAGCATGTCTCGGCAACAAATCCACTATCGGCGTAAATACCGTGCCCACCTGATATGTGACATGACGGACACCGATTTATGAAATATTTCTCTCGTCGTCGCTACCCACCTGTAGGTGTTCTCGGTGATCTCGCGGAAGGGAGCGGAGCCGAGCATCCAGCCTCCGACTCCCAGCATGACCTTGAGCAGCGGGTTCTTTGTCTTCAGGGCAACGATGCGCTCCCAGTAGCCCTTCTCTGCTCCTTGGCCTTCGTCCACGCCTTCCGTGGTGGCGATCTTGTATTCCTTCACGTTGGCGAAGGCGTAGATGACGTGCGTGCACAGCGACGTGTCGATGTCCTCCGGCTCGTAGTGGCCCTTGCCCTTGCGCTTCGACGACCAGTTGGTGAAGTAGCAGACGACGCGGGCGTTGGTGTCTGCATGAGATGAGGATTGTTTGCTTCTGAGACATTCGTACAGCTTCTGGGGAATTCGAGATGGTTTTTATGTTGTCAATCATATTCAACGAGGATTTTAACTTGGAGAAAAACTTTCTGGGCACCTTGGTTCCGAGTCTATGTTTTCCTAAAGAGACTCATAGCTGCCTTAGGCCTTTAAGAATCTACGTCTTTGAGTAAAATGACCGCTGCCGCACTGGAACTTCCACAAGGATTTTTTTTTTTCTTCAAGCTTATCCTTCTAGGTTCGACTACCGAACTGATTTCCTTCAATCTCCGTTGAAATATCTTGAACATATGAAACGGCTCTCTTCTTTTTTGTATCGGTGACCAAAGAAGACAACATCGTCTAGCCTAATGCATATTCGCCGCTCCTCGTGCGTGAAGTCATGAAGTCCCAAAAGTAGCCTAGCGTTACCTGGTTCTGCAGCTTCGTCCTTGGCAGGCAGACTGGACGACGCTGTGTTGAGCGAGTCTATCCTCTTGACGACAGGCGCCTCGGTGGTCGTGGTGCGTACTTTCTTGACGAATGGCAGCAGGTTCTTGGGCCCCCTGCTTGGCCTGCCCAACAATTCCTCGGCCATGGCTCCGATCAAGGGCCACGTTTTGGTGGTGCATCGACCGCGGAAGTCGTCCATGTCTACCGTCCACACCATGGCTCCCGCGTAGCCGTTGGTCTTGATCCAGTTCATCTGTCATGTGGCAAAAAAGTAGCCGGCCAAACGACGTTTTGTTTACATGCCTATACAAGCGGAAAACATAGCACGTGATGGCGCTGATTTACCTTTGCCAAAAGATAAAACTGTGGTTGATTAAATTATAGTGATTTTAAAATTAGAAAGTGTGAACACAAGATAATACACAATAAATGTAACTTTTGTTTGTGCTCTCGTTGGGGATTAAATTTTTTATTTTAATCCAGCTCGCCAGTGGTGTTGCGTTAACTTATGGTTGGATACTGAACTCGGAAAACACTACTTTTCTAAAACTGGGGCTTCTTCTTAAAAGTACTTGGGCCTTTTTCTATTATACGGTTGAAAGTGAAAGATGCTGACAAATACGAGAGAAGTGAGTGCTGGAACGGATGAATAAACTAGACAGACCCCATTGTTATGAATGGGTGAAGGTATAGCTATCTTCACCCATTCATAACAATGGGGCCTGTCTAGGCCCCATTGAGGGCAGTGGGTGCTAGCACCCACTGCCCTCAACGATGTTTAGGACGAGTAAGGGTGTTGTTTGCCGGTGTCTTAAGGCGCGCAGGTTAACAAAAAAAAAAAACTAGGCGGTTTGATAAATGCATCCGTTGAAAGGAATCTTACCTAAATCAGCGTTCAATGATTGAATTGTAAGTCGACAGAGTCCCCTACATACAGCTTAATTGCAGATATTCTCGCGCCAGTATGTTTACATACGGGGAGACTCGGCCCAAATTACTTGGCGATTTAGTGACTCAACTTACCTTTATCCTAATACTTCTCTCGTCGTCGAAGCCCACCCATTGATTTCCGAGGTACGCATAGGGCACTTGCTGTTCCTCGTCCCAGACGTAGTCGGCGCCTTTCTTGAGCATGTCGCACACCTTGAGGAAATCAAACCATACTTTGAGCAGTCAAGAAGAAGCCAACCGCACTTAGGATACTGCGGGGTCAACATAATTACGAACCTGAGATTAAAGAAAATGTAACACAGCAAATCAATGCCCAATACATTATTCTTCATCTTTGAAGTTGTGCTTGTCTACCCTGTTTCATTATCCGCGTCTTTAACAACCCTTGAGCTATTTTTATTTATTTATTTTTATAGCTTCAGTAATTTTACAATACATTTTGTTTTGCTTAAGTTCAACACGATTAAAACCCTCTCTCCAAAGACCGCAGGCAAATACTCGTGCTCCACTGGACCCATCATTAGAAAGGTGCCAAACTTTCCTCACTCATTATTAAATTTCTGTCTCCTTCCAAGAGCCAAGTCCTTATACTTAAGGGTTTGCTTTCTTCTTACTACACCAGCTTGTCACAAGTCTTATCGTTGACCTCAAAGTAAAAACGTAGTTCCTTCATGTAACTAAACGAGCGAAGAAAACAAACAACGAGGCCTATGACCATTCCAAATCGACATTGGATCTCTAAAAAAATATATTTTTTATTAGACTTATTTACTGCTACACGGTTGCTGAAAGAGGCCTTCTGGAAGCCTCAGAGCTGCGCCCAGCGTTTTGCTAGTCCTAACTTCTTCAGGACACCCCGAATGATTTTGGCGAAACGTCGACTGCCGCTCTTGGAGAAGTTAAACATCATGACGAAACGTAGGCAGCCATAGTGAGGCTTTCAGGAGGTTCCAGTTCCAGTTCTTCCGGCAAGCTTTGACTAACCTTGTCAGTTGTTTGTTGAACAGTTTATTAATCGATGCTTAATTACTGCTTATGATCTCGCTAACCGACATATCGTACTGGTTTATAGCCTGTACTACGCACCTCGTAGTATGCCAGGAACCCTCCCTCCTTGGTGAACTGTCCTGCTTCTCCTCCTCCGGACGAAGGCGCGTTCATGCCGTTCTTGTTGGGGCTCGCCAGGGTGAAAGTCCGGCCGTAAGTGCCCGTGCCCACCACGATCTTGTCCTTGGGGGCCCCCAGCCGCTCCCACATCTTCACGCCGAAGTCCTGCGCACCAACGGTTCAGTAGCTTTCAAGCCACAGTCGTTGGAGTACCGCATAATCTGACAACCTGGTTAGTGGCGATGGGTGCGACGTAAAGCGTAGTTGCCGTCGGTATTTTACAATAATGAACCTGATGATGATGATCCTGTGGATGTTCCCTTTGTAACGGGTGTGCTCAAATATTCGTGCCCTAGTCAAAATTGTTCAAGTAACCACTACCGTCTGGAAAGGGGGGGTCTGCGAAGTACAAGTGAAGGGCAGCCTAGCATTCCTTCGCCCGTCAGAACACATTGACATCTTCCAGTTGTATCGGTTTGGAATATTTTTATGCCCCATATTACCAGTGCTTAACAAAAAGTCGCCCAAAACAGACAAAATACGTGAAAAAATAAATGCTGCTGAAACGTTCTTGCCAAAATACGGCCGATTGTGGACTCAGAAGTGGACAAGAAAGCTCGCACAGCAAACCTGTGACGTGTTAAACTTAGTAATCGAAGGACCTAAACATGATGTTTTAACGAAGGCTTGGGTAAAATTATCATATTTAACATTAGCTATTGAGTTTACCGTCTTTATTTCAAATAAAAGCTGAAACAACTATATGCGACCAAGGATCGAAATCCAAGGTGCCGCCAAATGTTTTGCTGGAGATTCCAAAAGACTAGTTTAAAACCATAATATTTTAGTGCTTCACGCTTAAAACTGATAAAGCTTCTGCGCGAACAGTATCGACGGTGTTTTCTTCAGGGTAAGCACGTGTTAATGATTTGATAAATTTCTTACTTTTGTTATTTCTTACAGTTGTTTTCTTGTCAGCTCATGCCGGAAACATACGTCGTTTGTTAATATCTTCACGACTGGCCAGTTATATAAGTCATCACAAATATAAACATTGCAGAGGCTGCAATGTGTCGCGTTGTCGCCTGTCAGGTCAAACAGCAGGGCGCAATCTTCCGCTTTAGGTCAGTACTCCTGCTACAACATAGATGGCGACAGCATCAGTTTTCACTCTGCAGGTTCATTCGGGACCGGTTCTCTGTGTGGCACACCGCCAGTGCGATGCATTCTGGGAGAGAGCTCGCACAGTGCCAGCGCGAGTGAAACGAACTCGCTATTAGACAGACATCTCTGTTGCCGACTGGATAATGGTCCGATATCGGGCCCAACACCAGTTCTGGGAGGGGCCCTTACCATGCAGAGCTGCTTCCTCCAGGTGGTCTCGTTGGTCAGAGCGTAGAGCGGGCTGTTGTGTCCGGTCATGGTCTCCCACTTGCCGTGGAAGTCGTACGACATGACGTTCAGGAAGTCCAAGTAGGCGGCCACTGCGGGCACGTCGTAGCCGCCCTTCACGATCTCGGCGCCCGCAGACACCGCAGCCGTCAGCAAGAGCCGGGGCAGCTTCTTCTCCTTGGCTTCGGCCTCGAACGCCTCCCGCAATTCCTGCTCGTCAAGAGATCCGAGAGACACTCGTTTTAGGGCTAAGGCAACGAACAAAGTGGGACAGACAGGCAACATGTCCCGGCGGGGAGAGACGCGCCTCAACGCCATTTCTAGTTTTGCTTTCGAGGGGGTTCCAGCCTACCCTTGTCGACTGCATGCTGTGAAAACGTTAGCAGAAATACAGCATTCGTGTCTTTCCACGTTTTACTCATACATTGCAGTGAAAGTGAAGAGAAAACATTTCTGACGCATAGATAAGCACACTGGGGTACACTCTTTTGGTGGAATCCGCTCAGCTCTGTCAGAACAATGGGCAAATCCTACGGGTTGCGCGTTCGCGTTCACTGTGTCATGCCCTGTCCAAAGATCACGAATGTATGCAGGGTGCAGCGTCTGCAAACGTATTTGTGAGTTTCTCGAATAAAAATTTGCGCATTTTATTCGACCAGTACACGCATTGGATCTGGCACTTACCTTGAAGACACATGGGCTCTGCGGGTGTACCTACTTTCTTTCTTTACAGAATCTAAAATCTGCGCTGCGCATTTAGTTTCGTCAATAATTTACGAAAACGGCAATTTTCATACAACAAGCTGTGTCGCGTGCGGGTGTTTTTATTTTAATTTTTTACAGTGCTAACATCGTACACAGTCATCTTGGCTTATCTGCTGTATTCAATTTCGACACTCAAAACGATCGAGTGGCATTGGATAATTTGTCGAGGTCCAGGTGATAGATATTCAGATTTTGACCTGGTTTTTGCAACTCCGACCGCCCATTCGCAAGTAAGAGTTAAAAAAGAAGCTGGTATCACGTTCATGACTCACAAGCAACCCGGACAAGCTAGATATGCCGAGACTTCTTTTTTTTTTTTTTGTCTTTTTTCGTTAGCTGGCGACATTCATTGGAGGAATTCACTCTCTTTGCTTTTTGGTGACATCATTCGGTATTCGTAATTTCTCTGGTCGTCGAGTTTTACTGTTTTAAGGGTATAGATAACATATGCAAGCTGCATTCTGCCGAGGGTTAGAAGTAACGTTGTAAGAGTTTGATTTTTTAAAAGCGATCTAGGATTTTGGCCATTGAAAGCTCCTCCAAGGCGGCTGACGGTAACATGCCGCGCGTTCATGTGACATGTTTATGGCAATCCTTATTTATTGTTGTAAACGTTTATCTCGAAGACTGCCGACTTGGAAGTAGAAATCTCGTTTCCTCAAGTAAATATCACCAAAAAAAGCTAGTTTGTGTCCGTATATGTTCTCATGTAACGTTCAGAGCCAATCTGGTGAGTGGCAACTATTCAACGTGATAAGTTGTGCGCTTTTTTTATAATAATCATAACGCAGTAACTTTTTAAGGGATATAATAAAACTTAATTGAATTCAATATCATCAGAATTACGAGTACTTGGAAGTCTCTTTGTACAAAAAAGTGCCGTACACGGTAGAAAGCCACTGATTCGCCTTTGGCTTCGAAAGGTTGTGCGAACTATATCTTATTCATACTATAACTCCGATATCGCAGGTCGTCATACCTTGTCATATCAAAGTGTTCGCTTGTATGTACATAGTGTTCATATGTATTATCACCTATTTGTGCGGTGTATAACAACAACAACAAGGAGGCATAATAATAAGATGAATACGAATATAAATAGAAGCTCACATAATTTCTTAGTTATATTACTTGCCAGCGTCACTATTCTGGTGGTGGTATACTGCAAAAACCGAAAGCAGAAATGGCGTCTGACGAGCAAAAAATTCAAGATGTCGTGCGGTTTGCCGAGCATAAATGGGTCATCGCGACGCCGCGTCTGTTCCGATCGACGTATAGAACCAGTCTCCCTGACGAAAAGCCAACGTAGCAGGTTATCAACCTCCTGCGTCTGCAACGAACCGACTTTGTTTCCACAAACAACCGACTTCCTTAGTCGCATCGGAAGAGGGGAATGCAGAAAAAAGAAATCACAAGCCCCCCCCCCCCCCCCCCCCCTTAATTTTCAGACACTTGAAACATGTCTAGCAACGGAGGGAAAAAGACTTCCATACACATCCGAGGTCGTGGGACTTCATCAAAACCGGGCGCATAAAGTAACCGAGCACTGCAATTCGTGCGCCAAGATCGAAGAGACGCATTACATCAACTGAAACTACTGTGCTTTCGGAACAAAACAAGCCCCGTTCATAAAAGCACTGAACGCACTCCACGCATCTCACGTCGATTCAGCAAACAGTCTCCAGTTCGACGTTAATAATTGCGACTATATGGCAACTCCGATATAGTCAAGGCGCAGCTGCAAGGGTCTTGAAACTGCACCCCGACTCACACCACGCGGAAGTCAAGTTCCTTAGCGAGACGTCGGCTGCTATCCTGGGATTCTCCAGATGATTCTTTCTTTGCGTTCTCGTATGAACCATTTTCGTTTCCGTGCTACATTCCAACCGTACCCGGAGCAGTTCGACGAAGTTCCTCTTGTCCTCGGCACCCCTGGGGAACTCCCAGTCGAGGTCGAGTCCGTCGAAGTTGCGCTTTCGCAAGAAGTTGAGCGAGCTGAAGATGAAGAGCCGCCTGTTGTAGCTGTTGGAGGCCATCTCCTTAAACCTCTGCGTGCCAAAGGACCATCCCCCTGTGTGAGAAAGACAAAAATTCATAAGAACGCTCTCTACGTATTACCCACATTCTTCATGTTTTGCAAGGATTGCCTGAGTGAACCGACCTATAAAATGTAGATAGTCATCTTTTCCTTCCACGGTTGTCGGTCAAAGCAAATCTTAGCATCCTCTTTGACTTCGTAATCATGTACAAACTTATATCTTTGATATCGAAGTCTCAAACTGATGATAAATGTAAGTAAACGCTATTTTTTTTTCTCTAAGAAATGAACATTTTCTGATCAATTTGAGGGCTTTTAGGAGCCAGTAGTTAGCGTTTTGTTTTTACTTAGATAGGTTGTGGTTATCCCCCAACATTTATCTTGAAACTAGCGGAACCGATCATTGAAGAGGGCAATTACGTGGAAGGAAGGTCCGCGTACATACACAAAATCTAAATTAGGTTATTTTGTGAAAAAAAATATAATGTTTACAAAACAAGTTAGGAACCAAAACGCAGAAGTCCACTATAAAATTTCAAAGTCACACTAAAATCTTGCTATAATCAAGTGTCTATGGAGATCTCAAATTTACTCCTTATCTAAACAAACTAAGAGGGGTAACTTGAAGTCACATGCGAACGTTGTGATCACAGCTGCGATGTGCTTATCACTGCAGCCGTAATTTATTAGCAATAGTTTTGAGCCTAGTAACTAATAGCTTAAAAAAAACGCTTCTTATGTTCACGTTTCTTGCCTCGTGAATGATTCTTTGACCTTCTTATCGGCCTCAATGGCTGTAGAGCGATAATAAAGTGCACGGCACTTTCTGCATTGCTTCAGCTGTCAGTGTGCGCAGAGCTGTGGCTTTGACGTTGCCGTGGAATTAGGTGGCATTTTTCTGCTACCTTCCGATAAATTCGTTTGGAAGCGTATACAATGTGGTGCTTCACAAAAAAGACATAATACGAAGTGAGAAGAGCATAAAGAGGGGACAGAGACAGACATGCTGAAGCTTGTACATCTCTGTCTCTGCTCCCTCTTAATGTTTTGCTTTCTTCTTATCGAGTATTAACCCAACGCGCTCCTAACGCTTCGCGCTGGAAGCGATGTCCGATTAAGGACATCGCTTCCGCAGCGATGTCCGATTAAGGACATCGCTTCCGCAGCGATGTCCGATTAAGGACATCGCTGCGAATGTTGCTCGATAGGAATTCGTAAAGGGTCTGTTGTCAGCTGGAAGAGAGAGATGGCGAACATACCGACGGCCAGGAGTATCTTGAGGCTGGGGTTCTTCTTCTTGAGGTCGATGACCCTCTCGTAGAGTCCCTTCTTCCCGTTCTTGGTGTCGTCGGAGGCGTCGAAGGAGGACAGCTTGTGCTTCTTCATCCAGCCGAAGGCGAAGATGATGTGGGTGCACAGCGTGGGCTCGATGTCCTCGGGCACGAACTTGCCGTCCCCTTGCCGGTACTGCGCCCAGTTGGTGAAGTAGCACACGATCTTCTTGCCAGTCGAAGAAGACGAGCCTGCCAGGGAAATTGGCGGGAAAAGACACGTAGTCAGGACCCAGATATTAGCTTTTAAAGTTCAGAACACTAGCAAGGTGGCACAGGTCGCCACCCTATTCAAAGTGTTAAGTCATTTACATATATCCATTATTACATTATGATATTAAAATGCCGACAATTTCGTGTGAATGAAGGACATTGTATGCAAGGTGAACGCCAAAATTGTAACGAATTTTAAGTTATGTTACCGAGTAAAAACAGTCACGAATCGGGAACTGAAGCAATATTTTAAAAAAAGGCGAGCAGGTTGCCGCACTTGTTGAAAATTCCCGAAATTTGAGAAGTCCAAAGAGAAGAAAACACACTGGTCATTTTATATGTATCCACTCGTCATTTATATGTGTCGTATGTTACTCAATATCAGGTTGTTGTTGTTTTTTTTTACATATATTTGTAATTTGTTTCTAATTTCAGGAACGATAATACGTATAACGAGCCGTAAGATGTTTGTATAAAACATACTACTGAAAATTACAAATTCAATTCTACAATTTTTTTTTTATTTGATGCACTGTTTACAGGCAAACTGAAATGCGCGTTTTCCCAACATCGGAACTGACCCAACTGTGACCAGACAGGAAGTAAAAAGCGCAAGTCATTTCGAGATAAGATTTGTATATGGACGAGTAAATTGTTGTAGTCTTGGCTGAATTATCGCTGCTTAAAATTAAACTAAGATTGAATCTGGGCTGCGGGGCCTTGGTGGTCTGTAAAAGCTCAAGACGGGGGGGGGGGGTGGGGGGGGGGGGGGGGGGGGGGCGTTTTCAATGTATTCTAGCCCACGCATTACAAGGAAGCCTTTGCGCCGGCGAAACTGCCACTCTACCCCGGAACCGCCAGAGCTTCCAGAGTCAACCCTCCGTGCTTCCATCGAGCGCTGATTGGATCGCTCCATCACAGGTTTCCCGAGCGACTGCTCTGACTCGGCACTCCAACTCTTGTCAGCTCGAAACCTTGAACTGTTTCTCAGCCCCCGCGACTGCCGAGTTTTCCGAATGTCTTTCTGAGCGAGCTCGATTAACCGACTTGGCTCTGACGTGCGTGCCGTTCGTTTCGTTTTTGACGCGGTTGACTGGGGGTGTCGCCACTTGTCTGGGTTGTGAGTGACTCCCCCGGCCGGCGGGGACTGACGGATGGCTTTATAAACGGATATCTCTGGCTTTGACTGGGGGCCCCTCGCTTAGGTGCCGTTTTCTGTTGACAATGGCTTCGGTAGTTGACTTCTTATTCTACCTGCTGGCGTCCAGTAGTTGCATAGCTTCAATCAGGAAGTCCGAATCGAAATATTTGCGTCACGTCCTTCACTAACACTATCAACCGTTGCGGTGTGTTGTTTGTGCGTTTTTACACTCGATGTCTCGTGACGTCTTTACGTAAATTGCTGAGGGCCTGTGGGCATATCCGTGCATCTAATTTTGGTTTAGCCACCGTGATTCGGCCTTTTAAGCACTAGGGCGTACGAACTGCGGGCTATAAGCATACGGCTTAAACAAAATTGCAGAGCTTCAATGCCACATTTGCAACCGTCTGGGATTCAACTTGGTGAGCGACGCGGAGTGAAATATAGTACTACATAAGACGCTCCAGCCAAAGTCTAATATCGACTCAATGTCTAATATCCACCCAGTGTAAACTCTAAAAAATCTGGAGCTTCTGCTCTCCAGTAAAGAATTCTGGACAGCCAATTCCTGCGATCCACGTAGGAAGGTCGGCGGATGACGGAGTCGATATTCCTTGACCCCAAAGAACGGTGTGCGCCGTGGCAGTGAGCACGGTGAAACGCCATGCTCAGTGCCACAGCGCACACATACTTCTTCTAGTTCTAAAGCTATGACTAGCCCCGTCCTTTGCCGACCTCCCTCCGTGCATTGTAGCCATGGGCTCTTACAAGTGCTTTGCGCGAGAACAGACACTGCATATTTCTTAGAGTGAACCCTGCCACACGCCACCTTATGTTCAACGAGCATCTCCCAAGTGTCAATCGAATGATCTCCCAACGTCAGCCACTCACCGAATGCACCCTGCAGGCGCATTCAGTGAACCTCCCGATGTCTACGCGCTGTCTGTCTAATGTCCACCCAGCCCTAGAGTGCGTCGCACGCCACACACAGCGCAGCCTCGTCTGACCGCTGACATCAGGGCCACGCGTGGGCTCGAGTGTCGGTTCCCTTTTTAAAGCAAATTCGTGTCGACCCACAATCGAGGTAAGAGCATCGGACACGGCGACGACGGCGGCAGCCCCAGTCACGCCGCGACCTTCGAGCTCGAATCGATTTCTGATCCCAAAGTCACGGTTCCTTTGGAAGCAACGACCGCGCGCGTACAGGTCTAACATCGGTGAAGACGCGTCGAGGAAGCATCCTGCACAACATCTGCTAGAAGACAAGGCCTAAGCATGACGTAATCATCGGTGGATTCCACCCCCCCCCCCCCCCCTCCCAAAACGGCAAACACGCTAAAGCTCGGCCAGAGTCGCCGCAAGACACGTCCGTCTCGGCGTAGCCGCCTGCCAGCGTCGCGTTCGTGGTAAGACGCTGCGAGAAACGTTGGTGGCAACGCTGACGCGAGCTCTTCACCTGTATCCACCAGTGATGACGTTTAGGGAGGGAAGGTGCAGGCCTTGTCGTCTCGGTGGCCCGTAATCGCGATTGATGTGCGTGGCGGCACTTGCGTCACACGCCAAAACAAGGACGAACATCTCGGTGCTCGCCTTTTGGCCGGCACTCGTTTGTTCGATGGGTCCCTCCCCTTGTCGGTTTCAATTTGAGCTGGTTGCTGGGGAGCGCTATACGAGCCATCACGGCTGGCGAGCGAGGCAGAGGTACACCTCGAGGTCCTCTTTCATTTTCTTCCCCACTACCCTCTTTAAAACTAGATCACGCTTGTCTGCGCCGACGCAGCGTGAATCAATTGAATCGAACATTTTCATGTGTTCATTTAAATAAACCGCTAAAAAAGACACTGCTTCTATCTAGACCATGGTCTAGATTGAAGTAGTGTCTTCACGGTCCTTCACAGCAAAACTAGGTGTCGAGTCTATTTCGTAAAGGAATTTGAAGAAAATCGTCTGGATCGAAAGTTGCAACAGAGAAGTCAGAATGGCGTCATGTCAGAGACACCATATCTGACATGAAGCCGTATGCATGATTTCCCTGACGTCATGAATAAAGGAGGGGGCGGCGGGGGGGGGCGAAGTGGGACCAAACGCGCACCCGCATATGGTTCGCTCTTCGGAAGAAAATACGAGTTTCTGCGCATATGTTACGGCGCGTGCTTCGACCGCTAACTCTCGACTAGAGGTCAAGAGACATTCGACTTTATAAAAATAAAACAAGTTGGTGCACACAGAGTTAAGCCCCTTGGTTAAGAAATCTATGCATTCTCCCTTCTCTCCTTCCTGGGTTACGAGTCAAATTATCGAACAACATCAACGAAGTTCTGCTTGGCGCTGCTTCTGACGTAGAAGGACTCTCGTAATTGATAACCACATGCTCCTCATGCACGCTTGAAGCGAGCGTTGCTAGACTGCCAGCCCCTTCAGAGGTTTTCCGTCGTGTATTCTCCAGCGAGTAGCGAAGCACGTCATCGCGGTTGACAAGGCGCGCCGTAAGCTCACGGATACGACCTTGTTTTCCCCACACGTGAGCCAGAACGCGGTTCTACCTTTCATCGCAAACTTTGCGTGTCCAATTCACCATCTGGAGAATTGTGTCTGGCAGCTCGAAAGGTCAAAGCCGGTACTGCCATACCAGCATGACTGAAACCGTAGTGAATCATACGCCCGGCTCGGCTTGCTCGACCTGACTAGATTAGACTTAACCTGGTCAAGGATAGCCCGATTACGCTCAAGTGGTATTCAAAGTGCGCAGAGTCTCCCTATAATGGATAGGCGTTTCCGGGAATATGTGACCCCCCTCCCCCCCCCCCCCCCCCCCCCCTTTCTAGTCGACGCATTGTGACGCGATGCTCGGCGCGTGAGATTATCCAGAAATCGAAGACGAAGTTGACCTTGGTTTAACATTTTATGACTTCAGAATGCAGGGAAGGCCAAAGGGAAGCAAACCAGAGTATGAGATGACCCTCTTTTGTGTTCGCTTTATTTTCTGGGCTTTCTGAGCTCTTAATGATGAGAAAGAATGAATTGTACCTCTTCCGGGACACACAAAACATTCGAGTCGGTACGAACATACATAGGAAGAGCCCCATAATTCCCCTCTCAGGGTGGTCTCCTGGGGCCCTGTGTTGCGCTTTTCGGAATTTCACGACGACTAGAGAGGAGGAAGTGACGTCCACAACGCAGCAAACGCAGATTAGATGTTGATTGATGAAAGTCGCTGATGAAGAATTTCCGCAGAAGAAAACGAAACTCACTTTTCCTTTGTTTTCTACAGCGGATTTTCCTCATCAGCGACTCTCACTAATCAACATCCAATCTGCGTTTGCTGCGTTGTTGACGTAACTTCCCTCTCACTAGTCGCCGTGGGAGTCTAAAAAGCGCAACAGAGGGCCCCTGGGATTTTCCGGAAAGGTCCATTCAACTTATTCTTGAAGAAAAAGCATCACTATATGAGTATTTGAAGGAATAGGTACACCAAGAGCCAGCACCGATACCACGAACATGCTTCGAGTTTACTCGTACATTTTCTATATCAGTCTTATAAGAGATAAGATCTACCCTTCGATGTTTTTTTCCCTATCTTTTTTTTAATCTCCCGATGGAAACAGTGGTGTACAATGAACGCGTACCGAAGCATAGGTTTCCCACAAATTGATGCACAGGCTTCCCCACTTGAGCAGTCGAAGACGCATCCGTATCAAGCGCTGTTCTATGTTTTGTCACTTGGCATTTGACCCGCAGAAGTACACCGAGTTTGCTCGAGTATGTTTCAGGGTGTGACCGGTGTAAGTCCGCGTTGTTTTCACGCAGTACGTATGCTATGAACGGAGCTATTCCAAACATCATTTTAACTCTTTATATCTATATTCTAGGATGTCGCGTCCGTCGGGTTCATATACTTGCTCAATCAAGTTAAGCAAGTTTTAGTGCGAGAAAGAGGCGACAGCCTCTTATGGATCTTTTGGTTTCACAAATCTCCACCGGTCATCAACTTCCAAAGGCCTCGTTACATAATACTGTAAAGCTCCTGGAGCAACTTTTCATCTAAGTACTTTAAATTCTCTCCTGATAAGGAAACTAGAGCCACTACGCCTGAAAATAAAGAGCTCTGGAAATTCTGCCACGCTGGTGGTTCTGCTTCGTGAAGTGAAGCAAGATAAAAAAAAGATTGAGCCTATCCCTTAACGAATGAAAGAAGACGAGATCTACGGTCACATATGACAGCAACAAGCAGATGATTGGCAGGATGGTGTTACCCCGCCCCTGCAACGAACCCTGTCTACAAGACTACTTTGTCCACGGTTATCTCGCCAAGACAAGCCGCTGTAAGGTCTTGGGGCGTTTCAGCCGTCAGCCAAGATGAGCCAAGGATGAAGCAAATAATGGGGATTCGTGTCTCCCCGTTAACCACCCTTGTCTCTCGACGTATTTTTTACAAATTCGGGGCCATTGAAACGTCTCAGACGTCTTATAGTGCGGTGATGGTCTCACTATGACGAGCATATACGAGGATGTTGGTTCGGCGTGTTAACAGGGTCAGGATCATGCCCGGCGCTTTTATTCAAAGCACCCAAATTTATCCAAGATTGTCAGTCGGCATTCCAACAGGAACCTCTCTGGGAAATTTAAGTGTTCATTTAGGAACAAGACCCCCCGCCTAGACAATGTTGAGCGTACCATAGGCTTTTGTAGGTAATGGGGACATGATTCAACACAGACTAATGGGGTCACTTCAAAGCAGATACACTAGGATTCTGCATCAGTTGTCTAAGCTATTTTAAATTAAAATGGCGATTGGGGCAAGTGTCTGAGCGACGACAAGTCTGGTCGTCGCTCAGACACCTGCGGCTCTCTCTATTCATTGTTCCAGTTTTGGGGTCACAGTTTCAACCCACGACTTCGGCGTCGGAGAGAATCGAGGCCATTCTGCCGAAAATTGCTAACGAGATTTTTTTTTTTTTTTAACACCGCAACAGCTGGGCGTGGACGAACAACATTGAAAGAGGACTAGAACAGGTGAATACGTTTCGTATTATGATAAGAATGGACGATAATAAAATCAAACGTTCAATCAGCCAAGGGTTGTCATCCTTGGGATCTAAGCCATTAACAATGCTTTTGGGAAATCTCATCTTAATAGGAAGCTTTCGTAGACCGCGTTTTTCCCTCCGCTAAGCCCTCCGCAACGAAGAACCCGCTACTGCGCCTGCGCGCCGACGGCCTTGAGTGTGGTGTTCTGGGTATCGTAGGGGGTTGCGGATAGCGTTGCGGGACAGAGAAAACGATCTACGAAACTCCCTAATGTTCGTGGAGCTTACCAAGCGGGACCAGGCCTCGACCAATCAAAGTCGCGAGCTGAACATTCGAGATTCCGAAGCACCTAGAGCACTTCTGCGCGTAACTAAGAGCCCCGTCACGCGGAAATATTTAATCTAGTTTCCATCGAGTTAGATTCTAAAGTGACTTGTCTCTTGTGGCTGTTTATCACCATGCTCTATTACGCTTATTTGGCATCCCTGGCTTCAAATGGGTAAAATATTCCAATTTTAGGTTGGTAACGTTTTGACAATGTGGCATTACGCTGCTCCATAACACAAGGCCCGTAAAAAAGCGCGGAAACACGTTCCATGTAAGGTTTTCACTTCTAAAAGTAATAGATACACAATCACTATTTGGACGAGGAACAGATGTGCCACCTCTACAACGGACTAAAGGCGAAACTAGTGGGACGACAGGTGCAATCATGTGCCAGTTAAGAATGACATTATGCTAATACGTGCCTATTAGTGCGCCCGGACGCGTGCACAGATGGGAGCAATGTACCACGTGGTTTCTGTCTCGCTCCTGATTGGACCTGACGGCTCGTAGCTTCGGCATTTATTCCATTGTATAGGTGAGACCAAGTGTACATACATTTCTTCTGCTATGGCGGAACAAAATAATGCATTCGTTCTCCAGCACACATTAAGCGTGTTTTAGAATAGCGTACGCAACAGCTTTGCGTACGCTCTCTATAAAGCGTCGTCGCCACCCACCAATCCAAAACGCGGCTGGGGCTCGGCGCTATGCGTAGTGACGACGACGCTATTTCTACGCGAACGCAAAGCTCTCGGATACGCTATTCTAAAACTCGCTACTGTGTCACCTCTCCGCGTTGCCGTTAGATGTACCTTGCGCGTGCATTAGGAAGGGAGTCATACGTATATTTATCAAAAAATGACATCGAAGCCGCAGTCGTCTCCGACCTTGCCGTACCCCGTCCGACACGGCCAATAATAATTGATGACGCGATATGAAGCCAGCGGGTTGCGGCAATACCACCCAGAAGACAAGGCCCCGTATGACGTCATCGTTAGTGGACCCAGCGGCCAGCACGTCCCCGGAAAGCAGCAGACGCGTTCCTCGTGGTGTCGCGTTCGTTCTGGCACGATGCGAGACGCGCTGTCGGCGATGCTGACCGAAGCTAGGCTGCGTGAGGGCACAAGTGATGACGTCTGGGGTAGAAGGCAGAGGCCTTGTCTTCTGGGTGAGTTGCGGCGGATGACGTCTTCCGCCCGCTTCGCGAAGCCTTGCTCTACGGTCCCGTTATAAAAGAGTGCAACGTGTCGGCGCTCGATCGGTGGAGAGGAGGGCGGAGAGGAGGCCAGATCCGGCCGTTTGGATTGGCAGGCGTTCCACTTGGGGCCATCTGGGTCGCTGCTCGGGCGATTTACAAGTGGCCCCCTTTTTTTGTCTGTGCGCGCCTTCGCTGCTATCCTGATTTCATTATCGAGGAGAAACTCGGGTCCCCCTACGTTCGAGCGGCCAGAGATGCCGGTCACTCACCCCGCCGGATTCTACGGCCGGACGGTGCTGCGACGGGCTTAAATGTGGCGCCGCAGTCGAGGAGTAGGTCAAGAGTGAGTGGACAGTAAAGGCGGGGGTGGGCCAACCTTCGTCAGTTTTTTATTCACGAGGGTGTTTAACGGGCGAGGTAAGCGTGCGTGCGTAAATCGTTGGGGTGGGCTTCAAAAAGACTGCGATCGTCTGCAGTATCGGAAGACGCTTGTCATATATTTTTAGTGACGATGCTCGCAGGCTCACGCTTGAGTTGACAGTGAACACCGTTCGGAATCTAAACTCACATGGATGTACAATTTTTTTTTAAAATTTTATGGCTTTATTACTTTTCCAAAGCAATTAATATGTACTCTAAGACTATTTCCTAATAATTTTATAACTGTACCTTTTTTTCTTTTTTTTTTCTCTAGCGTCGCTGTTTTTGGTTCCCGTACCAAAGCAATGTCTTAGTGCACCGGCTCGAGCAATGTAACGTCATTCCCATGTCCCCAAACCGATATCCTTGTGCTCACACTTTTACCACATGTTTCTATTCGCTTTACACGATACGACATCTAGCTTCCCGGTCCACGTCGTACAGCCGCCCCCGCACCTGTCGTTCCACAAACGTCGTCGAGATCAGTGTCTCCAACTGTCACCAGCCCAAGATTAGCAGCCATTACGGACGACGGTAAAAAACGGCCAACTCTATTGTCGGTACATTCTTCCCGGGAAAAGATAATAAAGGCGGAGGCCGTGCATGCAGCAAGAAGGAAACTGCATCGTCGCGTCAACTTTGTAGTGTCAAACTTCCTCTTCCTCTGAAGTGACCGATTACAGCCTGTCCCTTAGCGGACATCCACCGGGAGCCCCCCTCGAAGAAAGTGGTAGCTGGATGCCGTACGTCGTCTGCTAAATCCGGCAACGTTGCCGTCTTGTCAGCCCGCCGTCGTATCTCCCGGCCGGAGACCGACCAAACCCGTTTCAGAAGGCACGTCGTGGATCTCGAGCGCGTATGTGGTTCCCTCGGCGTGTCGGACCTCTGCAGTACTTCGAGGCTTTCACTTGCGCGCAATTCAAAGAAGACAAGAATCAAGCGCGTGCGTGACTCCCTCTCGCCGAGTTTTTGTCCTCGCGACTCGTCGCGAAACAGACTGGGTAAAGCAAGCGGCACGCCGGCGCAGAACCACAATGGGAGGTGACGGAACTGCGACCTCCGGAGTCATCAGGAAGCGGACGTCGGTAGCAGACGACCGGCCCAACTGGCGTCGGCTGGCCACAAAGAAACCACGCTGTAATCTCGGGTGTCAAGTTTGTCTCGGAAGACTAGGCTTCACTCCTCTAACGAACTTTTAGTACTCGTTCTGAAACTGGGTTGTAAATAGCTTGGCCCACTCCCTCGTTTCTCTTCCGTCAGGACGGCTTTAATTGTAGTCATTGGAGTATATACCTACAGACATTTATTAAAGCAGCAATCGGCGTACGTTACTGCGCGTACCCCCAACGAATTGTTTATATAGCAGATAGTGTATACACCAGAGTAGGGGAAAAGATTTTAACGGAACGGCGCAATGAAATAGGACTTAAGGTCGACTCTTCTGTGCTAGCCTCACCAGTCAACTATCGTTAGCATCGGATTCTTGAAATTGCAAGTAGAATGGCGCCATTTTTGAAAGTGACATTCACCCTGCAACTCTCAAGAGCAGCCAATGAAAGACATCTTTTTTTTTCTCTCCAGAAAGCAGTTGAGAAAGAGTATAAAGTTGAAGTGACATATTAAAGCAAACTAAAATGGCAGTCGCTAAAAGTGGCGCTTTTTGGAATAATTCTATGGCCACGTAGGAGAACGGTTATGTCCGCATAAACAAATATATTGTCGCCCAACAAAAGTATAACACATTTTGTTTGCTTTTTTTTTTTCATCCATATAAGCTTTCCTGCATGTTCGAAGCCTCAGTCCAGTGAGTGCAGCGTGCTGGCATCTGTTGTAGCAAACTGCTCAAAAGCTCACAAAAAAGCATCGGCACGCAGATTATAAGACGACGACACCATCAAACGTTCAGCTTCAGAAACATAGGGTATGTCCTTTGTGTACCAATCCGCTATCAAGTGAGATTGCGTCATTAGCAAATTAGCGCAGGACGAATGACAAAGCGTTAACATGTAAGTGTTTCTTAAACTGTCGGTGACTTTATACGGCGTGCAAGTTGGTCCGCTCCTTCCGCGCCTCGTGCCTTTGTTTACCTACCAAATGCCGCCACGTGCTTTTGTTTCCCCCGACCTCAAGCATAGCCTCCTCTAGAGCCACTAAATGAGCTGCGCTTAGAGTATCGGCACTCTGTTCCCCAACATTGTTGTGGGCGCCGACATTTTGGTGCTTGTGCAGAACAGACGCAACTGCCGATCGTCATGATTCAAAAATGTGACTTCCTCAGCATTAGATTCGGTGTTAGGAGGCTCATATAATATTGCTTTGCTCGGTCGCGAACTGTTTAAGCATTTGTGGAGGACGGAAAAGCTTTTCCTGTGATTTCAGAAAAATCTTCAGATAACCGGCAACCATGATTTTAAGCCACAATATGGACAAGTGTCGTTACTCTGAAGCGTAGCTTATGAAGTGGCACTAGCCTCCTCTATACTGACAAAGCCTGGCAGATCACCACGAGAAGCGGCCGCCGAAAGAGAAAAGGTGGGGCGGCAGACAACGGATGAGAGGATGGATGGATGGATGGATGAATGCGGCTGAGCCCTTTGGATCGGGCGGTAGCTTATGCCACCTAGCCATTTTGTTTTACCATTTAAGCTTAGAATATTTAAATGTGAAATCTATATTCACTCCGCAGTGCAAAGAAAGTGAGGCTATAAAACCCCATTTCCATCAGTTAATAAGAAAATACCTAGTTTTCTCTCGCTTTCTGCCACCATTCACTTAACCTTTGCTTGGTAATCTCTACAGTCTTGAAATCCACTCTCCCTTCGCTGTCTCTAAAACCCAATGACTTTATTAAATCCATCTTGTCCTCGGTAGGCATAGGGTGAAGCCTTTTACAGTAGATTATCGAGTGCTCAGCCGTCTCGTCCTGCTCTCCAGAAGCAGTGCACACTGTAGCCATTTCCTGGTACCTCGCTCTGTATGTTCTGGTTCGCAGAACACCCGTCCTCGCTGCGGCAAGATGCCACGTAAAGGCCCGACCACACTAGCGTGAACGGCGCCGCCGAGCGGCGCCGCCGGGCGGTACCGCCGTCCGGCGTCCCAACGCGAGGAGTCCACATTGGCCTCCGTTTTGCAGGCGTCACGTGACAGCACTGGTTCCCGCGATCGCGCCTCCCGTCGGATTTCCCGCTCTTTCGTCGTCTGCTCTTCGTTAGATTCTTCCGTTCCGCACTCGCTGTCTAGACGGTAAGAGTTCATAATGACCTGGTGATCAGCGTGAATGTGATTATCCTAACCTGCTCGTTGATCTTGCGACGTCGCCGCGCTCTGAAGGGAAGGAGGCGCAGGTTTTGGGTCCGGCCGGGTTGGTTCTACCGAAACACCGAAGGACCGGAGAGGTCTGGCGCGCCGCCGGGGCTTTGCTGCCCCGGCGGCGCGCCAGAGACGAAGGCTACTTTCGAAAGTGTCACCAAATCAACACGACATCCGTCACAACAGAGACGACATGCAACAAGTGCCACGGAGAAACTCACTTGTAATTCCGAATTGGTTAGTTTCAAGGAACCGCTCCGTTGGGGAAGGCATCGGGGGGAAATAGGGGGAGCAGACGACACCAAACACGTCCTTCGATCGCTTCGAGAGGTGCCGAGGACCGGCTTGAGCGTTGCCATGGCATCGCGACGTCACTATCTACGCCACCTCCCATTGGCTCCTCTCTTCTGCGGCGTGCGGCGTCAAGCTCTGAACCGCGCACGGAGCGGTTGGGTGTGCGGCGCCGCACGTCGTGACGTTGAAGCCGAAAACTGGTTTCCGCCGGCAACCGGCAGCGACGACCGTCGCGCCGCAGGCCTCCGAAACGGCAATGTGGTCGCGCCTTTACTGGCGCCCCGCTGCGGCGAGATGCCGAAACACACTTCTCCCGAGCGAACAAGTGTGTTTCGGGTCCTCGCCGTTGCAAAGAGCTGTGCGCTGACTCTTTGGTGCTCTTTGCTACCAGATCCTGGCGCTCCACATCTGCGACCGGGCCGGCTCCGTCGTCGAACTGCCAGGCTTTGTGATTATAGAGGAGGTTATGACTCAAGGAATGACGGCGCGCGCGTGGCTGCGTGGTCATCACTCGTTCCCGGCGTCATCTACGTTGATCCTTGATTGGAAAGCCCTTCCTCGCATTCCGATGCGCCAAAGACACATTTTGGAACACTTTCACGCCGTATAGTCCTTTTTTTAGGGGCGAAGCTCCTTAGGGTCTATACTTCGTTTCAACTTCGGTCCGAGCGCGGCCGATGTTATCAGCCGAAGGGCCAATCAAACACCGCAAAAAGCGCAGCGTCATGGTGTGCTCTCTGCCCTTGATAAGACTAGCCGGCGGAGGAGCGAGCACAGAGAGACGGCGAATACCCAGGCTGGTCCTATAAACTACAGAGAGCACGCCATGACGTTGTGCCTCTTTCGCTGTTTGATTGGCCCTTCGGCTTATAAGATCGGCCGCGCTCGGACCGAAGCTGAAACGAAGTATAGCCTTGTCCGTCCGGCGTTCGTGCTCACATCGATTGCCCTGCCTCCGGGATCGGCCCACTTTTAAAGAAAAAACGTACGCCCGCACGGGGGTTCGAACTCAGGACCGCTTGCTTACGAGGCAGACGTCTTAACTACTACGCTACACTCCAACGTTGCATGTAGCCGCTCAACGTCTATACAGGAGGGAGGGCGCTGCAGTCAAATGCGTATATCATCGTGTTAAACTTTGCATGCATTGGCTCAACGTTTATAGACGAGAGGGCACTGCAGGCAAATGCTCAAATGCGTATATAACCACGTTCCATACCATACATTCTTTTTCTGACATGGACCGTTGGCTTAAGCGGTGGAGATGCGTTCCCACGGCTTCTAGCGGATCCAAGCTGATCCGCTAGAAGAACCACTGGCTCTGCATTTCACCGACCATAAAGCAGTACTAATGAAGTCGAAACGCAACCCAGAACTCAGCACTACCCATGAGCAATAAAAAAAAAAATCAGCACTACCTATGGGAAAGTAAAATCAGTACCATCAGCACCACCAGAGCTACGCCCCAATCAGCATCATTCACCACGTGGAGATGCGGCCTCTTTTTGGAAATTTGGAATATATCGAGAAGCTATCGGCCCGCAGCTGTGAAGTTTTGAGCACCGCTTCGGACGAGCAAAATAGAAGATTTGTGGCTCGCGTTTCGAACGTCCGTCACGACGCTTCCATACTGCAGTTTTGACACTCCGTTCCATACTAAGTAGTAGTGCAGCAGAGGCTGCAAGAGCGACCTCCGAACATTTGCTGTCCTTGCCCAGCACGCGCGCTCGTACAGTGCGAGCATCGTCCAGGGGAACATGTAAGTAGCAATTCGGCTTCGCTACGACGTATGTAAAACATAAGTGCTCACGGAGGCTATGAAAGCAAGCGATACAAAAAATAAAGCCAGGAGTTTTTGATGTGACGTTGAGGTCGCGATCAGCTTAATTACTTTAATGCGAAAGCATTAACTATCCCATGCAGTGGAGCCTGGCAGTGTCTGTAACCTAAAGAAAAAAAACGCGACAGATGTGCCCATTCTCCCAGTAACTGAGCAAACCGACTCCTGATAGCCGTTGGCGGAAGCTTCGTGAGAGCGCACGCTCGGCGCCCGCTGTCGTGAAGTTTCCTTCCAGATAACAAAGCCGTAGAGCTAATCAAGATGTCGTCATCAGAGAATACCAACGCTGGGCACAGATGGCACACAACGATTGCTCGGCTGAAACTTGACTCGGAGCAGAGCGGTGACGCAGCACTCATTTCCAATCGGTGCCCAGCGTTGGCCTTATCTGGTAACGCAAAAGTGTCGGCTCTACGGCATTGTCTTGTAGACGGTCTTAAACAGGTGCCCCCCACCCTTTCCCCCTTGCACCACTCTCCGGACGCCCATGCTTCTAGGTGACATTATAGGAGGTATTCACTGGACGCCATATTTGAGGGTGATGTTTAGAGCGCATGCTCAGAACGAGCTCACATTAATAGCCTGCTAAGACCGGCAACCTTGATGGTGCTAAATGCACGCTCCAAAAGGACTGCGGAAGCTCGCCGTCAGCACGCGCTCAGCAGCAGCACACACGGATATGGCCGCCAGTGAATACTCCCTATAGTCAGCGATGTGCGCGGCCTGCGCGGCCAAAAGCGTCGCTGTGGTCAGCTTTCCACGATTGGCCCAACCGTGGGCATACGAGCACTGTCAGATTGTCAGCTTTGACGGTGTTAATTTCGGATTGCGATGGCTCCTAGCTTCTACTGTGCTTTTAAACACACCTTCGAACTCGTCGTCGCACCCGATGGTAAGTAGCCAGAATAACAAATGGTGACGTCACGGCGAGGCAAATCTCAGTCGTGACGTCACGGAGAGAAACCCCACCGAAACCTCTCGGCTAAAGCCCCTCGATGTGTTTGCGCTCGTCTTGCAAGTAGCGTCAAATGCGCGAGTGCACGAGGCCCATGTCTCGAGCGGCCCTTGGAAGCAAATGGCGGCGCAGCACTGAAATGAGCGGGCCTTGGAAGCGAATGGCGGCGGAGCACCCGCTCATGGCACGTGTCTCGAGCGCTTCCACAACAATGGTTGGCGGTACTTGTAAACAAACGCTTTTATCAAGGGGCTTTACTCTCGGCGCTAATAGCCTCTGGTCGCCTCTATGGCCGATTGCGAGCAATGCAGCACGTGTATGCACGCATGCTGCAACTCAGGAACTGCACAAGAGGCTTCTCCCATGAAAACAAAGTTCAGCTAGATGCCAGATGTTCCGAAGTACACTGCGCTTTAGGTGGAGCTGCATTTTCGTGGGTGCCTATCTTCGAGAATTGGCGGCGAGATGTTTTGGTGGCGCCCTCCTACGGTCCCCCCTTGTGACGTCATTACCTTACAAACAACAAGTTCGATGGTGTTCGTGAAAAGCATGGTAGAAGCTTGAAATCATTGCGCTCTCAAAGGAACACTGCCAGCACCGTCAAAATTGAAGTTCTGTTATTCCTCTTATTTCCGTCGATAAGAAATCCTTTTCTGACGTCATAGTCAGCGTTCGGCCAATCGTGGAAGGCCGACCACAGCGACGCTTTCGGTCGCGCACGTCGCCAATAGCGCTGACAAATCCTCCTTTGTTTCTGCGACGTGAGAAGAGAACGGCACGTTCGTCTAGACCACTGCCTGCCCTGTTCCAAGGGCGCTGCCATGTTTGTTTATGCTGACGACACGACACAGTAATGAGGCGGCGCTTTTGTAATGCTCCGCTTCTTTTTTTTTTTTTTCCTGAATCATTCGAGCACACTTCACCGCAAGAACGTCAGAAATGCATAGTCACGAAACTCCAAGAACCATTCATTGATGCCAAAAGCGCCGTAAAAAGAAAAAAGAACAAAAATTTTTATACGCAGCTTTTTCCTTCTCAAGAGCCCTGCGTTTGAGATTATTCTTTCCACTTTTTATCGCTGGGGGATAGGATTTCGGACACTGGTCTATATTAATAATAATATAATAATATCAGTTTATTTTTCATTACACGTAATGGAGGAGCCAAGGAAAAAAGCTGCACTACGCGGCCTGACGAGTTCTCGGCTCAGTACATTCTGCACAAGCTTCGGAAAAATCAATGTCCAAACAATGTGCAAACAAAATCGTACATGACCGCGATGAAACCAAAACAAAAATAGAAAAAAGTCACTGAGCACCATATTAGTCGACATTTGTAAATCAACAAAAAACATCCGTTTAAACTGAGAAAAACAAATTTTATCACATCAATCCATATATACAAAATCAAGCATGACGCAGCAGAATTCACCCAGAGTTAATTTATCTATTAACACACCTTCAGAATGCAATACATCTAGAAGCTGTGGGATTCGGTATGCTAACGTCTCTTTTCCAGTGTTTAGCCGAAACGTTGGTACGTGCCAGTAATCAGGGTTACGAATTTGGTATGGTACGGTATGTTGTTGCAAGCCAGACAATTCTACCAAGGACGAAATGATATAAAAAAACTCTCTCCTAAGTTGTGTGCATATCCTAGAGTTATAAAGATTGTGAACATCAGTATATGTTTTAAACAGGTTTTCCGTGTGGGAAAGATAAGGTACGTTTGCAATTACTCGCAACAAAGTTTTTTTTTTTTTCGAAGCAAGTGCACTGTCTCAAGATTAGTTGTAGTGGTAGTGCACCAAACCATTTCACATTAACCGCAGCCGACGGTGCAATATGATGAGCAGGTTGCTTAATTTCGATCCACTGGATTGTAGGCATCGGCACCGGTCGGGTTTTATGCGAAGTCTTGGTTCGTACTGAGTGTCGTGGTGATGTCATTTCTCTTGACATTCCTGAGGCTGCACTTCTTATCGCGCAGGCAATCACTTACCAGAACCTCGTTATCTTTGGCGGGGTGCACTGCCATCGAAATCGAAGGGGTGCCGGTCTGGCCTTCTACGTCCCGCTATAAAAACATAGTTCATAAGTAAAAACAAAAAAAAAAAAAAAACACAGCCCAGTTAATCTCGTTGGTTTCGAGATCAATATGACCAGGCGCATTCCTTGTCGGATTGTTTCGGTGCATTGTGGCTGCCTCGCGAACGCGCGCGCGAGCACACTCGGCGTGCTGCCTTCTGCGTAATTCATGAGTTGACCCCTTCGAAGTATTGGCGCAATTCGGCCTCGAATAAATTTCGTGCAACTCATCAGCCATCGCGTTGCGCCCACAATTCGTGATAAGCTGTCTTTATCCTATTGCGCGCGCGGCGCGCGCGCGCGAAAGCTCGGTGCTTCGCCGTTTTGCCGACCCGACCATTATCGAAGCCAAGGTGATATTTACCTCGCGGAGTGCCGCGGAAATGCGTCGTGGCACCAGGGAAAGGCCGCGTGTCTGCGCCCTTCTCTAGTGTCCGAGACGCGTCTATAAATTAGGCGTCTTTTTCACCTCGCTTTTAGTACGTTCCATAGACCCGCTGCTCTCGGGCAGGGGGCGCGAGCGCGTCCGCAAGACGCAACCATGTTATGCTGGCAGCAGCATCCAGGCGGCGCTGTAACGTTCGATTTTGTGCGTGCGACGTTCGAATTTAAGCATCTATCAGCATCTGTAGAGGCGCGATAACAAAAACGTCTAAAAACTGAAATAAAAAAATGAAAGCCGCTTACAACTCCCTGTAACACCGAATTAGAGCGCAGCTCTTGAGGAGGAGGAGGGAAGGGCACTGGGGGGGGGTTAAACTAACCAGTGGGGGGTCACGTGACCTTGAGGGTCACGTGACCCCCAGTGCCGATGATGTCATCACTGACGTCACTGATGACGTCATCACTGACGATGACGATGCGGGTACCGATGACGTCATTAGTGACGTCACTGATGACTTCGCCAGTGATGATGACGATGACGATGCGAATGTCGGTGACGTCATCAGTGACGTCGCTGATGACGTCATCAGTGATGATGACGTCATCAGCGAGTGATGAGTGACGATGACGATGCGGATGCCGGTGACGACATCAGTGACGTCACTGATGATGTCATCAGTGATGATGACGATGACGATGCGGATGTCGGTAACGTCATCAGTGATGATGACGATGACGATGCGGATGCCGGTGACGTCATCAATGATGATGACGATGTGGATGCCGGTGACGTCATCAGTGATGATGACGATGACGATGTGGATGCCGGTGACGTCATCAGTGATGATGACGATGACGATGCGGATGCCGGTGACGTCATCAGTGATGATGACGATGTGGATGCCGGTGACGTCATCAGTGATGATGACGATGACGATGTGGATGCCGGTGACGTCATCAGTGATGATGACGATGATGATGTGGATGCCGGTGACGTCATCAGTGATGATGACGATGACGATGTGGATGCCGGTGACGTCATCAGTGATGATGACGATGACGATGCGGATACCGGTGACGTCATCAGTGATGATGACGATGACGATGTGGATGCCGGTGACGTCATCAGTGATGATGACGATGACGATGTGGATGCCGGTGACGTCATCAGTGATGATGACGATGACGATGTGGATGCCGGTGACGTCATCAGTGATGATGACGATGACGATGTGGATGCCGGTGACGTCATCAGTGAGGATGACGTCATCGGGGGGTCACGCGACATCGGCGGGGGTCACGTGACCTCGGGGGGTCACGTGACCTCGAGGAGGGGGTCACGTGACCTCAGGGGAGTCACGTGACTTCGGGGGGTCACGTGACCTCGGGGGGTCACGTGCCCCCCACGAGGTCACGTGACCCCGGTGGGGGGCTCGCGCGGTGCATTATGGGACATTTCCCATGATGCACCGGGGTCACGTGACCTCGGGGGGGTCACGTGCCCCCCACGAGGTCACGTGACCCCGGTGGGGGCTCGCGCGGTGCATTATGGGACATTTCCCATGATGCACCGCGCGGTTACGCCGACGCCGACGCCGACGCCGACGGCGACGCCGCTCAAGCCGGAAACGGGCCCCTAAGAGCTGCGCTCTAAAACAGAAATATGCAGCTCGCAGCCTCAGCGTCCCAACAAACATTCCTTACAGCTTTATTACTTTATTGCTCTCTTTGATAGCTTCCGTGAGCCCTTATGTTTCACTTTACTTGATAGCGAAGCCGAAGCTATACTTGCTATAAACCATGTTCCCCTGAACGATGCTCGCACTGCACGAGCGCGCGTGTTTGGCAGGTACACTGAAAGCTCGCAGCTCGCTCTTGTAGCCTCGCTACGCTGGCACTTAAAATAAAACGGAGTATAAAAAAACTGTAGTGAAGAAGCGTATCGACGCATGTTCGAAACACGAGCCAAATATTTTATTTTGCTCACCTGGAGCGCTGCTCAAAACGTGAGAGCTACGGGCTTATTCTCAAGCGGCTCCAACGTTGTAAAAGGAGCCGGAAAAATTGGCGCCTGCACAATAGACTAAACCCATATTACCACGAAGGAAAACGACGAGAGGATGAACAGTGAACTAAAACGAACTTGTGCCAAACAAAATAAAATACGAGCGTCGAGACAGCGGAAAAGCGGGCGATGATTTGGTGGCGTAACAGCAAGCGAGAGCGAGACTGACTCGATAAGGTCGCGAAGCGGGTATGGTTTTTGCTCCCTACTGATCCCCACAATGCATAACGAGACATTACGCCGCGATGAGGCGCTTCGAGTTTTGAAATAGCTCTATTAGCAAGGTAATTACCTATAATTTACTAATTAACTGTTTTCGATGACGCTCAGCCAGTTTCTAGTCGGAACCATAAGTTTATTTCCATTAACCAGAAAGTTAATTAGTGAATTCTGGGTAATCTCGTTTTTGAATCGGTGTGTTCTCTGCAATTCCTGACGCGGACCGGGGCTAGCAGTTCGTTGTCAAAAATATTTTTTCCTCGAACATCCTAGTTTACGAATGTCTGCAGTTCTTCGCAAAAACACCCGGTATAATAAATAATAATAATAAAATTAATCCTCATTTCTACCCGGGAGGGTTACGGTGCGCGAGACAGCTGGAAGGCCCGTGTCAGTAGGCCTAGTACACCAAACTTCATCGTACTTGTTTCCCACCCACAAAGAACATTTTTTTTTTCTTTTTTGCAGTTCGCTTTAATCGAAATAAGTGCAAGTGGGCTATGCTCTTGGAATGAGCGCGAATAGCGCCTGCTTTGCTCCTTTGGAGTTGGCAGTGAAAAAGATTGCCAAATTTTCCCTCGAACCCCGTGAACGTCACGGAATCACTGATTTGTCTGAAAATTGGTTCAAAACATTAACAGGTAGATTTTAACTAGTAACCCAAATTACAAGCCAAAATAATTAGTTTTCCCGAAGTGCTTGAAGTTTCAAATTTAGTCTGCGAGGCTGAAAGGCTCCATCGCCAACACTGAATACGTGACGTCAAATGTTGTCATACATTACAGCTCGTTCCCGACGAATTATAATAAGTTTGGTGATGTGAAGTGAATGTTGGTTAAACTCCCGCCGGCAAAATGAAACAAAAAAGCAACAACGCGTGAGATAGCAGATATCCTCCCGGAAAGAGTAAACCCTTAGTATTTCAAAAACGTGTTTAGCTTATGTAACTAGAAAAAAAAGGAAAAAAATACGATCGCTGAGGGTTTAAAAGATAGCGGCCGACTTCTGCAACGCTTCATTGCTGCGTAGATTTTCTTTCCTTGGACGCTTTCAGAGAAGGCCATGAAGAGTCGCGCACGCTGTCTCGCTCCGAGTCCTTCGGCGGTCACCGAACAGTGTTGCCGAACGTAAAGACAAACATAACCAAAAGCGGCGTTTTTGACTTCCGGCGCCGAATAGATTACGAGAGGCCTCCTTACGGGCCCGCAAGATCTGGGGCAGAGTGTAATTTCCGGGCGCAGCGCCGCGGGCAGCTACCGAGTGGACGAACAAGAGCGACACTGGCCTCGGCTACGCTTGGCTAGAGTCGGCTTACCCTTTCGGCCAGTGTTGGCTGCGCCTTTGCCCTACCTACCGTGACGGATTCGTTTTCACGTTACGCGTGTTCCATACAGTCCAGCCCTGCCAGCCTCCTTGTTTGATCCTCCGTCTGCGGCGCTTTCAAACGAATGGGTCAGTGCCCTAACGTGGGTCGTTAGGCCTAGCAGCACTTGCCTGTTGGGCCGAATGCCTTGACAGCATTTAGGCGGTTAGGTCCAAAACCAGCCGTTTCTTAGGCTCAACGTTCTAACAGCGTATCTGCGGTTTAGGTCGCTAGGCCTAACGACCTAGCAGGTGTAAATCCGTTGAGCATAAACGTTGGTCTCCTAAGGTGAACACAAGTTTGAAGAGTGGCGCACAAGTGCTAACGCATTCAAAGTGCTAACGCATTAAAGTAGCTCAGTACATTGGCTATCTCCTTCTTATGCTTTGGTCTCGCCCATCGTCTGAAGAGTTCGTATATTGCACTTTGGCTTGCACTCTGGTTATTGTGTAACGCCCTCTCAAACAATATACTATAATTTGCTCGAATATGCTATGGTGCCCTTTCACACTAAACGGTATTAACAAGCTTGAAAGTATCCAAAAGTTAGCTGCTCGGTTTATTTTTAATGATTATCGTAGAGAAACATCGTCCACCGAATTAGTTATTAGAGCGAAGCTTCAACCGTTGCAAATGAGAGCGAAAATTGATAGATTAAGATCGTTGTTCAATATTCTTAATGGCACTCTTCATGTTCAAAGCTCTAACTATATACAATCATTATCGACCGGGTCCTCAGGTCTAAACCACACAAGAGCGTTAAAACAATACAGGTTCAAAAACGACTGTTTTAGATATTCTTTCTTCCCTCGGGCAATTCAAGAATGGAACGAGCTACCAAATGATGTCGTCGTTAACACAACTGTTGCTAATTTTGTATCTGCTCTTGAATTCATACTTAATTGAGTTTTCATTTATAAATCTGCATCTTGTATACATGTTTTGTACCCACTCCTACCATGGCTCCTTGACTGGAGCCAGTAGTATTCCTAAATAAATAAAATAAATAATTTCCGTGCAGGGGCTCGAAAGAAAGTTTCAGAAATCATCGATGCGCAGCTTGAAAATGCAGGTCGCGAACTTCGCGCGGTCAAGAGGGTTTTCCATGTCTTTTAGGATGAGCGAGCCCAATCTAGAACCAAAGCTAATTGTTTCGACCAAGAAGGTTTCTCTTCGCCGCACGCTCGCTTCCTTTTCCCAGTGGAATTCGCTAACATCTGTTTCCCCTTCGTCGGGCAACCCTGCTCTCCCACCCTCTGAGGAAGCCAAAAACAATTTAGCAAAGTTCAGGCGCTTTTTCGTGACACGAGAGGCGACGCGGGGCGCGTGACAGACGTCCGCGATTTGACAATTGGCAGCGTCAAGCCTGTCGGATGTGTCGCGCACACTCCCGTCCCGTCGGTCGCGCGTGAGTGAATCGCGCGTGAGTGAATCGCGCGTAACGAGCGCGTCACGTGTCTCACGGGTCGCTCACGCTCGCGTTTTGGGACTCCTACTGGGACGAATTCCTGCTTCGCGTCACCGACGGCTCGAGAAAGAAGCCGCGTCGTGTCTGCGCGGAAGCCAGACATGTCGAAGAACAACGTGTGTCTTTATAGTTCTTGTGCGTGTGTGTGTGTGCGTGTGTGTGTATGGTTGTGTTTGTGTGTATCTGTGTGTGTTTGCGTGTTTATGTGTGTGGGTAGGTGGGGTGGGTGGCGGAATGTGTGGATGTGTGAGCGGACAACCCTGGAGCGGACATTGTTTTCTCCTAAATGTTTGGGCACGTTTGGACCGGTGGCGAGAAAGATACATACAGCAAAAGGAAATGGGCAAAGATAGCCATTGGGAGTGTGAGAAGCGTCCTAAAATGCATTACTATGCATCCCAAAACTTTCTCCGCAATATATTTGGCTCCAGAAGAGTCGAAGAGAGTAAAACTCGATCAATTAGGCTTAAAAAGAGACGAATGAATTAGCTTTACTGACGGCTGCTGAAGTATACGTACGCTAAGATCAGGCTGTTTTTCGCTGAGAGCTATTTCGTGAAGGAGGATGCGCTGAAAGAGATTCACAGTCAGAGAGCCGAAGTTGGCTAAAACCTACTCAATATTAACCCGGGCCCTCTGAACGCCCATCACTGGCTGCAGTAGCTTGCACTGTTTCCATAGGGTAGAGCGACAAGCTTACCATTGTTTGGTAGCCAACTAGATTGCAGTACCATACCCTGTGAACGGGTTGAAATGAAACGCTAAGCCTGGAATGTGGGCAGCATCAGGCGTAGTCAGAAGCATATAACTAACTGAAGCAATTTTTTTCCCAAAGAGTGCGTGAATGGAACAGACGTCCATCACAAACTGCAGCTTGGGAAAGGCGGGAAGGATTGACTTTCTTTCACTCGGATATTTTGATCAATGGTACCTAAAACTGCCAACATCTCAAATTTCACAGGAAAAGAGCTGTTATGAGCTCTTCCCATCATAAAGTTATTATAACGTACGCTGTAAGTTTAACTGGCGTTAGTGTCTATGCAACCCCTGGGATGCAGGTCGAAGCAGGCAGCAACCAGTCTACTTTTTCGGTGCTCTCGTGAATTCCCCTGTGAGAACGCGAACACATTTTGTCTTTTTGCCGGAAAATAGCATAAATCACTTTTGTTATTTCGGTCGTACCAAATAGTATATATTATACACCTTTATTAAGATTGTAAAATTGGGATTGCTTTAGTTTCAGCTATTTTTTTCATCAGTGAAAGACGTTAAAGTTCGCTTTATTTCGGGTCCAAACCTGCGCTCCACAGAAAATATGTAACCACGAGCGACGACTTTAAGTGAGATAACAATCGAAGGGAATGTAGCGTGTTCAATGCTCGCCAGCATTCCGGTGACATATACTGCGAATATGATAGCCGTCAATCTATAAAAACGACCCCGTCGTGCATATTTACGAGCGGTTAAAAACATTAAAAACGTAAGCAATAAAGTACGTGGGCTATAAAATATTTCTTTTTTTATTATTTCCTATGCAGGGCAGCTTTCATCGTGCGCCTGTTCTCTGGCTTCTCCCTATTTCCGAAGATTTCGAGCGTGCGGATGATGTTTTGAACGCCGAACAAGCATCGTCGCACATATGCACGAGCAAAGAGAATAAAGCGGGACTTGTTTATTGCAAATCAGACTATATTATCTTGTCCTTCACTTCATTTTGATCGTCTACATGCACAGCGAGTTACTGATCCAGTGTTATTGCGTAGTTCTTTTCGTCCTTGCTTTCCCGCCTGTCCTTCGTTCGCTTGGTACGTAAATACCCCATGGAGAAAAGAGCCGACGCTGTGTTTACTTTAGCATAGTGCCCGGCAGTGCCCATAAATGTATGTATGAAGTTGTTTTACCGCTGCGTTTCATTGCGCGGATTTGACAGAAAAACTAACCAATGTTTTCATTTACGTGATTGAGAAATGTTACTACGTTATAATTATTCGTAATATTTTCTCTTATGATCGGGAGCAGAAGAAAAACTGGCACCCGCTTTTCTCCGTAGAAATATACTACTGTAGGTCACATCTTGGACTGGTTGCTGTCTGCTTCAATTTGCAACAGCCCACTAAGCCAGCTGAACCCCTAGCGGACATTGTAATAACTCTACGCTTCCCACCACTGGAAATGACATCCGTTGGTGATGTTGTAGTTGTTGCTGTTGTATTAGTTGTAGTAGTTGACGTTTTTCGTGTGGCTGATGTTGTATTTGGCGAAGTAAGGCGTCCGCCGTCGACGGTGCCAAACCCTCGAAAGAGATCGGCCCGCGCACGCGGGAATCGAACATTGTTCTGCTGCCTGCGAAGCAGACGAAGCTAAACCAGAGCTAGAAACACTATATATGAGCTACGCTTAGAGTGTCGGCACTCCTTTCCTCTATCTGCTAGTGGGCGCCGCCATCTTGATGCGTAGCGCAGAGTAGACGCAACTGTTGGGCCGGGTTCCGAAATTTACTCGATCTTACTCCAGGGTAAGGGTTGCGTACCCTTGGGGTTCTAAAACCCACCCGCGTCCAGCGTTTTTCAATCTGTGCTGTCACGTGACACGATCCGCAGGAGTAACTCGGATCTATTTGGGTAAGATTTGGAACACAGCCTTGATCGTCACATTTCAAGAATGTTACTTCTCGGCTTTGGGTATGGTGTCAGAAAGATCAGGTCATACTGTTTTGTACTGTAGCCGATGCTCACTGTGCACGCGCTCTCTGGAAAGAAACTAGCCGAGAACAAAATGCAATTGTAGTACTGCGAATGCCAACAGCTAGTGCCAGGAGACGGGCTTTCACGCGCTCCGGAACAAAAAAGAGACAAAAACGTTGGCAACAAAATGGTCAGATGTCTCTTCTGTTTCCCAACAACTTTGCCATGACTTGTCGCAGCTTTCGCTGTGAGTGTACTGTAGATTAACACGCTCTTCAGTTAATGTTCAGTTTGTTTTTCATTAGAATGTACCGGAATAATTCTAAAAATGATTTCGTTTTGCGCGCGTTTTCCTGCGTTGCGTAACTTCCACTCTATCTTGATCATGTGTATAGAACTGAAAGTATTTGAAATAAATGATTAAAGAAATACTAAGTCGGTATATTTCGCTGTTCTTCTATGGGTTCGTACATCCTATAGGGGGTATTCACTCGACGCCGTATTTGAGTGCGCTGCTCAGAGTGCATGCTCAGAACAAGGTCACATTAGTAGGTTACTAAGACCGGCAATCTTGATGGTGGGGAATACACATTGTAAAATAACTGTCACTGTAGAAACTCGCCATCTGCACGCGCTCAGCAGTCGCGCACACAGCTATGGCCGCCTGTGAACACTCCCTATTGTGATATTGTGGAGTTGTCTCATTACATCAATGCCGTATATTGTGTTCAAATAAATATGCCCGATTACACTTAGGCTTAGTTTTTTTTATTATTATTATTTTAGCAAATAAAATTCACTCATGTGCTCTAGTTAAGAGTGATGATGAGAGTACATGAAGCACTATCAAGAAGTACTGTAGGAGTAATTTAAGAAGAGTAGACACGACCCCACACCAGTGACATATCGGAAGGTGCGTTTTCCTGTCCGCTACTTCTACTTTCTATTATTTCTTGTCTCAGTCACTTCCAGGAAAAGCAGAATTTGTTATCGATCTTTATCGTATCATTCCATCGTTCAGCGCATCCCAACATTTGCGTTGTGCCTCTTTGCACTAATGCAGTGTCATGCAGCTATCCCATCACCTCGTACAGTATAAAATCTAAAAAAGTTCGTTAGTGCATGCTTCACCGTGATGCGCGCGAACACCGGGAATTGCTCTACTTTTAATCAATTCAGGCAGTAAGAAAAGTATCCCCGGTGTCGTATTTCGATGGCCACACGATTTCCGCGGCAGAAGTAATTAATGGACGTCACGCTGTTTCTGCCTTTAAAGTTGCATGCGACCTTCCTGGTGATAACGATCACCTTTCCTCCTGCTTAGACGGGATTCAAGGAGGACCAACGACTGAAGTTCTGAGAGCATCACGAGGCGGTATATATTACGCGGTGTTACGAATCTTGGGGTTGCTGGAAAATGAGCCGGAAGAATGGACGCCTTCACGTAGAAAGCTGAAATTTTCATCAAAGGTGTATTTTAGTGGCAGACCTTACATCGAGGCATTTCAAAGCGCATCTTTCTGTCTGTAGAAAAATTCACACTTCGCATAAACTTCGCCGGCCTTCAACGATGGCTGTCTAAGCGGATGGTCGAGGCCTACGAGAGTCACGCGTGTGGTGCCATCTCCCGAGATGCGCAGCAAGCGTTCGGTTGCAAGCGTTGCAAGCAGACGGTTATTCTTGCGTCGTCTTCTTTAGACCGAGTGCTTGCCTCGCCTCTTCGGAGATGGCGCCACAAGCACGGCTCCCGTGTAGCTCGGTGTTTGCATCTGCGACCATCGCCGAAACTCTCTAAAATGTAATAATTTTGAAACTAGCCACGCCTTGAAATTTCGCGAGGTAAAATCCACCACTAAAATTCATCTTGGATGAAAATTTCAGCTAGTTACACGCGGGAGCTAAATTTTCCTGATTCGTGTTACCAGGAGCCCCTTGATTCGTGACACCCTACATACATCGCTAAGACCGGGGACGAACAACGATGTGCAACCTAAACCAGCTCGCCTGATCACCCTATATGCAATTGCAGTATGTGTATGGAGATGGTCGTCGCAAAAGCTTGATTATTAGAAACTCTCGGATAATGAGATAACTACCAGCTTGTTCAGACGATGACCTATAGCCGAAGGCCCCGGGAGAAAAACACGACAAGAAGCACTTACTTGTGAGACTGACTTTTCGGAGGGGTCTCCTGGCGTCGACGTAATCCGTGGCGACCCAGACCGCCAGGCAGGCGAAGATCAGCCACCGGGGTCTCTGCACGAGGCACAAACAAAGCATACACCCCCATGAGGATCGAGCATCGGGTAACGGCATCATCACATCGCAAGATGGAAGAGCGAGTGTGCCTTCGAAGCCGCGGCCACACCGCCCATGCATCATAGAAAAGACACGATGTAGACACTTCAGACATGATGACAGAGACGCATCTTCGAAGCGTATGTTTGCCTCATACCTATGTATGCTTCGAACACAGGGAGGTTTTGTATGGCCAGTGGGATTCGACTGCCATGTGAGGAAGACCTCGGACGGTGTCCTTTGTGCGATGCATTAGTAGTGTACCCGCTGTCTAAGAATGCTGCGACTTCATCCATCTTAATTACGCAGGGTGTTTGGATGAATGGCGAACCGTAGTTTTCTCCCTCACTGCGTATCACCGAACGCGCTGTTTTCCTTCGATTTCAGCGCTAGCGGTTGGGGCTAGTAGAAAGCGTTTCCAACCTTAGCGTCACTTAACTCAAAATTTATAGATCATCTTTTCTTTTTTTAAATTTCCGAAGATAGAATGTTGAACGTTTCTGCAGCAGACGTTATCAAACCCCGTGTATTGGCGGATTTTCTTGGCCGTCATTTTCTCGTAGAAAATGCTCGAAAATTGCTTAAAGCCTTCGAATCAATTGACGGCTGGTCTGGAAGTTTTGACGTCTTATCCTAACCGGAGATTAAGCGTTTCAAAGTGCGTAGTTTATATTTGCGATAAGAAAAACACAATTTACATTTCTGCCAAGCCCCGGTACTTCAAACAACTGTTCCATCGAACGGTCCACATCATAACTATATTAAAAAAACAAAACAAAAACCAAATATAACTAAGCGTGGAAGAAAAATAACATTTAATAGCTATTATTTACTTTGTGTGTGTAATAAACCATTACTGTGGGGAAGACAAAAAAAAACACCTCGTTAAGACGTGCGCACCAGCGTAGTTTCATCCCTTATATCTGGGGACAAGCTAAATATTTGTCAGTCAACTATTTCGTCGGTTTTGCAATTCGTAGAAATATCATTCAGGTTCTTAGCAAGTTCAAGCCCTTCGTAAATAGCGAACTCTGCATAGCTATTTAAACAGTGACTCTGGTTTGGCAAAATTGCTCATCTACAGTGTAAACCAGTGTCGCCTCATCCTGGCAGACCAACCTTACACTGTATAAACACTAAACGTCCAATTTGACTTTTTGACTCTGGTTTCTTGTCCTCCTTCAGAACGTCATAACACCCGAATGCATTCTTGTAAACAATAATGCTAGCAATTTTTATCATCGCCAACGGCATCTTCGCGTGTTTGTTTTGGTTCGCAATAGCTAATGGTCCCTTTTTGTGGAACAAATGTTTTGTTTCTATTTCGCTTCTTCGATATTATTTTCCTCCTGGTTCGAAGGGAAAGAGTTTTTTTCGAATTTCTGTCACGCTTGTTTTCGCAAAGCGTCGTGACGCGTGAAGTTCTTGGCCTCTTTTATTCCTCCAGCGTGATCTTACGTGAAGGTGTTTGCAAAGCGGACGAAGCTGGCGTCGAGGTTTTTACCTTTTTTTTTTTTTCCTTTGCACTTTATCGTCGCGGTGGAATTTACCCTGTCATATCCCGGCCAACCGTTCCTGGAAATTTTGCATCCAGTCCATACAGTGCGCACATGTAATCTTGTTGTCAGCTTGTCAAACGAAGATATCTTTATCGTTGCGAAGTTGAGCTTCACCCAATAATCGAGAGGCGTACTGCAAACGGCTTATACGGCCTGTAAGTTCGTGTGCTCTTTGCGCATCTCGTGCGTTTGGTTACCTCCGACCTCAGCCAATGGCGCGGCGCGCGCTTAGCTGCCTCGTCATCTCACGTTCCCTGCACTGCGTTTTCTATGTTGGCCTTTGATTGGCGCACTCCTCCTTGCGCTCCTACGCGCGAGAGACATGTTTTGGAGCACTTGTTCCCCGTATACGGACGCGGCATACTCGAACCGCTCCCCAGATCGTAAAGGCACACTGTAACGTATGTAGGGCTTCGTGTTTTCGGATAAATCCGAAAAACTCCGAAAAACACCCGCCGGTAAAATTTCTGTCAATTCGGATTTATCCGATAAACTCCTAATTGTTATGTGCCCATGCCACAACAAAAAAAAAAAACTTTTTTTTTTTTTTTTTTGCAATTTGAGCAGCGCAGGATTAATGGTCCTGGGAAATTGACAACATAATTATCTCTCAAGCCTCGGACCGTTGTCAGAAGGGGGTCTTACTTCTTGTCTCGTCAAGGTTGGTCCAGGGAAACAGGTCATCGTACCATTCCTGTCACGACAAAATCCACTCTTTTGGTTTCCAGTTTGGGCCATGGGATTTGGGATTTAGAGAAAGGAGAGGATATGCTTGTGTAACAGTGAAAGCTATGGACCATAGAGATTGTATAAAATAGGGAAGAAGAGGGGCAGTTGAAACTTTTCTCTTACATCCTTAACCACTCCACCTCGCGCGGCCGCGGGATAGATTGATGGGACGACTACGAGCTTCCTTGCGGCTACCTCCGGCAGGTTATTGATTTTAAGGTATCGACGTTTATCGAAGCCACACTTGTGTGCGACTTTTGTCGTGGGACAAATTAGTATTGCCAATGACAACAACGCCAAAATTATCTGACGAAATCTTAATTGATACAAGCGCGTTTCATTTTTTATCTGGCATACGCTTGCATCCGGTTATTATTTATTATTTTTAATAGGAAACACTGCGAAATTAATCTCCGAATTTCGGAGAATAGGGAATCAAACAAATATATAACTCCTATAAGCTCCGACTCTTTGGCAAAAAATAAACTCCGAAAAACACCCTCCGAATTCGACAAAAAATTAACTCCGAAAACACGGAGCCCTAAACGTATGTGATCAAGATCTCACCCAGCAGATAAATGTTATTAAGTATCACGCTTTTTTATAGCCCTACGCAGTCAATAAACTTTCATCAAGTGCATTACATTCCCTTCCGGTTACACGTCATACTACTTCCAGTTGAAGTCAACATGGCTACCATAAGGTGCCGCCATTCCAAACATGAGATCCTAAGCAACTGCAGAACCATAATTAGAGCTTCGTAGACCTCACCAAGATCTTTATTTCCAGGAAGTGCACGTAATACAGCTTGATAGTGTAATAGAAACCCCCGCCCCAACGCATCCCCCGGGAGCCAAAGTTTCGAACTTTCACAGGTGACACCTGCTTGCCGAACAAGACAGGCCTATTTAGTTACATATTAAAGAAAAAAAAGTGACGCTCTTCTCACTTAATTACAACTTTACTTTTTGGCCGATATTACGCCGAAATCTAACGACGTAGTGATACGTAACAGCTCGGTCATTTTGTAACACGTGGATGGCTGATCTCATCTTGTCCCCGGGTAACGTTCAAAGATAGGTCGGACGACGAAACGGTGTTCTCGGTGTACGAAACTTTCGTCGACCGGAACTTATAATTAAGAGGAAGGAAACTGCCTAATTCAGTTTCTTTCAACGTAATTTGTTTTTGTTCGTTACAACCATTTCCTTCGTGGCCTTTTTCTTACAACTATGTACTTTTTTTCCCTTTTGAAAGGACGGGATACATAGACCTTGTTTTAGTTTCGGTTTCCTACTCCTCGCACGCAGACGGAGCATTTCTGCATTTCCTCGTTCCTTTTCTGTATTTTATTTTCTCGTCTGCGCTCCGGTTTTTCCCTCCCCCAGTTTCGTATTTCTAAATGCAAGAATCAAGCCGAGCCGTCTGTAAGCTGGAAATGCCGCGAGACGTACTGAAAATCAAAAGAAAAGACGGACACGCTCTCGGAAGGCTGTCCGGCGTACTTTGCCTTCCATTCCATTTACGTTTGCTTTGCTTTTCGTTACATTTCGAGCGTTCCGGCTCGACGACGTTTCCAGGGAAGCAGACGGAGTCCTTGGTGCGGCGTGCGAGCCAAGCACAGCCGTGACGGCATGCCCAGTAGGCAACACTGCGTCGCCGCTACAACTTGCCCTTTTCTCTCTCTCTCTCAGTTCGACGCTTTTTTAAGTACACACCTCATGTTACTCTGGCATTTCATTCGCGCTGACAGCCGCTAGTGTAGGACGTAGACATTTAATATACGAAAATGTATACATGGGTTGTTTTTTTATCGCCAGTCGCCGAACGATCGTTCTCCGCGCAAATGTAACCAGATGCCAAAGTTTGAACATTAACCGCCATTTTATTCAAAAGTTACGAGCGAGTTTCTGAAACTTTTACTGGGAAAATGGCGGCCAACTGGTACATTACGATACGATACGATATGACACAATACAAAGGTTATTGATTCACCACACAGGTAGTATATGTGGTGAATGGGAGGCCGGAGAAAAAAAGCTACAGAAATGCAGCTTGACGGAGCTCCCGGGCCCCCTATTCAGCAGCTGCGATGAATTACACAATAAGACGCGTTCAGAAAAATGTGTCCACCTATTACATGAATTACACGTATTACATGAACAATTGAAGGATACAGTTGTTAGACATTCGCGTGACATCTCTATTTGTACCGAAATAATCATTCAATAAAAAAGGTGAAGTATAACTTATTTTCTGTTTTCACTAGTTTGTTCGGCACTTCGAGATATGCCAAAGCTGGTGATGTCTAGACGAATAATATTAACTTATTTTCTTCTTTTAAATCAGATAATTCAAGAGCTGTACTAAGGGATCCAAATGACGGATACGAATAAGCAATTGTTAAATGAAAAGTATAGTAAGAAACATTTTCTATTATTCTTATCCCAATTTTTAAAGTAAATGTATCGTATTTAAATAAGAATAAGATGTTTTGCCCTAGGCTAGGTGCAGTAACACAAGCGAGAAAAAAAAAATAACGAATTGAATACAACTTTTTTTACACTTGTTGGAAGAATATGTCTGTGCTAATTACTAATTTTTACAGATCTGCTCAACTTACAAAGGAGCAAACGTAATAAACCTCATTATTCCAGAGCATATCATCAGAGAAAATACCTCCGAGCGTTTTAACGGTTTTTACAAATTCAATATTGACTGACGTAATTTCCAATGGACTGTGGGACCTATTACCCAAACCATAGGGGTGGAACATTATTGCTTTTGCCTTGAATATATTGATTCTCAGACAATTTACTTCAGCCCAAGATCTTAATTTTAAATGGAACTCATTGACTTTATGTCTTCCTCGAATTCGTTTGGAAAAAAAAAATATTCTCGACTCGTCTGCGTACATTATATCTGTGCAATTTGAAACAGTGTTCGCTATTTCATTAATATATAACAAAAAGAGGCCCCAGGATACTTCCTTGCGAGGCTACAGATGATGTGTTGAAAGGAATTGATCTCTCATCGTTTATTTGCACAAACAGGGGGCAAAATTAACACCGATCTGATTGGCGTTAGTGGCAGGTCGCGGATGCCATAATCGAGTAATTTATCTAACAAAATGGAATGATTAATGCAATGAAATGCTTTACTAAAGTATGAAAATACTCCAAGAATCAGAGATTTTTCTTCGAAGTTTTCAGGTATTTCTTCTTTTCGAGCCAATAACGCAATTTTTGTTGATCCATTTTTCCGGCATCCAAATTGGCTTTCCGTAATAAGGGAATGTTTATCACAAAAACGTACAATACGGGAGTGCCTGATTTTTTTCCAAAATTTTTTAAAAATGAAGTTTACAAATTCATTTTTGAAATCCCAACTTTTCTGGTTTGCATTTTTTTAGGGAAATTATCGGACGACATTGCGAAGTTTATATGTACGCTCTACATGGCGCAATCTTGTGTGTTACATATTTTATAGGTTTGATTTATAAAGCATCCTCATCACGACTACGACTCTTAATAAGGCACATAACAGAGGAACAAACTTCAATCTCGCCAGATGGGGACAGAAACAATGATTCTGTGATTGGCCTTATATTTCCTGACGCCTCAGGGTCATAACATCTGCTACCTTAGTTCACAGAATAATTGTAAAATACATTCGCGAAATATGAACCGATTCTGAATCGAGTCCCGAATACAAGAAGGCGAATGGCGGCAGTTACCGAAAATACACCACATTTTCCCGTTTAATTTTTTTTTTTTTTTAATTGCTCGAAACCTCTGTTTAAGATAATGGTTAGTTTTGAAACTTTAGCATCTCGTTCGCACCGCTAGCGCTATATTTGGCCAAAACATGAGCGCCCGCGGCAATGCGTAGTTTATTTTCACGGTAAAAGAAAAAAAAATCCTGTAATCTTTTTTTTTTTTTTTTTTTTTTTTTGGGAAGGGGGGGGGGGGGGGGGCACAGGCGGTAGGCATGGCAATTTTGTTGCAAACGACAGGCAGATCGCCATCTTGTCGTCTTTACTGTTCGGGGCATTGATTCAGATGGGCCTCGAAATAGGCTATGCTTGTGGGCAACTAGACCTCAGCCATCCCGATGCTTCAAATCATGGTCACCAGTCAGCCGCAGCTTTCTCTGAAATCGAAGAAAAAAGCTTTTCTCTGATCCAGAAACGTTAAAACAGTTCACATCAGAGAAAAACCATGGCGCCTCAGCTTTCCTGAGGTCGTATTTACAGTATTGAAAGACGCACTTTTTTAATATGTTTATTAGAAAATGGCAACGGCCCGTGAAGACACGGAGATTAATGACTTCTGTTACCATGAACGAAGCTCAGTTTCTTATTGAAAATTTCGTAAAATCAACAAAATGTTCAGTTGGGCTTGTTGGTTTATGACTGGATAGAAGCGCCGAAGGACAGGGAGAAAGTGAAGGCGGTATAACGACAACACCGAGCGCGTGAAATCACTTATAATAACTTTTGAAACTCGGCCATCTGGTCCTATAGCTGTCCAGTTGGGTAAAACCTGCAGCGTTCATTACTACGTAGTTCATTGTTGCAGCGAGGAAAAAAAATTTTTTTTTTCACTGTTCCACGGCACCCGGTACTAAAGAATGCATAAGAGAGGGCCTGAAGCTGTAAACCACGACAAATACTTGACGAAGCGCCTGCTCGAAAGTCCAAACCCTTCTATCTTTTTTTCGAACATAGCTTTACTTGTAGCATAAACAATTTTTCAAAGCGCAATAGCGAGCCGGCACGTATATTTTCTTCCTTAACTTCCAAAGTCGCACAGTGCCGCCTCCTCAAGGGCGCCCTGTTCTCGACAGAAGAGTCATCAGCATCATCTCAAACATAGACGCTTACGAAGCGCGATACGTGTGACTCAACCTCCAAGTGCCACAAAACCTGGGCGTCTCGACGAGGGCGGGAGAGTGGCGGTACACCCCCGATGATCGACGGAGTGTGAAGACTGACCCCTCTTCAATTACCCCCGGGGCGGGAAGAAGGAGCACGCGCTGCGGCCCACCGGTGGCCGACGCAGGTCGCGCTCCGCGGCCGCTCGGCAACGACCGATTGCCTCGGCAGCAAAATTGGAACGCCATCAAGAAGCGAGGACCGAAAACTGCCCTTTGTTTCCACGACGTGGCGTTGTAATGGATGGCACCATTGAGGCCATGTGGCTCGTGCCGGCTCAAGGTCGACACGCTCGAGTTTGTTGGCTTTCGAATAGGCCCTTTTTTTTGCTAAAGTGCGCTCCGCCTAGCGGCTGCGGCGCCAATTACACCAACCCGCCATTGCTTGGTATTCGGAGCGTGTATTGGACGCGAGCACCGCGTCATCGCTCGGCGAAGACTCGTATCCAACCGCAGGATTTCGTGACCAAGAAATGGCGAACGCCAATGTTGCTCGACGGGGTTCTCAAAGGCGTCTATTCTATTCTTCGCAAACACGTCGTCCGTATACTCACGCTCCAGACAAATGAGCGTTAGAAAACGTCACGACACCGACTAATCCGTTTTTTTTTTCACCCAGGGGTCATCGCGCCCCACCAGATTTATGAAGCTCCGCTTTCGTCAGCTCTTTGAAAAGAGTCGTCTGTTATCGCACAATGGCCGTCTGCGATAGGTGTCTGCGACGTTTGAAAGAAGCGAGTCGTGTGCTCCTTTCGAAGAACCGTCTGCAAGGTATCGACACCCAGACAGTTAGAGTCCCTCGCAGAAATCGACTTGTATGTCCTTGGTGCCCTCAACACAATCGCCCACTAAACTCTGTGCAGTAAAAGAACGTATCGGTCAACTTTCTTTGGATGGCTGTCAGGTTTATTGCTATGGTCATCTGCGCTCGCGACGTCTACTGCCTCTTCAGCGTTAACAAAAAGTCTTCCTCGCACGAACCACGATATTGTTATAATAAATATCTTAATTTTGATGGGTCCACAGAAACCGCTAAGGCGAAAACGTGGTACACTGAAAACGATCCTAAAGTGTTACACTTGACTTTTGTGAAAGCCGTTCAAGGTGCCGAATTTTTAAGGGCTTCATACGCAGGTCATTAGTTGCGTGGGCTGGCCACCGATGTTTGCCTTGCCCCAAACTGGCTACTATTTTATTTATTTAGCTATACTTTAGACAGGCATTCTCGAAGAGCCTGGTACGATGCGTTGATGTGATGCTATGGAACTCTGCAAGAGAAACGCTTTCCAACGACAACTACATACTGCGACACAATATACTATACAAGTAGCGACTCCGGCCATGTGAGATTCCACACTTTTAGTTATCCTTCCGATCGTTTTATTCCCCTGTATTATGGGCTTCATTTCAAACGGTTCCCTCATTAAAAGAACAGCTAAAAGTAAAACCAAACTTACATTCTGTCAGCGTCACTGAACGCTGGACAAAATGTACATGCCTTGTATCTATTAAAGAACAAACGCGTTCTCAGATAAATGCGATACTAACTGAAGTTTCATTACAAGCAAATCAAAGATAACATGAAACCGCTCAATTTACGAAACAATAAGTGATTAGTGAATCACCAAGGGCCATAAAAAAAATGATGCTATAGGGTAAATGGTTTGAGTCACAATTGTAACGTTTTGAGTCACAATTGTAACGTTCGCGTCTTATTACCGCTGTTAGTTGGGTCGGAAAAAGGCTAATTATGCATAAACGCTATGAGCTACGTGAACCACTTCCACGAAACAAATAGTAAAAGAATTGTTCTGAATTCTTTTCTCGTTTACAGGGATCTGAAAAAGCCGGATCTGAAAAAAGGCGCTCCTTCGAGTTGACTCGCATGTAAGAACATATTGCACAATAAGAACTTACCAGCAAATAAACTACATAAAATGGCAATAGGTCAGCACTCAGCGATTATTTAAATCGATTTATATGATCGCTGGTCAGATGTCAGACGCTACAGTCAGAGATTGTTCATCAACGATATCTGGAAACTTCAGCGTCTGATTTCTCAGCCTCTACATGAATGTTTCATGAACCCAAAAGAAAAGAAAATCACGTATTCAGTCAGTATTTAGCGCAGTAACGCAGATGTCACAGTACTTCATATGACATGACAAGACTCGCAAGTTATCGCATGATCGTATGAGAATCTTTTGCAGTCACGAAAAGGAACGTGAATCGATCCCGGGTATTTCAATTCATAGATATGATTCCCGCCTTCGAAAGTTTAGAGACACGCCAACCAACGGAGTCCCGTTACTAAGAATCGCCATTGGGTGCCATTAATATTCCATTTATAAAGGTACAGTCCCACGAAGAGATCAGCCAAAACGGCCTATAAAGAAAGGACAACGAAACATTTAACGATAATTGCCGTTGTCGCTAGTTGTGACGCCAAGTGCCAGAAACAATGGTCAAATCGACACAAACAATGCTCCATCGTCGTGACCGCGCGTTGCCAAAGGGTCCGTCCGGAGGTCAACTAGGGCTCTCTTAGAGGTCACGCAGAGGTCATGAAGCCCGTTCAGTGCCACCCTACACCCTTGGAATCTCATTTTTTATCTTCTATTGTGCGTCGACTTCCCTTGTACATCACAAAGGAAGGATGACTCAGTGAGGAGTCTCCCGTACAATCACCGTCGTCGAAAACTAAAAGGTTCCGGTGTCAGGGTCCTTCTTTGCAAAGAAAGGTCGCAGGTTCGAACCCGTGACCTCCGGAAGGGGTGTCGTCGCTAATTCCCAGCCCGTGGGTCAGCATGGGATCAACGAGCGCGTGATGTCGAGGTTTCCGCGAGCACGTTCTTAACCCCTTCGGCTTTGGGCAATCGTTCTGTCAGGTGCCAACTCGGTCCTCTGTTGGCGTTGCGTCGAGGTCGGCGCTCTCAAACGACCGGAAGACCTTTTTCACCCGTCGCTAGCGGGATCGTGGTAACGCGCCCCTGATGAGTTTTAGCAGATGGCCCCCTGCCTTGGGGGACGTTAGCGGAGTTCTCACGCTGGTATGCGGCACTGCCGACTTTGGGAAACGATCACGCATTGATAAAACCGCGCGTTGAAATTGCCCGCACGGCGGTGATTGGAACGACATTGGGCACCAACTAGATTGCCTGCAAAACGGGCGGGCTTTTTTTAAACATTTCTCAGTGCTTTCTTTGGGTTTCGACTTGGTTTCCTTGCAGTATCTTTCAAATATCATTCTTCTAGCTCTTTATAAAAGTTAGGTCCACATTCCTTTAAGAATGCTTGAGAAAGCATTCCGGAAATGATCTTCCAGATTCATTTCTGAATTCAAATTAGTTTCTTGGCTTGTTCAACTTTGTCGTTAGCATTTCAAACAAAAAAAAATTAAATACGGTCAGAGAATCACATCATACGCTTCCAGCCACTCCCAGCTCAGTTGAAAGACTGTTAAATCGGCTCGCCGTCGCGGCGATCGATTCCAATGTCATTATTGAGTAACGATGTCATTGGACAACACGACGACAATGTTCACGAGAGTCTCTAACTGGCACCGGAAGTATAGAGCTGCTGTCGTGAAGGCGGACCGTATACGTTGCGACAGACGCCCGTCATACGCCCCATTCCGAAACCTGTCCCCCCCTGCAGCGAAGGTCACTTCCAAGGGCACGGAGTCCGCACTTTTAGAAACTTGGTCGCCGTGCCACGCCCGCGCTCGCCATTGTCCTCCCGGTAGCGTGCTCCGAACAGACGTGTGGAAGGAGGTCAGAGAACGGCCCCTGCATCGTTCACCGCGCTCATCCAATACCCCCTAGAAGGCAAGGCCTTTCCTCCCTCAAAGGTCATCAGTAGTGGATCCACGCCAGTCTTGTACGCGTTACTGGAAAAAAAAAAGCTATTGATTGCAATTACAATTCCTCTCGGCTAAAAAGTATTTAATTAGGTTACTCGATTACTCGAGAAGCAAAGTAATTGAGCGTCACTTTAAGAAGTAACCAATACTTTTCCGATTACTGCAGATTTTCTAAGCGACGTGACTTTTTCTGCCGGTTTCAAAACGTGTTTTTTCGTACCGTCGATTATTTAATTAGAATGACCCAACTGTAAACTACAAAATCCAGTCAATTCATCAATTTCGATAAACCAACTTCCTGTCTGAGACTTTGTTCGAGAAATCCTGTACTCGTACAAACAAAGTGCGCCTCACAAAAGTGAAGCAAAAATGGCGACGGTTACGAGTAATTTGAGCACCTCCGAAAGTAATCATAATACTAATGCGATTACTTCTTAGTGAATGTATTCGAATTATTACAAAAGCATTCCGAAGAGTAATCGTTAACTTTATTACTCGCAATGAGTCACCAGCGGGTCTCGCAGCGTCGGACGCTTGGCAGTGACTCTCGACCAGCTTGAGTGTATTCGCCGCTTGGGGAGGGTCGAGAATCCACTAAGGATGACGTCATGGGCAGGCCTTGTCCCGTTGTTGGTATATTGGTAAGGATGACGTCATGGGCAGGCCTTGTCTCGTTGTTGGTATATTGGTGAAGATGACGTCATGGGCAGGCCTTGTCTCGTTGTTGGTATATTGGTAAGGATGACGTCATGGGCAGGCCTTGTCCCGTTGTTGGTATATTGGTAAGGATGACGTCATGGGCAGGCCTTGTCTCGTTGTTGGTATATTGGTGAAGATGACGTCATGGGCAGGCCTTGTCCCGTTGTTGGTATATTGGTAAGGATGACGTCATGGGCAGGCCTTGTCTCGTTGTTGGTATATTGGTAAGGATGACGTCATGGGCAGGCCTTGTCTCGTTGTTGGTATATGGGTGAATCCCGGTACTGGCCCTCTCGGCTTTGACCCTCGACCCGCTAGTACTACAAAGTGGGATAAACCAGTTTAGAATCACGAAACTCTAATTGAAAAAATGTTCTATGCTCATCCGTCCTCTTTACCTCGTGTGATCAGTGTGATGAAGTGAAACGTCCAGAACTAAAAACAAGAAGCAAAAAAAACCCGCATCCATACAGCATCTACGCCATCTTGATAGTAAATTGCCTAACTAAGAGTGTTCGCAGTAAAGACCGCATACCCTTAATCATTCCTCCTCTCTCAATTATCTCATCGCAAAATCTTTCGTGTGTTGTTTTGTTCGGCTGGCAGGGTGCGTCCCTCGCCGCGAGAGCCCTCGATTCTTAAACAGTGCAGGCGGGAACAAGCTTACGAGATGCGGGTCATGTTACGTCGATTGTGTGGGGCTGCTTCTTTCGTAGGCACTCTTTGTAGTCGAGAGCGTCCATCACGGCAGCCCCCCTCCATTATTGTGTCCCGGCAGAGTAAAGAGTTGAAAAGTTTGCTTGTCTTCCCCTCCCTTCTATCTTCTCGTCTTCCCTCGCGTCACGGACCTTCTATTTTTACGATTCTCCAATGACGATAACAGGCGACCTACTTTTGTTTTGTGCTATGCCCTCGTGAGAAGGCTCCTGGCAGCAAGGTCAAACAATCGACTTCCTTTTCGGGAAAATGATGAACTCTGATCCGGATGAGGCGTTCAACACCAAGCCTGAGTGCATTTCTGATTAGAAACCCAAACCGAACGATGCCGTCCATAAGAACAAACTATGGCCGACGAACGTTAACCTTTCGAAGAACTAAAATGCTATAAAAAAAATCAGATTTGAACATTGTCTTTACTAAAAAAAAAAAAAAAAAGTTTAAACGTTTAAATACCACGTCATAGTGTCCCCTGTGGTGCCCACACGATGGCAGGACTCGTCAAAACTGCGCTACATTCAATCCAGTGCTGGGGAATGAGGCTACGCACATGATAATAGAAAAATCTTCTTTCTTTCTTTTTTTTTTATTATTTTACAAGCTAAGAAGATATTGCTAAGGAATATTTCATGTGATCGAAAAAAGCGCGTGTAAGCGCCGGTGAATGCCGGTTAGATTTTGCTTTTTCATTGCAGAAAGTCGCTTCTGTCAGATTGAGAAGGCATCCGCGTAAAAGTTCGATTCAACGAAATAATAAGTCGGAGCGTTGGAGGAAAACCCGGCCATGTGAACGTATCCACAAATGAAACGGTTTCCCGTAGCGATGACGCCAAATCACAGACGTCACAACTCTTTTATATTATTTGTTTCCTTTTCTTATTGCGTGCTCGTTTAAAATTTTAATTGAACGCCCAGTTCGCCGCCGTCCTCTTCGAACGGGGAGAAAGTTTTCTTTCGGGTCACGTCCGTCGAGCAAACGGTTCTTGCCAAAGCAAAGCGTCGCCCTCTCCCGCTTTCTGCTCGCTGCATTCCGATCAGTTCAGCCGAGGACTTCAGTCGCCAAACCGTTGCTGGCCAGAGACGTGCAGAGAACGAAGCTGCTGGCACATACTGGACAGAGATTAACGAAGCTGGCAGCACGCTGAACCTACGTAGGGGACTGAACGAAGATGCTGGATCCACATGCTAAAGTCAGTTGAACGAAGCTGGTAAAACATGCCATGCAAGACCCAAATACTGAACCCGGATAAACGAAGCTGCTAACACATATTGGAGCAACATACTTGACCCAAATAAACGAAGTTGGTAACACAAACCAAACCAGGTGAACGAAGCTGGTAGCACCGCGCGAGTGTATAGGATGGTCTACAAGGCACACGGCCCTCTGTAAACCAGTTTACTTTCGCCAAAGCAACAAAGGCTCGCGAGATCTCGCGCCGTCAGTGTGGAGGACGCCATTTTTATGCACCCACACGTCGGCAGCTGCCAAAAGGCGACACCTGCCAGACAAGTTGTCGCCAGCTCGTCAAAATACGGCGACCCCGATTGCAGACGGTAGTTGACCCCGGAGGTCGGCGCGAGACTTAATGTCGCCTCTCTTTTGTCTCACCGAAGCGACGCCACGCTTCGGGCTCCTGAGAGAGCCTCGACGCCAGAGTTCCGACCTGCTCCATCGGAATCATGTGGGTCATGGGCCGCGTTTGCAACACGAGCTGCGAGCAGGTGACGAACGCGTCGATCGTCTGTGAACGTTTTAGCCTCTCCGCCGAGTGTCCTCTTCGCCACCCGACAACGCAGCGCATGCGCGTGCAGCTAATGGGTGAAGGAGGCGCCCGCCATGATGGTTCAAGTTGCTCCCTCTCTTAACCCCAGGCGCTCTAGGGCTCCCTCGCGAGAACGCCACCTTGGTGCACCCTGAGCAGACGACGACCTCTCATGCGCTTTCATCAAAACGCACTGACCCCATTAGCGGGCCACACTGGAGGCGCGGCTATGTGACCGGTGATTTTTAACGCGAGGCTAGCGAGGAGGTCGTTTAGTTTACAGATGGACCGACTTCGCGAAAAGCCTCTCTACGCTATAACAATGCGCCATCTTTGTGCACCCAAAAGCAGACGACGGTGAAAGAGTCGCCATATATGGCCTGTCCGTCCGGTGGGCTAATTCGGCTAACTCTACGAAACTTTCGCGACCCCGCGGAGAGCCCCCTCGTAACCATGCGCCATTTTTGTGCAACCACAGCAGACGACGGTGAACGTGCCGTTCGACCTGTTCGTTTGTCGCAAGGCCAAAGTTTAAGTTAAAGGGTTTAGTTACATTAGCATCCCTAGGGACGACCGGGATAGAATGAACATGCGCGCTTTCTAACGGCCTTCATATGAAATAAAATTTCGATCCCACCACCACCACCTCAGCTCGGTGGGGTTGCTGCGATCTAACATATTCCTACAGCGCTCTAATTCTTCTAAGGCAACACCCCAATTTAACTGTGTTGGCCTTTTCGCTCCGAGTTCGAATTGGAGCAATTTTACTAGTTAGATCTACAGCTATTCAAGCAGAAGCCTTCTTCGTCTCCTCAGAAAACAATGCTTCATTAAAAACACATTTATTTATCGCAATCCAAACATATTTCAATCGGAACACTATAGAGTTATTTATCACGAGTACGTTGGCACACAGTTTCAATCACGGTGGTCGGAACAGTTCAGTGTGCTCCAAGCAGTAAGCGGAGGGTTGGCGTTATCGAGCACCCAGGTGGCAGAAAAACTAGGGTCGCTTTTTTAAGCGAAAGCAAAGGCCGTAAGGGATCCCGCTGTCAAGACCGGATGAGCGCTAGTCTACATAGTTCTGCACCCCGCAAAAAATATCACCCACAATGTGCCCAAAACAGACGACGGTGAAAGCATCCTCGCGGTTTTGACCCCTTGCCCGACCCCGCGGATCGTCCCTGACCTTGCGGGGCCGTTGACCTACCCAACCCAGAACCCCGTCCCCAACCGAATACGGGTCGTACCCGGTTGACCCGCCCTGCCGAGACTCCAGGTAAGCTACCCGCTGGTGTTCCCTACGGAGATCGTGCAAGAGTGAGTTGCTCGGTTAGCTTTCTTACTTTTTTTACGTACGTGCTTATTTTTCCTCCCCCTGGCGGCGTAGCCACTCTGATCTTTGTGTCTTGCTTTGCTTTTAGAAGTTTTGTACGCGTCGCCGAATGTCGGTCACGCTGCCGGCTGCTTCTACGAGTGCCCTACTGGCTTCCCGAACCGGCTTCGCGTGGAATCTTACGTGTCTAGTAGTTGTCGTGTTGCTTTGCGCTTTGTTGTTTGTGTCGTTGTTGTTTTTCGGCGGCCAGCCTCCGGTTTCTTTTCCCGTCCGTGGACGGAATTTAGGGTTCGATGCTTTCGAAAGCAAGTTGCCCCGGAGGAGCCGAGGACGAGCAACCGATGGCAGACGACGGCCAGGCGCGCTTGGCAGGAATCTACCTATAGTGACGACGAGTATCAAATTGCTTAGCTGGCACGTAGCATGTCGCTGGTTTTATGTGAATTACACCTTTGCTAGTTGGTACAAGCTCCCCGTAGAACTTTTACGGGTTCTATAGTGCTGCGTGCAGCTGCTAAACTCTCGTACCAGCTCTTCTGGGTCAAACGTGTCTTATGGCCTCGTAACCTCTTGGCATGTTCTTTTGAAACCGTAATGCGAAAGCTCAAGATGTGATTTGGTTTACAAGGTGCGAACAATGTTTTGTAGATTTTCTGTATGCCCTGATGCTGCGTTCGTAGCTTCTATTCTTACCAACTACCGTATCGGCCCAACGCAACTGCTTTCCACTCCTTCGTACGCTACGTTCAAGTAGCCATGTCGAGAAAAGGTCTAGTGCGACCAGTACAACCTCAGTGAAATCTTAACACCTTTGGGTGACAAACCGCTGAAAGGTCAGAAAAAAGTCGCTAACTAGCCGAGAAATGCCAGAGCTCGCCTTTAGTACTTCTGGCTTTTAACTATAAGTCGCTGCCGTTTATGGCGCTTGGATCGCAGGTGAACCCCCTTTATAATGCGGGACTTCGCGCGAAGCAGGCAGCTTCTTTTGATTTTCGAACAGGAGGAAGACGAAGATCCGTTGATGCTAAAGCTAATTACGTTGTGAACACGCGTGCGATATTGACCACAGGATGTTTAACACGCTTGAGGAGGAGGCTATCGTTCCAGTGGTCGGGTTCTTTATCTTTTAGGACATCAACCGCATTTCACGTTGTATAATTTTCTAATGTTCCCCATTCTTTGTTCCTCTTTTATGAGCTGGAACCAATGAACTAGCGTTTATGTCATACATATATGATCTTGATGTTCAGCAGTCCCCATTATTGGCCAGTCATAATATCCTTATATGCACTTTTCGCGTCTCACAACGTATAACTCGACAACCTCTATTTTACGACCGCACTTTCGAGAACAAATATAGATCCGATTGTTACGGGCATATCAAGCGTCAAGTAAGCATCTGCAAATTAAAAAGTGAACGCACTATGTTCTTGAGTTGACAAAGCTAACTCTCCTGGACGCGTTGGATAATGTTTCGTCAGCCTTCTACGCAAAAACCCTAGAGCCCGAATTTTCATTTTAAAAGCGACAAAAGGTGCTTTTCAAAAGCCCCATAAAGCAATAATGGCGGTCGCCATTTCTATAAGGCACCAGGCTTGTGACCAGATTCGAGTATTCCTCAAACGATTGTCCAGCACCATAGCCTCCTCTATACTCACAAAGCCTGGCAGTTCGACGACGGCGCCATAGAATGTCCGGTCGCAGATTTGGAGCGCGAGGCTCTGGTAGCACAGAGCATCAAACAGCCATCTCTCGGGGAACCTGGACGTCAGCGCAGCAGCGGCGAGGACCCGAAACACACTTGTTTGCTCGGGAGAAGTGTGTTTCGGCGTCTCGCCGCAGCGGGGCGCCAGTCACGTGGCTCTCCTCTCATCCGTGGTCTGCCGCTCCCCCTTTTCCGTTTCGGCGGCCGCTTCTCGTGGCGATCTGTCAGGCTTTGTCAGTATATTAGAGGCGAGATGTTTCGGTGGCACCCTCCTATGGTTCCCTCTCGTGACGTCATTACCTTGCGAACAACAATTTCGATGGTGTTTGTAATGAGATGGTGGAAGCTTGGAATCATAGCGCTCTGAAACCAGCCCTGATAACACCGTCAAAATTGAAGTTCTTACGTTAATCTTATTTCCGTCATTAGGAAATCTATTGCTGACGTCATAGTCAAAGTTTGGTAAATCGTTGAAGGCCGATGACAGTGACGCTTTCGATCGCGCACGTCACCAATACGAGGCTATGCAGCACTCGTTATCGACCCGAGTTGAGCCGAGGTTCACGCCGAACGCTAACGCGGTCCTCGTGTCCAATGCATGCTCAAAATAGCACGTTCCCAAAGGATGGCGGACACAAATAATTGGCGCGACGGCTACTACATGGCGCGAACTTCTTCAAAAGGCTCGATTACGCGTCTCCAAAAGGCTCCATCGTAGAGTTACGAGTGACCGGAAGTGAGGCTACCGCGCTGCGGGGGGGGGCGCCGCCCTCCCACGTGACAGGTCCACATCGACGCCCGCGTAGAAGGCCGCGACAAGTTAATGGCACTTTTGCCACCGCAGTGAACTCGGATAAAGGCCCCGAGGTAATAATAACGCTTCAAGGAATACGGGCGATGAAAAAATATCTCGCCGTCGGCGTCCAGATCGAACGGCGAGACAAGAGCATTCCAACAAGTGGGCCTGAAAAAGGGACTTCGATGGGGCTCCTCGAGCCCACGTAACTCTCCGAAGGAAGGTATTACGTGTCATCGGTCTATAAGCGGCGCTCCGGGTATAGTCATTGCTTCCGTCAATCCCATTTAAAGCTGCGCTACGCCGTAACATGCACGCTCTCTTTATTCAACGGGCCAGAGTGATCCCTTGACTACAGAGCGATCCGCCATCGCAAACACCTATCTCCCTTTTGCCTTCACCCCCTCGGTAGGTGGTGCTGCTGTCGACGCAAAAATAGGGGCTCCGCTTTGTAAGATTACCTCCATCTTCTAGCCCAGCATGACTATGTCAAATATGACTTTGTTCCCGGATTGTCTCGGCTAACGGCTAACTCATCGAATAGGTTTATCTGTTGTCCATCGGGTCCTTCCTACTCGTTTTTAGAAAGCGAGAATGCGTTCTGCACCTGCGTGCCACGAATTGTTATCACGTAGAATTGAATAAATATGATTTCGTGATGTTCGAAACCAACGTGGAAGATCTTGCGATCGTTTGCATACCTTGTGAAACGGTCATATATTAATTACCTTACAATAGCAACCTTCACTTCTTAAACGTCGTCGGCTTCAAAACGGCGCATACTGATCGGATTCCTTGACTTCCTCGGTTGAATCGCTCTTCGCTTAGAGTGGCCAAGCTGCCTTATGTGAACACGTGATTATATGCGGAAGCTGGCCATACTGGCCTTTTAGAAGGACAAAGGGATGAAAATTGGCTCTAAATCAAAGCGTTCGGAAGCGAGGGGTGAAGGAGCCAAGATAAAGAGCTTCGAAACAAAGAAAAGATACGGCGCAATTCCGCAGACAACCACAAATAGAAAGAAGCTAAATAAAAAAAGGAACATCCAAAGCAAAGACCTGTAATCTCCTTTTGGAATCACAACTTCCGGCTAGAAAGAGGCCTCCGCGTTGAAAGGCAAGCAATCTCGCCACTTCACGTTCGCACGTTCGCGAGAGCTGGCGCTATGGTTGTCTTTCCTTCTCGCGTATGCATTTGTGTTTGGATCTGAGCGAACGTTGTCGTGCCTACCTAAGCGTAACACGCCTTTTTATCGGTGTCGTAACGACGCGTAACAATGGTCTTACGACTAACAAAGCCTATCAGTGAGGGGCTGCTGTTACTTCGGTATGCACACTGCGTATTTGTTTATACGTAACCCTGAGAATCGTTGAACGCGTAGTTGCGCATTTCAAATTTTTATCCACACGTTGGAAAGGATAACAATAATAACCTCTGGAGAAGAGGAACAAGGGGGACAAAGGATAAACACAAATCTCCAAACACAGCTATAGGTGACTTATGCGGGACTGAAAAAATCCGCGTAGTCCTGGTATCGAACCAGGAACCTCTTCATTTTCCAGCGAAGCGCTCTACCAACTGAGCTAACCAGGAGTTAAACGTCAGTAGAGCAAACGTGTTTTAACAGCTTCCAGCAGTCGGGGAGACCGGCCTGCAATTTAAGGTTATGACGTTACTGCAATTAATGCGAAGGTGTGCGAGCTAAACAAGAATTACGTTGAGCAGCCTTCCTGTACAAGACAGAAAACGTGAACGACGTGATTAACTGTTTTGGGCATGGCGCAGTGGCTGTATCGGCCGCACTTCCGTACCAATAGTTCTTTTTCGCTTTTTTACCACGCATTTTACCCCGTTTCAGGCAGGCTCGCCAAAGGATGCCGGGGCTGTCATTTCCCGAGACCCCAGAGGCAACATCCTGGACAATAAAAAGTAATTGAAGTACATTTTGAGAAAAGACTCCGTGCCGAATTCTATCCCCTGCTACTCAAGAGTATGCAGCAGGCACCTTTTTGCGACGGACATTAAGGAAGGCATGTCCAGACAGGCCTTTCTTAATGTCCGTTTGATTGAAGCCAGGACATCCTGCTGAGGCTTCACTCAAAGCCAAGCTTGGTTTGGGCCTCCCTGTCGTCAAAACTGGATCAGCCCATGTCTAAATTCCAGGGTCTCCTTCGGCACTGCTTGACCGGATGCCTGGCCAGTTTTTTTTCTCGTGCACCTCGAAGTTGTGACGTGTGTCTGAGGACAGGCAGAGTACGTCATTACCAAACGTGAGCCCCTACAGAGCTAACATCTTCTACAATGCATAGGGGACTTTGTAGCGGTTATAACCCCAGTGGACCCTAGCCATGGCAATTGCTCTTCACATCTTGGTCTTCACCTGTTCCTTAGCCTCAGCAATAAAAACTGTAAATGTTCGCCGTTTTGACATTGTGAAAGTTTGCCTGCTCGTACGTCTAGCCTGTAATTTGTGCTGGGTCGTACCTTCCGTCCAATACACTTTTTTATATTTTCGAAACGACATACGTTGCTCGTTATAAAATATGTTTGTCGAAAGTATTTTAATATCACACGTTTCGGTAGTAAAAATGAGCAGCGGACAAGTATCGTCGTCCTTGTATGGGGAGGTGGCACTTCTGGCGGTGATTATGTGAAACAGGCGCCCAAGCGTTGAAGCTCACCGACAGCACGCGCTCTGCAGTTGTGCACACAGCTATCTTCATCTGCCCAGCAGGCTCTCGCCTCGTCCGTCCTTACAAGCCTCTGACACGTATAGTTGTTCATATTCTGTGACGTGCCAGGCAGAAAGACAGATTGGACTCGATTCTTATCATACAAGCTGCGAACTGTTGTTTCCCATCCCCGCTTCGACAAAAAGAAAAGGCGCGCGGAGATCTGAACCGCTGAATGAGATTTGTCTTTCTTTTCGAACACGTAGGCACGGTTCCCTTACAAAGCAGCACGTATTCTTCGCTGTGCCAATGATGCAACCGTTGCATTGTAGAGGGAACGCAGAACCGTTTTACAGAAACTGTCTCGGAAGCTTTCCTCGTCCTCGTAGGATATCTTGAGCACGCTCTTCGCATTCGCTATGAAACGGTACTCGATTTCGTTGTCATTTATCGGAGTAGGTACAAATCTGTTGAAATTTGTTTTTCCTGTGTAGTCCGTTTCTTGAAGACGTACTCGTCTTATTTTATGTCGCGAATGTACTGTTTTTTTTTGTTTTTGTTTTTTGCGGTGTTAGCATTTTTTTTTAACACTTTTCTCTTCTTTCCTTAATAACTGGAAAAAAAAACTTCCTTTGGAAATTTACAGTAATAAATATTCGCAACGCAAACGCATCGAGACAAAACAAAAAAAGAAAAAAAGAAAGAAAGTACGTACTGAGCAGACAGTGGAATTTGTATAAAAAATATAAACTAAGTTGTGTCACAAACTCCACGTTACATCATTCTGCAGTTCCCCATTTATTTCCAACTTTTAGTCGTACGTTGTCTGAAACTCTCCATATTATAATGATTTACGAGCTAAACCCGAGCGAAACAAACGTACATTTCCAATTGTCACGCGCAGTTCTTAGTGAGTTGGGAACATCTGGAAACCCACCGAAAACTCACACAGCATTATCCGATCTTGTCCGAGCTCTTTTGGACCAAACCGGCCACGTTTCGGTAAGACAACATACGACCATGATTTCAGTACGATGACAGACCGAGCCGGTATAATGTTCTAACGTAAAACAAGGAGTCATTAAAGTTGGACTCGCTCGATCATAGCATGAAACCAGTATGGCGCCAGTGTGAATTCACACGAAGGGCTTTTAGCGCTTCATAGAGAATGAACCGGTGTTTCCTGAGTTATCGTCCACTTAATGTCGCATATGCCATCGAGCGAATGCGCAACGATCCGGTCGATGACAACTTTCGGGGGCGACTCTCAGACATGTTAGGATCGCTCCAATCAGGTTGCAGCATCAGCCGATAGGCACGTCGGAGAGCCAATCATAGGCGGGAAGCACGACCCTCACAAGCCTTTGCTAACCTGTCAGCTGCTGATCCCACTATGGACGCAATACGAGACCAATCTGGTTTACGTGTTACTGAAAAAAACGATTGCAATTTTAATAACTTCATTGAAAAATGTAACTGATGAGAGTAATTAATTACTGAATCACAAAAGTAATTGAAAAGTTACCAGAAAGTAATTGATTACTTTTCACCTTACTTTTTTATCTTTTTATAACGATACAGAAGACGCATATATATATGTTTAAAGTGCTTACATTGGGCGATTGGTGGCCGAGTGGTCTATTGCACACCATCTCGGAGCACACGGAAAGCTCGCGCTACAGAACCCAGGGATGCTGGGTTCAATCCCCACCCCTGCCCGTTTCGATCTGGATGAGCGTCGTACCGGCTTGTGGTGGTGCATCACTACTGCGTGGTGCACGTTAAAGACCCCAGGCTAGCGGTTGTACCGCGCTGGCTGTATTGCTCATCTACAGCGAGTGACTCGTCGCAACTTTGAAATGGCTGACCAACTACACGCTGTATAAATATCCACACAACCCAATTTATTATTAGTGCTTGCATTTTGTTTCTTTCTGTCATTGACAGCTTGTTAAGGTTCAACAGCAATTGTCCTTGGAAGTTTTCGTGAGTCATCTTCCCACGTTTCCTGGAGAAGACATCTGCCGCGACGCTGAAGACACCCTCGACGGACGCGCTTCTGTCCTTGGCACCTTCTGTACGAGCATGCACTGGTGAATTCTTTCGAAATGGAATGGGGGAGGGTGGCTTTGCCATGGCTAGATGAGGTCATTGCAGAACACAGTCGGCAGCGGAAAACTCGGATCGGAACAACTAGTGCACAGGAAGCGAGGCACTCCGTTTAGTTGTCAGAAAACTGTAAAACGTTGGTGCGCCACAGATGAGTGACGCACGGGCAGATAGAGCGTTTCTTTTTTTTACGTAAAAAATATATATTTCAATGATTTTAGCTCTCTCGGTAGTACTTGTACTTGATTACAGAAAAATATAGCAATTCAATTACAGCGAACTTTATGGCAGAAAAAAGTAATTGAAGCGTTAAAAAATTACAATGGAGATAGAATTACATCTCGCCGAGCGTTTGTAGCCAGAGCTACAAACGCTCGGCGAGATGTTGTGGTGTCGCCCTCCTATGGTTCGCTCTCGTGACGTCATTCCCTCGCGAACAACAACTTCGATGGTGTTTGTAATTAGCATGGTGAAAGCCTGAAATCATTCGGTTTTCAAAGCAACACTACCAACACCTTCAAAATCAAAGTTCTGACATTCCTCTTGTTTCTGTCGATGAGAGAACATTTGGTGACGTCAGCATTCGGCCACTGGTGGCAAGTAAAGCCCTCCTATCCTGGGAAAACTGGCGCCATTCATTGTTGAGGAAATGCTCGAGGCACGTCCCACGCGCCACACTTCTGGGAAGAACATGGCGTCTGAAATCTAGCTCGGTGCTGCGCTGTGCCGCTATGATCTTCCCAAGGGCTGCACGTTGCACGTGTCTCGTGCATCGACGCACCTTACGCTACTTTTGAAACATGAAGGGGCTTTAGTGGGAGGCCGACCACAGCGACGCTTTTGATACGTGCTTTTCGAGCGCGAGCACTCGTTCCGCTGGAAGAACGTTTCGAAGCTGCGATGGCGTGCTCGTGGCATGGTTGAACGAGCCCGGCGTTCTGGAGGGTGCCAGACTACCGCGTCCTCTTGTACTGCTGGGGGGGCAGCGTCCATAGGCGTGGTCGGCAGCGACTTTCGACGCCCGGCCGCTTCGTCGGGGAGTCGGACCTTGGCACGGATAGCGATCGAGTTGTTCACCTTCGTGTACCTAGCCGAAAAGAGAGCGAAAGAAAAGCGTCGCCACCAGCGTGCACGGTCCTTGGCAAGATTGCTTCCGGGCAGCGAGCACAGCGAGCCATAGCCGCTCCGCAGCGACGCGTCGGAAAGCTCCCCGACCTCGCCTCGGAGAGATCGTGTCTGGCAACCCCCGGGGGGCACAAAAGGCCACCAGCCTCGCGTGCTTCCAGTCAACACGCAGGCGTCACGTGACAGGGTGCGCTATGGGACTCACTCCTCGCTTTGACCGCAATACACTCTCAGAAAAAAAAGGTGTATTATTACACCCCATGTCCCATATAATACACCCCAAAACTTCAATTCGACGTACAGCGCCCCATAATCGAACAGGCGTCCTCAAAGTTTACGAGGGGCTTGATAGCCGTGTGGTACAACTTATTAAGATAGCTGATGTATGTATTATTGACTACAAAAAAGATTATCGGAGTTTTTTTGGCCGTACTGCAAAAGCTTTGTGTTTTCTTTCTTTGGTCTTTGATACGTACTTTAGTAATTTAATAAGTTATATCGCACCGTTATCAAGCCCCTGGTAAAATTTCGTGCCGTCTGTTCGACTATAGGGCGCTGTACGTCGAAATGAAGTTTTGGGGTGTATTATATGGGACAAAAGGGTGTATGGTGATACCCTTTTTTTTTAGAGTGATATATCTACAAAGTGTATATATATATATATATATATATATATATGTATATAAGACGGGCCCTTTCCAACATTTGCAAAGCTGAGATGACGTGCCACGTCACTGCCGCATGTCGGAAATAGCGCGGGCCTTAAATCAGCAACGGTTGTCGTCTACCCAGTTAGCGCGAATTCGAAACTAAACAGTGCACAGAGAGCTGGTCAGAAATTGAGTCCGCCGAAACCTGTGCCCGGGATGGTCTAATCGGCGTCGCCCCGGACAGGCGAAGGTTGCGGGTGCAATCCCCGCTCCTGGCCCAATTTTTCGCCAGCTCTCTTTCCCTTTCCCCAACTTTAATGCAATAAATTCAATATTCTCGTTCTCCCCTCTTCGTTCCACATTAGAGAGTTTTAGTAGATCGTTCCGATACCTCCGATAGCCCCGATAACGATACTATGCATGCGCAAGGGAGGCGGTGGCGGAGTATCGGGATATCGTTATCGGAGTCATGGGAACGATCTACTAAAACTCTCTAATATTACTACGGCTCCACCTGTCAATCTTCACTCATTCTCATTATATATATTTATTTATTTATTTATTTTATAATCATTATTAAACGCTTATTTTTTGCCCAAACGTAGAGCTAGCGGTCCGAACCATGTACAAAAGTTTTAGAAGTAACCGTTATCCCACCACGGAGTTCTAAGTGATTTTCTGAAATTTTCGATTGGAAAATGGCTCGCTGTGCTCGCTGTGCCCGACAGAGCTCTCGATTTTGAGGAGCTGAATGGCGACACTTACCGAAAACGGGCCCAATTTTTCGATCGAAATATCTATAAAATCACTTATAAATTTTCATGGAGATAAGCGTTAGTTTTGAAACTTTGATATCCAGCTCAGATCGCTAGCGTACACATTTGGGCGAAGAATGGGCGTTCCACGACGCGCAGTTTATGTTTGCGGTAGAAAAATATATTGTCCTTTTTTCTTCAGTGAAGGGGTCCAGGGGAGGGCGTGGGGGGGGGGGGGGGGGGGGGATTGTAAAAGATTGCGTTGTTTTCTCGTTTTTTTTTGTTTTTTTTTTTTTTTTGTCCAGACGTTTTGGAGGAACGTGAAGCATGCCCGTCACTGTACGTCAGGGAAAGTTCTCTGTCTTCCAGCGGAAGTCGCGTCAGGTTTTCTGGAGCGCCGGAAGTCGAGGTGGATCGATTTTTAATTAAAGCAGGAACCTGTCCGACCGAAAGCCACGGGCGAAACCGGAATTCACGTTTTCATGCCAGCCTCCTCTGGGTATTCTAATTATGTCGCTAGTCTCAATGGTTCGTATTTCAGTCGCCGACTCCTTCTCGGAGAATCCTGGTTGAGTAAAGATTCGCAGTATCGGAGGCGAGCCAGTAGATTCAATGAAGCAAACTGAGAAAACAAGACTGAATATAGTATAGGGAGTTACACTACAAGTAACTGAGTGATAATAAGTCAACGTGTATCAAACAGAAAACGTTTCTTTTTTTTTCAATATAGCTTAGAAAGGTGAGACAGCAACGAAGCCGTGTAATTACATATATAACAAAGTGTAATTACACGAACCAACGGCCAACACGCTCTAAAGAGCAAATAGAAATCTACGCAACTCTAACGTCAAACTATGCATGCTTGGAACATCTCTGTAGACAGTTTCGTACGACCAATGCGATGCAAGGAAGAAACTCCGACTGTATGCTGAGCGCGGCTTGAACAGTCAATGAGGTTGCCGACCATGTGAGCCAATTAACGCTGAATGAAGTTGCCGACCAACGCGGTTATCATTCCTGGTTGTCGACCAAGCTCGTGTAGACAGCCTCCAAAAGGGCCCTTCCGATTGTAGCCACACAGCCTCCTCTCCACCGGATATCAACCCACTTCCCTTCTACATACTGCTCCGCAGTCGGTGACAGGTTTCAAGGGCGGCAGGACTGGACTCTCAACTATAAGCGACACCCGAGCAACGGAAAAAAAAAAAAAAAGAACCCGAGGAAACGGGATTGCCTTTTCTTGTCTCTGCGCTTTGTAAGCCTGAACAGCTGTCCGGTGCTGCGCCTGTCCTTGCCAGCGGGGTGCCGCCGAGAGTCGCGTAAAACTGAGTCAACGGGCGTGGTTCCCTCGGCGTGCGTGCATGCAGTCCCGTTGCGAGGGGGTTCGCGTTGTGTGTCCGGAGCAGAAGGGAAGCCTGGTGCGTCGTTTCTTACGGATTGCCGACGTTCCGGGGACTTTTCCCACAGCTACAGTGTTTGGAATGCGTCTCCGACCGGCGTGTTTGGCGTCCTATATACCAACCAAGCATCCAAGGCGGTCCCAAAGTGGAAACAAATGACGTCACAGAGGTCAGAGTGTCGCGCTGCCGAATGTCGCGATCCTGGTGGTTATCGTAGAAGTTCCGGCAAAGGGCACGAGCAAGTGAGAGCGTCGCTGTCGTCACGGCGTCCCAACTCGTGGCTGCGCGAAGCGACTGTCCAAGTCGGAGAGGGACCTGCAGCAGAACAGGCGTCTGCTACATGCACCACCGCTGCTGGGCCGCCGCCAGGATCGCGACCGGCGACAGCGTCACACTGTCATGACGTCATCAGGCGGATAAAATCGAGGGACCACTTTTTTGGACGCGGTAAACGCACCAGTAGGAGACCCGTTCCAGGAACCATAGCACAATGCGATCTCTCCGTGTCGTTTGTTATGCATTGTCGACGATCCATGGGGGGGGGGGACCATTCCTATAATTTCCGAGTGTTTCAAGAGTAAACACATTCCATAGTGTCCGCTTGAACTGTGCAAGCCAGTCAATCGAACTCTAACTGGTTGGTGTCGGCCATTTTGAAGCGGAGAAAAAGAGAATCCGTAAAATGTTCGTGAAATGTCTACGCAGGAGCTCGAAACCACTAATCGGCCATTTTTTCCTACCGCGAGCTGTCTCTGAACGACTTGCAGACGACGGCCATTTTGTAGCCATTGATTTCAGCGCTGCGACGCGGTTCTACGAAGAAGTATTGGGAGTCGCAGTTACACAAGGAACATTGAGTGAATTCAGCCATCCGTAATCACATAAAGAGTCTCAAATCACTGCCTAATTCGTTGTTAAGCTCTAAATTTTCGCGCTTAGAAAGAAATCAACATTGAACTATAAGTATTTTCTCAGACTGCTGCTATCAAGAATCCTCAGGAAGGCAAGAACTGTCGGATAAAGAGATTTCCTTTACGTTTTTTTTTTTTGTTTTTTTTTTTTCTAGACATGTTGAGCTCGATTGATTCCCTAGTGAATTGATCAGCAGAAACAACAGTCTGCTTTGTTCTCGAAGGAGCTGTTCCATTTTAATTCTTTTCCTCCCACCAAGCAGTGGCCAAAAATAGTCCTATAAACAAATCAAAGCTGAAGAAGTCCCTCACTAAACTGTGAGTTTACAAAGAGAGAAAGAGAGCGTAGTCTTTTTTCTACAAAATCTCCCCCCGTACGTTGGCCCTCGATTTTTTGGGGGTGGGCTATCTGGCCTCCACACTCAAACGAGTTTTGAGACACCTACACTTGGGTCATATTCTCACGCAATCAGAGCTTCCTGCGATGCATAGTTCACTTACGCTGGCCCAAAAAACACAATTCTCTTTTCCCGGGACCTCCATGTAGGTATGAGCAAAGCAAGAATGTGACACAGTCACGCATTTTTCGTGACCACCCTCGAGCGATGTGGAGAGATCAAAACAATGTTTCAACGTATACCAGAGGTGTCGACATTCAAGATAGCTTCGCCCTCGTGGAAAAGGTGTATGGGATAGGGCCAGGTTAAACTTAGTAAACCAAAACGTGAAGAAAAATAAAATGGGAAAAGAGCCAGAGCATTCGCTGGTCATATTCGAAGCACGTGTGCTTCGTTAGGCCTCGAACATGCCTGCAGACAGCATTATCAATGTGACCGTCTTACTACCTCCAGACACCGTCCGCAGACTCTCCTTTGTATGATGTCTGACCACGGCTTGGCAAACTTAGTACGTTTCACAATCTAGCGAACTCTACGTGGCGTAGAACCAGCTCCGGAAATTTTGTTTAAAATCCGAGACGACATGCAAAGAAAGATGATACACAAGTCGCTACCAGTCATTACCTTAATATTTTTATAGTTAAGTAAGACTCCATCGTAATACAGTGGGCAAGTCTGTCGGCTCTTAAAGACTTCGCGTCTTCTAGAGACAAGCCTCTGCACAGAATCAATGCGCCGAGAAAGTGAGGGAAAGGAGGAAAGAACAGCGCGCGGGGACATCACAACACCGAGCTTGGAAGGATCAGAGGGCAGACCTAAAGCTATGCGGAGTGCAAGTTCGTCTGCTTCTTGCACAGGGGTTGCGATCATGTCAGAACGCCAAGCTCTTATTGGCTGATTCAGAAAGAAATAGTGGGTAGACCTTAAGGCATCTACGTCTACCCGCTATCCTTCCAATCAAAGCCAATCAGAACTCGGCATCGTTCTGACGTCACCGCAGCTCCTCGGCAAGAAGCAGACGACTTGGCTTTGGCCTTTGGCTCGACTGCGCTCGTCGAAGGCGTTCGAATACGAGAGCCTAACGCCAGACGCCTGCGTTCCGCGTTCGCAAGCGTTCGACAAGTGCAGTGCATGGAGAGAAAGGCTGCTATAGCTTTCGGGCAGCCGACTACTAATCGTTCCAATTAGAGCTCGGCGTTCGGACGTCTCGTCTCCTTCTCTCCCTCACTCTCTCGGCGCACTCTTTAAGTCGATTGATCGTCTGCTAATGCCGTTCCCTAGTTTGTCGTCTGCTCAAGCGAGGCAAAGCTGCGTATGGCAGCCGGCGGCTGCTTAAAAAAATCGAAATTCTCTTAAAGCTAAACAACGTATTTCGAATAACAATCTTCTTTTTTTTTTTATCCTCTTTTACGTACTTATCGGAAGCGACCCTTTTCAACCGTATCCACTGATCTTGACGACTTTTTTTTTTTTCCAGATCGTAATTTTCCGCTTTGCTCGTCCCCCTCAGCAGATACGGTCATTAGAAGTTCTCGTTCAGCCATTATTTCTCATTGCACAGTCAGCCGGGTGAAACGTTGTAGAGGCTGAGTGGCTACGCGCTCAAGGTTGCGTTCTTTGTTCAATCTCCTTTGCTCGTTGAAACAGTGTCCAGAAATTGAGATTAAACGCTCGGGGCTGTTTTGAATATCCGTAGAATAACTCTACGCCGCCGTCAGACTGCACATTCATGATACAAAAGGCACGCTGCACACTAGATGACAGAATCAACAACAAAGAATGCTCGAAAGCATGTTTGCGTCATGCATGCTTCATAACATGTCTACGGGCAGCTTTCCTATTACCAATACGACACGGCTGACCACACAAAGAAGAAACCATCCTCAGACAGTGCCCTCAGACCGTCCCTTGTATGGTGCATTAGCGGTTTGAAGGTGGCTACGGGACAGTGGCACCACGGAAAGTCAGCCCAGCTTGCTTCGAAAGCGGCCGGGACGCGATAAAGGAGGAACGCGTCGTGAAGAGATGGTCATGCGTGCCCTCAGACGCCAACACGCACGCGAACATACACCCTTCAGGACGCCCATCCTTTACAACGCTTCAGCCGGCTGACAGTACAGCGCGGAATAATGGCCAATCGAGAACTTCCGGTGGCCGCATTTGTGGAGTGGGGAAGCGCGATCCGGTACATCACCGAAGTGATCAGTGGCCGTACCCATTACCGCCACTATCTCTACCCACAATAAAGCTGTCATACCGGAAGTCATCACACGTGCGAAAGCGCGCAGGAATAAGATTATCCATCGCAGTATCGAGGCCCCATCAACCGATACGTAAGTAGTTCAACCTGCCGATGAGGAGGACAAGCTCTCCCAGCGACCCGAGAGGGGAAAACTATCGAATCGTCACGGGACATCTGAAGTCGGTTGCAATTAAAGGGCCGTTCACACACTCGTGCCTGCTGAAATAAGCAACGGATAATGCATGTACGTTACTTGTTTCTAGTAAAAAGTAACGTAGTTAAGTTACAAGTTACGTCTTCTTTCCAAAATATAAAAAAAAATTACGCTTCTATTTTTTTGTGGGTATGTTTCTTGGCGGCAAGTTGCGTGAATTATTGCGCTCACCCCACATACCTTCAACATTTTGCCCCTATTTTCCCCAGGAAAACACTCCCACTTTCTTGAAATATGGCGCTTGCACATACCTGAACGTCCAAACAGGAAAACGCTTTAATTCCTAAATAAAGAGCGCCGTAAAAGCAGCGTGCGTTCCTTGGTATCTGCAACGGTAACGCGTTCCTTTGATTTTGAGATAAGGTAGGTCGTTAAAGCGTTGCTTTTATTCGCAGGTAAAAAAGAACGCATTTCTTTACTTTCTTTCGATAACGCCTACAACACTATATGACGAATACGTGCAGTCTCGACGGCGCGGCTGGCCGGCCTTTAAGTTATAACTAACTGGCAATCGAAATATTCTCAAACCGGTTCTGTATCTTCAAAGTTTTCAATTCTTCTCCCTCTTTTTTTTTTCTTTTTTGATGGGGGCATAGCGTTTCATTTAGGCGGTATTTTTTGTTTTTATGTATATATGGCGAGCAAGTGCTCCAAAATGCATCTTTGGCGCGTTAGAATGCAAGGAGGGGCACTCCAATCAAAGGGCAAAAGAAACGCGCGATATCCAGGCAGCTAAGTGTCTGCCATCATTGGTTCAGGTCGTGGGGAAACAAAAGCACGTGTGGGCTCATCTGGAGGGGAAACAAATGTACGAGGTGCGCACACAGCAGACAAATTTGCACAACGTAGTTTTTTTTTTTTTTTTTTTTTTTTTTGCTTTTTGGGGGATTGTTTTGTTTAGCATGGTGTGCGTGTTAAATACCTCGCTCAGAGACACGTGCAGGCAGGTAACTACAATGATGAAGATCGAAAGTCCCCTCCATTTGATCGAGCTAGCTCCCAGTTCTTCCCAGCCATAAAAATAGATAGCAGGGTAATACAATGAACTTGCTTTGCACCATTAACACTGCCGAGGAGTCGTGCCTACATCGCAGAACCAAAGATTAATGCTTATTTTAAGGTGAGAATATCTAAACACAGGCATGAGAATGACATTACACTTCACGCTTACGAATTTAAAGAGCGGCGTACCATACACGTACGAACGAACCAGTAAATTACTATCTCTGTATGTGGGCTACCGTTTCTCATCGAATCGTGCCCAAAAATGAAATGCAAGGATCTTAATTGCATGCGTATAATACAGAATTCATAAAGTCAGCCGGCCGTTCGTACAGCCGTTAGTAGTGGTGTAATCTCCGTCAGTAGAAAAACCACCGAAATATACATTCTAAGGACGTTCAGTTTTAGGAGAGAAAAGTGCAGCAGTACCGCTTTCGGTAACTGGTTGTCCGCAACCACCAGCCGGCGTTTAATGGCAGGCCATTTCCTCGTAAAAGTGCACCGCCATCGGGTTATTTGCGCAACTTAAGTCATAGAGCCAGCTTACGTACGTACCGGGCACCGCGGATGACTACTCGGTAGTGTCCAATGCTTAGCTCCAGGACTTAAGCTGCAATCATAATAACCTAAGAACTGCCTAAAAGACTCTTCATCACCATATATATTTTTCTTGTTTGGTTGGATTCTTTCCTATACGTTTAACGTCGCAACAGATCGTAATTAGAGATAGCCCGGATCTAGACGGTATGAATGTGCAGACCTCGAACGTGCACCACTATAGTTGTCAAGACATCTCGAGTTCTGCTGGAGCTGTGTCGAGCGGAAGAGACTTGTCTGCTAATCCCTTCAAACTGCGGTCGCACTAGCTGCAGGATACACCGTACAAAAGGCAGTCTGCAGACGTTGTCACATTGGTCATGCAAAGACTGTCTGCGGACTGTGCAGTATGTATGCAGCAAACATGCAGACACCGCAAATATATCAATCATCATGTTCGCAGAGAACAACATGTCTCTTTGTATGAGCAGAGGGACTAGGGCGCTTTTAGCATGCTTTAACGTAAATATATTTAGCGGGCCGAAACTTTTAAGGGACGTCGATGATCTTGCAATTTGAATGTCAATGAGAGGTGAGGAGACGCGCAGGATGGGACCGTAAGCCCGTTAACCTAATATCCAGTCAAGGCTCGACCGGGCCGTTAGGCAATTCAGACGCGATTTATACGGACGAGATCGTCGATGCATAATGGACGACGCGAGATGGCGCGGACGACGGAGCGGCGAGGCTTAACTGGGACTTCCGCATAAGCGGTCGGGGTTGAATGATCGCGCTATCGTCGGCACAACGCGCTGAAAGGAACCGTAGGATAACAGCGAGAGAACAAACATGAAACCGGAACGTTTCGAAGCGTTCTTCTTTCATTTTCTTTTAGTAACCTAATCGATGTTGGTGGGTGGAGATCTGGGCGCCATCTTTCATCGGCACCCGTCGTTTTCGTCGTCTGCAAAACGGGAACTTTGCGGACGACCGCCGGAAAAAACAAAAACGCGGCGCAAAACGAGAGCAGGAATGCGTTTTGTGATACGGTTGTTCTCCGCATAATGTCACGCCGGTTTTAGTGACACTGTTAAGTTAACGGCGCTTGAGTATATTTTCGACAGACCCTCTTCGAAATTCAACCTGGCAACTTTAATCCCTATCATCATCTCAGCGTCATCATGGTCACTTTCATCATCTCAGCTCTTGAGGCTGACGAAGGAAGAAGTTGAAGAAACTACCGAGCGAAGGATATATACACGTTCGATACGTCCGTATACAACAAGACGCAGGAATTAGATACAACGGCTGAGTCAGCGTTTGTTTCGGAATGTCGTCCAATCAATCCATTGGTACAAGTTTGGCTCTACAACCTTCTGATGGCCGAAATTTAATCGAGGGCCTTGTTGCCGCTTTGCTCTGGTCAGTTATTTCGCTCACACCATCGAAACTGAAGCAAGTCGAGCAATAATTGTGAGACGATCGAAGAACCGATTCTCATCTGCCATTGAAGTGCAGAAGAAACGGTGCCGGAGGATATTCAGTTTCATAACCGCCATTCGTCTTTCGAAAGTGAAACTGCTTTTTTTAGCCACCAGATGGCACTGAATTTGAACGAGGGTGTATTGCGACAGGCTTTGTTATCGTTGCGTCAAAGATCATTCGATGATTTTACTGCTAAATGCCAGACAATATCATTATGGCTTTTCACCGTTTCTATGCAGTACAGGAGAAGTATTGCACGAATGAAATCGATCAGTTTTATCATTTTATTCCATAAACCACCGTTTCTACTAAACGAAAAAGCGCGTGAACCAGTAAGTAGCGTTCTTGTACCTAGACTATAAATAAAAGCAACCGATGGTGGTGGATTTTAATGTCGAGATGCACCTTTCCACGTGCGTGTTATTGTGAGAATTGGCAGAAAGCCAACGAAAATAGGCAACTTATATCAAAACAGCATTGTAACGAATGGTGTTACACTTGCTCAGGATGAGTGCTCACCGAAACACGCTGACCTAAGTGATAGCTTTAAACCTTTTATTTCTTTTCGGTCATCCTATCCGGCAAAGTCCTTTCAAACACCGCGTAGTGACTGGCTCTCAGACAGCTCATGGTGGAAGTTTACGCACGGAAATGTTTTTAGAGTTGCCAATGAGTCGTGACTGAGTTCCGTCGTTCAACGCTTCGTTCCCGACTGCTCAGTTTTAAAATCTGATTGGTCAGCCCCGTAATAATCAGGCGATCGGCTCTCTTCAAAAAACGAATGTCGATAGCCGTCGAACAACGCTTACTGTCGACAACCCGATACAGCCGCCATGTTATAAAAAGCGATGTGACGATAGGCCAACTCGAGTCTTTATATGCGAACTCGTTAAAAACCCACACACAAAGACATGCGCACAAAACAAAAATGAAACGCGATAATAGCAATAAGCGTCACGACCAGTGCACTGCCGCCTTCGAAGAATGCCGTCGGACCACACCCGGCGGTTCGGGTTATGCAAGTAGTACAGACACACGCTCTTAGACGAAACTTTGGCGTGGCCGACTCGGCGAGAAAGATCAAAAGAAAACAGCTAGATGAAAGGGCGGAGCGAGCTGCTGTAAAGTGGAGGCGATCGAGGCTGTTCCATTTCAAGGGTGGACAGACAGAACGACCGGATGTTTCTTCGCCTCCGGTCGCGAATTTTGTCGCTGGGCGTCACTATACCGAAACATTGTAGCCGGTGGCGAGTCCTCTCTAACGCACTGTTGATGTATTGAAGCCTACTCAGCACGTGTTAGACACGTGTTAGACTAAACTATGTTGACGATGCTGAACTTCAAGAGAAACTTTGAGTGCGAGTGTGATGTGCTTACGTGTGCGAGATTTGCTCATTATGCTATATTTCTGTATTAGCACGGAAAAGTGACGAAAGGCTCCACTTCACGCATCAGTTCGACGGCATTATTCGAGAAGGAGTTCGCTGTCCTGAGTAGTTTCGGCGCGTGTCTGTGGCAGTTTCTGATGTTCTCTTTTTACGTCAGTTTGTGTCTGTTCGAAATGAATGTGTCGAAAGTGAGCGCTTCGTCTGTGTACACCTCGTCTTTCTGTCCTTCGGTTTTTCAACGCCGTATATCCTACAATTTTATGTGATAACGCAGTACCGCTTCTACTACCGTAATACCGTCTATTTGGTCCGATAATGTCAGTGCTCTGCCCGTTACTTAAGAATAACCAACGAAATAGCGCTACTCGTTGGATCGTCAAAAATTAACGCGCTACAGAGGTTCGTCACCGTCCTGCAAATGCAACGACTACCGTTACAGCTATTTCCAAATCTTAAAAAAAGCTTACTTTTGCAAATATAGGGTGCAGGCGAGCTGGTGAATGTTATCCGCGTTAAATTAACCTGAGACTGGGTTGGAGAGAAACATCAAAGCGTAGAAGGGACAGAAAATAGACCGGTTGACGTCTCCAAAGAAGTCATCTTGTCTATTTTCTGTCCCTCCTACGTTGTTTTGTGTTTCTTTTTTTTACCTTCTTCTTTTTTTAGGTTAATTCAGCATGCCTACTTTTGCGTCACTTTAGATGTAAGTATTTGGCTGCGATAACTCGCAGCTACCAACTTTAACAGCTGTTACACTTTTGAAGGGCGATTTCGGAATATCTTTTTTCTTTTATCCTCCGTTTCTTAAATTTGCGGAATGCAGCGCGGTGCCGATGGTGCGTTGAATCTATAAAGGAACCAAATGCGTGACTAATTTATGTAAAAAGTAACGTTTAATGGGTAGCGTAATTTGACAAAAAAATACCATTAAATAGTAACGAAATTAATTTACTCGCTAGTTGTTCCAGAGTCTATTAAATACTTTATTACACTATTGAAGAAATTAACGCGTCACAAGTAACGTCGATACTTCAAGCACGTTACTTCCAACGATGGATGAAGTATATTCGTTGCACTCCACCGACTCCCCAAGAGCATTCTGCACCATTCCGCACTGGAGAACACCAATGGTTTGTCGGTCGGTATCACGCTTGGTCACGCACTACCATTTTCCAAAAGGCGTCCAGAGTTTGTGCCAATGATTGTGGATTTTCATTGAAGCAGCACCGATCGCCCTCGCTCTGCATTGAAATGATTAACAAAATGGAGACCAACGGTCGGCGTCGCTGCGTGTTGGCTACGTGCGGTCCTTCGACGAGAAAGCGAGCAAAAGATCCTTTCAGCGGACTAGAATTCAGAGTAGACGAATTTCGCGTAACAACACGGCGGAGCCACGGAGCCGCTTAATGGTAGGCCTTGCCGGTTGACCCATTTATGGCGCGAACGTCAATTCGGAATCGAGTGAATAACTAAAATGGCGGCCTTGCCGTCGCATCACGCGCGACATCGTAATAACGCTGTTTGATCGTGTCTTCAATGTCCAGGCGGTGGCGCAAAGATGCAAAGAAAAGAAAACGCTCCAGACACAATTTAATGGAATTCGGTCGCTAACCCCGATAACGTTTTGCAACGACGGCCAAACTGTGACAAACTCCGGAGGCAAAAGATCAAGCCCAGCACGACGTATCCTTCACCCGACGACATTACGCGTTGAGCCCAACGCTCGAAACAGCATAAAGATGAGAGGCACGAGAATGCTCGCGCGCGCGCTCCACTCGATGTTGATGACGACGATAGCCTTGAATCCGAAACTGCGGCCATTGTGTATACGCGCCGCATGCCGTCTGCTGCCACTGATGCCGCCTCGTGCGGCTAATGCGTCCCTCCACGCTGTTTTGTATTGCCCTCATCACGCTCTCGGCGCGCGATCTCTCTCTATCCGTGCATGACGAAGAGCCTCCCCCCCCCTTTGTCGCGGAGTCCGAGATTGCAGTACGGCTTCTGACTTGATGCAATACCAGCTAGAAGACAAGGCCTGTGTATGACGTCATCGTTAGTGGATTCGCAACCCACAACCCGAGCGGCAAGCACGCAGAAGGTAGAAGGAACTCGCCGCAAAGCGTCAGGCGCATCCGCCTTAGCGTCGCCGCGTGCCAGCGTCGCGCTCCTTGTGTGACGCTGCAAGGCGTGTTGGTGGCGACGCTGATGCACTCTAGACGGTACGGCGTGGATCCACTAGTGATGACGTTTGGAGGCGGGGGGGAGGCCTTGCCTTCTATGTGGTGTTGCTTGATGAGCGGACACCGGCAGCCAAGCGTGACGCCGTATATTTGCAGTTACGTCACTTTTAAATGAAACGCCCGCTTCTTAAGTGACGGCAGATGGCATTGTTGAGGCTATTGCAGCGGTGTCATACGCGTCGTCATTTGCCCTTTCAAGCGGGATCTTTTGTTCCCTTTATTAATCCAGGGTTTGTTGGGTCACGTGTGTGTGTGTGTGCGTGAGCTCGGAAGCTGGGGTGTTGCGTAAATTCGGAAAAGAAGAGGCGACGGGAGAAGTGTCAACAGAAGGCGACTGCTGTCCGTTTCTCCAGTGGACATGGTCAGGTCAAAGCGCCACGCATCCTACTTTGGTGGGGTGTTTGCGATGGCGGGAAACGAATCTGCATCGAACACAATAGTGTCTTTGCCTGGCTCCAAATGGCTTTAGTCGTCGGAAAAATCCAACCGCTCTCGCGGCGGCCATAATTCACTAGAAGAAATCCAGAGCGCCTGCTCTCCGTTAAAGGGGTGAGCGCTGCAATCTGCAGAAAGATCTCGGCCAATAAATAAGCTCAGAACATGTCTAAAAATAATGTTTGAGCTATGCCATTGAGCATGGCATTTCACCGTGCTCAGTGCCACAATGCGGACCGTTTCTCGGGGTTTAAAATATGGCCCCGTCATCCACCACTCTCCCAAGTGCCTTGCGGCAGAGCAGACGCTCCAGATTTCTTGGAGTGCAGGGACCATACCTGATAACGCCTCCAATGCCGAGAGCAAGTCGTGTTCTTCTTGCGCAGGAGTTCTGGTGACGTCAGAACAATGCGGAGCTCTGATTGGCTTTGATTGGAAGGATAGTGGGTAGACATCAATGCTAGATGCCCTGAGGTCTACCCACTATTTTTTTTTTCAATCAGCCAATAAGAGCTCGGCGTTCTCACATCCTAGCAACCCCTGTGAAAGAATCAGACAAACCTGCGCTCCGCATATTCGCCTCCTGCGTGCTACCAGCTTTGTCTACTGGGCTGCGCGCGGACCGCGTTTCGAAAATGCACGCAGCACCTCTACGAAAGATGGCTGGCTACGCGAGGTAACAATAGGTTCGTTCGATCTACTTGCACCTCTTGCACCGGTGCAGAAAAGTGTAGGGATGTGTACTTCCGGTGTGTGTATAGAGATACGACCGGAAGTGCACTGCCCTACACCTTTCTGCAACGGGGCAGGAAATGCAAGTAAATCGAACGAAGCTATAGTATAAGACGGGACATGCGCAGTCCATCCGGCATGAATTGATCGAACTACCGAAGAACAAATCAGAGCGCAATAAGTAGGAACAAAACAGGCCACACACAGTCTTTCTTAACCCATCGGCGACGTGGTGAGTCTTCGGAGGGCCGCCTCTACGATGTATAAGGGTCGTATCCTCCATTATTAGGCCTAGCGAGCCGTGATCGGCAACGATGAAATAGGAGTCAAATGTGCTGACTCGTATTGTATAGCGGAGGTCGAGAAGAAGAGATAGCCTGCTACTGCCAACGCGGACGTGAAGTTTGCGTCATTATACGGTGAAAGTTCCTTCCTTGCGAAACCAGACCGATCCGGGGACATTGAACGGTGGCAGCGCCACTGCACCACTAGAGTCTCCTCCCACCGATCACAAAACGCTACCTCGTGTATTCGAAGTCCCATGGGCTTTTTGAGGCTCAGATCTAACAAGGGGATACCGGTTGCGCCAGCTAAATCTCCCTTTGTTCTAACGTCTAGCCTTTCGTTTGCTTGGTTTTCGGCCTTTTGACTGGTGAACTGCACCAGGAAGTGGTCCTTGGTTTCATTTTCTGTAATGTCTAATTGCGTGTAATAGGGTAACGATGCGCGGCGTTCGCCGCTGTTGCGGAAAAGACAATGCCGCCGTCAAGCTTCGCCGAGGGGCGTTGGTATCACGTGACCTCGGGTAATGGCTTCCTGTCTACCTTCGCGCCTGGTAATTTGCATACGGTTATCCCGCCATGTCGCACAATTAGTAGATGGTGCACTAAAAACACGGGCACAATTACTTTTTTTTTTTGTAAGTTGCGTTAAAAGGGTATCATTCTGTTTATTTTTAATCAACTCTCAGTGGCTAAGAAATGCTCGGAACATGTCTTTTTTTCGCTCTACATAGTTTGTGGAACTAGAAGGCATGTCTTTATTTGCTTTGTAGTTACTTTTTCAAATCAGAAATATATTTAAGTTTGTGATTTCTTGTAAAGTGCCTTTTATTCGCAAATGTTACTTTCAAATTTTGTGAGTGGTTTTTGTATCGAGTATATTTCTATGTTACGTAAATTTATTTATTAATATCTTGGTTACATGTTGACATCTACGTTTTATTTATTAAAGTTTTCTGCCGCTTTATCTGGGGGGCTTGAGAGAAGCCAAGCTCTTTTCAACAGATTTTTGACATCGTCTCTGTCAACACCGTATTACTTTAGGGGGAAAAGTATATCGTTTATTTATTTAGTTATACGTTAAGCTTAAACTTATCCTTCCCCTCGAGATACCTACACTCACGCACACACACACACGCGCACGCACATATATATATATATATATATATATATATATATATTCTTCAACGGGCACGTGTTAAGCGGCGCGTCGACTCCGATTGACAGATCCCCCTATTGCGAAACCTACAAAGGCCGTATAATCTCAAGACAAGGGATAATCAGGTTCAGACAGGCTCACCAGGGGTGGAACACGAGTCTGAAATAAGAGGCTGGTGCAAAAGAAGCAGTGAAGCGTAGTAAGTTGTAAATTAAAAACAGCTCAAAATAAACGATAAGAATCCCTGGAGAGGTGGAACAGGGGGGACAAAGGACAAACACAAATCCATGAATACAGCTAAGTGACTGGGGCGCGACTGAAAAAATCCGCCTGGTCCTGGTATCGAACCAGGGATCTCTTCATTTGCAGTGGAGCGCGTTATCAACTAAACTAACAAAAAGTTTTTTTTTGTTCTTTTTAGCTAGTTCTGAGTTGGACATTGGTAGAGCCAACGTGTTTTATCAGCCGCCACCAGTCTACCACCAGCAAGGGTGAACAGCCCGCATTTCAAGGTCATGATGTTAAAATTGCAGGCCGTTCACCCTCGTTGGTGTTCCACTGGTGGCGGCTGATAAAATCCGTTTGCTCTACTGACGTCTAACTTCTGGTTAGCTCAGTTAGTAGAGCGCTTCACTAGAGATAGACAGGTCCATGGTTCAATATCATTACAAGGCAGATTTTTTTTTTCTTTTCAGCGCGCACCAGTCACCTAGTTGTGTTTGGAGATTTGTGACTGTCCATTGCTCCCCTTGTTCTCCATCTCCGGAAATTCTTATCGTTTATTCTGTACAGCTCGCCCGCACGTTTGCACGAATTACGCGAACAGCTAAAATTGACCCGCAACCAACGGCCACCCGCGACACTATGCGCCATGTCACAATGACGTCACAGGAACAGACAGCCCTGAGCAACACTCCAGACCCCCGAAAGCCAGCTTCCCCCTGAAGGTTTTTACGTCCCTAAAGACCTGAAGCCTCGGTGGTCAGACTGCTGAAACAGCCTTTCCTCTCTGGTGAAAAAGGAAAACCAGCGGGCTGTACAATGGAAAGTAATGGCCGGCCGCAAGTCGGCAAGCCAGAGTGGAAACGCTGCCGCCATCTATGAGTGACGGCGGCAACCAGATACGTGGCTTGCCGCCGTCGCTAACAGATCTCAGTAGGTGTCCAGAGTTCTGTCTCTTCATTTCTTTGCGGGAGGGACGATCCTGGGGAAACTAGCCCTTATCAGCTCCGCTGTAAATGAAATCCTCCGTGTCTCTGTGCTGCTCTTCGATCAAGTCTGACCATTTATCTTTTACTTAGGCTTAAAGTACACCGAAAAGGAATTTCTTAATTACCACTAATCCTTAAAGAAACACGTCCCAGGTGCTCTTAAGAATCGATGAATAGAAACGTGTCTCAAAAGCCGGTTGTTGTTTAAATACCGGTTTAAAGGAGGTCGAGAATTGGTCCTCCTCGAAGGCTGTAAGTTAGGTTTTTTTATGTCACCTACCACAGATTGAACACGAGCGCTGCGTTCGATTCCCAGTTAAACGTTTCGCACAATCTATATTTTGTGTTTGTTAGGGGAGGGAAGGAAGACCGGGGGGGGGGGGGGGGGGGGGGGGGGGGGGGGATCAGTGTTTTTCAGACAATTGTTTCATGTTTTATTCCGCCCTAAACAGCTGCAGGCCTTAAGAGGGGCGTACGTTCAAAACCTTATTATATAGAAACATATAATTTTGTTGTGTTCGTCCGTTTTTTTATTGTTCCCCATCTCAGGGTTTACAAGATGTCGATTAATTACCAGCTCGCCTGCACTCTATCACTGCTTACAACTTTTCTTCTTCGTTCAAAGTGGAAGATGCACGCTTCCTTGTACACAACGAAGCGCGCATTCTTCAATTGCTAATAATTACTACATAGCAATTATGCGAGTACCCGCTGGTATTTTTTTATTTATTTTTTTTTATTGGGGGGGGGGGGGGTGCTTTGTCTGCAACCTATCTCCTTTAATGAAGAAATGGCTCGAATGCGGGTGAACTGACACAACGCCAGTTGTACCTTGGCGTTTCAAAAGAAGCGTCCTATAAAATTCTCAGAGTGGCATCCCACGTTTAGTCAGAAACGTAATCAATTCTAAAGAAGTTGCAAAGCGTCGCCTTCCAGCCTGAGCCTTCAAACAGGTTCTTTTTCTAAGCTCCTCCTACCACTTCAACCCACTTTTATATTCTTTCTGCGCTACAGATTTCTTTACGTGCGCAGACTTTATTTGACGAATCGACAGACGGTCATCGAAACCTTACACAAACGAGGTATTCGAGAAACCCCCTACCGACGCCGGCACAAATATGCGGCTTCTTAACTACGAAGTTATTTACTTCTGGGCAGACTCCCGCAAACGATAGTGCGATCAATCCACAAATGACCTTCGATCTGCTTAGGAGCTTGCGCCATCCCCCTAGAATAAGACGGATTAACGAAAGATTATACCTTCAGATGCTTAGGGACGCTTGAAATGAGTCGAGAAAAGAGAAAGGAAAAACATCTTCGATATATTCCGGAACGTTCGAGAACCAAGGTCGGAGATCTCAACGTTCAAATGCCGCTGCGAAACGGGGAGGTCGGCAGCTTAAAGATACTATCCGTAGGAGTAGGACGTGGAAGCGCGGACGGCTATGCGACGGTCTCTAACGGCTTAATTAGCAATTTACTGGCAGAACTCGATACATAGCTCCGCGAGGCGTTACTTCACCTTGAATCGTGCGCCCTATTCCACCAAAGCAAACAAAAACGCCACAAAAAACACACACACACAATAAAACGGTGTTTCGCAAACGCGTTTCAAGGGCGTTGACGATTTCCGTGACGTCACTACCTTTTGTCACAATTCGCCCTCTGCGTTTACGTGACAATTTGCGTCAGGTTACTTCCTGAAAATGAATTGACTTCCAACCCTGATTGGATGAACCCTCCACGTGACCCTTGATTCCTTCTCTATGAAATACTGGTGCCAACGTGTACCACTACTGCGTGGTGCACGTTAAAGAACCTAGACTAGCGGTTGTACTGCACTGGCTAAATTTCTCATCGACAGCGAGTCACTCGTCGCAACTTTGAAATGGCTGACCAAATACACGCTCTATAAATATCCACACAACCCTAATTATTATTAGACAAGCCGAACACATGTGAAGCGAAAGTCATACTTACGGTGTCCGTTACATTAACGCGAGGGTCCAGGAGTGAGGTAACCCGTGCGTCTACTTTCCCGCACAACACTCGGACAGCCAATCAGCGCCACTTAAGGGGGCAGCTCAGCGAATGACGATGCCGAAGCGTATGTTTAGACCAAAAACCGCAGTCTGAGTTGTGACATTAAGCAATGCAAGCGTGACGTTTTGCATTGCTCAATGTAACAACTCAGACTGCGTTTTTTGGTCTAAACATATGTTTTGGCGTCGTCATTCGCTCAGCTGCTTCCGTAAGTTGCGCTGATTGGCTCTCCGAGCGACGTGCGGGAAAGTAGACATACGGGATTTTTTTTTAGAGTGCAGGACAGGTCCTGTCCTTCTGTTTCCCCGCTCTCCACAGGGTTAATAACGTCAGGTCGTTGCGTAGCCCCGTCTTTTTAGCGGGAAATTCGCCGGTTACCCCCCCCCCCCCCCCCCCCCCCCCGTCCACGTCTGCGAGAGTACAACAATTAAAGGTGCGTTGATTCGCTAGATTTAAGGGGCTTAAGTTCCCAGGTAAATTCAGCTGGCTTGCGTACGGCTACATTTAACGAAATTGCCCGAAACACTGGAAGACTAATTGCACCGGAGACACAAGAGCGTAGGTTGCTCCAGGTTGCGCAGCCTATCGTCCTGTGCACCCTGTGTAAGTCCCGTATTCAGCATCCATCGGTGTGTCACATAATTCCGCGAATATACGGCGAGTGTTTTCTTATGAATCGTTTTTTTTCTAGCGCGCACATTTTTCTGAAAAGGCCATTGTACAAAATAACACGTATTACGAGAGGTCACACCGAAGCAATCTGTGGATCGCTGGAAGTCCTGCGAGACACGCGAAGATCGAAGCTGGCTTCATAGTATACTAATGCATCGCACAAAATACCACCTGCAGTCACTGTCTGAAAGCTTCCTTGTACGACGGTCCCGTCACATCGGTCATACAAAGACTGTCTGCTCACAAGTTCGGAGCATACATTCGCCCGAAGAAATATACCCTTCGAATATGATTTAGGCCGCGGACAATTCTGCCTTCGTGACTGTGGCGAACAAAGTTTCTTTTGTATGGTGTGTGAGTAGTGTGACCACAGCTTTAAGGTTAACTAACACAACAACAGTAACCGTGCATGCCCCTGCGCATATTACGCTCACTACAACCACCGCGTAATATCTGTTCACGCAATCCTCTCTAAGGGCCATAAAAATACGAAAAAGAATGCCTTTCTCACGTTTCTACATAACCGCCGCGAGTCTCGTAGTAGCACGACCCCTTGACGTTGACTACGTTACCGCGATAATCACGTAACAGGCAGGCAACAATGCCGCGAGAGATTGCGTGGATTGCACGGAGAAAAGGTCGATGCTCCATTAACGGAGGTAGAGAATCTGGGTGAATACTACCGCCACCGTGCGATTGGTCGCGCAATTAAGGAGGCGCAATGTAGGATGTCGTAACTCGCCCAAATTACCGTCCGCGGTACGAGGGCGATGAAGACAGCGCCGAAATCTGTGCGAAGGTAATTGTTATGGTAATCGAGGGCTATATTTTTTTGTCGTCACTCATTTCTAGAAGCGAGCACGGACCTCTCGATTAATTAAGACGGCAGTCGGGATTGCAGTTAGGCTACCTGTTCAGATGATACTTCCCGCAACAATGCGGAGGGCAAGTGGTCTCCCTCTCGCGCGGGGTTTACGGCGACGTCACAACGACACCGAGTTCTGAATGGCTTTGGTTGAAGGATAGTGGGTAGACCTCAACGCTAGATGCCTTGAGGTCTACCCACTATTTTCTTCAATCCGCCAATAAGAGCTCGGTGTTCCGACGCATCGCAACCCCTGTGAAAGAAGCAGATGAATTTGCACTCCGCATACCTTCAGTGCCGCTCATACGTGGAAAAAAGTAGTTCATACTCTCTCCATATTAATCACCATTGCAGAGAGCGTGAGGTTAACAGTGTCCTTAGTATTAGCGGTAAAAACAAAAGGAGAGAAATTGTATCCCCGCGTGCTTGGCCGAGTAGACATCGTGCGCGGCTCCCACGCGAAGGCACAGGATTCAAGAACATCACCAGCCAAGTTCTTCATCTCACCTCCTGTGACTCTTTCAGGTGCATGCACACTGGCGTTACAATCCCAACCGCGAAGCGGATCCGCTCGTTTATATTAACGAACGCGCGTGAAATTGTATCGGATCTTTAAGTAACCGCGTTTGCAAACACTTTGCGAATGCTGTTCAAACGCGAGTGGAAATGCGACGTTAGAACTTCTAGTAGAATCTCTTAACTTACCGTATGTGTCTATGTAAAAGGTTTTATACTCGGTGACAGGTTAAGAGTTAAGGCATACCCTCCTCTATACTAACAAAGCCTGGCAGTTTGACGACGGAACCATAGAGTGCCCGGTCGCAGATTTGGAGCGCGAGGATCTGGTAGCGCAGAGCATCAAGGAGCCATTTCTCGGGGAACCCTGACGTCAGCGCACAACTTTTGCAGCGACGAGAACCCGAAACACGCTTGTTCAATCGGGAGAAGCGTGTTTCGGCGTCTCGCCGCAGCGGGGCGCCAGTCACGTGTGTCTCCTTTCAGTCGTTGTGTGTCGCTCCACCTTTTCCCTTTCGGCGGCCGCTTCTCGTGGCGATCTGCCAGGCTTTGCCAGTATATCGGAGGCTATGGTTCAGGGTAATCTTCCACCTTTTTCCACCTTAGTAGACCGAACGCTAGGGAGGAGGCCACCTCCTTTCTAGCGCTCGCTCCGCTTAAGTGGAAAGGCACGGGTGGATCTTCCCCTGAACTCTTAATCTGTCTCTGACTATAAACTAAGTAGTCTGTATAAAGAGGAGCTGAGACTGGCAACTTCAGGACAGTCGCTCTTCCGTCGCAAGCGCAAAATGCAGGCAACTTTATATTTCAGTTTGGCACGACTTCGCCCCCTCGAACTTTCATTTCAGTTTGACATTCTTTCATCATTTTCATCCGCGACAATATATTGATTACCATTAAGACAGTCTATAGCCTGAAACGAAGGTCGGAGTCAAACATCAGATTGTCATCTCCGTTAACGTAAGTACGGAGATTACACTCCGCATGGTACTTGAGTGTGACGTTCATTGTGAATAGGGTGTTTTCTTTTAATCTCTAAAGTTACTCTCATAACAATAATGATCGGAATGTATAGTCGCCAGGACCTAGCCAAGATTTCATCTCGAGGTCGGAAAAATCCGAACTTCATTTGTAGGTCTAAGAGAATAAAATAACTACATCTGTGAGGTACCTAACCCAAGGCGTAACGAATGTTAAGAATCCTAATTATTCTTAGGATTTCATAATTTCCAATGTCATTCGAAATACAGTTCTAGACGAGACCAGAGCAATGCGTAATAAATTACATATTCAGTGCCGTCATCAGAATCCTATCTACGTTTGAGGCGTCCTTAATGCGTACAGAAAAATCGTTAAAAACCCAAACTTGAAACAGAACTCGGTAAGGGAGCTTTAGTAGACCGTTCCCATAACTCCAATAACGGCACTCAATACTAAGGTGATGCCTTTGCATGCACATATATCGTATCCTTATAGGGTATCGCTATCCGAGGTATCACAAAAATATACTAAAACTCTGTATAAAGATACAGATATGGCATATCCTAGCACTCGCAGAATTCGTGTTAAAGTCGCAACGCGATCGGTTGTTGTTGTTTTTTCGTTTCCACAAGCCTTGGAGGAGCTTTCGCTAGGACCTTTCCGTAAAAGCACATAGCTCGGGATAATTAAATAATATCAGAGTGACACATTATTTAGAACAATAAACTAAATCTAAAATAAAAATATCAACATTATAGTGGCAACGTTTAAAAAAGAGCGACAAAACAAATCGAGACCAACTAACCTGTGACGATCACAGTTGGTGACGAACCTGCCATCAAAATTGGTCTTTCATTTTTTTTTTTTTCGTAATCTAATTTAAAGTGGGGTACTATTGCACCTATCAATCCGGACTGAGGTCATTGAATCGTTGAGAACCGAAATTAGGTACGCAGTTCATAAAATATCTATGCTGTCCCCTCCGATACTTGCCTGCAAGTTGCCGGGTGAGATTCTCTCGGCGTTTCAGTTCGCTTCCCTCTCCCCCTTTCTTACCTCTCCCTTTCCCCCCTTCGAGATTCGAACGAGGTCGAAACCTTCCCCTCTCCTCGCAACGCCCGAGCGGTCTGCCCCGTCCATTTATACATTCACCCATTTACATGCATGCATTCGTTCCCTGTCGTCGGAGCGGGAGGGCATCGCGCGCCAGGATTCTCCAGGAACGGGTCCAACTTTCGCGAGCCAAAGACGTCCTGACATACATTAGGGTTTTATAAGCGACGTCATCATCCATCACCTTATCATCCCACCGTCAGCGACCGGCCTACCATCCAGCGCGAACTGATAATGCAATGTTCTGTCCTGCCGTTTGTCACCCAGTTAGGACTTCCCAATTTAAAAATAGCACAACGTGTTCGAAGCCTAGCGTGCGCATGCTCAATTCATGATTCCCAGTGACGACACGAGCTCCCGCAAGCAACGCGAAGTTCTAGCCTATACGGCCTATTAATATCCTAGTTACGCGTGCGCAAATAAAAAGCGAAACAGCGCAAATGACAGAGGGACAAGTGGAAGGACACGGATACAGCGCTGTTCCACTTGCATTATTCCATTTGTTTCCACTTGTGTTCTTACACTTTTCACTGAGTCTTTTACGCACTGTACCGACTCGCCCGAATGCGCACATTATTACACGGGCGCCCTTAAAGGCCGTTAAGTCACCCTTGACTTATGTAACGCTTAACCACAGTTACCGCACTATACTCTCGGACAACTTTCTGTGACGTGAGCGTAACTGCAGTGAAGGGAGACCGCGAAACTAGGATATAAAAATATCGAATGTGGAAACCAGCTTCGTTTCCACATTGTCGTCGTTCTCCTTTCGTCTGGCTTCTACGATGAACAATGACAAATAGCCATGTTCACCGACATCGCAGAAACATCTCTCTGGTAATCCGAGCAATGTTTAAACGGTACGACTTCTTCGCAACCATGTTGGTTTGTCGTCCGTTGGCGATCTTGGAGCGTAAAACAGACAGGGTAGATTCGGTGTGTCTACAACTAGAGTTTCTCCCTTGTTCGTTTAGTGTGAACTAAACCGCGAGTCTCGAAATTTCGAAGCACGAATCCTTAGGTGTCCACCTGCTCGCTTATAAACTCATTGTTCGTCAAGAAATACGGCCAGTCACTTGGAGTTTTATACAGGTGATAGTCTATCTTTGGTGTAGACTCTACGATAGTCACTGTATCACGGACACTCCGTTATTCTATGATATAGCCTTGCCTAATGCCATATGTAGACCCAATATATAGTCTCCTGTATTCTTTTGTGTAGGCTGACTGTATTCTTGGTAGAGTATGCTTTACCTAGACCATAGCATACTATCTTCGCTCCGCCGTGGATTGGCCCACACGAACGCAGGAAAGAAAAACTGCGCGGAGTTGTTCTTTCTATTGGTAGACTATCTAATAGAGAGTGTCTATGAATAGGATAGAGATCTGATATAAAGTCTGTACTATAGACTTTCTGTTAGCATATAGATAGTCTACGTCTGGTGTAGTAAATTATACATGCCACAGCATAGACAGGCACAATTATAATAATGATTGAGTCTATCTGCACCATGGGATATCATTATCTAGGACTTACGGTACAAATTCCATACTGTAAAGTCTGCTTGAGACAGTTCCGCTGCTTGCGTTTGGAGCGACCCGAAGATGTGTTCGCCGTACACAAGGTACTAAGCAAAGCAGAAAGTAGCTTCCTGAATCAATCACAAGTCTCGGTTGTACCGGCGTTCCGGGCATTCGTGTGGTTTTGCTTGCTCCGAACGCAGCTGACACACATATGTGAACAATTCCTCGAGTTTGCTTCAGTCACCGTTTTTGCAACCTGTCTAGACAAAACTGCGACAAAAACGAAATCTAGGCCGATGACCTCGGTGACATGCGTATCCTCTTCGCGCGTGTTTCGGGGATTAGGCGGCCGGTTCGGATTTCTCGAAATCTGCAGTCGATGCCGGGATTGAGGATCGGCGGAGGCATGCGTCATCCAACCTGTTTTGTTTGGGTATCGCCACGATCCCCGGCGATGAGTGCCTCGTAGCGGCCTCCGACGACGAGTACCCGTGTCACGGCAAGACCACCTAGAAGACAAGGCCTCAGCCTCCCCCTCCAAACGTCATTGCTAATGGGTCCACGCATAGCCGCCTAAGCTCGCGTCGCCGACGCCGCCAGTGTGTCTCGCGGCGTTCACACAAGCGCGACGCTATCAGGCGGCGACGCCAAGACGGACGCGTCATCCGCTTTGCGGCGTCTTGAGCTTCAGCGTGCCTTGGGGCAGGTCGGGGATCCATTACCGATGACGTCACGAGCACGCCTTGTCTGGTAGGTGCTATTGGATGGCCCCTACGACGATTTGTCGTGTCAGGGCGACGTCCTCGAAGGAACCGATCAACTCCCGACCTCGTCATCCAAGAGGAATGCCTGCTCCTGCCGCGTTGTTAGTGACGTCACCGTGCGTCCATTACTCGGGCCATCTCGCATTTACTCGGTGGACCCGTGGAGCGGCAGGTCGGAGACGATCATCTCAAATCGCGCCGAAACTGACGACAGCCTCATTTAGTCGGCTGAGGTGTTTACGTGGCTAAATACGTTTTGTTCGCATGGAGAAATAGGTTTTTATCGCAATATATGCTGTATAACAGCCAAAAAAAGCGGTGATACCTAAACCTTCCGTCATCAACGAAGTAAATATTAACGTAATCACGTGACATGCCTCGTACGAGGGACGGTTAGAGATGATTCTCCGCGTCAAGGTTCCAAACGCGCATTTACGTACGAAAAAAAAAAATTAGCACAAAAACCGCCCTTTAAAATGCGTCAACAACCTTAGAAGGAGTCGAATAAAAACGATGAAAGAAATGAAAGTTTGAAAGGGAAACTAGAAGAAAATACAAGAATTCCGCATGACAAAAAAACCGAGACTGCGAGTAAGAACGACACGCACACTAAAAGGTAAAACATACCTTTTAGTGTGTGTCAGTCACGGGTTGTTTTCAAGTATGAATATTCCCCAGCCTATAGCCTGCACCATATTTCTTATTTCTTAGTGTGTGCGTGTCGTTTTTACCCGCAGGCTCGGGAGTTTCCTGGAGGCTTCAAAGGGTGAGTCCTCTCACCCCTTGTTCATGGCCGCACGTGCAATGACTGCACACCTTGCTTCCGGAGTACCAGAATGCTAGGAGGGCACATGAGTAGATTTGGGAGGGAAATTGTTAAGCCATTTTCTATTCGTGCGGTCTGCAACAATATATTTGCTTCATCACACACAGTAAGGAGACAGCAGTTGAGTTCTTAAACCTGAATTTTACCAGACTGCTTCACAGATCGACCATGATGCTACGGTCTTTAAGCTTGCAATCTCAGTTTTTTCAAAAATAGAATTGTTTCATTTTCTTCTCCTTTCACTTCTACATTTCCTTTTACTTCCCTTATGTTTTCTCATCCTCCATCCTAGACTTGTTGACGACCGGGGGAGGGGGGGGGGGGGGGGGGGGGGGGGAGGCAGTTTCTTTTTCTTTATTTTTTTACTTATGTAAATACTAGCAAGACCCGAAGGCGTTACAAAAGGGAGTGGTAATCACAAATAAAACAATAACAACGACAGCTATGCAAAACAACAACATAACAGAAACAAAGGCGGATTAATATGAGAAAAATATGTCTCAATGGCAGATTTAAAAGTGAGTGGATCTGTTATTGTGCCTACTAAGGTGGGCAGGTGGTTCCATAGCTTGTCTTGGGAATAAATGAAAAAAAGTACACTTTAGTGCGACAATTTATGACTATGGCCCTCACGAGATGACAAGTATGAAGGCTTTTAAGTCCGCTCGGTTTTCAGCGAATGATTTGCTATTAGTCTTATAAAAAAAGTCTGGTCGACGCACTTTTCTACGTAGAGCGAGATGAAGAAGGTTTAAAGTAGCTTTCATTGATGAAACACTTGATCCACGATGGTAGTCAAACAAAATGAAACGTGCACCGCGATGTTGAACTGATTCTAGGTTATTAGTAAGCAAGTCTAGGCTTGGATCTCATACCGCACAAGCCTACTCAAGTTTGGGACGGAAAAGCATTTTGTTGAGTAAAAACTTTAAACATGAGCCAACCATGGAAAATTTTCGACGTAAATACGCGAGCATTCGATTAGCGATGTTTACAATATAGTTGATTTGCGTTCGCCAGGAGAGGTTAATGGTGATATGGACGCTTAATTCTTGTTCGTTGCTAGTTCAATGATGTCGTTTTTCTGTGCTCCGTTTTATGTTTTTTTTTTTTTTTTTTTTTTTAATAATTCCGGATGTAGTTTTCGTGTGCGCTTTGAGGACGTCAGTAACGTCCCACGCTTCTGATCGAGCACGAGAAGGCACTTTGAATAAATGCGTTCTACAGCAGTGTTCAAATTCTCAGATCTTGCTTCGCGATATCCTAAATTTATATTTAGGATATATATAGATTAACCTGGACTGAAGGTGTCTTCAGTCCAGGCCATTTCTCGACTGCGTCGCCATCGAAACCCTAGTTTCACATTTCGTTTGATAGTTCAGTGCGTTACAGAAAAAAAAAATGAATCTTTGCAGACAGTTTGCCGCGGTCTGCTAGGTAGTAAACTAACAGTAAATATTCATATCGTCAATAAAGGCTCCATTTTAGGCAACAAAGAACATCGGCTCACCAGAAGAAATGAGCTTATCACGTGGCCATCTCCCAGCGATATTCTGGGCCACGATCATCCTTTACGCACCTCCAAATGGTGTCAGAAAGCAAGTCTTGGAGAAGAGCAGGGGCCGGTGTACGTTTCTTTGCGACGCCGTAGCGCCTCGGCAGGCCGTGAACAACATACCCGTGGTGGGGCCAAATGACCGAATTAGGTTATCAAACACGTACAACCTCGTTTATTTGTAACGTAATAAATTTGCAAGGCGCATTAGTTCGCAGCCAGTAATAAAATGGGACGCTTACAGGTAAACCAGTTTTCGTCAATGAAGCCCAAAATAGCATGAGCAGGTTTCTTTTTTTTTTTTTTTAATGCTTGGATCATCCAGGCGTTTCTTCGTGGGTCCCAACAGATTAGGCACACCGCTAGCGGCCTCTCGTTTGTCGCACGTAACAGTTGTTGGCACAGCTATCTCTTCTATAATACGCGTGGAGAGACTTGTGTCGGTGCTTCACAAACACAAGCAAGATGTTTTCAGGTAAGTAAGCAAGCCGTTGTTTTTCCTGAAAACCGTTAACGAACAAATTAAGAAATACGACCTTCTCCCCTTGTTCCACGGTCGAGGAAAAGAGTTGATGTGGCTGTGAGAACATCGAGTCACCCGGGACGTGGTGTGCGTCACGTCGGTAGAGAAAGTATTCGCTTACACTTTGCAAATGATCTTGAAGCTTCAGTGGGTGGCTATCCCCTTTATGTGTAAGCACTTCTCGATGCGATATGCCTCTGAGCCAAATTACTTGTTATTTCAAGACAAAGGCTTGGTGACATCGGCGGCTAAATTTACAGCTATCCTCGGTGATACTGCGTCATTCAAGCGCAGTCGCACCAAGGTTTCCAGCTTTGAAGGTTTACGTTAAAAGCCTCTCTATCTACGCGGTGAAGAAATGAAGGAAAAGTGTAAAAACCTGCTCCGTCAGGTTCCCTCTTCTTCATTGACTTCCGTGGCAACCGCTCGATTGCACCACTACATCAGGTACAACAGGATCCCTTGTAAAAACGCCAAACTTCAAAAGCATCTTTTTTTTTTTTTTAAATATCAGCGAGGTCGCGAGACATTGAGGCTAAGCCGCGCCAAAACCTATATCCAACCATGGTAGTCTGGTTTGCCGACGAAGCTCCTCGTCTGCCAACTTCGGCCTCCTCCAAGACCAAAGAAAAAAAGCGTCCCAGCATCAAAAATGACAACGGCAGCCATGTTGTCTCTCACTTCTTTCTCCCTGTGTTTTATAGCGCAAAACCCTAGTAAAAACCCATAAAACACGCGACCCAAAGAAGATGTGTCACGAAGAACGCAGAGGGGTTCCACGCGGCTTTCCACAAAAGGTAGTTCCATCTTCTGTGACTTTATTTCTCCGCGCTCAGGAACACCGGTAACTTACGTCCGCTTTCTCCGTAGGCGGCTAACTTCTTGATCCTTCCGCGCATTCTTATTTTTTCTACTTGCGTCTACAAATTGCTTGACCCCAAATGGTTGGAAAGAAGGAATTGAGCGGGCGAAATGTATTCCTCCGCAGGAAGCGGCTCTATGAAATGGACGTCGTTAGCTGGGACCTCGAAGATCGCTTCTTCAAAAAAAAAGAAAAGGAAATGCACGATCTCCCTCTGCCGGAGTGTTACATCAGTCGTGGACGGGCAAGCGAGCGAGCGCATCAGTCCCGATAACCCTAGGGAGGTCCAAGAGAAAAAGAAGCATATCAAGCAAATGGCGGAAGCCCGCGCTGTGCACCGGCTGTGGATGTTGTGAGTGCACGCTGTTGCGACAGGACTTCTCGTTCGTTTTCCTTCGGTATATTTCCTGTTGTCTTATGGAAAAATATAGTTCCGACTTGCTACGGTCGTGAGATGCCCGTCTGAGGGATGTCTAAACTTTGTTTCGTTGCGGACCAACTCCTGCACACGGGCAGAACAGTTTTACCTGTTCTTGTTATTCGTTGCGTCTCTGTTTCATATGTCAGCGATAGCGTGTCCATCTGTCTGTTGTGCGAGGACTTCCATCTTCCACGATAGCCTGATGGGTCAACAGTCGTTTCGAACGTCTGCGATTGCTTCAAACGGCGCGGTTTCTGAGCTACTCGAGAAAGCTGGCGCGGAATTCAGATGAGAATGTGATTGGACAGACGAGAAATTCCTCGAGCGCTGTTACGCCCAACTGTGGGCGAAGGCCATCCGCTTAAAACGTTTCTTTTTTTTTTTTTTTTCGCGGGATGTATTTAGCTTGGTATTTATGTATTTATTCGATATTTCCACTGACCTTCTTTCGGTAGCTGTGGCTAGAACGTGCGACGATATATAAACGCCTGGGATGAACTAAACATGTATTGCGTTTTGTGGCAACTTTGATTTATTTTAATCCTGGACTCTAAGACAGGTGGTAAAGGCCTACTGCTTTCTTTCTGAAATGCATGCTGTGTACCTAATCTGAAGGAAATTATGCGGGCCTTTTCGGTAAAGTTTTGTTTTGTCCCGTGCAGGGGCGGATTTAGAAAGGGGGGGGGGGAGGGGAGAGGGGGATCAGGATGTTTTAACCCCTCCCTTTTTTCGAAATATTTCCAATGTTTTCTTTTTATTTCAAAAGGGTGTTCCCAGGAATCAGATTTGAGCACTTAGGTTAGTAAGTGAGCACTTTCCAGGGCACTAAATAGTTTTATTGACGGCCCGTAAAATTTAGAAGAAAAAAATTGAAAAATTTTTTTTATTGTTTGTTTGCGCTAACAATGTCGCGCAATGTGCCTTCACATAACATACGGTGAACTCTCGATCACGGAAAGAAGATAGATAGTGATTATTATAACCTAATTGTAAACTCTACAGTTAATACATTACTTAATAGTTTTTTATTAATGCCTGCATTTTTTTCAAATTCAAAATTAAATTCGTTTTTTTTTTTTCACAAAAGTTACCGACGCCGTAGACCTTGAAGACGGCGAAATCGCTTGCCGCTTGAAATCGTTTTATAAAACACACAGGTTCCAACCAAAGAGAAGAAATATATTTAATGGCTTGCTTCATCCTGCCTTTTCATCGTTTTGTTCATTTACACATTCACGCCAAGCCAGAACTTGTAAGGATCCGTCCAGTTCTTCCTTCGTGCTCATAGGATGCTTCCGACAAATAGCAACTCTTAAGAAACCAGCTTCTCGAAAAGGCTCGGGCGCCCAAAAGCCTAGGTGCAACACCAGGTTCTCAAAACACGAAATAGGCCATCTTCAAAAGTGCGCGCTACCTTGTACTCGCAGCTACAATTATGCGAGTTCGCCATTGCTGGGGCGGGCACTCTGGACATGCATTAAACACGAGTGCTTCGTCAGCCTTCGGTGAGGACTCGGAACGAATCACAGCCTTTGTGCCCAAGAAATGGCGACCTCCAATGTTGCTCGATGTGGCTCTGAAAAGGGTCTATCAATCTGCTGAGAGTCCGTGCTAACACCAATCCCAGAACCGTGGGAAAGACGAGACAGCGACTGCCGTGCCAATACATGGGCAAGGCCATCACCTCGAGAACTCCCCCACCAAATGGCCAATAAAACCCGCGTACTCGAGCGAGGCGCGCACCAATCAGTCGAACCGACGCCGACGACTGCCCGAGGATGCTTCGGGTCAGCGGCCCTCGGCGAGCAAGCGGGACCATTATCGACTACTCGGTAGCCTACAATCTGTTACATCGTCAGCGCGGCATGCCTCGCTGGAGGAAAGGTGATGCTCGCCGATGCGAGGGCGCCCACGGGCCACATTGATACGCGGAGTATAGGGTCAGCGGCGCTTCGTGCGCGTTGCCGCGCAAGGACTGTCCGCAACGCGCGTTATCCTGGTACTCTTCAATGTCTTCGGAGGGGTGCCCTCCGGTAACTTCGTCTGCTTGGCACTTGGGGGTCACCGAGAGTGGAGTCGGTTCGCCACGATCTCGCCATCTCGCCGAGACTCGTTCTCACAATCAGTGCTCCTTCTGTCTGTGACCCCGTTTTGGGGGGTGAAAGGGGGAATCGGGTTTGTTGTTTATATGTCTTTGTTTTGGCTGGTGTTGTGTCGTCCTGTTGGCCGATCGCTTCGTTTCGGTTTTGGCTTGGTTCCGCTTCGATGTCGTCTTGGCTTCTCCTTGGCTTCTCTGTTGAATCGGATTTTCCACTCGGATGGCTTCGAGCTTGACCAAAGGGTCGCCTCCATTAATCTCTCGCTGCGCCCTCGGTGTATGTCAAGAGGCCGATATTTCACAGGACTTTTCACGAGGCATCTGGGACGGCGTCGACTCATCTCCACTTTAGAGATTTTTTCGACCTCCTCCCTCTAAGCACAGCCTGCTTCGCAAACGATAGAGAGCTAGTTTTTAACCTCTTCTTCAATCGACACCAAACATACCCGGAAAATTGAGGTATTCGAGGCGCATTCAAGGCGCCCTCAGACAAAGTATTGCGTTTTGATTACGATGCAATTAATGCAAAGGTGCAAACGAGCTCGACAAGAATGGCAACAACAAATTCCTGGAGAGAGGGAACAAGGGGGACAAAGGACAAACACAAATCTCCAAACACAGCTATAGGTTCACCTCTCCAGGGATTATTAATCCCAGCTCTCCCCTATCCAGGGATTATTATTTCCAAAGTATCGCGGTCGTTTTCGTTGTCATTCTGGGATGGCTTGTAGACGTAATCAACATACTTCGTCTGTTGGATCATAAACTAATATTTTCATTATTTCATAACAATAGAGGAGAAAACCTGGCTCGGATTAGCTATTCAGTCCCGGTCGGATTACTGTCTTTTCTGGACCACGAGGAGCATCTAGAGATACTTTCCTCCTTGCGTCCATGGGCCGGTGTCCTCGGTTTGGACTATTCTGTTTTCCCGCTACGCTTAATGACCGTGTCCACGAGTCGGCGGCGTGTTTGTCGCCGGCGTACTTTTGTTCCCACGACATCGTGCCCCCGTAAACGACGGGCTGCAGCCTCGATGACAAAGTGTCCCGCTTATCTTCGACACTGCTGCGGTTACTGGGTTACGACCGGCCTCCGCACTGGCGTACGGCCTGCCCAATTATCGGCGGGCAATGAACGCCAAATATGCACGCCCTACGCTACCCCAAGGAACAGTCCGCGCGGACGAGTGAGAAGGAGAGCAGCCGAACAGATTCGTCCACGGACATTAGGACGGTGAGTCTCTCTATACCTAGCAGAGGCCAGACACACTAGCGACCGACTCGCTGTCTGTCGAGTCTTTGGCAGAATCAACGCGTGAGCAAACCACTGCCGTAGTACTACACAAATAACCTCATTATAAGCTTGGCCACAAGTCATACGATTACTGAACTTACGTTTCACTTTTAGCCTGTTTCTTGTGAGACATGTCTGACTAAATATTGCGAAGGAGAGCACGGGATATCATAGTCAGGTGAATTGTCGAGCTAGTTGGGAGTTGTTTTCTACGTGATTAGGGGAAACAACGGTATAAGACAGGGACAAAGAGGAGGAACGCAGCGCCTGTCCTGTCGCTTATGTTCCTTCTCCTTGTCCTTGTCTTATAGCGCTGTTTCCCCCTAATCGTGTACACGAATTATCGACACGTGTTCAGTCGCTGATGTCGATCATTTCCCTGAAATTAGACTATGTGTGTCTTACACTTTAGAAAGTTTTCTTTCAATGGCTCGAGACCACGCTGTGGCCCCTCCCTGTCCGACATGTTAAGAGCCTGTCCGACATTTTAAAGAGCCGCGTGAGGAGAGTATCACGTGACGTCCTTATGACATAAAACTACCACGTCACGTGAGAACATTAGGTCACGTGACGTCACAGTGTCACCTGATACTGTGACGTCATCGAGGCTCCACGCCACGGACGCAATATCGGTCGGCCACCACAACGGAGCTCCGGTCTGGGGAGTCGCCAATAAACGTTTACTCTCTCGCACTCTCAATGGAGGGATCGAAGAAAACAAGGCGCTCCGAATAAAGGCCTGACCACACTAGCGGCAGCGGCACCGCCGTCCAGCGTCCCAACGCGAGGAGGCCACATTGGCCTCCGTTTTGCGGGCGTTATAATCACGTGACAGCACTGGCTTTCGCGATCGAGCGCGCGCCTCCTGCCGGATTTTTCGCTCTTTCGTCGTCTGCTCTTTCTTTAGATTCTTCCGTTTCGGCTCTCATCTCTCGCATATATCCGCATCGAAACCGCACTCGCTGCCTACATGGTAGGTGTCGATGATGACCTGGTGATTAGCGTGAATGTGATTATCCTAACCTGCTCGTTGATCTCGGGACGTCGCCGCGCTCTGGAAGGGAAGGAGGCGCAGGTTTCTGTTCCGGCCGAGTTGCTGCTAACGAAACACCGAGGGACAGGTCAGCGCTTCGCTGCCCCGGCAGCGCGCCAAAGTTGAAGGCTACTTTCGAGCGTGTCACCAAATCAACACGACATCCGTCACAGCGCAGGTGACATGCGACAAGTGCCACAGAGAAACTCACTTGTAATTCCGAATTCCTCTCCTATAATTTTCCAGCGGTTGTTCTTAGCGTCCTTATCTAGGAAGTCTGGCTGCATCTTGTCATATGAAAATGGAAACAGTCGCACAGTTTTGGGGAACCGCTCCGTTCGGAAAGGCATATTGGGGGAATAGGGATAGCAGACGAAACGAAACCACACTACGCTCCCTTCGAACGTGAAAGACGCGCAAAGAAGCGGCTTGCGCGTTGCCATGGCATCGCGACGTCACTATCTACGCCTCCTCTCATTGGCTCCTTTCTTCTGCGGCGAGAAACGGCGAGCCCTCAACCGCGCACGGGCAGGTTGCCCTGACGGCGCCGAGCCGCCGTGAGGGCGAAAACGGGTTTTGACCGTCAGCCCGCGGCGGCCAGCGGCGCGCGGCCAGCCTTCGCGACGCTAGTGTGGTCAGGCCTTAACACTATTTTTTTTTTCGGGTCTTACGTAGAGCCACCGAACGTTCTTAGAATATCGCACCAATCGCGTTTTCTGATTGGTTGACTTCGGCCATCTTGAACCCGGGGAGAAAAACGCAGGCAAAAGGTTTACGCGGTCTTCCCTTCAATAACGTTTTCATTATCAACTGGCTAGTAATCTCTAGTCCGCGAAAAAAAAAAATGCCGGTCCACTCGGTGCAGCCAGTTCTGCCCGCCCCGATTCGATTGCGCCTGGCCACCATTTTAAAGGCATCTCTCACGGCACCGCGGCGCGGTTCTGAAACAGAGCTTGGGAGCGTCCACACTCTTGCAGTGGCTTCAGTACAGCGTGTATAGCGTACTTTCGAAATGCACCAATTTCGGATGAAAGAAAAATTGTTACTTTGAACCGTGTTCTGGAGCATTGATTGAGAAGCGTGCGGTGAGTCAACGAGGTCGCTCCGAGACAAATCTGAGACCGTTAGAAAACGGCTTCTCCCATTAATCTCACGCGTCATGCTTCGCGGTGACGCAACGGACGTGGAAGGGCCGACCCCATACCACCTAGAAGACAAGGCCTGCGCGTGACGTCATCGATAGTGGATCCTCAATCCATCTTAAGCGGCGAACACGCTGAAGGTCGACGCGTCCGTCTTGGCGTCGCCACCCGCTAACGTCATGCTCGTTGTGTGACGCAGCGAGACCAACACCTTCTAGGAACGACAGCCTGCACGCCCGCTCCGTGACGTCACTGTAGCTAGGCCAGGAGTGGAAAGGGGACAGTGGGCTGGACGCTGGGCTTTGCTGTGCTTAGTGAAACGACCAAATGCGACACAAAATATGACTGATCGAATACGTGTCAGAAGGCATCATGCACTAAGGCATCCTGCGCTAAGGCCTCATATTTTTCCCTTGTACGTATTGTTGAGAAGAACTTTAGTCCACAAGGTGAGCATCAGTTTAAGCACTGCTTGACGTGTATGGTCGCATGCACAGGTGTCCAACTCTTGGAACTCTGGCAACGTAGTTACTGTAAAGTCTCTACAACGTTTCGTTGGTCGTGTAACCGAAAAAACTGAGAGATGTGTTGGGGCGACATAGCGTGTTCGCAAAAGCTTTAGCGTGCATCATCACACTGGCGATTATTTGTGTTCGAAGGTGCTGTCCCCCTCGATTTAAAGCATCTGTCAGTTGATGAAGCACTGTATCGTGAGGAAGGGTCTTTTCGGAAGCCGAATATTTTCTGCAACATTTACACTTGAGTGCCCTCACAGTCACAGAGGGGAAGTATCCAGTTGCGTAGGTCAGGACAAGAGTGTTGGTCGACAGAGCTGCTCTATCATAGTCGGTGATCTCGAGTGCAAAAGTTAGAACCCAGAGCAAAATATTGCGCAGGTGACTGGCATGCTAAAACCAACAAATATTCTAAAACACTTCAGAAGTGGTAACTCGTTCTAAAAAATTGCAAACGACGAAAGTGTGCTACGATTGACAGCGTTGGCTGCTGCACTGTGGAAAGGCACGTTGAAGGAGATTTGCCTTCAGTCAGTGTGCTGTACGATGTTTGCAATGGGTTCTTTGCCTGAGTGGAATTGATGCAGGGAACGTGTGTCTGCGTGCTTTATTTAGTGTAACGATTTTGCGAGACTTTGGATGTGTTGAAAAAGGACCCGAAAACGTACTTCTTTTATCTCTTTTTGCTTTCTTTGAGTGAAACGCTATGAGCACTCCAGCTTCCACCGTATGCCCGTGACCGCGCTTGCGGTGGAAAAAGCGAAAGTATGTATGCAAGCTGTTCTGTAGAGGTGCGGAGACACGCGAGAATGGAACCATGGGCGGCACCAGTCGGGAGGCGAGGAGCGTGTCTACACGTCGCGACCACGTGCGCATTTCGAACGGCAGCTGCTGGAAGAAGGGGGGGGGGGAGGAGGAAAGGAGAACGCTCTCCCCGTGATCACGTACGTTTTTCGCAACAGCGGCGGCCTACAGAGGGGAAAGGGTGAGAGGCGCGGGAGAGAGCCTTGCTGTGTGCAAGGAACGACGGAGAGAGGAAGTGGAGTGACTCTGCTGCAGAGTGGGGTTTTGCGTTCGTACATGAGCACTTTTTTTGCCGAGAAGGGGCACTAACAGCTACCGCCGTAAAATACCTTCTGTGCCTCCTTGAGACTAGAGAAAATAGAGGAGTCGTCTAATGTACTAACGTCCTTGCGGCTGAATGACAATTCGGAAGGGCAAGAGTACAAGCTGCCAAACCAACATACCTTTCGAAGAGCTCGTAGATTGTACTTCTTCCTACGGAATTGCCTTAATCCATTGGATTAAGGCAATTCCGTTGGTCGTGGGTTCGGAAGGAGAACACGTGGACCTTCGTGTTCCCCCGCATAATTTACCCGACACCGCGGCACACGACACTTATAAGTTATAAGGTATCGGTCCTCACATTCTCACACACGAAAGCACTACAAATTCCGGTCGCCGACTAACACAGTGAATAGGCAGTTTCCGCTTTTCGAGCGGCTTTCTACGTTGCCCGGTGGCGCACCGATTCTCTGGCTTTGCATCACTCGTGATCGCCGCTTGCAGTCTGATAAACACGAGTCTTCACGTCGCGTAACCTTTTTTTATTATTATTATTAGATTTAGGTTGTATGCAAGCATTAACACGCTCTCATCTTTCACGCTCAAGCCGAACACATGGGAAATGACGGCGCATTAAGAAGAAAACAAAATTGGCAGAGAATTTCACCTTTAATGTTCTATGATGCGTGAAATGCTGCAAAACATGCCCTGGAAGCAACATCACCTAACGTTATCTAGGAGGTGTTGCTAGAAGGGGAAGGGGAGAGAAATGAACAGGTGTGGCGTGAGGGAATCGGTGTATCACGATTTCACGCTAAGTTCAGCGGGGAAAGTGAATGGCCGCTTAGGTCACGTGACGTGACCTCACGGGACGCCACTTTCTCGGCTAAATTTAGCGGAGAATGCACGGACGGGCGGACGGACGTACAACATTTTGGGATTGGGGGGGGGGGGGGGGGCGGCGGAGGGGCGGAGGGGGGAGAGGAAGGTAAAATTTAAGCATTTCATGCTTTAAAAAAAAAAAAAAAAAGGTATTTCTCTGGGCCACCAGTGCTCCTTCATCATCATCCAGTTGCTCGGCGTTGAAAACCCCCTGTTGACCCTCCTTGCTTGTGGCCATAGGAGCAGTGACGTAGCTCACGTAACAAAACGGAGTCTGCAGGCTTTAGTTTCTAGAAGGTGTTGGCGAGACACGCGGGGGTGTCGATGCTGACGCTCGCGCGCTAGGCGGCGCTGCTTGGATCCACTAGTGGTGACGTATGGGAACGATAAAGACGCCGGCCTTGTCCTCTATGTCGACCAGTCGTAGAAGGGCCTTCACCGCTCGACGACACTGCGGCCGGGACGCTTTCGGCCAAATCGCTCGGTGGCGAAGAAGAATCGCTTCGAAGGAACGACCGTTGTCAAGGCCCGAACTAGTTTCCTGGCCGCGCTTCACGCGAAACGTTGCGACTTGCGCCACCGTTCTCTTGGAGCGCCTCGTTCCAAAACCGCCTCTTTGGCGGGCACCCTTTTTGTTTTGACAAGCGCCGCGGGGAGGGCAATAAAAAACCCTCGTAACGGGGTGCGGATTGGAAGGCAGTCCGCTTCTCACAGTACGGAGCCAACTCTGCTAATGGGAATGGAGCAGAATGTAGCCGATAAGGCTGTTCTTCACTTTTGCCTTCATGTTGAAACGGAACGAAATACACGCATGGCCAACTTTCTGGCACATCCCGTAGAATAGAAAAGCTTTCCAGGAAATATCAAAATACTACTACTGATTTGCGTTTTATGCTACCGAGGCAACAACAGTCCTCGAGAACTTAACGATATGATGTCAAGAAAATCTGAAATTGACAATTTTGTGACTGTAACCCATTTAATGCAACAAAAAAAAAAAAAGTGGAGCCGTGGAATAAAAACGGTACGCATCCAAAAGTTTAATTACTGCGTATTGGTGTTTTACGACTGTCATTTAAAATATTCCCGGGCAACATTGCGATGTTTCTTGTTGATCAGTTGAAATTCTAAATTCTTATTTTAGTACATGCGCCGAGACTTTGATGTCCAAGAAAGTTTGGGATGCTTTTCACTACACACTACCGCCAATACTTGTTTTTTGGATAACAAGCGTACCCCGAGTTTGTAAAAAAGTAATACTGTATTTTTAAGTGTAGCGCTCGTGATGCGGACCAATTCCAAAGTTGCAGAGTTTTGCGTTAGCTTGGCGTTATCTGATTTTAAAGTCGTACGCGATTTCCTGGTAGCCAACGCTATTCATTTCCATAGATTCGCGGCCTTCGTCGGCTGCCATTTTCTTAATAAAGATTTGGGAAATTCGCTCGTTACTTTCGTATCAGATCATTTCGAGCCATGAAACTTTGGCATTTGATCAAGACCGCTAGCGCTACATTCGGGTGGAGGCTGAGCATTCGGCGTTAAACATTTATTATTTCAACCGATTTTTCTTTTCATGTGTCTACTGTATTTTGTTCGAAGCAATTTTCGCACAAAACCGTGAAGATTTCCCGACCTCAATATCGGCCTGATGCGCACCTGTCTGTTCTCCACTTGACACAGCTGCGCTAAACGTTACATTTTCGGCGTGAGAAATGAGCTCGGAGTAGTTGCCGGTATTCAATTCCAACCTGAAAACGTGTACGTATGTACTAGAGCTGGTACCTTGCTGACTTTCGGGCGACAAATTCTTTCTGCGGCGAGATTGGATCGCCTACTCACGGTCGTGCGACTCCCCGGGACTACGAGAAAATCATGATTGCACAATATGTGGCCGGAGAACGACAGCGAGCAAAACCCAATCAGCCTCGTTTCGATTCCAAACTCCGAGTCTGCTTCTCTCCCGTAATGGGATTGTCGCCAAGGTCACTTAAACTTGCCACATAATGCCACCAATTAAACTCTCTGCTGCGAGTGACGAGCCACCTGCGATTTTATTTATTTAGTTCTTCGGATACCTACATCGCTGAAAGGGCGATATTCAAAGGCGGTTACAAGAAGTGACAGCACAAAATGCAAAGATAGGAACGATGTACACTTAAAAAAAAATAAAAATACAAAGTTCGTAACAGTACATTTGGCACCGATATTGTAAAACTGAAAAGTACGTGGATGAATCGACAATATCACGATCAAGACGATTGCATTCGTGAACGGCAAAAGTAAACAAAATAACATGTCCACCACCGACTTTAGGCGGAGAACGGACTGAACTTGGGGTCAGTTTAGAATGCTGAAAGCAGAAAAAACCACGAAAATCTGTCGAAGCAATTAAAGAATATATATTTCCTACGTTTTATTATTATTTTACTCAATACGTAAACGCGTAAGTTTCACAGAAATTGCTTCGTTACTTTACTTCACATCTGCAGAAAAAAAAAAGGTAGTTAAGGAATGTTCTTCTTCTTTTTTTTTAGATTACATAAACATGAAGGGGTCAGAGCTGGAAAACAGACTCCTTTCATGTTTGTTGGTTGGTTTCTTGCGAAACCAAGAATCATTTGATCAGATTGAGTCCTCTTTCAGACATTTCACGTGTGCATGTTTTTCTTTCGCTTTTTTTTTTTTATGTGAAAACAAAAAAGGTCAAAGCCGAGAATAGAAAATGGAAGTATAGACCGGCAGGCTGTTCACGACCGAGTCAGCGTTTGCAAACACTGGGTGTGGGCACTGCGACTGCGCAGAAAGCAGATTTCGTTCGAAGTGGACCTTCTGCGCATGCGCCAAGCCGACAACAGCTCCACCGCAGCAGCGTGACGTCACATCTGGGTGTACGCAGCAATGTCTACTTACGCGACTGCACTCGGGTCCTGAACGCATGTGTGAGAGTGTGCGTGCCCGCGTTGCATCTCGCTTCCTGTCAACAGGAAGGGGAGCGGCCCGAGCGATTTGTTTTTTAAAGGAAAAGCGACTCAACCGTTACTTCCAGTATCTGAAAATGAACGGACTTCCTTCGACTAGTTTCAGCAGTTTTGGGTGTATAGGAAACGGGCTTCAAATCGAATTTTTCTTTTATACGTTTTTACTTCTTTTTTAAAGGAAAGTCGTCCGACTGCCCCGCTCTCGCATGCAACGGACGATTCCCCTCCGTGCTTGGATAGAGGTGTTCCACGTGTGCGGAGAAAGACAACGCTAGCCTTTTCTCCAGTACCCATGGTACGTATACAGATCTCTCTTCGAAAACACCGCCTGGAGGAAATCCGGCGTTCCTCGAGTCACGCCCCTCTTCTCACGCTACGGGTTTCCGGGGACTGTACCCGACCCTGGAAATGCGCGTACCGCTTAAAAAGTGAACGGACCGACGAAGATACTTCTTTAGTCAGGCTGTTCGTACAAACGGCACTCTATGCAGACACGATGAGAGACGCATCAGGCATGTTCGAACATGTCTGTAGACATCATTACCCGTGCGACAGCACCATCATATGAGGCCTCATGTTGTGTCCGCAGACGGTCTTTGGCAAGGCGCGGTTACACTGGTCATCATAAACCATAAAATCGTAAAGAAAATGCGTGTCAAAAGACGCCGAGCGTTCACCAGATTCCTTTCCCACCGTGAAAACAGTTCATGGTGGACGACAAGTTACTTTACCCCTCGGGTCGTGCTCATGACGACACGTGTCTACCTCCTACACCTTGTCTCAGTTTAGCGTGGACTAAGCGCAGAGGCAGCGCAGTCTCCTCAGGGAAACGTGTGGACGTCGCAGGGACACCGTGTCCAATGGTGCCCGATACCATCGTCTCTTCTCGTTGGCTCGAGCGATCGAAGGAACTGCAACGGTCAGACTTCCATCTGCATCGCAGTACCTAAGTACTCATGAGCTTCTGAGAGTGAACCTGGGAGGCAAAGTCACTGACCGCATCGTAACTCGTATCCGCTTCATTTGACACAGATACATCTCGAGCTACCATCGCCGCTGGACAATACCTCAGCGATTCATTGTCCCGCGGTACTGTCTGCCAAAAACAGCAATTTGCGGGGCCGCTAGAAAATAAAGCCCAGCGCGGAACGTCGCGTTCAATTAAAGGTTAATCCTCAGCGAATCGTCCTATAAGAACGACCTGAAACGAGTCTGCGTTGTTTCGACGCTTTGGCAGCGGTGCCTGCAACTGGTCTCTTGATAGCGTCTGCCCACGCGTCAAAAGTGGTCCCTCAGTGGCATCAAATGACCTCGCAAAGTGTAATGCCAGGGTCGCGGCACGCGACATCGTGACACTTCTATGAAGTTATTGTACGGAGATCGAGGGAACAAGGACGAGGTGAGCACACCAATCTTTCCAGGTACCATGCATTGGCGGTGACCGCGCTCGTCCGTTACCTCGATTAGGCCACGAACAATGCGGGGTTTGAGAGCGCCATTTCCGAGCCTCTTGTCCTAGGGCAGTGTTGTCCGAACAACACGCGAGCAATGATGACGGACGTGCGAGAGCTTTTCTGAGCGCCGCTCGCGCCCTCTCCCAATGCACCGCGTGCCGTCCGAAGGCGCGGGCGAATTAACCTCGTTTTGGGGCCGCAGTCCCGATCTAACGAGCCCAGCCGACTAAATGGTTTCGCGATTGTTTCGGACCTTGGGATACTGGTTGTTTTCTTTTCAGAAAATTCTTACTTTTTTTTTTCCCCCCTAAGTTTGAACGTTGTTAAAGAGATCCCCACCTAAGGTTGTCGCTTTGTAATTTCGATGATATATTTCATGTGCGCGTTTTGCTCGAAATATTTGTTTTTGTTGTCTTAGCGCGCTAATTTACTACTATTTATGGTTTTTGTGAAGAGAAGCCTAAACTAGGGACCTAAACTGGGACAACACAACGCCGTCTCAAAGGTGAAACGGTGTGTTGTCCCCATTTTTGACCCTAGATTCGGTGATTTTTTTTTTAGACGGTGTTGTGTTGTTTTAATTTGCGTCCCTGGTTTCAAGGTTCCTTTCACTATGGTCGTTCACCAGCTCGCCCCCTGCACAGTAACCCTTATTTCATATCTTATTTTATGATTTTATTAGCAGCCTTTATTTTTTTTCATACGTGGGTACTTTGTATATTTCCTTATGACCACATCACTACTTTAAGAAGCACCGTTCGGGTTAGCAGCAGCTATAAATAAAATTTAAAAAAAAAATAAAAATGATGAGGGAAATATAGCGAATAAAATTGAATTGAATAACTGAGCAGGCGTAATAGAGACAGCAACCCTACATTTATGGCAGCTTTTTAGATATACAGAAAAAGGTACATTACACGTAAGTTTAGTCGTGCCCTTCTCATTCCATATTCCGCTTAACAATATTATTCTGACTTTTCTTGCGGTACCTTTTGAGGCACACATATTGGGATAGTGCTTGCTGGCACCGCTTGTCTGAACTAAATATCTCTTCCGTTCATGAGTAATCATTTGATCAACCTTCTCAAAGCTCCAAGTTTTAAGGGCGTTGGCAGATTTTTCCATACTTAATATAAGTAAATACCAAAACAAACTCAATTAAACTTACAAATTAAAACGTAGCGAGGTCTTCATGTTTCGAACATTTCGGGAAGAAAATAGTTCTGAGTCTTCTGACCAAATGGGATGAATATTGTTGTTGTTGTTTATATTATTCGTAGATTGATGCTGTCAAAGTCAAATATCTAACCAATCCCAACAACAAATTAGCGCACTGATGTTTCCAGAAGTTTGCCGCCATCATTCTTTCTATGAACATCTGAGGGAAATCGGTGGCTGAGTGGGCTAGCGCACAGCAGCTTAGAGTGAAAGCCCCTCTATACTCGGAGCACGTGGAGCGAAAGCTCGCGCTGCAAAACCCATGAATCCTGGGCTCGATCCTCACCCCTGCCCGTTTCGATCTGGATGAGCATCGTACCGGCGTGAGGTCGTGCATCACTACTGCGTGGTGCACGTTAAAAACCCCAGGCTAGCAACGGTGCTGCACTGGCTAAATTTCTCACGTACAGCTGGGAGACTCGTCGCCCGTTGAGGCAGACTAAGTTCAGGCTATATAAACATACACACAACCCCAATTTTTTTATATTAACATCTACAGTAGCACCCGTTACGACTGTCACTATAAAGATAATAATAATTATATAAGTATTTTTCCCGTTAACTCGGTGTTAATAAACAAAACGAAAAACTTACGATGTCCAACATCGTTCTGTTTTAATGTGTGTGCTTGTTATTACCTTTCGTTTTTTTTTCTTTCTGCAAGGACGTTAACGTTTAGGAATCAAGTTTATTTTAATCCCCATAAAAATAGAATTTGAGACATCTTTCGTGTACAAACATTCAGTGAACGATGCCCACCTCCGAATACTTCCACCGCATTATCTGGTACGCATCTCTGCCCTGAATTAGCCATGTTCTGACTTGTGGTCCCAAATGTTAATTGATTTTACGTTGCGGTCAGTCCTTTAAGTGCTCTCTGTTCAAACAAATCTCGACGACAAATTCACGGTATAATATGAAGAAAAAAACTTGTTTCATATGTTCACCCAAAGGAATAACTTTAAATTGTTCCGGTTGTCGACAGTTGCGTGTGAACTAAGATGAGCACAAACGAAATGGGAGCACAGAATTATGTTACATTTAGAAAGCCTTTTATCAAATTTTAAAACGTCTGACAAAGTTTTATAATAAATTGAAATTTCCCTGAAACCCTTCAGCGTTTCACTGTTCCGGTGTGTAGTTTAAAATTTTCAATTACACAACGTGGCCTTATATCATTTCTTGTATGCTCATACTTAAAATGTTTATTTGTGACGTTTTCTACCAAGCGCTTTTGTTGTTTTCTAACATACTAGGCAGATCAATTGTAGTATCTAGGACTATCCTCCAAGTTATTATTAATAACTGAGTCATAATCGATCACTTTGAATAGCATTTACATTGTTCTTACAATTTCAAACAAGTTTTTCGTCGCTCGAATATCTATCTTTATTACCTCTACATAAAATTATTTATTGACTCACATTCCTTGCACGCTTCGTCAGTTTCTAGTTATGAGGTGTCACCACCATTACGAACATAAAAAATTGTATTCTATAAGTCAAATACTAAAACGGTTTGGAACTGAAAGAGAAGATTCTTCGGAATACCCTGATTGAAACTGGCAGATGAAATCTTGATAATCCCTCATAATACCGTCATCGACTGCCAAAATCTGTTCTGTTAAGTTTACCATCTATCGTTCCCACTAAAACCACAGTCCCACGTAAGTGTCTTACTGCTTAACCGTGTTGCACCTGCTGTTGAAATCTCAGCTCGAGCCCTTCGGCGAAATTCGCTCGACCAAAGTAGGACAGACAACAGATATAAATTAAAAGTCCGAGTCCCATATAAGCAAGCACTTACCATGTCGAAGCGGTCCGCAGCAGTTGGACAGAATCCAGACTAGCGAGCGTCGCCTTCCTCGAAGCGGTCCCTCGCAGACGATCTAAAGGCACCGCCGTGTAGATCCAAACGACGCGTTGATCCGGTTTCCTCGAAACCGCACCGAAAGTTTCGAATAAAACCAAAAGGACACCACTACAACCGGGCCGAAGCAGCAACAGTGTCCTCGAGCGCAGTCCTGGTACAGTCTTCTAGTCCCTCCTCAAGCCTCGCGGAGCGCGTATCCCCCGCAAAAGAACCAGCGATAGCACTATCTTCGTTGCAGAAGACGGTTGGTGACGACCACTCGTGCAGTTTCGTTTTGACGACAAGCAGACCACAAGCTCCTGCGTCGCAGTTTCGGTTTAGAAAAAAAAAGATCGAGAATAGCAGACGAATGCTCTAGTTCGTCTGCTCTGCCTATAGAGTAGCAGAAGAGAAGAAAAAAACGCGGGGTCTTCGCGCAACTTTGGCGCTACTCCTTGGGGGATTCCGAGCTGCCCCGATAATCCGGACCGGCGGAGATGGTGGCGGCCCCCGGTTATCCGTACGCTCCGCGAGAAGGTGACGAACCGACGACCAGGCTGTCCGAGCACCGTTACCAGTCTTGTGGCGCTTGTAACGGGTCTTCGAGAAACCGGTGGAGCGGCACACGTCTGGCAACCTCTCCTCCCGGTCGGAAGGGTCACGTGACGCCCTCGCCGCCCAATGAAAGCGCCCGAAACGAGGTAACCTACCTGCTCTCCAACGTTCGTCGCTTGCTTCTTGCTCGCTCGTTTGGCGGCAGGCTTCCAGCGGGCAGTGGCGCCGCTGAAAACCTTTTTTTTTTTTTTTTTTTGTCTGGTGGAGGTTGTTCGTTTCTGCTATATTGCTTTCTGGAATTCTTCAGCGGACCGAGAGAGGGGGTATAAAAAAAATTAAATAAGAAGTAGGAAAAGGAAATGGCAAAAGAAAATATTCTAGATATAAAGCAACTCTTTTCTCTCTGTCTTTTTTGTTTCCTCAGGTGTGTTTGCTCCTGCGGTGGTCGCATTGGAACGCTCTCCACTTCGCGAGCCTTACAGGAAGTTTGGATCGTTCCGACGGCCAAGTGAAATCGTTTTGGAGTGCCGCTGGAAACGACTCGGGGAGGCTAAGGGGAGTAGAATAGTATTTTTACTGCTCGCGCTTAAACGTGTGTAGTCAAAAAATAATAACAATTTTGATTGTTACATTGTTCTTCCACGTGAAAAAAAGGTAGGGGGAAGCCAACAATGTCGTAGTCGGTCTCATCGTCTGATGTCGCAAGTTCGGAATGTTGCGGGACAACTTTTATTAACGAAGGAAATAGCGGTGGGCGTGGCGACTGATTAATCGAAAATGATGTAATCTGCTTTGGTAAAGTACATTGCTTGGCTAGTTGGCGTATTTTTAGGTGCCTAATAAAGTATCGCAGAAAAGGCAAGGACCAGTGGGTAGGCGGGAGCGACGCTGTCGATTTTATGCTCGTGTCCTCGTCTCTTTCGCGCCTTGTGTCACTGGCGAATATTAATAAAGTTTTGTTAAGAATGCGCGTTATAGGACTCGTATAGCGAGTCCATCTTCCTTGTTATCTGGAGGCCGTGGCTCCAGCGCAGCACCTTGCCTGCCCGACCACGCGGTGCTACGAACGCCTGTCTGGAAGTACAAGGTGCACGCGACCCTAAACTTGAGCCAAATGGTTGGAAGTTAACACCGATGTGAGGGACAAAAAAGGTGGTCACCGTTAACGTTCCAAATGGCAGTCTAGAGGGAGGGGCAACCATTTGAAAATGACGACAGCCTAGCAGCAGATTACAATTTTGTTCTCACCTATCTCGTACGAAATTACCAACGCGTGGACATCGATTCTCTCCAACGTATTGGAACAGTTGGAGGTAAGTAAACGTGGAACTGCAGACACACTGCTCTTACGTCTTGCAAAAAAGGCACAGTGTCCCCTGCAGACATGACGACAGAATTACTTGAGGACACGCCTCAGTCATGTACAAAACATGTTCATTTCATGCATATGTAAGCTTTCAGCATGTCTGTAGGCAGTTTTTGTGTGGGCAACGTGAAAGGACCGTCGTACACAAAAGAGACGAATTTCATACTGTTTTTACCACCCCAACATCAACGCGTTTTTTTCTTGTTTTTTTTTTTTTTTTATTATTATTCTTTTTCACAAAAGACTGAAAATGGTTCCTACGTATACATTTTCAGAAAGCTTGATTGGAAACGCCCGCCCGAAATCTATCACGTAGTTAGCGAACCGGTGCACTCCTTGCATTCATGGCAAATCTAGTAAGGTTGGTTTTGGCTGACTTCAAACAGGAAGTGTAGTTTGACTTCCTCTCTTTCCCTCTGATTGCTCATGGGCACACGCACGTGCCACCCGGCCAACCGCGAGAGTATTTCGCGAGGCCTTTCTTCCCGTGTAGACGACGCGTCACTTTTCAGTTCTTCATTTTTCTTTAGCAGTGTTAGTCCGTCTAAAACGAGTTAAGAAGGTAAGGGAGAAGTTGACGTGGAGCAGACCTTGGTGAGCGACGTGAGGGGTAATGTCGCAAAAGTGCTGCGTACAGTTCTGCCCCAGTACTACCAAATCTAAAAGTGCCGTGCCACGCATGTTGCCCAAAAAGATGAAGTGCAAAATGATGCGTGGTTGACTGCAATCCCCGAAGAACAGCTGCTGGCGCCAGTCTCATGCCCCGTGATCTGTATTCACCACTTTGTTCGCAAGGACTATATGATAAAAACCTCGATGCGTCCAAATCGTTGGGAGTTGGATTCTGAGCTCAACGGAAACGTGCTGCCATTCCGATGGACTTTCCGGCATCATGCCACATTGAGAGTATGGAGAGAAAGCTAGGAGACTGTTGAGGTTTTGTCATTAACACTTCAGGTCTCTGATTTTTGTTTTGGGAAGTCACCTGTGTAGTGCCTTTACAGTCGTCGTAAAAAAAACGTATTTTAGGAATGGCAATAATAATTATTGCAGACATTCAACTTGCGACACCTCTTAACGTTTTCAAAAATGCCTTCGCCGATTACGTAACCACAAAAAGAAGCGAGGAAGAGCTTAAATTGGGGGAGGATGACACTAACTTCGACAAGCTCTTTTGCGCCGAAAATGTTCTTTTTTTTTTTTTTTATTGCGACTATTTATCTATGTGTGCATGTTTTGCCACGCGTTTCCGAATCGTTTGAGACGGTAGAAAAAAATAATATCGATCGGGTTGTCACTGTCAGTGGCCCTTTTAAAGGGGCACTGAACGAAACATTTCGGTGTCCATATTAAGTGGTGCCCGATGTTTCCAGGAGCCAGCAGTCGCCGGTGTGTGCGAGCATACGCGACGAAATTGACGTCATAGTCTTCCATGCACATTGAAATGTGTGGGCTTCGGACCAAAGGAGAATATAGACAGGCTTTTCATCTCCCCAAGTGAAAGCTACGTGACCGTTAAACCAATTAAACGCCTACCTTTTCCACCAGTGTGGAGATGAAAAGCCTGTCTTTATTCTCCTTCAGTCCGAAGCCCATACATTCGTCTGACATCTTAAGCGCCAATGGACGACTATGACGTCAATTTCGTTGCGTGTGCTCACGCACACCGGCAGCTGCTGGCTCGTGGAAAGATCGAGCGTCACTTATTATGGACGCTGAAAGGGTTTCTTCAGCATCCCATTAATGGCACACCACCAGGCTCGTTGCTTTTTATTGTCTCGGCTTCGCACTCACGCGCATATTGTTCGATTTCCACCGAACCCTGAAGTCGCGAAAACATCGGGTTACACGTTCAAGAATAAGAAAGGCTGAGATAAAGCACCGCGTCTGGCTTTTCGCAACTTTGGGTACGGCGGAACCAGCTAGAAGTCGAGGCCTGAGCATGACGTCATCGTTTGTGGACGCCCGACCCGCCCCCAGTGGCAAACTCCCTGAAGCTCGGCGAAAGAAAGACGCTGCAAAGCGACAGACGCGTCCGTCTTGGCGTCGCCGCGCGCCAGCGTCCCGCTCGTTGTCAGACGCGCTGCTAGACCCCTCGGCGGCGCTTCTGACGCGAGCTTATAGGCGTCGGTGAGTGCATCCACTAGCAATGACGTTTGGGAGCCTTGTCTTTCAGTTGGGATTGACTGCGGCCATTTGTTCCTGCAGCCAGGCGGTGCCCGAGCCACGCAACGACCCAAAAGGCGGACCAAGGCACTGAGTGCAAGAGGAATTTCGTTTGCTTTTTTTCTATTCCCCGAGGGTTTAGTCACTACGTGCATGCCATCGCGCTCAGTCGGCCAAGCGTGACGGCGTCCTCTTTGTTTTGGCGGGTTTACACCGTGAAGTAGTCAACAATAGCCTTTGATTTGCCGCCTATTGCATCGGAAACGTTGTTGTTGTTGTCGTTTGTTGTCCCTACAAAGGGAACTTTATACCTGCGATATGAACTCTCGAATATCAATCCGATAACTTGGGATGGTGACGTGGACACTAGTTAGCTGCTGGGGTTGCCTGCAAACGCTACATTCTCTGCACTCTACGTTTCCTGGAGGAAGTTCCCGGCGTCTTGAGAAATCCAGGAGGTCCGTCGTCGAGTGCTCCCTGTAGGAAACAACGACATCCCGATTCAGTTGCAATCGGGATATCTTTGTTTCCTAGACCTCCTGAATTCCTCAACAACGCCGGCGGGAGGTTAGTCCTACAAAACTAGCTTAGAAAGGGTATCGTGTGTAAGTAACCCCGAACAGCTAACTCATGGCCACGTGTTTACACTCTAGGGCTCGGACCTTCATCGTAATTTTTTCCGCGATACCTGATACCCTCTGCATCTGTGCCCCAGATGCAAGCTGGCGATCGGAGCACGCGGGCTCGTAGCTGCGTAACGATCGAAGCCATGTTGCTACTACTTTAACGTAGTCTCGTTTCCTGGCTGCAAAAAAAAAACCTGCGAGGAAGATTGTTTTTGATGGCAAAAAACAACAACACAAAGGCTCGCCTGGACGTTTGACCTAGCCTGCTATACTGCACTGGTGTCAGTAGAGGTAGTAAAATAAAGACAGAGTGATGAAAGAGCACAGTTGGTGCAGTTAAACTTACTTGATGATGAACAAAGGCATGCGAGGAGAATGCTAGAACTCACACAAGCACCTAAGGGCGTTTTGAGAATGGGGTACTAGCAGACTAGTTTATGGAACTTAATACATGTAGTCAAATTGCTTGCAAGCGATTATATCTTTTGGTAATTTTGTAGTCATTTTGATGATCATCATTAGCTAGTAGTTTCCAAAGTAACTTGATTACTTTTGAAAGTATACATACAATTACTTTATTCTTCCCGGCTCCTCCTAACAGAGCAGTCGCCTCGGTGGCTCCGATGTGAGAGCGCCGGCCTAGGTACCCCCAGGAGGCGGGTTCGAATCCCGGCCGATCGAGGTGCCCGCGATTTGACGGAGGCTTATTGCGGAGAAGGCACCGTGCAACTGAGCTTTCGGTTGCACCTCAAAGGATCCCCACGAAATGAATCCTCAGTCCTCCCCTGGGGCGTGCAAGATGCCCGCCGTTGGTTTGGCGCGTAAAACCCCTGAATTTGATTTGATTCCTATAATGGAGCATTTTGTTTAAATGGCTTCCCTGTCAAGGAAACGTGGAAGCAAGCCTCCGACACGTGGAGAGTATGCGAAAAGTAGTGGATTGAGAACATGAGTAGTTTGTAATCTGATGATGGTAAAATAGTGCAACCAGCCTCTGCTGCGTCGCGCAATGACAGCGCAGCAGAGGCTGGTTGCACTATTTCTCCACGGGGCGCGGTGCCGCCGAGGCCGAGATGCGCTCCGATAGCAAACCGAAACTTAAAAACCCGTCGCATTTGTGTGGTTTTTCAGAAACCCGTAAAATTCTTCGCGTACCTCCTGTCGTTCTGCAATTTGTTGATTTAGTGTTTTCTGCTAATGCTGAGCAATTTTCTAATTGAAACCATGCCCTTAAACACAATAATAAAAAGTTAATTACGCGAAAATAATTAACAACCTAATTATCCTGGACTTTAATAATTTTCCTAAATAGGCCCCTGGCCCAGAACCAAAACGATATAACCCCTTTTTTTTGTTTTTTTTTCTTGCGACGCATAGTTTTCATTTTATCGAATTTGTCCATCGTTCGTGAAATACCCTGTATGTCAGCCCCAAATTTTCGAGAAATCGAAAAGAAGCCTTGTGTAAAAAAGCAGCAAACCAAAAAGCTTTTTTTTTTTTTTTTTTTTATCCTGGAAGCCCCAGGAAGCCGTAGGGAAGGACTCCAATTAAAACCTCCTGGAATCCCGCACTATTTCATGAATTTAGTCTCGTGATAGCGGATCCCTGCTACGAGTACCGGAATTGCGCCAAATGATAATATTGTACGCGGGTACAGCCTTTTTTTGGCTTCGTTTGTTTTTAAATTCGACATTCATTATGATAAGAAAACGGTTCGTTTCGAAACTTTGGCATCTGGTTACGACCGCTAGCACTGCGTTTTGGGCGGAGAATGAGTGTTCGGCGAGGTATAATTTATTTTAAAGAAAACTGTTTTCCTTTTTGTCTTTCTGGAGGGGGGCAGTTTGAAGCTTGAATAAATTAATAAATAAATGGCAGCCCATTTTTTGCCAAAGTTGTTGTCATTATTCTTGCCCTTAATTGGTTGGCTGCCAAACGCCAAAATTATAATGCCTGTATATGTTTCGTGATTCTGTTGCTTTTTGTTTTTTTGTTTTGCTCGTTTTCATGATTTTTTTTAAAAGTACACGTGAAAAGAATTCGTCTAGCCAGGGCTCCTATAGCTACCATGTATGTCGTCGATTACTTAAAATGAGGACACTTTCAAACGGCTGTATCAGAGCTAAGTCCGCAGGTCTAGCGCTTTCCAACATGGAGTTGCTATGGGGGCACGAGCAGACGACCAGTTAGTCAGGCACCGTAACAGAAAGAAATCTGCCGTTGCAATGCTCCGCTGAATTACGCAGAAGGCGCTATTGTTTAAGAACTGGGACGACAACGCCCTCGATTTTAACCGACGTTATCTGAACGCTTCTCTTGAAAGAGAAAACTATCTCAGCTCTCCCAGTATTTGCGCCTTTGAAAAAAGCAGACGGTGGTTGAAGCAGAAAATCGAGCGAAGCTAAAAAAATGCAATACCAGGGGGATACCAGACATCAAGGTCACTCTAATCTTCTCTTAAGCGAGGGATTGGAGTACACGCGTTCGAGATGATTATATGGTGCGCCACGCAGAATATTTTTTTTTCCGATCGTAATAACGAACTGCACGTTCTTCACGACCAGCATAATATGATACGTAATCAAAAGACTGTAATCCTGAAACAGATTTCCAATTGGCACGGTCGAAAACGCGGCAGTGGCGGTGGCAACGATGGCAGCCTCTGCATGTTCCTTTCATTGCCGTTACGGGAAAACTGAATTTGGTGCCCGTTGGGATTAATACGAAGTTGAAGCGAATAATCGCTTCTCACGCACGGAGTGTAATACCGAAACACATAACATTTTATCGTATTGCTATAAGAGGCAAATTTCGGTTAATTTTAAGTCAGTGGCAGGAATGCCAGATATGCTGCTACTGTCGATGGTTCTGTTTTTGAACCAGAACAATCGTTCTTGAACGTATTGAGTTGATTTGTGAACGCTGCAACGAAATGACAAAACAAGCCCGGAGCATATATGCTTTTACCCGCTAATCAGTATTTGTTTTTTTATCAGACAGACTTTACATTCGCATTTAGTATGCGGCGCTGCGGGTTGTTTGCATGTTTCTTTGCATGTTCGACGGAACAGAAGACAAGAGTGCGAAGTCCAGCACTGTTCTCGTTCCCATATTTGTCATCTTAATTATTTCATGTTCGTACTCAAAAGTTCCAGTGTTGTGAATTACATATTAATGTTGTTGTTTTTTCTTATCTCCGACACAGAGGGTTGGACCCCACCAGAAAAATATTCAGGCTTATGTTTTTTTTTGTGTGTGTTTTTTTTTTTATGGCGTCCCTTTTTTTCTTCGTCGTTTTCAGGAAAGCAAGTGCACTATTTACCTGCATCTTGTTTTTACTCGATTACTCCGGCACATCTAGCGAGATCAATTTTCTGAGACTAACTAAAAGTCAAGTATAATTTGGCTCAGTCTATACTCCAAACTTATACCTTTGCTGGGCGCCCTAACTGGCAGAAACACATCAGCTGATACCGTTGTACGTGTGATCATCTAATGTTTACAGTTCTTTCTTTAAGAGGTGGAGAGTCCGACGCGGTTAGCACAGACGAGGCATCCCCGTTTATACTTCGTTTCCTTTCAAACGGTACTGTTGTCATCGCAACTGTACAAGTCTAGTGAAATCCGCTTGTCGACAGCACAAACATGGCCGATAACGTCTGAAGTTCTTCAGGTGTGAGTCAAAAGAAACCCTGAGTGCGGTTGACGCTGGTACGAATAATTAAAAAAAAAAAAGAAAGACGGCAGATGGCGTTTGTTGAAGCCCGGGCTTAAGCAGCTGTCTCTTGGCAAAAAAAAAATGTCGGTTGCGACATTGATGGTTCTGCGGAGTGTTTTGGTAGAAGGTAACCTGCCCGAGTAGTGTGACAGAAAGCACCCGTCCTGTTCGTGCTTACAGTTTCACGCAGTGGACTTGCTTGCCGACACACACACACTTTGTACGTAACGCATTATAAGTAACAAAGTAACTACTTAGTTACCTTTTTCGGTAACAAACCAACTACTTAGTTTGACGATAATAATCCCCGGTGAAGGGAAACAAGGGGAACAAAGGCCAAACACAAATCTCCAAGCACAGCTAGGTGACTGGTGAGCGACTGATGTCTAACTCCTGGTTAGCTCAGTTGGTAGAGCGCTCCACTGGAAATTGAGAGGTACCTGGTTCCATACCAGGACCAGGCAGATTTGTCCGGTCGCGCACCAGTCATATAGCTGAGTTTGTCCTTTGTCCCTCTTGTCCCCCTTCCTCAGGGATTATTATCGTCATTCTTGTCCAGGTCGTTTGCACCTTTGCAATACTTGAATGATAATTTTACTTAGTTTCGTTAGTATAGGATGGAGCAACCAGTAAGGCTATTTAATTACTTCTGGAGGAAAACGCCCACAACACAAATTAGCCAACCCGATTCTCACCTCAGCTCGGGCCTGTGAAATTCACGGCAAAAAACCGTCGGATGAACACTGAAAAGTGTACGCGCACAAAATATTACACTATAGCCATAGATGTTTATCTCGGGTCATATATCCTTCAAATTCTATACCACCGAATTGTACCCCCCCCCCCCCTTCCGAACAAACAAACACAACGAGGTTCTGATGTTAATGCAATTAATGCAAAGGTGCAGCTGGCTGGAAAATAATAACGATAATAATACCTGGAGAAGGGGAACAAGGGGCCGGCAAAGGATAAAGGTAAATCCAATTTGTCTTTGTTCTTTGTCTCCCTTCTTCCCCTTCTCCAGGGATTATTTTTATTTATTTATTTATTTATTTCAGGCACCTTACAGCGCCCGTGAGGGCATTATAGTGGGGAAGGGGCATGAATTGCATGAACTTCAGAACCTTAAAATGCAGGCCGAGCACCCTTGTTGGTGTTAGACTGGTGGCGCATGTTAAAACACGGTTGCTTTACTCACGTTTAACTACGGGTTAACTAAGTTGGTAGGGCACTCCACTAGAAATGGAGAGGTCCATGGTTCGATACCAGAATCGGGCAGATTTTTTGCGGTCTGGCACCAGTCACTATAGCTGCGTTTTGAGATTTGTGTTTGTCCCTTGTCCCCCTGGTTCCCCTTCTCCAGGAATTATTATTGTTTAACGAGGTTCGTTCCGTTAATCCCCCGGGATATTCTCTTACATTAGTTTTGTATAAGCACTGTCTACCTTCCCTTCAATGTGAGAATTCTACACTTCGATCCGGTCAGGTCAAAGACAGGGCGCAGGCGACCTAATGTTAGCTAAGGTACAACAGTTTAACCCAGGAATCTGGGTACAGAGGGGACAAACGGAAACACGAAGCTTCATGCAGGTCCGTCTCTCATTTGTCCTCCTGGGTAGAACTTTCTATATCAATCGAGTTATTTCCTACTCATTGTACTGCGTGTCAGGAATCGTCATACTTTGTCCCCGTACTCCCGAGTCTCACGGACAAGATAAACGGAACACAACAACCATAATGAGACATCTAATTCGACGATCAGCGCACTCCGAATGAAGCTCGAGAAACTCGGGTTCAACGTAACTTTTCACCGAGACTTTGTTACTAAGAAACCAAAAGAAGACGGAAACGTGGATGGCACGACAGGCATCGCTTTCGGACACCAGTGAAGCCCCCCCTGACGTCTCCGCCCCTCAGCTGTACCTGCGAATCCTGGGCAGAAGACAGAATTAACGTTCACTCTAAGGATCTTACCGCGCTAAAACACAAAACGATTTTTGCGTCAGCATCCAGCTAGTGGATGAGTGTGAGTATATATAGGATGTCTCAAGTCATCAGGCTCGATCAAAAGTGGACTTCAAAAATCGACGCTTCCACATAGCAATCTAAACTTTTTGTCAAAAGTGTATTTCACGGGTCTTTTTTTTTTTTTTTTTTTTCTTGTACAATTTAAAGCGTAGTTCTCTTACTGTAAAAAAAAAAGATAGGGCCGAGAAACTTGCCAGGGTCAACGGCGGGTGGCGACGCAGATGGCCAAGTCGAGTGGCGAGCGCGTTTCCCCGCTAAATTTAGCAGGGAAACTGGATTGGTGTTGAGGTCACGTGGCGTCGATTTTTTAGCTAAATTTAGGGGAGAAAGTGTGGGAGGAGCGCAGGGTACGGAGGAGGAGGAGGGCGTACCCTCCCCTCCGTACCCTCCCCTCCTCGTCCTCAAGAGCTGCGCTCTAATTCAGCATTACAGAGCATTGTAAACGCCTTTCATGATTTTTTTTACAGTGATGAGTACATGTCTGCCAACACGTTGCCCGAAACCATCTATGGCGACGTAATGGACCCCTTCCAAAATGACGCTCCATCTATAACCTGCCGCTACAATTAACGGAGGCCGTTATACTTTCCCCATGCTGCATTCTGAGCACGTATGAAACACCGGCACTCGGTCGCCTTTCGACGTGGACTCCTACTCGATTCCGTACCCCGCGACCAACAAGTTGTGGACCGCCAATGCTATCCGAGGGTTCAGTTTCACCCCTGACGTCAGCTCGGCGCCCCCCGTGGACTGGGTGACATTCCCGCGAGCAATGACCGTGAGGAGCAATGCGGGCGAGAAACGGACTTCCGCTGCCTGGAGGAGCCGACCCTGGACAACCCGGGATCAGTCGGACCTCCCTCAGAGGTGTGGCCACCCTTCCGCAAACTTTCCTCTTGAATGTGGCCCCCGGCCTCATCATGGGTACGAGCAGTAATTGTCCCTAATTCGCGGCCTGTAACAGGTCGTGACGGCATACATTATCTGGATCGAGCCCTAACAAACCGTCTTCCGCCTGTAACAGAAATAGCACCGAGCAAGGTTAGCCCCGACGGGAAGGAAGGAAATTGGCGAAACAAACAAAAACGACGACATCGCCGCATCGAAGTGTCGTATTGCCGGTTCTTTGGCCTATGCGTGAAAATGACGGCATTATTGTAATATAATGACCACAAATGTTTGCGTCTTTAATTAGTTAATGCTGGAATTTCCCGTTTCTATTATTGTTTCGCGGGACTAGTAGACCTGTGTTACATCTTTTTTTTTTCCTTTTTCGCCTTCCAACTGTTAACTGTTGGCAAAATAAAGATATTTAATCGTATTATTATTATTATTATTATTATTATTATTATTATTATTATTATTATTATTATTATTATTATAACAGATGCTTGCTGGAATGCCGTCATTACCTCAGCACCCTGACCCCAAATGCGCACGCGCAGTTGGCACCCGGTACGGTAACGCAAACGGTTTCAGGCTAGAGAGATACCACAATGTTTTAATATAGCTTTATCGGCGCGTTACCAAAATGCGGTTACCCTCACCGCCTTCACAAAAACGGCCAGGAACGTACTACAAACTGAGCACTAAGGAATTCACTCAAGAATTATATAGACGATGATTGGCGGTAAAAGTAACGGTATACTGTAGTAACGCTATGCCAAAATAATAGGCAAGTTTTCGTGGATAGTTTGCGCTGTCGCGCAACGCTCTCCTTAACCCGCTACGAGATCGGGAACTCTGCAGGCAAGGCTAGCTCCGCGCTTGCGCAGTATAGTCACGTTTTCGTTCCGGAGAGCGTAGCGGAAGTGGTAAAACGATCTACGAAAACTCCCTAGTTTTACTTAACCGTACGCTAAAGCTTCGCGTACGCAAAGAAATTGCGGGTCGGGAGTGCGCATGTGCAGAATGCAATAGAAAGAGCTAGCGTGTTGCGTACGCACGCTGCGCTGGGGATTTTGCCTTGCGGGATAGCGGGCTTTGCGGGAAGTTCTTTAAGGATCACGGGCCCAGGGAGGGCACCAGTTTCAAGATGGCGGTTACCTCGATCTGCGCAGCATGGGCGACGTGGTGTTCGCCAAGTTCCGTGGTAGATGAAATTACGTGATGTTCAGCTCGGCAATTCCTTCCGGGTCCCATCGTGCAACTGAAGGAGCGCATAGTGAAAACATTAGCCGCTCGCAATGTGCGTGAACGCTGCGATCTGTTTGACGTTGAGCCTCTACGCGCAGTTCATCGCCGACGGACTCTTCGAAAAAATTGCCCAAGTTGTCGCCGTGCGCTGGACATCAGTAAACTCTTTTATTTTCAATATTTCTTTCGGAGGGCATGGTGACGCTGTAATCACGCGGAATTTCACGGCTCTGGCAAATTAAGAAGATCATGCAAGATGTTCAGTCGGCAACGTTTATTGAACACATAACTAAAATCTGTCCGAACATGTAGTTTTTAGCGTACGCTATACTATTGCGTGCGTAAAAGCCAGCAACGCTATACTAAAACTGTCGAATAGCGACTCTGAGGATATCGAATGCAAAAACTTTGCGTATGCAAAAACAAGAAAAAAAATATTGAGTCATCGCCAATACGCGTCCGCTGAGCCCAAACCGCGTGTTGGACTGGTTCATGGAGGCGACAATGTTATTTCTTTGCATACGAAAAACTTCTGCGTACGCTATTCTAAAACACGTTACTTTATTAGAAAGTTCTAGCGTACCGCCGCAGCGGTACGTTAGCTTCTAATTTCCAACTGCGCGTGCGTTTTATAACAATCGCCCGCACGAAAAGAAATACCAGTCGACATAAACACACACACAAAAAAAGTCAAATATCGAGTTAAACGACACCAAACACGGCTACAAAGAGAGAAGCGTCAAAACGTTGCGTCAAATTAACGGAGATAATAAAACTGCAACAAAACAAACTCTCACCAGAGTAATAGCAAAAACTAGCATAACTGAAGACAACGTTATTAAGCAGGCGAGCTGGTTGTTAATTTGACATACTAAAACGCTAGATGGAGGCAAAAAGGACAAATGTAACCTCTCAAATACACCTACCAAGTTTTATTCACCACGCTACCATCGTACACTCATCCCGATCCCAGCGCCCTCTCACACATTTGCACACACTCCACGTCGTCTGCTAAAGTTCAGTCAAAGCCTAACGGTCAGCCACGACATCCCAAAAACGCAGAAACAAAGGCGCAAAACGGCGGCAACAAAAACCGACACGGGAAAAAATACCGCAACAAGAGCAACAAGTTGGCGGCGGACAAAGGCCAGTGGCCGGACAAAGAACACAACACGCTCCGGGAGCAAACAGAAAATGCCGGGGAGGCCAGGAGGGCTCCCTCGCCGGATCTTTTCGGACTCCTTTTGTGTCCGCCGAGTGGTGTAAGAAAAACAAAAAGGAGGCCGTGCGCGGGCGTCCCTTTGTCCCGGGAGCCTCTGGTTCATCGCCGGCCGTCCTCACTCAGCCAGCGTTTCGTAGTCGTCCCCTTGTCTCGGAGAGGCTATACGGTTCCTCGCTGACAAGCTGGACGGGACCGATACACCACCTAAAAGACAAGGCCTGCTCATGACGTCATCGTTGGTGGACACCCGACCTGCCCTTTGTGGATCCACTAGTGATGACGTCAGGCGAGAGAAAGGTGCAGGCCTGATATCCTGTGGCGGTATTGACTGGGGATGGTCCGGCTAGTTGGCGGGCCCTGATGATGGCGCGAGATACTCACGAGACAGTGCAACGGAACTCGCCGTGTTTCCTGTTGCCGGCTACGTAACACACGTTGACGTCCACGTCTGAAGAGGACGGCTTCTGAGCACTGCTTGGCGGGCCTGACGTAAGACTTCCTCGATCGCCGGGTCGCGGTGTTGTACGCGTTATCGAAAACGTAACGACGCACCTTACTAGTTACTCGCAAATAAAAGAACGAGTTAGCGATCTACGTTACCTCAGTGTAAGAGGAACGCGTTACATTTACCGTAATCGACAAAATGTAACCCAGGTTACTTTCGCGTTACTTTTTACTTGAGAATAGAAGAGTTTTATTGTTTTGACGTCGCAGAAATGCATAAGCGTCATATTTAAAAAAAAAGACGGTGTCCACGCAGAAACGTAACATAATATGAGTGGAAAAAAGAAAGTCAAACTTTTAAAGGTAGGTCGGACAAGTGCAAGAATTCACATAACTTGGCGCCTAGAAACACAAAAATATTTAAACGCAATTTTTTTTTTTTTTTGAGGAGTGGGGGGGGGGCGGAGAAGTGTAACAAGTCACGTAACTATGTTACCCGCTACTCAAAAAAAGTAACGTAAGTACGTTATCCGTTACTTTTTTGGAAGCGTAACGAGTGCGTCACTGAATTACCGATAAAAGTAACACGTTACCGGTAACGACGTTACTCGTAATGAGTTTCCGCCATCACTTCCTGGTCGTGCGCAAAGAGTGGCTGACGATCAATGTTCGACAACTCCTCCTTCGACTAAGAAACTCCGTTGCATACGTAGAAACGAAATATGTGCAAGCCGCCACGGATTTGCATTTTTCCGTGGAGCTTCAGCCGGACAAGCGTCTATGGTGACCGATAGTTTAAAGGCCGACGACCAGCCTGGAAACTCTCCAAGGCAGAAGATCCCCCTCACCATGGGGGAGGAGGAAACAGGCAACGGTAAACAGTGTAGAAGGGAGAGAGGAGGAAGCGGGGGAAAAGTGGAAAGCGCGAACTGGTCGTCAGTCTTCAATGAAGGCAAGGTGGGGCGTGTCCCGAGTTGCTAATAATCGCAGCCAATGAGAGTGTGGCCTTAGCCGATAAGGACGTCTGAGAACCAATCGCGTGATCATAATATGCCACGACGCCCTGGGTTTTATAAGTGGCCGGCGACTCCAGAATGCGAGCAAGAATGTTCCAGTTCTTCTCTCTAGGAAATATACAAAGGACATAAACAACCTCCTTGCGGGAGGCGCCTATACACCTCGAAAAAAGCCTCTCTTCGAGATCATGGTTGTCACTATTTAGTCAATCGAACAGTCGTCTCCCGGAAGAAAGTGTTTCGCAGGCTGGGTCGTCAACTGTAGCGAAATCTTAACCACACTGTTAAAACATCGTGTCAAATACAGTCGCGTTGCTCACACAACAACTGTATGCAGACATGTTGGAACCACATATACATATGAAGCAAACTTCGAACATTCTTGAGACTTGTCCACAAGTTGCCATCGTGTCTGCAAGCCGCCTCGTTTGTTATGATGTAACGGCAGTGTGGTTCCGGAACCAGTGGACAGCAAGGAGCGTTTCACCGGTGGACCGCCACGTTTGTTAGCGTATAACGGACTCTGAACATTCGCGTGATCCCGTCGTCGCTTCCGGGTCCCTCGGCATCGGCCCAAGTCGAAGAATGCGCCAAGGACGAGGTAACGGTAGCGAGTGTTGCAACGGGAGCTCGGTCGGCGGTGTGGCATAATTTGTCATATCTCGCGAAGACAGCTTACGCCCCTAATGAAACTCGAACCTTGGCGGGGCCCACGGCGGTGCAGTCCTTTTGTAATCGTCTAGCTGACGCCTCAATCCAGTCCTTCGTAGTCCAGACACTCTTCAGATAAGGGCTTCGGCTTAATGCTCCGTTCAATCAGCATTCCTATAGGATTATAACAGTCATTGAGATTTTATTTTCAAACTTGGTCGAACGTTTCGCGATCTTTAGAAAGATGTTGATTTTTTAAATCCTACTGGGGGGACATGACCAGTACGGTGTACTTCATAAATGTGAAGTAATACGTAAGCCGGTTGGCTTGCGCGACGAATTACAATTCATGGCACATGTGTCACGGCGCGTAATATTGGTAGCTATACGATATAACTTATCGAGGTCATTAGAATCACAAAGACATTTGCTACGACCTGCTTCTTTTGGCTGGGATCCTAATATAATTTTGTTCGTTAGTAAATTATCATCGAGGATTACGATTCGAACGAGTAAAATGCTGCCTAGTGTAACAATATCATATCTTAGCAAATCGCGATCCTCAGTATGATGTGATCTGCTCATTATCAGAAAAAAAAAAAAAACATGCTAGCGAAGTTTACAGTAAATTGGTGACTTACAAAGTAATCGATGAGATGCGGGGTGCAATGCCTGTACACTGAGCGACACTGTAATTCCGAACACAACATCGGCGCTTTTTTCGCATTTCACTAAATTACGCTTAATGTCCCAAATCAGATATTTCCACCGCATTAGAAGCCTCGATAAGAACGTTTATATTACATGAATAAAAAAACGTTACACAGCGATCACTTGTTCGCATTAACAGTGTCATGCTGCGCACATTCATACACGATTATGGCAGCTAACATGTGCGAAGATACGAGAGTATAAGAATGTTTTACTTTTTCGAAGTATTATTATTCGCCTTCGTCCTGGGTTGAACTTGGACCGAAAACGCTCCTACCAATAACGCCATGTAGCACAATACAACGATACGTTCATTCGGAAATTAACCAACATGAGTTTAACCCGGGAGGTTTAAGCATGCCTTAAGGTCACACGGCGGATACATCGTACGAATTACATCGTGCACGGTGCAGACACTACCGGGGGCGTATTCCTTTCCTTTATGACAGTCCCGCCGCATTGGTTATAAAAGGAGACTTCCTACAGACATCCCTCGAGCACGCGTAGGAATAAAGCAAACATGATTTCAACATGCTCGAGGAGCACATACTTGCGTCACCATGTGCGCAGAAAACACCGTGTCTTTCGTATAATGTAGGAGCAGAGTTACTGCGGCTCTAAGCTCCACCCCATTTCTTCGAACATCGAACAAAACGAGAAATATCGTTGACGAATTAGTAACGAATCGAGCGGGCTCCCATTCGCGACATAAATCTCCCACGGAGGTGTCAAACCAAATCACCACCGCTGTCGTCTTTTCAGAATCCGAGCCCCGTCATTTGTGAGGAACGAGGCCACCACCGGCCGACGTTGTATAGTCGCTGCCACCCCCCAACCAGAGCGTATTGGCACTTATCGTTATCAGCGTCCTGAGCGGTGCAGCGTCCACAATGCGGACGCAGCGCCCCCTCCCCTCCGACACCCTGGGCCGTCTTGTCCGAGCCATTAGACATTTTGCTCGGATGAAAGCGCGGGTGTGGGTCAGTCAACCAGCGAACCAGTTCGGGTTTGTATAGTGTCACGGTCTGCCTTTGCGTCACCCGAGGGCGTCTGCCAAATTGGCGACGCCGATGTCGCCACCAGGCGGCCGCCTCCGGCCTGCCTCCATTGCGTCAGCAGCGTCGTCCCGCCGGTTCGGAGAACAACGACGCCGTCTGCTTCCAGGGCGGCGGTCACGTGTCCACCCTTTGTGGCCACTTAGTGCCTTGGACGAGGATGCTGTTCGACATCATTACCGTCTGCTATTGTGGTTTCTCTTTTCTCGGCTCGATTTCTTCGTATTTTGTTGTCTGTGTGCGGATCCGAGGGACTCGAGTACGACGACGAGTCCCTCGGGCACGACCAGTAAATTTCAAAGACGCGGTGTTTGTCTGTAGACGTGATGAGCGAGTTAACTGCGGAACCGCCTCCAGCAGGTTTCAAGCAGGTGACACCCGTGTGCTTCGAACGTGTATGCAGAGAGACTTGTTTGAGGACACAAGCAAGAAACGTGCCTCGCGGAGAGTGTTTGTACACTCGCTTTTGGCATGTGATGTATTAACTCAGTGCGACTGCGACCTTAGTTACGGATACCGGTAATTTTCCTGTTGATGGCTTCGTCGAATAATGTTCTCCTGGTATCAGATGAGGCAGACTGAGTTCCTCTGCCAGGAATTCTACGGGTTATTTTGTTTCTATTTATTTATTTGTGGGTAGCGCGATTTTTTTTCCGATTTATTCTTCGCATACCTGAATATCTTATGACGTCAATTTTTTTAACATAGTATCCATCACATTTTTTTTTCACGTGGCATTCCAAACAACCGCAAAAGTGCACCACGTTGCAGTTTTACAGCTTGGCACTTGTTTATCACTGTGACGCAATATGAATGTATCAAACATAAGCACTTAACATATATTTACAAGAAAAGTACAATAATAATAATAATAATAATAATAATCTTAATTTTGTGTCCGCAAAGAGCTCATGGCCCTTTTTGTGTGGTAAACAACACTCTTTCGGACATAACACGGCAAAGTAAACACATTAAAATAAAACTACACGGAAGAAAATGAGCTGAATGCAAAAAGCATGCACAAGAACAAGTTGACCCTATCAAACTATGCAAGCCATAATGGCCTCAAGATTACGACTAAAAGTTGATATGTCACTAACTATGTCTAGCCGTGAAGAATCATTCTTGTTAAATTCCGCTGCCGCTCTCCTATGTAACTGTAGAAATGTATGCGTACGCGGCGGGTTCATCTCAAAGCTATTAGAGTGACGGGTGAATGCACAAATATTATTGCGCATTTAGGAAAATATCATGTCCCCTATCTGGATATTTTAACGCCATACCATGGCAATCAAAGTGGCATGGTGAGCAGACGTGTACGGCACTCCTTACAAGTAATCAAATTACCTCGTAATCGAGTACTTTTGAAAGTAATTTTGAAATCGTTTGATTATTTTTAATATGTAGTTATTACAAGAGTATTGTGGCTACTCTGGAAAGTTATATTATTATTTGTATCGGTAGTATTTTCCGTCCCCTTCCTAAAAGCGCCCATTACTTCCACAACCTCCCTATCAAGAAATCATTGAAACAAGTTTCCGATAGGGGGTCGGTATACCAAAGGTGGTGGATTTAGAAAATGAGGAGTTTGTAACCTGAATATTCTAATCATGTACAGTACCAAAGGACAGTTTTCAAACCGGCAGAAAGATATGCCGTTTTGAAGATCTCAAGTAACTTAGTAACGGTTACTTTTTCAAGAAATGGTCATTTCCTTTTTATTTCGAGTGATCGAGCAATCTGATTGAATACTGTTTAACAAAGAGTAATAATAATTGTAATCGATCAGCTTTTGGGGAATAGTGTGTACAAGACTGATGGTGAGGCAGCAGCACACGTTTGCATTGACTGCACACGTGTGGTGTGAGGTACTTTCACGAGGCCCCACTCCGTGACCTTCGTTTTACCGGGAAGTACTTGATTCCCTATCTGTGCACATTTAACTTCACGGCCGTTCTGGTCTCTCGAACATGTTCAGGCGCTTCAAGGGGACACATTTCAGAAGATAGATCTGGAACTGTCGACGACGCCTCGACGACACGAACGTACATCATGGGGACTTTCCCTTTCACACAAATTCCCCGAGTCGGCGACTGTGCCGTCCGTCGAATGAGTCGGCATTCCATTCTGCGATCTGAATGTAGAGCACGTTCAACTTCGCACCCCAAGCTCCGCACAACCGGGGAAATGTGCAGCTGCTTCAGTGTCGAAGCTAGAATTCTTTTCTTTCTTTTTTTTTTTTTTTTTTTTGTTGACAAATTCGACGGTATTTTTTCACTCGAGGGTTATCTGCGTCGCCGTTTGAGCCGGACAATCTTTGAATGGCATCATCAAAATACCGGTGGACACACATGGAGGTATCAACAAAAATCAGAGAAAAGCAAATCTCGACATTCCGGGACAGGTTCATTGCGAGTTTTATATAAAAACAACTGTACAAAAATACCGGAGATTACATTCACGCGGGAGCGTGTTCTAGATGCGGCCACTCTAGATTCTTCGTGATTGTTTGCATCAACTTTTTTTTTAAATCAATAATATATATTTTTTTAAAAACGTTTAGGGACCCTCATTGGTGGTATTAATCTGACTTCCTGATTTCATCTAAAGAATAAAAACATGTACGGTGAAAGCCATTTTCAACAATGAAACGGTGCAGTCCACAAAGTGCAGCATTCATATTGTGATGTGGTGGACAATTGGCACCAGCCTAATTCTTGGTGCGCAGAACAGATATTCAATACCAAGATGTTTGAATATAATGTTAGAGCAGTCTTGTGCCCGTTACTTGTAAAAAAAAAGTAATTAATTGCAACTACAATTACTTGGCCATCAAAGTAACGGATTACCGTTACAAATTACTGGCTTTAAAATGTAATCGATTAGTTACTTCGTTATTTTACTCGATTACTTTTCAATTACTTCAAGAAATACATGCAAAAACGTGATTTTTCACTTGGTTTTCCTGTATGCGGTAATAAAGTAACTTATTAGCTATAGCCTATATGTAGACAAATATCACTAGCAGCAAATAATGTACAAAGTCGTTTAAGATTTGTGTTTACTTTTTATTGCACATCAAGAGCAGTTGGCGTTGGAAGTTGAGGTCGTTCATCTTTCCTCTCTTTCGGGAGAACGAGAGGAAAAATGAACGACCCTGAACAACGTGACTGCACTGCATCAGCGCGCGTGCTTGGCAGTGACACTGAAAGCCCGGAGCTCGCTTTTGTAGCTTCTGCTACGCTCACACTTACCGCTCCTTCACACTGGAAGTGGAACCGCGTTCGCGAAGCGGTTGCGAACGCGGTTGTATAAAGATCCAGTACAGTGGCACGCGCACTTGATGTCATCGAGGGCGCGTGCAATTGCACAGGTTCTTTATACAACCGCGTTCGCAACCGCTTTGCGAACGCGGATCCGCTTCCAGTGTGAATGAGCGGTTACCGCTCCTTCACACTGGAAGTGGAACCGCGTTCGCAAAGCGGTTGCGAACGCGGTTGTGTAAAGATCCAGTACAATCGCACGCGCACTCGATGACATCAAATGCGCTTGCAATTGCACTTGATCTTTATATAACCGCGTTCGCAGCCGCTTTGCGAACGCGGATCCGCTTCCAGTGTGAATGAGCGGTTAAAGTGGAAACCGAGTATGGTAGGTTTTAGACGATCAAATATTTTACCGAATCGCACACCCACATTGCTCATGTCACAATGGTATGCTTGGAAGCAGCATTATGAGCTGCCGATATCCGAAAATACAATTTGCGTAAACTTCCTCAGCAATTCGCCGGGCTCCCCTGAGCTCAAACAAATATCAATATATTTATCAACTGTTCGAAACGTACTTTACGCCGTACGTCAGCGGATACACTCGGGCTGAAAAAAATAACCAAAGGCAATGTTGCGAGTGTAAAATTCGGGGATGCAAGCGCCAAATTATGAACTACACAAAAATCTTAAATTTTCTAAATCACTGGTTCCCACAAAAAAAAATATTAAAAAGCGCTTACCTTTGAGGTGTTTTAGTAGGTTCAAATTCGTGGACTTCGCAGATGAAAGAAGCTTTCTTTCGGGGGGGGGGGGGGGGGGGGGGGGGGGGGGCAGAGTAGGCACTGAAACTCTGAATTCGCAGTTCCCTTGGTGCCTTTCAGTTCGAACATTACATCCAAGGAGGGCCATGGCGACAGTGCAAGAGACATGCTGAATGCTCACTGCTAGGTCCTCTCGCGTATTTTGTAACCGTGGATCAGCGAGCTAGAGGCGGGACCTCAGTAAAAAATATTTAACAGCAGAAAAAGAAAACAGTTCATACAGATAAAACATTCCTAAATAAGTAGGAAGAGAAAACGAGAGTTTAGAGAAAGACAGGATTTGACAAGGGCTACACCCTACTAAGGACAACGAATACGCAAGATTCTTGCAAAAAACAAAAAAAAAAAGCTAAGCAAGAGAAACGGAAAAAAATTCGCAGAAAACTCATCAGCGGATGTGGTGGCTATTGCGAGTAGCGTTCTCCAAGACGACACTAGGTTCGCTTGTATGCTGAGCTAGGGCTCTGGTGTTTGTCTCTACTTGACCAGAAAGCTGGAAAACTCGAGTCTTCATCACGGGAAGGAAACGACACGCTTTCTTTGCCGTGTAATAAGAAAATATAAGAAAAATGTCACGTATAAACGTCAAAAGGCACTGGAGTTTTAAAATCGTTCTTGGAAGAACTGGACGGCATCTGGCCTTTTGTCCCGTAAAGCCCCGTATATGGAACTCACAGCGACTTCGACTCCTCCCCCGCACAAAACGCAATCAAACAAAAAAGAGGAGGGGAGGCTGACTCCCCACCGTCCTCCGTGCACACGAAGTTGTAGTGGCTGCTGTGTTTATTTAAAGAAAAAGACGCGAAAGAAAGCTGTTAGTCCAACTTCGAGCTTGTTCTCAGGGTGTTGCTTATGTCTTTATGCACATCCTTCCGCTTCTGAAATCTGAGCGCGGGCTGGGACTGGATCGCACGAGCTTCCCGATAATGATCTTAGCAAAAAGAAACAGCAGACGCAGCAGACCCACCCCACAATTCCAGTTTGGGAGATCCGTGCCATGGGACATTTTGTAGGGGCCATTACTCTTCTATTCTTCTTTCGCCCCACTCCGAATCAAGTGCCCAAGGCTCGGAAGAGGCTACTCTTTCTGAGAAAAAGCGACCGAAACGCGGCGTTTTTGCATCGTGTAAGCGACCCTTCGGGTGTCTTAAGAAACCTCTCTAGCTGTGTGAAAACTCCCGTTTTCTTTCTTCGTCTACTTTCGTCGGGGCCCTCCTCTTGTTATCGTGCTAAGGGGACAGCAGAGTCAGCTCCCCCCTCTGTTTCCCCCTTTCCACCTTCTTTTTTTTGCTTACCGAGATCCCGTCACAAGCTATTGGCTTCAATCGATGTGCTTCCCCCCCCTCCTCTTTCCGCCCCAACTCGGTGGCGCTACTCAAAAATCATATTTTTACAATTATGCTTGAAATATTGAAAAAAAAAAATCGAAATAACAAAAGAATGTAACGAGTAACTTGTGGTAATCCGCTACTAAAAAAGTAATGATATTAGTTAGAAATTACATTTCTAGAAAACTAACGGATTATTTACAAAATTACTCGAAAGTAATTAATAACAACTAATCCCGTTACTTGTAACGGATTACTTCCAAGTCTGTCATTAGAGCTCCATATATAACCAGATGTGGTCCGTAGAAATGTTTTAATGATGTAAAAGAACCTGAGGCTCGGCTGAAACAAAACGAAAAAAAACTGTCATAGGTGGGACAGAAAAGTTGGACAGGAAACGTTTCCTTATCCAGTTTGAAGTTATTCAAGGTGAGAAGTTCGCTAGGGGCACTTCTGTTTTCCTCACTACGGGTAGTGCACGTGCTGCCCACGCGATTATGTTTTCATTTTCATAGTGCATAGAAGCCTGGCATTGCACGTGCTTGGACCAGCAAAGGAACTTGAAGTATCCTCACTCGGGGTTGTGGGAAAATTCCACCAGGCGGCGATACCCGAACTAGGTATTTTCTTATTAAGTGATGGCAAGGGGGTTTTATAGCCCCACTTTCTTTGTAGTGCGGAGTAAATATAGATTTCACATTTAAATATTCTAAGCTTAAATGGTAAAACAAAATGGCTAGGTGGCATAAGCTACCGCCCGATCCAAAGGGCTCAGCCGCATTCATCCACCCATCCATCCAGCCGCGGATAGACGCTTTTCAGCTGCTGTGCATGGGCAGAGTGACATGGGCCCACCGCCATAACCCAGCTCCAGTTTTTGTTTCCTCTTATTGCGTTCACTTCACCTCATCATTATACCATAGCAGATCAGGTTATTGTCATTTTATATTTTATTGTGTCCTTCTTCCCAGCATTGACCCTTCTGGAGGCTCGTCAACACCCGTTTGAGTAGCTGAATATCTGGGTGAGACAAGGTCAGCAATGGCGGCCGTAATCTGGTGAATATGTAAAGCGTCTATACTAATTCATTGAATTTGTTTAGTTCCAGATGATCCTTTTGGGTGTATTACATGAGCGAAAATTTTGTGCAATACAAAATAAAATCACGAAGACGAATATCGAGCTAAAAAAAATGGAAACAGAAACACATTGGCCAAATTGAGCAGGTATGACAGAGCATTGTTAACGATCAAAAATGAACAAAGCACAATCTTGTCGTAAGTTCAGTAAAACAATTCTTCGTACTTTTTTTCTTTTTCTCTCTTAAACAACTGGGAGTCTCGTTTGGCTACCATTTAGTCCGGGAGGGCGTTCCAACCACAGTTACACAAACTCAGCGTTCTATCAATTCTAGCTTAAATGTAGGTTGCAGGTCTACAGAATGACCGTTAGAAAGTTGGATCGCTGTAACACTGTGTGCGATAAAAAAAGGACCAATTTTCAGTCGCATCTGTAAAGAGGACGGAAAACTTCTACCGCATCGCCTCGACTGTAATTGTTCTTTTGTTTATATATATAAAGTTTTATTGCGGTAATTAGTACGTAGAAGAATTTAGCCTCTTTTCCCATTTCTTTTCAGCATACCCGGAGGCTTCAAAGGTCTCGGATATCAACTATTTTTATAAAGACTAATTTGATTACCCTCATCTCAGACTTGTACGTTACTCATTACAAGTAACCAAATTACTTGTAATCGATTTTTTTCGAAATGATGTCTTAATCATTTAATTAACTTTATTAGGTGATAATCACAAGAGCAACCTATTTAATTTTGGATGTAATAAAATTACTTTTAACAGTTACTATACCCCCCCCCCCCCCCACACACACACACACAATTAGTGGCGCCGTTTGTTTCCACAACTTTCCTTCCAAGTAATTCTAGAACCAAGACTGCTACAGGGGTCGGTCCACCAAACGTTGAGGGTTTCGAAGATGAGTAGAAATAAGCGTCGTTTTGAAAATTTGAATTTATCGGAAAAGTAACGGTTGCTTATTGGAGCAACCCTCAATTACTTTTCCTCCGAAGGAATCAAGGAATCCAGTTTAACACTTTTAACAAAGAGTCACAGTTTTTGCAGTCAACTACTTTTTTTTTTTGTAATCTGAACAAGACTGTGGATTATGACGATGCACGGGCAGACCTTCGAGTATACGTCCCACCCATCTGCCATCGAATCGTCCCGAAATAATTGGCGCGCGTTGTCGTCTGCATGTACAAGGCTGTCCGCACAAAACATGGACGCGCACTTTAGGATGTCATGGCTAGTCACGCTCGCGTTTCTCGGCCCACGGACAAGACGACGACGGCGATAAAGGGATAAAGGTATTACACCAGCCACAACCATCGAGCAATCTCGCGTTGTTATCGCATCGTTCCAGCGCCCGTCTGCCACCTCGTACAGGGCACGTGACCGGTGGCGTCAGGCTCTTAATTCCGTGTCAGGGCTAGTCACGATCCACTTATAAAAAGAAACCACCGCCGAGGAGGCCGTTATTTGGAGGAGCAGAGGTCTCCCGGATAACGCAGACGGCCACGTCGTCTGCTAACTTTTCCTCGTTCATCACCTGCCGAAATGGCGTCGCGTGCCTCGAACTGGGTCTGCGATAGACCCTCTTCGAAATTCAGTGCCATCTGGTAACTCGAGAATGCAGTTTCACTTTCGACAAACTATCGACCAACACACTGTTTACAAACAAGCCCGCGTTTGCCCACCGGGTGAGGGCACTGCGCGCGCGCAGAAACCAGATTCACCCGAGGCGAAGCATCTGCGCATGCGCAGTGCCTACAGCAGCGCCACCGCATCGGCGTGACGTCAGAGAGCTGAGTTTGTCTAATTGCAAACGAGAATTTGTTCCCCGATGGCATCGTAATTCTCCCTTGATTTGTTCCAGTTTCGATGGTGTGAACGTGAGAACTGACCGCTACGATGAGGCGACTTGGAAATGCCTCGATTAAATTTCCGCCCTCAAAATAATAATCATAGTAATCTTTATTTGTTCAGGACAGCCGCGGAACCGCAGAAAGGCAACAGCCCGTACCATGGGGGCTCTAGGGCCAAACATGTGCCAAGAGATTGATTGGACCAGACTTGGAAATAAACGCTAACGCAGGCGTTGCATCTAATTCGTTCGTCGTGCTGGATACCGACGTCTCGAACGTGCCTCGTACATCTTCCGCTCGATAGCATCTTCAACTTCTTCCTTAATCAGCCTCAAGGAGGACGCCATTAGTATGGCACAGATGCCACACTCTGATATTACGATAGTGATCGAACTTGCCAGTCTCAATTTTTTTAAAGTTTCTATTGGTCACACTTCTTCTCCGGCATTTTAAGGGTAACGAAACAGACGACGTGAAGACCGAAGACACCTCTTCTCTACGCTATACCTTTCTAGAAAACCGTAGAGATAAGGGCATATAGTTTCTTGGTCGCCAAGTCTCGTCGTAACGATTCGCTGCTTTTCGTTTTTCATGAAGGCAATAGACGCCGAAAATGAGGCTGCAACCTCGTATATTCTAAACTGACGTCATAAATCAATTTATTTTGTAAGGAAATTACGATGTAACAAAACCCCGTTGCAGTAATCGATGTTGTCGCACCGAGGGTAAGTGTCAGTGATAGCGGTGCCATGTCGCGGCCTTGCGCACACTGTAACTCGTAATAAATTCTTGGCGGTTTAATGTTGCAATGAGCGTCATGATGCTAATTGTGCCACAAGTTGGTGATCTTAGTTTTCACTCATTGGAGCAAGCCAGTTAATATATTCCTTACGTATATATTGGGGGCACTAAAAACCGTAATTGGGATCAAATAAAACGTAACCTGCGGTGCAAAAGAAAAAAACGTACACCTTTGCACAGCGCCTGCCGACCTAATGAGAAGCCAAAGTGTGCTCAGACGCGTACACCCGCCGGCAATATGACGGTGAACACCTTACCTGGTCTCTTGCTGTTTTACGGCACCCTAAAGCTATATTAACTCTGAACGTCTCAAATGGTACGTGGCTTGGGGGTCTAAACTTTGTGTTCTAGTCCTCTTCTGGAACAGAGCTTGTTTCAAAACTTGCAGGAGCGTCAAAAACAACAAGTGGGCTGTTCACCTTCATATCGCTCACGGGTGTACAGCCAGACATGTACATATCTCGCTAGACATGGTCAAACATGTGATCTAGCCAGACGTGGTCGGACATGTGCTCTATCTAGCCAGACATGTACATGTTACTGAAATAAAGTAACTAGGTATGTAACCCGTTGCTGCAATTCAAAGGGAATGCGCTACCTCGGCTTGAAAATTAACGCGCTATTTTTTATTCACTCCAAATGTGTCATTTTTATGACGCCTAAGGCGCTTCTAAAATTTGCCGCGATTAATCTTTTTTTTTTTTCGTTTTTAACGCCTTCGTTTAGGAATAACTGTACACAGTGACGTACATGGGGTTCAGATAAAATGCGAACAGTGACGAAACTGCTAGTCCACCATCGGCGCAGCTTCCAAGCTTGGGTTGTGCTTGGCGAGGGTCAAACATATCAGAGTAGGACGCACAACCTTGCAGGGCGTCCTACTCCAATCTGTTTGAACCTTGCCAAGCACAACCAAAGCTTGCAAGCTGCGCCAATGATGGGCTCGAAGTTCCGTCACTGTTCGCATTTCATTCGAACCAGATGGTACCGTGTACACATCTTTTGTCGGTCTACCTAGCGTTTTGTCGTCGTGCGAATTGCGGGTGCGAGCTGGGTTGAGGACTAGGTTGGGTGCTCGTGTTGCACACGCTTTCCTCCAGAAGCGTACCGGCGGTACTCGTAATTTTGTGAAATACTTTACTTCTTTTACGAGGCAAGTAGCCTTTACCTTGTTACCGAAAATTGACTGGGTACAACGCGTTCCGTGCAAGCCTGGCTTTAATAGCACCGCGTTGAGAATGCGTCTGCTTTGGACACGCGTCGTCTGCTTCGGAATTGCGCCGTCTGCATCGAAAATGTGTCGTCGTCTGCATCGCCGAGATAGGAGACGCCGAACTCTGGAGAATTGGACTTTCTTAACCGAAAAAAAGCAAAAGAAGGCGCAGCGAAAGAAACCTATCGTCGGTTGGGATCTTTCAAGAATCTGGGGACGACCCCGTTCGAAAGGCCGCGCACAGACGTGCCGATAGGGTGCTGTCTTCTGAGTTAACTGGATATATGCCCTCACCCCGACACCGTTTTCCAGCGAGGCTACTGGAGAAGCGCGGCGACAACGCCATCTTGGCCTTGCAGTAGTTCTTCTGGTTCTCTTGTTGTTTTCTGCAGAGACCATCTTTGGGTTTTTCCCCCATCGTAGCTGATTTGTGTTGTGTGTATGTCTGCGTGCATGCTTGTGCGTGCGTGTGTGTGTTTCCTTGCTTGCGTGCGTGTACGTGTGTGCGTACATCGTAACTCTATTTAGTGTGTGTGTGTGTGTTTGTGTTTGCGTGCTTGCTTGCTTGCGTGTACGTGTGTGCGTACATGGTAGCTCTATTTAGCGTGTATATGTGTGTATGTGTTTGCGTGCTTGCGTGCGTACATCGTAGCTCTATTTTGTGTGTGTGTGTGTTTGTGTGCGTGTGTGTGTGTGTGTGTGCGTGCGTGCGTGCGTGCGTGCGTGCGTGTGTGTGTGTGCGTGTGCGCGCTCTTAGGAGCCAGAGACGGGGTCGGAAAGAAGGAAGGAACGTCTTATAATCCGGATTCGCGTCATTTGTCGCCAAAAATAAAAACACGAAGAAAGGAGAGGAAAAAAGAAATGCGAACGACGTCAGAGGTGCAACCGCTTGGCGCGACAGCAGAAGCGGTCTTCGAATAGGGTGAAGGAAATGGCGGCTATCGTCCTCTCCAAACCACCACTCCAGAACCTTTATCGCAAAAATTAGCGTCAATGACCTTGTCCATCGATAGAGCGAGCGGGCGAAAATAGAACATTGGGCCGAGTCTTTTTAGGTAGCAACCCGTTTTTTCCTTTTTTATTTCATGCTCGCCCTTAGCTGTAAGTCTGTAACACGTTACATTTTTTAGAGCGCAGCTCTTAGGGGCCCGTTCCCGGCTTGAGCGGCGTCGGCGTCGGCGTCGGCGTAACCGCAACCCTCGTAACCCTCGTGAGGGTTACGAGGGTTACGAGGGTTAATCTCATGAGGGTTACCCTCACGAGGATCACGAGGGCCACGAGGGTTACTTACCCTCGTAACCCCCACGAGGGTTACGAGGGTTAGTTACCCTCAAAAGGGTTACCTTCACGAGGGTTACCCTCACGAGGGTTACCCTCACGAGGGTTACTTACCCTTGTAACCCTCACGAGGGTTACGAGGGTTACTAACCCTCGTGAGGGTAACCTTCACGAGGGTTGCCCTCACGAGGGTCACGAGGGTTATGAGAGTTACCCTTACGAGGGTCACGAGAGTTACCCTCACGAGGGTCACGAGAGTTACCCTCACGAGGGTCACGAGAGTTGCCCTCACAAGGGTTACTAGGGTTACCCTCACGAGGGTCACGATGGTTACCCAGGTCAAGTGACCCCCCCTGGGGTCACGTGACCTGGGGATACCCCCGAGGTCACGTGACCCCCCGTTGACGTCATAGCCACTGATGACGTCATCAGTGACGTCACTGATGATGTCACCGGCATCCGCATCGTCATCGTCATCATCACTGATGACGTCATTAGTGACGTCACTCATGACGTCACCGGCATCCGCATCGTCATCATCATCACTGATGGCGTCATCAGTGACGCTACTGATGACGTCATCGGTATCGTCACGTGGCCCCAGGTCACGTGACCCCCGCGACGTCACGTGACGCCCCAAGGTCACGTGACTCCCACAAGGTCACGTGACCCCCAAGGTCACGTGACCCCCCGCCCCCGAGGTCACTTGACCCACCCCCCAGTACCCTTCCCTCCTCCTCCTCAAGAGCTGTGCTCTAATTCGGCGTTACAGGGAGTTGTAAACGGCTTTCATTTTTTTTTATTATTTAATTTTAACCGTAGTTCTATTACGTTTCATGAAGTAACGATGAAACTAACTACGTTACTTTTTTGGTTATTTCGCGAATTCGTAGCATCCCATGAGTCGCGACCCGGTTATAGCCAGGTATGAATGTGACGTGAAAAACCTAGCGATATTTACACACGCGCTTGTTCTTACTGACCGAAAAGTTACATGCGGACACGAAGTACTACCATTGTTGCCAATTTTTAACGCAGAATGTATTTTATCAGTAGATTTCCACTGAAATCGGTAATGTTTGGCTGTAGCGGTTGTTACACCGCCACCAAAAAGCATTACGCCTATTGGAAACTATGGGACTTCAGTAGCCCGGCAGGATTTGAACTCACCACCTAGAGATCGTGAGCCAACCCTTACAAAAATTATCAATGAGTTTCAACTGATTTTCTAATGTATATTATAGAGTACATAAGAACCTCAATTGAAACTCGTTTATAATTTTTGTAAAAGAAGTGCTTTGCCGACTGAACTATCCGGGGCAGGAGTCCGAGCATGCAAAGGGAAACTCCCCCGCCCTGAACGTGCGCTTCGCGGCCTTCCTCGTCATGCTGCGCCGTCTCGCGATGCGTGCCAGAAATGAGAACGAACCTTCGTTAGGTGTTGCCGTTCAGGTGCCATTCTCTTCTTCCCTGGAAGGCCTATCACACTTTCCGTGATTACCAGTCTTTGCCAGCATGATAAATCAACCTTGTATAATTATATTGTTTCTGGCCAATCACTTCTTCGTTCCATCAGCCGTAAAACGCCAGATGCGCAGTGACCAATCACTGTAAACGGAAGGGCTAATTACAGTATGAAGTAATAACACGCGTACTTGCACTTCATGCAACAAGCATGAGAAGGGAGGGGGGGCGTTTTCCACTTTCTGTTTCACTTTTGTGAAACAGAGAAGTAACTAAAAACTTTCAGCCTTTCCACTCTGGGGAAGAAGGAAGACCAGCGGAGCTGTACATGTGCATCAACAGCCTGGGGGACTGCTGCGTCAGCCACCCATCAGTGACACTACTACAAACCGAAACCTTGTTTTTAGATCGGACTATGGGGCAAAGACATTGTAGTTAGATGGTGTGTCGCGTGTGACAAGCAGTGCGTGCCCTGCGTGTCTTTCAGAACGTTTTCTTCTTCTTCCTTTTGTGTATAAATTCAGTTGCGAGTCAGCGCTTGTGTGTCCTGCATGTTCCTTTTCTCTGTCCTTGTCTTTGTGCGCGCTGTTCTTTTCATCATGCAACGGTAATGCCTGAGTTTCACTAGAACGACAAAAACAAACGACAGCGACAAGCCTCAAACACACATGCAGCATGCTCGCGATGGTACCTTTTGCAGCCGTTTAGTCGTTCGGTGCTCGCGAAGTGAGCACGAGTGATTGCAAGCCTGCCAAAGATATTCTCGCGTGCATGATGCTCGTGTTTGAGCATAGCCTCCTTTATTCTGCGAAGCCTCTCAAATCGTGAAAGACTCTGGTTGAAGGCTTGTCACTGTCGCTGGTTTCTGTTTCTCGCTCTATTGGGACTCGAACATAAGGAATTACTTTTTGAAAGTAACTTACCCGAAACTGATTGTACCTCAATAAATATCAGCAGCATATCGGAGACACCCATTTCATTGCATTTACAGCAGAAATGCGTTCATTATTTTTCGAAACTTTCGAGCCACACTGGAGAGTATCGTCACTCTATTGTTCGACTTTCTCGTGGGCGCCGCCATTTGCGTGCTTAATGCAGAGCGCGCGTAATCACCTCTGCCGTGTATTGTGTGCGTGCCGTGTATTGTGTGCGTGTTCGCCACGCACAGCGAACACGACCTTTGGTCCAGGCAACGGCGCGCGGGCTGGTGCAACCTGAGACGCCGGCGAGGGAGAGCGAGCCCCAGTGAAGAACGTGACGCCTGCGCGAAAGAACAGACTGGGCGCGGTCGCAGACCGAACAAGACGTTGTCAACCGAATGTAATCTATCAGTTAAATAAATATATATCCTGCATTACCCTAAAATTACTGGTACACCACAACCTCCCTATGAGGGAAGCCAGGTGGTATCGTATTGCTCTGTCGCGAACTATTATAACGTTTCTGCAAGACGGAAAATCGTCTCTGTAAGTGATGATAAAACTTCATATAATTAGCTACAATGATTTTAAGCACCGAGATATATGGAATCATGTTTTTGGTTTCTATGCTAGGTGGCGCAAGCTACCTCCCGTTAAAAAGAGTACAGCCATTAGCATCTATTCATACATTTTATATGTGAAGCGTCTTTACTTTGAAGTGTAATTTAATAGGTCGATCTAAACCCAACCACAAACTAATAAACGCCTGATTCTGTCTTCCTAGCAAATAAACCTCTAAAAAAGAGACATTTTACTAAGACGTCACGAATATTAGGTGGCGCCACGGAACCAATTTCGGTGTAGAGAGCCTCGATTTAAGAGAGGGGACAACTCCGATCATGGGGAGCGTTTGCGCTTTCATAGCGGACGCCTCCTGCATATAGTTCGGTCTCAAATGCGCATGCGCTGCGTTTTCGTATGGCAGGGGAAAGTGGGCGGAGACGCTTGCAAACGATGGACGCTTCCGTCCCCTGCTCGCAAATCGCATTGCAAACGCGACCCATAAACCACGTGACACCAATCAAGCAGTTGGAAACACTCTAAAGTCTAGGCACACTAGTTCGGTGACTCACTCAATCTGTGACTCCGCGGTGGCTGCGCCGTATGAAAAGTGTGACCTCCATGTTCTCGTGCGAACCGAAGCCTCTCGCAAAATTCTACGCTCCCGCGCTCGCACCTTTCATAACGCTGCCCATAACTTTTGAGAGCCAGTTTGTATAATGCCTCGAGTCACGAATTCAACTCGTCATATTTCTGGTGTTTGACAAAGCATCCATTTTCCTAAGTCAGGCGCTGAGCGAGTGTCACTCCAGAGAAAAATTCGTGGTTTCTGGTGACGTAATAACTGTTGGAGTCTGGTTCAAACTTTATTGCGACTCCGCGGAAAACTGTCTCCCAAAATATGCAAATTTAAAGTGTTGGGGGTGGCTGCTTCGCTTCACTTCACTTTATTACCTTAAAGACCTCCCTTATGGGGTATTATAGCTTAACGACGACTGTAATCATGACGGTGATAATGATGATGATGATTATGATGATAAAAATGGTTCATACAATGACGATTATGCGATTATATTGCGAAAAGTTCTTCTACCTCTCCTTCCCCCTATTTTTCTGCCTTTAATCGGTTACTCGCTTTTGGAATTCCTATGTCCTATACTAGTTGAAAGATAGGAGTGTGTTGGTCCCTGTCTTACATGTTTACTCTTTCTTCGCTTCTGACCAACACGAACACGCTCTTCGGCCATCAAGATTCATCTATATTTTAGGCTTGAGTTTATACCTAGCCCCTAAAGTTTCTATTTCACCGAAAATAGGGAGTCTCGGTGTTATTGCAGGCGCCACGCAAAACTAAAGCCCCCCAAACCGAGAAAGCCTTCCAGCGCCATCTCTCGATCGCCATCAAAACCCAAAGTGAAAAAGAAGCCAAAGGCGCTCGCGCCCGTTTTCTCAAGGCTGCGCGCGTGCGCTTTCTGGGACACTCAGACGCCGCTGTACGCGAATGAAAACGAAAACTCGCAGAAACAAAAACCAAAAGCCTTCAACGACAACAGCACAAACAAAAGCGGCAAAGAAAAACACACAATTGGCCAGATTAGAATCGAGCGAAACGCCGTTCACGTTCGCTGCCACGGCTCGGCTTATCTCATCTCGAAGGTTCTAGAGCGCGTCGATCGTCTGCTACGCTCGGGAATTCCGTCGTCTTCTAACGCGCACCCCTATACGCAACTGCGGTCGGCCGCCACTTTATAGCGTTAGTATCGCGCTTGAGAAGTTCGTAGAAAACATTTTTTTCTTTATATATATATATGTACTTACGACCAATTCGTCTTCAAGAAGCCGTAGCAAGACAGGAGGCTCACTTGGTTGCTCCTACGAACTCGCTCACTATCGGGTGTAAGGGCTTTAAGGGACCTCAGATACATCATATTTAGCGTATATTGCCTCAACGTCGCCTCGTTTCACCTGGACTAACTTCGCACATTAGATGCTCGGAAAGCCATCAGATCACGTTCGCTGGGTTCAACCTTTTCCAAGTTTATTTTTATAACTCAATTGACCTGTTGGTTCTCATCGTTGTTGTCGTTGTTCTTGATTTTCCTGAATGCAGGGCATACCGAGACCACAAATGCATAGAGATACAAACTGTATTTCCGGTAAGGCGATTCTACGCTTTCCTTCCGGAAGTTCCAAATCGGAAAGTGCAGGACCTGTTATGACCAAAAGAAAAATGAAAGCATTTTTTTATTGTATTGCTTTAGAATTATAGACCAGAAAGTCTGCAATGTTGAGAAGGAAACAAATTTAAAAAATTCTGCGCGCTCTTTTTTTTTTAGGTATTGACTACGTTGATTAGTGTGGCATACTCTTGCTTCTTAGTTTTTACCTGCGCCGCACACGAAAACACTTGCCGTGTAAAATTTCCTCTTTTGAGAAATCTCTGAGGTATTCGTACGCGAGCAGTCGCGCGATTCGCAGGTACAGAAAAATCTCCGCTATTTAAATTGCATTTTTCGAGAGGCCTAAGATTCACGGCGGAAAAGATTCATTTCTCCAGAAAACAAGCTTGTCACTCATCCTCGCAGGAATAGCCTGACCAACACAATAGGCGTTTTGGGGTCCAGCCAGATCTATACCAAAAAAAAAAAAAAAACCTTTTGCAGCACGTCAAGCTGAGCGCATCCACAGAAATGCGTTTCCGCTATTTTGATCCGGATCAATAAGGGCACGTCTGCACAGGTAGAAAAAGACAACTGGCCGTTTTCGCAGAGGCAAGATAGGTGGAATAGTATCGCCTATCCTACAAAAGGGATAAAAAAAATGCGGTGGCTTAGCTCGGCTATGCCGGGATATACGTATTGAACTTATGCGCACAAAATGAGAGGCGCTATCAAGCGGCTCCGGTGCAGCGTCAGACTTGGCTACTGCGCAACGGAGGCGCACAGCTGGGCACGCGGTGGCGCCAGTGCGTCGGCCGCGACTATGACGTCACTCCTCTGGAATGCGCAGACCGGCGAGGCGGGCGTGGCGGCGGCGGAGCGCGCGGCGGCGGCGGCGGCGGCTCCGGCGCGCCAGCTGTGAGCCGTGTGACGTCACTGCTCTTCGCGCATGCGCAGCACGGAGCACAGCTCATTATGCGAGCCACGCGAAACTGCTCAACCTCGGCGCGTGTAGCTCACGCTACAAAACGGGAGGCATTCGGTCCATTCACCTATAGACCGTTTTATCGTGGGTAGCGCCATTTTGAGAGCGAAAGAGAAAAGGGGAAAGGGCTACCGGCGCTTTCCCCCTTTCTGATTGTGTAGAAAGAGTGAGAGTCCCGGATGAGAGGCTTGGCCGGTGTGGGGCGTCTGCAGTGCCCCTACTTCGTTCGCGCTTTCTTCTACCTTTCAAACTCCCAAACTTAAAGGGCAACTCCGGCCAAAACTCAAAATGAATTAAATTACTGGTATAGCTTTAGTGACACAAAATACGACCCCAGCCAAAATTTCACGTCCGTGGGACGCCGCATTCTCAACTAATGCCGATAATAAAAACGCGACCCGCCGCGAGCCGCTGCTCCTTAGCGGGCGGCCAGCGGGTTGCCGATCGCTAAAGCAACATTGGGCCGTGATGTCAACGTCGTCCTCTTTTTTTCCTCCGTTCCGGACGGGCGCACGGCGCAGCCGTCGCGCGCGCTTCTTTGTGCCGCTGCCACCGCTACTTCGGCTTGTAATTGCGTGTTTAGCGGTTGCTTTTACCTGTAGCCCGTGTAGCTTCGGTATAGCTTTTTGTTTATTTGCTTGTGAGGACTCCTAGACCCGTTTTAGCGAGCAACTCGGTGCGCCCAAGACTGCGCAGCTGTTCCTCGAAAGATGCCGAGTACAACTTCAAGCGCTGTGGGCTGCTCAAAGAACCCTCTGCGCAACCCGGAGGTGCTTTTTCACAAGTTTCCAACGGATCGGAAATTGGAGAAGGTGTGGGTGAACGCTGTTCGACGAGTGGACTTTGGAAAGCCTTGGACGTCAACCCCCAGATCGAAGCTCTGCTCCGATCATATTTCGCCGGAGAGTTACGAACGAAACCTACAGGTGTTGGTTGCATGTGGCTTGTCAGCGAAGGCGTCGAGGCTTAAAAAGGATGCCGTGCCGTCGCTCTTTGCCCATCGTACATGTACAGAAAAGGTAAACGTGATAAAAGTATCCTGATCAATAAATAAAACAGTCATTGTCAAGTGCAGTGTTGAAGATTGAGCATTCACGCTCCATTGAATGTCTGTTGAATGGGGAATGGTGGGCATGTAGAGTACAACCACTAACTAGCTCCAAACACTGAAGTTTGTAATGAAAACGAAAACAATGTTCTGCTTTGCGTCACTGCTTGTTTACTACGCAATCTCGTGCGCAGTATTCAGGCCCGTAACGACTACTAGCGAACAGCCGGTGCGTGAAGCTCATGCGACATAAACATTCGCCTCCCAATCGTTCGAACCCGTTACGCAGCAGTATTAATTAACATTGCGCTTGTGAATACCACAAGGGACTTTAAAGAAATCACGAAAGTTCGGATTTGTAAGTTAGGACTCCTAATTTGCCCGAGTTCGGCTGGAGGTAAATATAATATTTAAAAATGCAAAAAAAAAAAAAAAAAAAAAAAAAAACACTTGCCTTAGTCAGAAGTTACGAAGGAAAACTTAAATTCCTATGTATTCTAATAAAAAAAAATTGTTGTGGGTGGGGGTGGGAATGCGGAAGGGAGAGAAAGTGTTCTCACCTTGCTAACGTTCTCTGTTTTCCTTTATCACCCACAAACACTTTTGCTAGCTTTGAGAAGAAAATGACTGCCCAAAGAACTTTTTTTTTTTTAGCGCGGCAAGTTTTTTTTTTTTTTTTTTTATTTGTACAAAGATTTACTACTTGGACGAACTTATGTGGTGAATTAGTGTCGTAGCTTACAAATTCGGCCTTTACGCGCCTGAGGAAAAAATAACGAAAAAACAGACGTCTACAGCTTGACACACGTCTGTGCGGTTGTCGCGGAAAGCGCCAAAGAGCCTCAAAGCTTCGCATCTGGGACTGACCCGCCGCGCGAAAGCGCCAGCACTGTACGTCACTGGCATACTTGGGTAGTAATTCAATTACAGTAATTCAATTACTGTAATTTAATTACTTTTCCTGGTAATTTGTAATTGTAATAATTACTTTTGGCTAAAAGGAATTGTAATTGTAATTTAATTACTTTCTAGCGTCAGTAATTGCTAAGTTTCAGGCACAATTACAAATACTTTTGCAAGAGTTTGCGGCGGCGGCGCTTTTCCCCCTGGCCACGGAGACGACAGCACAGCCAAAGCGACAGGGGAGAGAGTGTCTCCCAACCTGCTCAAAAGGAGGGATGGGAAGAAGAGGCTGGGACAGAACGTAATTAAAGATTTTGTAGACTTTAAAACGATTTAATGAAGAATTTGAGAAATAATTTGATAAATGGGGGCTACATTCGCGTCCGTTTTTGTTCCTGTCGTAGTTGAATCTGACTCTTCGTTTCATTAGCTTCCTGTTGCTCCTGTTTCCAGGGGTCTTTCTTGTTTCTCATTCCCACAAAGGGACATCGGGGGTCGAAGTCGAGCTGGTTGGCTCCGATCACATCATCCGGTCGAGGCGGGGAGGTTCGAGGTTCTCCTTACGCGTCTTCGCCGCTAGCATATTCGCTTACATATTTCAGTCAAGTTAGGGGACTTTTTTGTTCATGAAATTATTCTCTTTTCTTTATGCGTTTTTCACGTCCTTCTCCTCTATCTCGTATGTTGGTACCACTAACAGTAAGTCGTGCTACTCTGACATCGAGGCAAAGAAGCAGCATGTCTCATTAACACCAACTCACCCTGCCTTACTTCCAACTGTTGTTGCTACACTGCTCTTCCTTCTCCCAATCCTCGTCTACCTTTTTGTATAAATCTTCATTATTTAGTGTTCGCACTACCTAACCCTTTTAACCGTTTGTCAGCCTGATTGGACGAGATTCCAAAACTTACAAACCGCGGTTTTAAACTGTAGGGAGCTTGTTTTTACGTTTGGGTTGCTCGTTGAAGGCTTCTTTTTTTTTTTTTTTTTATAGAGGGTTTGGCTTGCACTTTGTTTTTACACCTCTATCGTGACCCTCCACGCGTTGTCCTCTCGTCCTGGACTGTAGACCCGTCCCGAGGCGCGCAGTGCTGCTTTGCATTGAGAACCTGCAACAGTCTTATCTACAATGGAAAAGGAAGGGCTGCCGGGGCCTTGTGACGAAAATCCTTTAAACAGATTAGCAGCAATGTAACAAATATAATCGTGAGGTGCAAACTCTCCGCACCATCTCTGAAAACAAATTCAACAAACCGAAAGGCGACCTCCAATTTGCGGGAACATTTGCAGGTAGGCAACTTTGTCACTTTCAGTAATACTGAACAGTTATAAAAATAATAATGATATTAGCTCGTCTATATCTTCCAGCTGAAACACGCTCAAGTAAATCATGAAATTGAGGCGTCCAAGAGGCCGCAGTTTTGGAATAATTCGCGGATTCTAATTTTCGCGACGTGGTGGGGTCCCACTATAGATTCCAATGTGTTTACATTTTACCGGAATTGCTCGCGGGACTTATTTTTCGCGAACTGTAGGCGATTCGCGAAATTCGCGACAATAAAGTCGTTTACAGTGTATCATGAATTTTTCGAGGTTGTTCTTGCCATGCTAAATTCAAATCGGCCTTCTTTATGAGACGCATAACATCGATACGATCATTGCTATCCTAATGATTATCTATATGACGATCCTAAATTTATTATTTATCTCAGGAGCTTTTTGGGCGTTGCCGTGCACCGAATTAACCCAGAATCCCTGGCAATAGAGTTGCTGATATTGTGACACTAGTTTTGTGGAAGCGACCACAGTTCGCGTGCTACGGTAACCCACATCCGGCATGTTACAAGTTCACAGACAGGGAGAGGCAGCGAATCATCGCGGCTGATATGTTTTCGTAAGTTGTCGTATTCTTTAAATGTTTGACGTCGTTTACAAGTTTCTCTTATTAGCCATTTTTACGTGAGTTTTATGACACCAGTACTGTCGCATATTTTTTCCTTGTATTATTTTTAAGTTTATTTCTTGTTGGTTTGACTTGGATACCATTTGCATAAGCTCTAAGGAGATTCACCTCGCACCTGTGAATTTTGTGGCCATTGATTTTTATTTTTTTGAGAATATAAGAACGCAGGAGTTCATTACTCGAAACTATTAAGTTCTATAATCCATTTAACAAATTTCATAAAAGGAAAGTACACTGCGTCACATTTATACAGCGGCCATAAAACTCGTTTACAGTTATATGGCCCAAGGTGGGTAAATCTCAGAAATAAGTAATTGTAAAGTAATTGAATTACTTTTAAAAAGTAATTTGTAATTGCAATGAACTACTTTCGCGTAGTAGTAATTGTAATTGTAGTTAAACTACTTTGGGAGCTAAGTAATTGTTATTGTAATTAAATTACATTTTGAAAGTAATTTACCCATGTATGGTCACTGGCAGCGCGGCGTAGAGCAACGCCGCTCCATCCACGGAGCCCCGATGACAATTTAGGCCTAGCGACGAGTGCGGGAGACCGCACGCACGCCGCCGACAGCTGCCGAGTACGGCACCGAACGAGTTCACTCGTTTTCAGTGTTGTACGGAACGGCGTTCCAAGGAACGGCGTTCCTGGAACGCGTTCCTTTTCGGAGGAACGAAGGAACGCCGCCGTTCCATTTTGCATCGCTGGAACTGGAACGGGAACGCGTTACATTTTTACTGGAACGGAAAGAGTAACGGCGTTCTTTTTTTCGTCCTGTGGGGTAATTTTTATTTTATTTCTCACAGGGAAAGTATGAAAGTAAAAAAACAATATCTTTACGACGTGCAGGATTTCTTTAACTTTTTGGCTACTAATCTTATGGATTATTTTGTGTGGTCCTCGCTTGCTAACAGTTTCGGGTGCAGGAGAACTGGTGGGCATTGATACTTTTTTGAGTGCCCGAAACTGCGGTACAAAAAGCAAAACTTTCGTAGGAAAAGACAAAGAAAGGGGGTTGTTTCAAACTCAGCTACTTTCTTTGGTTCCACGAATCCTCATTCCAAAAGCCCGAACCTCTCCTTCACTTGCTAGTCTTGCGGACAGCAACATCGAGAAGCAACTGTTGTTAAGTTCTAACACGGGACTCTGTTAAATTGAAGCGCGTGAGGTTGTAAAACGCTCGTGCAATCTTGGGTAATAGTAAATTTGGCTCGTCTGAATGGTCCACTACAAACATGGACAGGGTTAATAGCTGAGATTTTTAACATGAATATATCAACAAATGAAACCCTACTTCCGCGTGTTTTCTATTCCTTGTGCCCTTCCATCACGACATACAAACTCGTATGTTGACTATTAATGGGATAGATAAAAAAATATAAAAAAATGCTTGATTTAACTAAATATGGTAATTAGCAAAAAATACAAATGTAACGTATATGTAACGATACGTTCCATTTTTTTAAACTGTAACGGGAACGAGTTCGTTTTTCACAGATGGAACTTGTAACGGGAACGCGTTCCAAAAATCAGAAGGAACGAGGAACGAGCTTCCGTTCCTTTTTTTTAGGAACGTGTACAACACTGCTCGTTTTCCAGTTGCTAGCTTTTGGGTATACAAGCAACGAGTACGGCACGCCATAGCGCACGCGCGGCGGCGGCCGCCGAGTACGCCACCGAACGAGTTGACGGGTTTTCCAGTCGCTAGCTTTTGGGTATACGCACTAACTCTTGCTACATATACTGGATAACTACCACGTATACAGAATTTAAAAAAAAATCAGCTTACCTTCTATCTTTAGACGGCTAGCGCAACAGAGGTAGGTGCCGCTTGGACTGCGTACTCGCTGAACGAGAACGATCTTGGTGTCACGTCCACATAACGGCTGATTTCCAGTGTTGCCGGAACCTCGAGCGGCTAGTTTCGGTTTCGTCGGCCGCGCCCCAAACAAAACTTTGAGACGTCGATATTTTTAAAACTACGCACAATAACGAGAACAAAATTACACCTTGCAATTCAGGGGCGCTAACTGCACTAAAAACAGCCATAATCCCAAAATCGAAAGTATGAACCGGAGTTGCCCTTTAATTAGAGCCATGGTCTTCGATGGCGACAGTCCCCCGGTCATCGGGACACCATTGCTGGGTGATAGGGTGCACGAATAACGACAGAAAGCGTCGAATACTGTCCGAGGACCTATGTAGCTTGCATGGAATCCGGCAAGGCAAGTACGGCTGGAATGTTTTTAAGCTCCATTGCTTTCCGCATGACTGGAAATGATGAACCATTTATACATTTTTGCTTGCAATGGGCCTATTTCAACGTAGCCGCTTTTAGTTGTAATCAACAAGCGATACGCGAAACGGGAACCTCAATCAACTTTGTAAACGCCCGGAGCTGCTACATATCGTCTTGCTCTGCTGTTTTTATCTTCGTGTCCCTGTTCTTACATCTCCTTGTGAATGAACAACGAAGACGCTCTAGATGCACTTTTATCGAACCGCAGAAAGCCTCGAAGCAGCCACGAATTATTTTACTATTTGATGCAATATTTTGAGTACTCACCTCCAATTTCTATCGCTGGCACGTTCGCTGCCGCTGTTCCCCCCGTTGCCACACTGGCGGATGCCATGACTCAAACAAAGAAACGTGCACACTGCGCTCGAAAACGCAGATCGCAACACACGAGACGTTCCTGCAGCGACTATCAAGCGCCTCAAAGCGCCTTAAGGCCCGTTCACACTCTTGCGACCGAGTACGACTGAGAGAGACGAGATCTCTTACAACTTCTTAAACGTTTCTAGAATGAGGGAACAGACTGACATTGTGGCGCCATCTATGCGGTGACCCTAGAACTGCATTTCACAAAAGCGAAAGTTTTGCGGGATTTCCGAGGTCAAATGTGCGTAATACCCATAGAAAGGCTCGTTTATAACATTGACAAAAGCTTTTCGAGCCAAAAAAAAAGGATATTGCGCGAGAAATAAAAAAAAAATATGCCGGACCGCCGAGTTTACACTGCTTCCCAATAGATGGCGCCAGTGTGTTCTCTGGTTTAACAAGTTTTAAGGAACCCAGGTTTAAGAGGTCGCAAGCAGTCGCAAGAGTGTGAACGGGCCTTCAGTCAACGGAAACAACCCACCAGCGGCACCTCAAGGAGCGCTTTTGCCGGCTCTCTGGTATCGCGCAGGAGATCGCGATTAGAAAACAAACAATAGAACTACGTTTTCAACAATTTCCAGCCTCTCCCGACGGCAGAAATGAGCCTTCAACTAAGTGTTGTAGATGATAAAACCGAGTCAGTCAGCACTGCAAATTATCACTATTAAGATAAATTCAGTTACGAAATTTTACAAGCTGAAACAGCAGTTATCATGAGAAAACTCGCACGCACATTGCGAGCGTACCCCATGTTCATCGGCGGTACAGCGTTCGGTGCGCGCTCCATTCACGAAATGTTCCGAGCGAAGTCGAGAGGATGGCGTTGAGGAAACGCCTTTTCGGTTTACGGGCCCAATCCACTGCCCCCGGAGACAGGGGTCATGTGGAAAGCGATGGAGCTCAAAGACATTGCAGCCGCTCTCGCCTTGCCGGGTTCCTTGCAAGCTACATATGTCCTCGGACAGTATTCTATGCTTTCTGTTTTTATTCCTGCACCCTATGACCCAGCAATGGTGTCCCGATGACCGGGGGACTGCTGCCATCGAAGCCTCTGGCTCTAATTAAGTTGGCGAGTCTAAAACAGGAAAGAAAGCGCGAACGAAGTTGGGGCACTGCAGACGCCCAACACCGGCGAAGCCTCTCATCCGGGACCTTCACTCTTTCTACACAATCAGAAAGGGGGAAAGCGCCAATAGCCCTTTCCCCTTTTCTCTCTCGCCGTCTTTCAGTCATAGCAGAGGGTCAGAGCAGAGAGGGTAAAAGAGAAAAAAAAATGCACTCCCCCTCTCCCCCGCAAGCCGTCCGCTCCGCCGAGGGGGCTGTAGCTAGCGTCCGGCTGGCGTGCAAACTCTGTTTAAAATCGCGTCATTTTGGAACTTTCAAGCGCAGATGCGCGGATTTTGGTATGCCAGTTATCGTGTAATACTATGCTAGATAAAAAGACTCACGGGGTCCGATTGCACTGTTACCTGCGTGCAAATAAAGAACAAAAATAGGGAAAACTGTGTCAGACTGGCCGGTCCCTTTGGCGAAAAGAAAATCCGGTTGCTGTACCTTTTTTACTATACAGAAGTTCGTACTGGTGTAGGCCTTTAGCGACCATGAGTGGAAGTCTGAAATAATAAATAAAAACGTGCTCTCCTGCCGCAATGCACGCAGTAGTTGAGGGTAGTACTGCCGGCTGACTCAACTGCTATTTAAGTAACGGAAAAAAGATATGCTAGTTTATCATTTAGCAAAATAGGACAACAGAGAGCTATAGGCTGATTTTGGAGTAGCCACAACTAATCTAAGAACGCGAACCACTTCACAACGGCAGCCACGAGCGAGAGTTCGGTGTTCGGTAGAGCCCGCCGATACAGCCCAAAGATGGAGAACGGCAACCTCCCGGTTTGTCGTCTGCTAGCGGAGTCGGCGGCGTGCCCTCTCTCTCGTTTTACCCCGCCGAACCCTCTGAACTTCCCGGATGTGTGGAGAGGGCGCTGCGGTCGCACAAAATGGTGCCGCCCAGAGAGCGCTAAATGGAATGGTCTATAGTCCTGTGCCGATCTTCAGAGCCGTTTATACCGAATATAAACAGTATAAACGGCTTTGCCGGTGTTTATAGGCTTCTTACTCCTGACGTCACTTCCGGTTAGACTCGAAATCGAAACCAACATTGTTGTCCGCTATCAATGCCTTGGCGCCATGTATGAGGCATTCGGCGTCTTATTTTTGAAGCAGCAGTAGTGCCGTAGAGAGTCATAGAGCCGTCTTTGTATAGCCAAACTTCAGAATATTTCCTTGTCCTATTTTATGCCCCATACTACCGATGCTCAAAACAGAATCGTAAGAAAGACGAAATAAGGTAGGCACTGAATATGTTGGTCCCGCGGGACGGTTCCCCCTAAAAATGGCGACAGCGGGGAGCAAGACCAAAGGAGAGGGTGTGCGCATGCGCAAAATCCTACTGGACAAAAGGCTTTTTTTCTTATTGATATATATTCGGACGGCGATAAGTAGAATACACTATTCAAGTTGTTTATATGGATATTCAGGCAGCGGGAAGTGACAGATCTGAAAGTGTGGTAGTAAATACGTCGATTGCCCGGGAGAAGTGATTACGTAACCGCATCTCGATTACAATTATTGGGCAGTGAAGTTTGGCTCGACAGTTTGCGCCATCTTACTAAGAAGTCTCGCAACACTGAGACAGGCCGCGTCGACGGTCATTGCAGAACCCAGGGATCCTGGGTTCAACCCCCAGCCCCGCCCGTTTCGATTTGCATGAGCATCGTACCGGCCTGTGGTCGTGTATCACTACCGCGTGGTGCACTTTAAATACCACAGGCCAGCGGTCGTACTGCACTGGCTAGATTGCTCATCCACAATGGGTAGCAACGTTGCCATGTTTTGGCATACTAAACTGCTGCTGTATAAAGAACTCCCGACTAATTTGTTTGTTTGTTTGTTTGGAGATCAGACTTGCACGCGGCACTCATTACAGGTAATCAAATTACTTGTAATAAATTAATTTCAGAGTAATTTGTCTCCATGTCTCTACATTTATTAGGAAGTAATCGCGAGAATACTCATATTTATTTTGAAAGTACTAAAATGACTCTTGTCCAGTTCGCTCGCACCTTTGCAGTTAATTGTATTATCATCACTCATAACCGTTGCGTGTTTCCCCTCCCCTTCCTAATGACGGCCTTTGTACAAATTGTTTTCCTAGGAATTCTCAAACCAAGTCTCCGACAGGGGGTTTGATTACGAAAATTAAGCGCTGGAATCAACGGATAAGTAGGGCCGGTGAATCTAATTCAATAATGTACGGTACGAAAGAACCTTTTTTTTTTTCATTCTGGTTAAAAGCGCACAAAAGACGAAAACAAAGTAGAAAACAATCACGACAGACAAGCGCTCACTCGCAACTGGCAGTATAATCAAACTTGAGAGACCATACATAAAAAAAAAAAAGAGAGTTTCTTTCCCTCACTCATCCCTCCATTCGTTTTTCCGCGCTTTTTAACGAGAATGAACACTAACACCGACTAGCCCAGTTTTGAACCCCTCGACCCTTTTGCGAATTGGCGGCAAAAACTGACATTTTGAAAAGTCCGAAAGAATCGGAAAAGTAATCGTTACTTTCTTCGAGCAACGTTACTTTTAATCTCGAGTAATCAAGTAATCTCATAAAATACTTTTAACCCAGAGTCATTATAAATGTAATCGATTATTTTCTTTTCCAGTAAAGTGTATACAAGATTGGATTTACGCTTGGAGAGGAGCTGCACTTGTGTCTTCTCATCGCTCGGTGGCACATGTACCTACTGCCCAAAATCACCCAACTGGGCCAAGGGCGACGGAGGCGCCTCCCGCTCACTGCCCCCGAAGCAACAGATGTGCAATTCGCTCATTTGAATACGCGACGACAAACCCGAGGTCTATACCGTACGCCGAATGACTACACACGACGACCAAGCTTGGGCCATAGCCTCTTATGCTCACAAAGCATGGCAGTTCAATGATGGAGCCACAGAGTGTCCGGTCGCAGATCTGGAGCGCGAGGATCTGGTAGCACGGAGGATCAAAAAAACATTTCTCGGAGAAGCTGAACGTCAGCGCTCAGCTTTTGCAGTCTCGTCGTTCTCTAAAATCTCTCCGCATTGTGCAGCTATTGGATCTTATATGTGCTTTGCGCTAAAGTCGGCTCTCCATATTTTTTTAGAATGTGGCCATCTCAGAGGCCAGTCTTTTATGGCCACGGGCACCCATCGTTTTTGTCAAGCTACGGCTACACCCGGAGCCTGTACTGCGCGTTTGGTTTCTCCTCACCAAAAGACAATCTGCGGGAACAGACATGTTCGTATACGCTTAGCGATTCTTACTTATGAGATAAAGAAGAAAAAAAATCGATTGCGTGGCGATTGCTAAAGCACCGTTTGATTCTTCGAGTTGTTTTCAGAAGCTTTCGAAATACTTTTTCCGTCGGCCTGATTTTCTGGCGGCCGCATATTTTTGGCATTACAATTGCGAGTTGGACATGGCGGCCTGTTACCTGCCCGTGATTCGATGCCATTGTATGAGAAATGCGTGCAGTATCCATCGCTATGAAATACCCATTCGACGATACAGTTTCAAATGGCTGCGTGGGATTCGCTTCGGATTGGCCCACATTGATTGTGATAAGAAAGTAAATGAACATTTGGGTGGGGAGGTTCTAGTGTCTCTCCGAAACAAACCGTATCTGGCCAAGGCGTGTTCAACACCAGCACATAAACTGCCACGGCGAATGGTTCTTTCATAATGAGGGAGACTGTACCAGTCAAATGCTCGGTTTTGGGCGATTTCCGGGAAAGCAAGGCTGACGACCCGTAAGGACGATACCGGCATAGGTGGGAGCAACCTGCTCACACATCTGCCTTTGAGTGTGCTCCAGTGCGTAGCCTTCGCTCGTGACCGCTTACTACGAAACAAAACGCAGGCACACTGGCGCCATCTATCAGGCAACCCTGAAACTCTCCCATCTACGCCAGATATATAGTTTGTTTTAATATTTCCGCATCACTCTTTTACCTCAAGTTCGGAATAATTATAACGATGTTTCGAGCGACTAATTCTTATACACAGCGCGTAGATTTAATCTCGCAAATGCTGCAAAAGCTTCAGTCCGCTTAAATGGATGAAAAAATCGTTAACCCCGTTAGTGGGGGCGGTTGCGCTGTGAAGTATCGTTGGATAGTTTTGTCAACGCCTGGATTCTGCCAGAAGTTCTACACAGACGAGTTCCATGCAGGGCCACCCGATAGACACGGCGACAGTGTGTTCTCTCTCGTTTTAAGAACTCACATGGACACGCAACGCAGTCGACACTCCAACGAAAGTGTGTGAACCAGCCTTTAGCGTAAAGGCTGGAGTCCGGCCGAGTATGACTGCAACTTGCTTGCGACGTGAATCCTTTTACGGGTTGCTATGGCAACAGCCACATCGGCTCCCACAAAACGGGTTAAAACCCGGTTTTGTTGGAGCCGACGGAGCTGTTGCCATAGCAACCCTCTCACTCGGTCGAACTGAACGCGAGTGTGTGAATCGCCCTTGAGCGTCTGACTGCGTCATATAATGATGCCTCAGATACCTCAGAAGGCCTTCTATGGCGCGAAGACGCCTTGGAAGGAGAGCGCCACTTGTGCCTGTAGATGGTTTTCCTTTCCGTTCTCTTCGTTCTGTCTTTCGTAGCTGTGACCTCATCCTTCTTAGACGAAACTTTGGATTCTGTCGTTTGCTGCGTGCCGTTGATGGTATCGAGTTTTTCCTTTATTTAATGTGTACGCTGTGTCGTTGTTTCTCAGTCTTCGTCGAAATCCTTGTACACGTTTTTGTTGATTTCGTTCGCTGTAACCTCTGAATCTGCTTCGTTCCTTCTATTTCCACTTCGCTCTCTCGCTGTGGACTTTGATGGCGCAATCGAGATGAAGGTCTTGTTGCAGCTTTTGATAAACTCTGTCGTGAGACGTCGTTGCTTGTTCGCACTTGGGGCCAAAAGTTTTCATTACTGGTTCAGTATTGAGTCTCTGTGTCTCCTTTAAATTCAAATTTAACTTCGACGATTTTTCTTCGTCGTTAAAGTCTTATGGTTCGAGCGGCTTGCTGTTCGAGTAAAGCTCGGAGGCTCTACATAATTTTTGGTTTACGATGATTATGAGCAATATTTCCCGCGATTTCTGCGTTTTCTTTGTTGTGTTTCGGTGTGATCGCTCCACGTTCTAATTTGTTCGTGGCAAACACAGGGTTGGTACCTGAAGCAGGTGTGTTCTTGTTCTTTGAAGCCATGCTGATGTACGTCGTCTCGCTCTTGATATTTCTGTCTATGTCTCCTTCGTCCTATGTAGCTGACCGTTTGCGTGATTCTCGAAGACGTTTCATGAGTTCTTTTCTTGTATCCTTCCTTTTCTTCGTTCAGAGATTCAGTCTGATGAGATGGATGGTGATGTTGTCGCTGTACTCGAGGCTACGTGTATATTCTTCCTCGAGGTCCTTGTCATGAACTATAAGCCTCTACCTCCGTGTCTAAAATGAACAGCCGACTTCATATAGAACCCAGATGCAAAGTCATTTCTTTCAATTCTGTGATTGACGTTTAATCCTAAAATGTTAAATTCATTTAATTTATAATTTTCGTTGCTTCGTTTCTGAGAGCAGTCCCCCTTTGACCTTAAAACTTTTTTGTGAAATGTAAATTTTCAGTTTTGTTGAAGTTTTTCTCAGTGCTAAGTGAAACGTTGCGTTAACGTCGTTCGTCATTGCTATATGTTTATCGAGAGAGCTTAGTCGTTAAAGATGCTCTTACACGTAGAAGGTTCGTAAGTTTTCGTTGGGTATCTGGGTGAGCTCCCGCTGATGGGTCCAATAATCAAAACCTGGTTCAGCGAGTCCATCGCGGGTTTCAGCACCCAAAATTTGTAACGTTAGAGGACGACTGGCTGTACTTTTCTATAAATAAACGAAGTTTTATACACAGTATTTGCATTATCCATTGCGTTCCACGCTGCCGGAGCCTTCATCCTCATTTCTTCTTTATCATCTTCGTTACTACTCAACTTCCTTCTCTTTTTTTCAACACAGGGAAGGAAATTTCAACAGTTTTTTCCTCCGACAACCGAATATTGTAAGAACTACTTCGCGCAGTGTATGAACAATGCGAAGAAACCTTTTTTTCTTAAAATAAAAACAAATATAAATAGCTTTTTTTTAACATTAATGTTTGTTTGGAGGAACCCTCCCTTTAGCATCCTGGGGCCGATTCACTCGACAGCTTCCTGCGCGAACGGACCGTTCTATTTACCGCGCTTAAATTTACTTCTGTATTTATTATTACGAATAGCGCCGGTGTGTTTGGTTCTCTTCTGCTGCCCCATGTCAAATAAATAGGCAATAAACGCCTGCCGTCAGTCTCTTCGAGGGCGGGATCGACAATGAAGAACGATATATGTGCGTATTCTTCTATCTAATCAAATGGTTACTACGCGCTGCTTGTTCCTGCAGCCTTTTTCGTTGAAGTGCCGTAGTTAGAGCAAGATATGTTCATCGGGCCACTCAAAAATTAAATTTTACACGTCGTTCGTGCGTAATGACCGGACGTACCTCACAGTATACTTGAGCCAGTATTTCGCTTCAGAATATTGTTTTAGATGAACGTATCTCTATCACAGATTTCAAATATAGGTAGTAGTACCACATTGGGTCGACCCATACAACCACGCTACCATTTGAGAAACGTTGTGAATATTTTTATTTTAATACCGAAGCCCGCAGAAGTTGCTCAGATTTTCTACGGCGGCATTTCACCCCTATTAGCGCCGATATATTTCGGTGGCGCCCTCTTATGGTTTCCCTCCGTGACGTCACGACTGGGATTTGCCTTGCCGTGATGTCACCAGTTGTTATTCTGGCTACTTACTATCGGGGGCGACGACGAGTTCGACGGTGTGTTTAAAAAGCACAGTAGAAGCTAGAAGCAATCGCAATTCGGAGCTACTGTCAATGTTGACAATCTGACAATACTCATATGTCCATGGTTTGGCCAATCGTGGAAAGCTGACCACAGCGACGCTTTTGGCCGCGCACATCGCTAATAGCCATGGAGAGCGTTTGACAATTATTGAAGCACGCCTCACGGGCAAATTGGTCCCTATATATAATCACCGACAAGGTGACGAGGGGAGGGAGGCTTCACTTGACGTGCCGCCTCCGGCTTCGTATAGGGTCTATTCACAGGGCGCCATATTTGTGGGTGCTGTTTACAGCGCATGCTCAGAATGAGCTCACATTAATAGGCTGCTAAGACCGGCAACTTTGACGGTGTGGAGTGCACGTTCCAAAAGAACTGCGGAAGCTCGCCATCAGCACGCGCTCAGCAATCACGCACACCCTATACCTTGCTTGGGCGTCTCGTGCATCTCGAAGTGCGCAGCCCAAGCCCGTCGAAAGGCCTGGAGAGCGCGCTCGTTCGAAAGACACGCTCTTTTCATTCTGTCACGAGTCTATTTGCGTCGCGCTACCGAGCGTTGCGGGGCGGCGCGAGCAACCGCAACGCAAGCGACGGCTCCCTGCCGCCCACTCAAACGCTTTCAAACGCGAGTGTGCGCATGGCTGTAACGCGCGTGCGTTACGTTGTCGCGTCAAAAAGTGGAAAACGGGCGGAAAGGCGGAGCGTGACAACGCAGAACCAACGAGTGTGTTGTTATTTGCACCGAGTTAAGAGAAGAAAGCAAACTTGTAACATTCATCCAAAAATGACAAGTCGCCAGGTCCGTCTCTGCGCAGCTCGGCTCACTCAGAAGACAAGGCTTGCGAATGACGTGATCGTTGGTGACTCCGAAGTTCGATGAGAGAAAGCGGCACGTCTGGACCCACTAATGATGACGTCTGAGGCCTTGTCTTCTAGCTGGTCTTGGCTCGCAGCTCGCAGACCGTGAAAATTGCCCGCGCTCCTGCGCCGTGCACCGAACGGCACCGTCTGCTTCTCTGCGAGTTTCGGTCTCTCGATGTGATGGCAGGAAATGGCGGAGGAAACCCGGGCAAGCTATAGACGGTGAAGATTAGAACCGCCTGGATTCTTCGCCGAAATGTGGTCACGGACGAGCGCCCGCCTGACGTGCCGTTGAGCGGTCAACTTTTCTGCCCACGCTCGATTATCGCGGCCGTGTGCCGATGTCGCAAGCTACAAACTCCGCTCAGTTCTTTCTTCGCGAACGCCTTCAGACCGTAACTGAATCTTGCCGTACATAAAGTAAACACAAAATACATCGCCATTCTCGCCGTGTCTTTGCGCGCAGGTAGCGTGCAAAGAGCGGCCTGTGTTAGCAGACGGCATGCAGTGAGCGGACGACCGTTAGCAGACGCGCTCTTTCCTCGTGCGGCGTCAGCCGACTTGCCACCCGGCAGCCGTTGTTGCGTACTTTTATATCTTTTGTCGACCGGCGTTGCCTGCTGCGGACGTTTCGTTCCATATCCGAATTTGTATGTGACTGGAGCGAGCACTGAATATTCACGGAGTTGGACCTATATATGTAGAAGCTCGCCGAGAAAGATTTTCTCTTTTCGGCTCGGTGAAGCGCATTTTCCCTCCTAGATATCCGTTCCGGGTAGAGTATTCTCCGTCAGCTTAAAGCGAAAATAAGGATCAAAGTTGCCGTCACTTTAACGTTTATCGCCCGGTAAAATAAAACGTTGCTGGCCAGCTGAATCCCTTCTTTCCATCAGGCATCAGGGCTTTAGAGGCGAAATTCAGAGGAAACTCGGCCATCCTGGGTTGGTTCTGGGAATAATCCGGGAACGGAACAACCCCTGAAATACCCAAGAACAAGCACGGAATAATCCTGGAAAACCCCACGTAGTTCCCAAAAAAAAACCTAGTATGAACTCCACCCCGGGGGAACTTCTTTACGGCGACGGAGCCAAAGCTATGGACCTGAAATGTGACGGAACAACGTACATGCAAAAAGTAACTCGTTTATATTCCAAATTCCTATATATATATATATATAAAAAAAACATACAGTCTCAACGGAAAAAGAGTAGCACAAGTGACCGATGACCGGAGCGGCAAAATCGCGACACGCGGCGCTCTTGTTCCCAAGCGTGCCGTTAGCGAGAGTGCCAGTCACGTTGCATGTCTCAACGCGGGGGTGGCCGGCAGAAAATTGAGAGAGATAAGATAGCTGTTAAAATGAGGGCTTTAGGATGGGCTGCTTTCTGCCGGCCACCCCCCCGTTGAGACATGGAACGTGACTGGCACTCTCGCTATCGGCGCTCTCGGGAACAATAGCGCCGCGTGTCGCGATTTTGCCGCTCCGGTCGTCGGTCACTTGTGCTACTCTTTTTCCGTTGCAGCTGTACATTCGCAAAAGAAAAAAAAAAAACAGTTGGTCGAAATTGTTGCTGTTGCCACGCTGATTTTCTAAGAAATGCGTGAGCATTTCGCGCTGCGGTTATCTATCTAACAAAATCATGGTAAGTGCAGCCTCTGGGCACTTTTCCGCGGAGTGAACATTCCCGAAATCCACCTTCTCCCTTGTGCAAGCAGATCGGGTCACTTAGCCTGTGCATGGAGGAAGGTTGCCGCACAGGATTGGCTGGCTATAGAGAGCGACGGCGTGACGTAAAACCAACGTTACTAAAACACTCAGTTGGGAAACTTACCCTTGGAACCTGGACAGCCGGCGTCCACCAAGACCGAGCTAAATACGATTACAGCGCCACCCTTTAGCGACGAGTTGAAACATGCGAGTTTCTTTAAATTGTTACTGCTAGAGTCACTGAATGTTCTTAGAGAATCGAAACTCCCAGGCTCAAGGTATCAAGATGGCGACTCAATCTTTTTTTTTTTCTTTTTTAGAGCGCAGCTCTTAGGGGCCCGTTCCCGGCTTGAGCGGCGTCGGCGTCGGCGTCGGCGTCGGCGTCGGCGTCGGCGTCGCCGTCGGCGTCGGCGTAACCGCAACCCTCGTAACCCTCGTGAGGGTTACGAGGGTTACGAGGGTTAATCTCATGAGGGTTACCCTCACGAGGATCACGAGGGCCACGAGGGTTACTTACCCTCGTAACCCTCACGAGGGTTACGAGGGTTAGTTGCCCTCAAAAAGGTTACCTTCACGAGGGTTACCCTCACGAGGGTCGCGAGGCTTATGAGAGTTACCCTCACGAGGGTCACAAGAGTTACCCTCACGAGGGTCACGAGAGTTGCCCTCACAAGGGTTACTAGGGTTACCCTCACGAGGGTTACCTAGGTCACGTGACCCGCCCCCCCCCCCCGGGGTCAAGTGACCTGGGGATACCCCGAGGTCGCGTGATCCCCCGTTGACGTCATTAACACTGATGACGTCATCAGTGACGTCACTGATGACGTCCCTGGCATCCGCATCGTCATCGTCATCATCACTGATGACGTCATCAGTGACGTCACTGATGACGTCACCGGCATCCGCATTGTCATCATCATCACTGATGGCGTCATCAGTGACGTCATCGGCATCGTCACGTGGCCCCAGGTCACGTGACCCCCCCCTCCCCGACATCACGTGACGCTCCAAGCTCACGTGACTCCCAGAAGGTCACGTGACTCCCACAAGGTCACGTGACCCCCAAGGTCACGTGACCCCCGCCCCCCGAGGTCACTTGACCCACCCCCCCAGTACCCTTCCCTCCTCCTCCTAAAGAGCTGCGCTCTAATTCGGCGTTACAGGGAGTTGTAAACGGCTTTCATTTTTTATTGTGGTCAATATGAGCTTTTAGGCTTTTAGAAAGCATGTTCTTGCGTAAAAACCAACGGAAAAAGCTATTTTTGTAGGAACTTTTATCGTAGATTAGTGCAAAATGACAGGTGCGTGATGTTTCCTAAAATCTTTAGTTTACAAGTTTTTGCAGCACGATTAATATTGTTTTTTATACAACCAACGCCTCACCGGTGGTTTCAGCTGAAACCACCGGTGAGACATTGGTTGTACAAAAACAATATTAATTGTGCCGCAAGTTAGGACGCAGGGTCCTATCTTCGGTAGCAATTCTCTGCGCGTCCGCTTTAGGGACGGTGTTGGCATCCTCGAATCCCCTTCCACCGTACATGTTTTGGCGCCAAAATGGCCGATAAACGTCAGAATAGCACAGTGATAGCGGGCGCTATCGAATGCGATGCTCCCGAACCAATACAAGCAGCCGTGCAGTTCCTCGAGTGGCCGCTGCGGGAGAAATGGCGGCGTGGCGATCGCCATTAGCTCGAGTCTCGAGTACAGAACGGTGCCACTTTTTCAGAGCAGGCTCTATGGCAGTTTCCCAACTGAGTTGTTTTAATAACGTTGCGTAAAACCTAGCAACCAAACCGAGGTGCAGTGGGGGACAGCGGGGTAGGGCGTACCCGGCGAGGCGCCGCGAAGCGGCGTGTACGGGTGGCCCGAGGTGGGTTAGTATTTTGTAATGAGTCATCCGCAGACTGGCGCCGCAAAGCAACGTGAGCGGGGCGCAGGGTAGGTTAACACGCGCCCCAGTGACACACCCGCCGTCCACAACTGCGCAGCGCAGAAATTGGCGAAGGGAGACCCAGTGCGGCCTCGGTCACTATGCGTCCTATCGCCTAGCCTTTCGAAATACGCACCCCGCCGCCATCTGTCTGCGTTTGCAGGTGTTTCCTGGCCAGTTTCCACATCCAGTGGGCGCTGCGGCGCCAACCCTTTATATACATGTACTGCACACCAGTCCAAAGTCAGCGAATATACCTATACAAAAGCAATAAAAAAAAAAGTTTCATATCTCAGTTTGTCCACTTAATTCAAGTTGTGCGGTGCTTGAGGAGATATGCCGTCCATCAAACAAAGAGGCGATGACTGTTCCGCCCAGATTTATTTCCGCGTGAATATCTTCCTTTTTCAATTTTTAGTCTAACCCACGGCTCCCACGATGCGAGCCTTGTCCATCTTTGCCGCCTTTTGCATTTTTTTTTCAACAAAAAGCAATAATTACAGAAGAGAACGAGAAAGGGAGAGATGTTTCTGGTCATGTCAAGTTCTTGAGAAGAGAGCAAGTGATGAGAAAAGAGCAGCTGGCAGCTGCTCTTTTCTCATCACTTGCTCTCTTGGTCGTTCGCTTTCCAAATTCAAGGCGCGAGTGCATTCCCGATATAAAATCATCACGGACTATTCGATAGGTGTGGCACGCTACACAATTTTTTTTCTTTCTCGGAGAAAGAAAAGGACATCCGGCTTGCGATTCCCCCCTTAGCGTCCCTCCTCTACTAATGCCGGTTTTTCAGCGGACTCGTTTCTCGCACTGTTCCCGGCAACTCTAGCTCGCAAACGGGGCACCGTACGCCAGGATGCGAAATCTTTCTCCAAAGTCGCTCCACGAAAGCCACACGAGGAAAACAAGATCGGCATAATATGAGCCCAGAAATCATCCGCAATTCCGAGCACGGCAGGCATTACAACAACGACAACAGCAACTAGAACAACAACAATTAATGACGGCAACGGCGTACGCCATATAAACCAAATTCAACGAGTAAAAAAACAGCCGCCGAAGCGCCTTCCCAGAGGGTGCATTGTATAAAAGCCCCACGTGCGCTATGATCGCTTTCAGGAGCCGCCCACGGAGCGTGGCGGACCTTATGTAGACCACTTCCGCCGGCTATATTCGGAGCATTTACCTCTTGGCCGCGATTGCGCAACCGCGCGAAGACGCCACATTGGGAGGAGTGTCGCCTGCAACTCATCCCTGGGCGCTCCGGGCCGAGTCCGAAGATCCTGATCTAGATTAGGCTTCGTGTTCGCAGGATTACATCCCGCAGATCGGGTCGCCCGATTAGGGTTGTGAAGCCGTGAGGCATGAAATATAGATTAATGCCGGTGCGCTGGGGTGTTTTGGACGTCTCTGTACTTTGTTATGCTTTTTTGCGTCCATAGTTTGCGCGGCGTGGTCCGTTGTTTTGGCTGTTGCAAGTGGCCTGTTCTGCCCCATTAGCTTTCTTAGCCACTACTTTCGAGCGTAAAAATAAGGTTGGGCCGCGGTGTCTCCTTCCTCAACTTTTTTTATACCTCGGTGTACACTCGTTAATGTGTCATCTCTGCCTCTATGAGGCTCGCTATGATCCCAGAGAATATTTCATGTATGGCTCCAGCATATGAAGTCCACAAATACGCGCGTTCATGCAATCTACACTCTCAAGAAAAAAAGGGTGTAAAAGGGTGTATCGTTACACCCTTTGTCTCATATAATACACCCCAAAACTTCATTTCGACGTACTGAGCTCATAGTAGAACAGACGGCCCCAAATTTTACGAGGGGCTTGACAACGGTGCGATATAACTTTTTAAATAGCTAAAGTGCGTATCAAAGACCAAAGAAAGAAACACCGAGTTTTTACAGTAGGGCCAAGAAAACCCCGATTTTTTTTATTTTTCTTGTAGTCAGTAGCACGTACATTAGCTATTTTAAAAAGTTGCACCACACGGCTATCAAGCCCCTCGTAAAATTTCGGGCCGTCTGTTCGACTGTAGCGCGCTGTACGTCGAATTGAAGTTTGGGGGTGTATAATATGGGACAAAGGGTGTAACGATACACATTTTTACACCCTTTTTTCTTGAGAGCGTACCGGAATTCACACTGAGCACGAAACGACGATAATGAGCCTGAACTCGCAACCTTTCAGTACTTCAGTTTCGCTACCTCGCGCGGCTGACGCTGTATTAAAGTATATCGACTACTTCAGCGAAGAGCACGGCGACCCCTTTTCGCACGTTTTAACCGCCAGGTGTCTTAACCCTTACAAATATTATGAGACGAGTTTCAATTGAACGTGTAAAGGATTCACTCAATACACTGCGTTGAGTCTCAATTGGAAATCTATTGTTTTTTTTTTATGAGTTCCTATTGAATCGTCGCAGGATATTAGCCATCACGTTTCAATTAAATGTTTAGCAATTGCATTTCAATAGAATTTTAAGCAATGGAGTCTCAATAGAACTTTCGCGACTGAGTTTCACTAAAATTTTGGCAACTGTTTCAATTAAATTTTTTTGCAACTGCGTTAAAAAAAATGTTCTGCACCTTGTAGGGAATTTGTATCGTATAATTCCTTAGAGCATGGAACATGCAGGAAACGAAGATCACAGAGCACTCGAAACGCACTAATCACACTCCACTTGGCTACTCCACCGCCTTATATACCCTGCATAAGAAAGGTATTCATTTGGCCGGTGACCACCTCAGCATTTACGAAGGTTCCCAGTATGCTATCCCCTTCTCGGAAGTCTGATAAATAACAAACAGTGTTTCGCTGTCATTGGACTCTATCGCTTAATAGATAACATTGGTACGAGCAATAATCGTTCGGTGGAGTCGCTAGATCCACAAAAGCAATTCCAAGCCGGTATGTTGTCGCCTCTCTGCATAGCACCACTCAGGACAAGAGGAGGCACGGTAGTTGCTCTCTTTAAAATATTTTATTGTTTCTTTTCTTTACGAAGTGACTAGCATAATCGACTAAATGGTATCACTATAGTCTCTGGCCATAGAATCCTCTATAGACACTTTACACACGCGCAAGATTACAGCCGCCATCGCTGACCTTCCCTTGTCTTACCGAGATACTGAGCTTGAAAAGCCTCCATATAAGCCTATCGCGGAGGAGAAGGACATGGTAGTACCTAAAATGGCAATAATCTGTCCTGCTGCGGTAATGATGACGTGATATAAAGAGAATAAGAGGAAACATAAACTGAAGGTCTGTTATGGCGGCGCCCATGCACAGCTCAATCAATCAATCAATCAATCAGTTTATTAAGTCACAAACAATTACATTTGGGACTAGGGGGCTGGAAAAAAGCTGCGTACTCGCAGCTTGACAAAGTCCAGCGCCCCCCAAAACCAAGCAGCAGTGATGGGGGCACAGCTAGGTTACAGAAATTCTAAATATACAACTCTTATACAATAACCACAGAAGAAGAAACACAAGAAAAACAGTTCGATATTATAATATTCTTTGAATTGTCTGATAGTTTATGGAGCGTATGTCAATATCTCGGGATGCCAGCTTATTTAACATAACCGCCAATCTGTAGTTAAATCTCTGCAATCCAAAATTGGTCCTGGAAGGGGGAACACGCCAATGAGGAGGGTCACGTAATGAATATGTTACTTCGTTTCTCACCAAGTTTCCAAGATTTAAAATAACTTTGATGTTTTGTTTTACTGATCGTTGATGCATGTAAATTAGTCTCCAGGGATACAAGTAGGAAATGTCGACGACCTGATGTTTCAAAAACAGGGGAAGGGTATGATAATCTCGAGGAACATTTTCGATAGCTCTAAGCGCCTTTTTCTGCAACAGTCGCAGCTTATTGACATTTCGCATAGTGGTCGTACCCCATACTACATGAGCGTAGCAAATTACAGATTGAAAGAGGGAGTCATAAATTAACTTTTTAATATGAACTGGGAGCGTATGTCTGTACCTATTCAATATGCCAACAACCTTACAAAGTTTTTTATGGATATGTGTTACCTGGTTATTCCAGCACATGTGTTCTGAAAAAATAACACCAAGAGTCTTGACATTTTCAACACAGTCAATTTGGCATGATCCGAAAAGTAGATCATTTGTCAATCTGACACGCGATCCTGGACATTGAAACAATACAGCCTTTGTTTTCGCGGTATTAATTACAAGAGAGTTAGAATCTATCCACGTCTTTAGCTTTTCTAAAAAAACGTTCGCCTTAGATGCAAGCACATCTTCTCGAGTGTCAGTCAAAAATATGCTTGTATCATCAGCGCACATTATGAATTTAACAGCGGCTTTAATTTTTATGATGTCATTAACGTACACGATAAACAAAAAAGGTCCTAAAATACTTCCCTGGGGCACTCCTGAATAAATTTGCTGCGTGGATGATGTGTATGAGTTGATCTGAACGTACTGATTCCGGTACCGTAGATATGATTCAATGAGTGATAAACTAACACCTCGAATTCCGTAGCATTCTAATTTGTCTAAAAGAATTTTGTGATTTATCCGGTCAAATGCTTTACTGAAGTCTATAAATATTCCTAGGGTTAAGAGTTTACTTTCAAAATTTTCTAATATTATCTCCTTCTGGACAAGCAAAGCAGTTTCAGTAGACCTGTTCTTTCTGAAACCGAACTGACACTCCGCCAATAAAGAATGTTGCTCGAAGAAATGCATAAGACGCGAATATATGATTTTCTCGACGGGCTTTGAAAAAATAGGAAGAATAGAGATCGGCCGGTAATTGTTCATGTCATTTCTGTCTGCACCTTTGTACAGGACTGCCACTTTCGCAATTTGCATTCTATTGGGAAATACGCCAGACGAGAGTATCAAATTATATAGGTGGGTTAGGCAGGGCAGTACGAGATCTATTACATATTTTATTGGTTGGATTAAGAGATCCTCACAGTCACGGCTTCGGCTATTGTTAATGTTAATGAGGGCGGAAAACACCTCGGCAGGATCTGTAGGATTCAGGAAGAGGGTTTCACGGTTAGTTTCTAAAATATTTGCTGCCGTACTGTCGTACGTGCTACTGCCTATGTTAACAAAATGATCATTAAATTTATTTGCGAGATCCTTGCCCGAAATTTCCGTGTCGTCAATTATCATAGTATTTGGTGCTCTATCTTCGGTTGGATTGCGCAGTAAACGGTTCAGGCGCTTCCACATAATTTCTGGGTTTCTTAAACTGGACGCGTCGAATAACGAAGCGTGATAAACGTGTTTAGCTCGCCTTAGTTCGGAATTGACGAAATTTCTGAATTTTTTAAATTGGAGTAATTTTTCTTTGTTTCTAGTTTTAATAAAAATGTCATAAAGAGAGTTCCTTTTTCTAATAAGTTTCAAAATACGTTTAGTTACCCAGGGCTTCCTAGACCTCTTATTAGGACGATACTCCTTAAATGGAAATGAAGAACAGTAGGCATTCCTGAGCATGTCCAAAAAAAGATCATAGCACTCATTAGCGTCATGGGAGTTCAATACGCGGTACCAGTCAATGACACTAATTTTTCTTCTGAATTCTGCCAGTGTTCTTTGTCCTATGTCTTGGGTCATAACTCCAGAACATTCATCCTGTACGTGCTGTTTATCAAATTTACTAAACATAAATATGGGAAGATGGTCACTTAACCCATGACTCAGTGCGCCAGCGGTGATGCCATTTTCAGGACGATTAGTTACGAAAAGATCAATTGATGTTGACGTGGAGCAAGTGACGCGTGTTGGACCAGTAACAACATTATGACAACCATTAGAAGTCAATAAGGCGACGAAATCGTCCTTTAGGCTTGAATCTCCAATCATGTTTATATTAAAATCACCACCAAGAAATAATTCACAACTCTCTTCATTTACGAAACAAAAGAATAACTCAAGGAATTCCATAAACTCGGAGACACGACCATTTGGCGGGCGATACAGAACAGAGTAGATCAGGCTATCTTTTCTAACACAAAGCACTTCATAATTTGGGGTCACGATTGAGTAATCATGAAGCAATTCAAAACCTGAGGTATTGGTCTGCAGCGAGACGCCGCCTCCTCGACAGTGGCGACGATGTAAGAAAAAATGATTATAGCCCGGGAGAACAAAGAAGTTATCTTCATCTCTGTACCAGGTCTCAGTTAACATGACAACATCAAATGGAGTTTCGAAACAATCAAAAAGCAATACGAGATCATCAGTCTTAGATCTGGCCGATTGCACATTAAGATGTAAAAAACTAACTGTTGCACTGCTTTGCATTTTCTTTAAGGTATTCAAGTCATCCAACGTCATGATGCTAAGATTTTCAGCCATCAGAAAGTGAGAAGGAAAAGCGAATAGTTAAAAACGAGATATTGCCTAACCGATCTTCTCAAGCTTATCTTCATGGGTGATTACAACAACCGGAGCTCCATCAACTTTTCTTGCAAATATTTTTTGAATTTCGCACCCAAACATAACGCCACTGGTGCTCGCGCTTTTTCGTTAAAGTCATTCCAAGCAGTGTTTTCATGTAGGGACATAAATGTTCATTTACATAAACTGGCGATTGTTCCGGGAAACCAAATTCTCGGCAAGTCATTCTCTTTTTCTTTGCCTTATCGAGAACAGCGTCTCGTTTTTGTCGGTGCTGAAATTGTACTATCAAGTTATTCTTAGCCACGTCCCTAGTAGGCACACGGCACACGGTGGCACGCTTCAATATCGGCGATAGCAATCTGTTCTCCTATTAGCTCGCCGAGCTTAAAGACTAGTTCGGTGACGTTTTCAGATTCGGTTTTGGGAATCCCCTTGATCTCGATGTTACAACGCCGCGAATACTGGTCACATTGCACGAGCCTTTGCTCATTTTCCTTCAATCGCTTCGCCATTGCATCACATTTTTTGCCAAGTTCCGCATTTTCTTTCTTTAGTGCTGAGTTCTCGCTTACAATTGACTCCATTTTTTTCTTTATATCTTCGAATTCCTTGTTCATGAAACTCACCCCTTCGTTTATTTCTTTTAACTCGTTCCGAATTTCACGAAGCTCATTTCTAGAGTCCCTTTCTAGGCTCTCTTTAAATGTCCTGAATTCCTTTTTAAGTTCATCTTTTAATTCGTTGATTAACTTGGTCATATCTTTCGACATAATAGGAGAAACTGAGTCACAAAGAACACACAAGGCAATACGTAAGGCAGCAGCAGCAGCAGCAGCAGAAGCAGCAGCACAAAGGAATCAGAGGTATAGAACAGAGACTAACCTGCGGTAAACGCACGAGTTGATTGGATGATGCTCAGTGCTGCTGTCGCTGCTGCCAAGTAAGCTGTCGATCGGAAGAGCAGCGAATTTGTAGGCGCTGGGCTGGTGACGTACGCGGTGGACGAGTCAGCTGATACGAGCAAACGCCGCCAATGGTGCTGTTTCGTGTGCTGTTAGGCACGTGCCGCAGGGTTTGCGCTTGGTTCCGATGGTGACGATGCCACAGTAGCTCAGCCGGCACCAGTCCTTCACCGCCTTCACGGAGCAGACGATTGCCAAGTAGAAGAAGGGCCTGCGGTAAACGCACGAGTTGATTAGATGATGCTCAGTGCTGCTGTCGCTGCTGCCAAGTAAGCTGTCGATCGGAAGAGCAGCGAATTTGTAGGCGCTGGGCTGGTGACGTACGCGGTGGACGAGTCAGCTGATACGAGCAAACGCCGCCAATGGTGCTGTTTCGTGTGCTGTTAGGCACGTGCCGCAGGGTTTGCGCTTGGTTCCGATGGTGACGATGCCACAGTAGCTCAGCCGGCACCAGTCCTTCACCGCCTTCACGGAGCAGACGATTGCCAAGTAGAAGAAGGGCCTGCGGTAAACGCACGAGTTGATTAGATGATGCTCAGTGCTGCTGTCGCTGCTGCCAAGTAAGCTGTCGATCGGAAGAGCAGCGAATTTGTAGGCGCTGGGCTGGTGACGTACGCGGTGGACGAGTCAGCTGATACGAGCAAACGCCGCCAATGGTGCTGTTTCGTGTGCTGTTAGGCACGTGCCGCAGGGTTTGCGCTTGGTTCCGATGGTGACGATGCCACAGTAGCTCAGCCGGCACCAGTCCTTCACCGCCTTCACGGAGCAGACGATTGCCAAGTAGAAGAAGGGCCTGCGGTAAACGCACGAGTTGATTAGATGATGCTCAGTGCTGCTGTCGCTGCTGCCAAGTAAGCTGTCGATCGGAAGAGCAGCGAATTTGTAGGCGCTGGGCTGGTGACGTACGCGGTGGACGAGTCAGCTGATACGAGCAAACGCCGCCAACGGTGCTGTTTCGTGTGCTGTTAGGCACGTGCCGCAGGGTTTGCGCTTGGTTCCGATGGTGACGATGCCACAGTAGCTCAGCCGGCACCAGTCCTTCACCGCCTTCACGGAGCAGACGATTGCCAAGTAGAAGAAGGGCCTGCGGTAAACGCACGAGTTGATTAGATGATGCTCAGTGCTGCTGTCGCTGCTGCCAAGTAAGCTGTCGATCGGAAGAGCAGCGAATTTGTAGGCGCTGGGCTGGTGACGTACGCGGTGGACGAGTCAGCTGATACGAGCAAACGCCGCCAATGGTGCTGTTTCGTGTGCTGTTAGGCACGTGCCGCAGGGTTTGCGCTTGGTTCCGATGGTGACGATGCCACAGTAGCTCAGCCGGCACCAGTCCTTCACCGCCTTCACGGAGCAGACGATTGCCAAGTAGAAGAAGGGCCTGCGGTAAACGCACGAGTTGATTGGATGATGCTCAGTGCTGCTGTCGCTGCTGCCAAGTAAGCTGTCGATCGGAAGAGCAGCGAATTTGTAGGCGCTGGGCTGGTGACGTACGCGGTGGACGAGTCAGCTGATACGAGCAAACGCCGCCAATGGTGCTGTTTCGTGTGCTGTTAGGCACGTGCCGCAGGGTTTGCGCTTGGTTCCGATGGTGACGATGCCACAGTAGCTCAGCCGGCACCAGTCCTTCACCGCCTTCACGGAGCAGACGATTGCCAAGTAGAAGAAGGGCCTGCGGTAAACGCACGAGTTGATTGGATGATGCTCAGTGCTGCTGTCGCTGCTGCCAAGTAAGCTGTCGATCGGAAGAGCAGCGAATTTGTAGGCACTGGGCTGGTGACGTACGCGGTGGACGAGTCAGCTGATACGAGCAAACGCCGCCAATGGTGCTGTTTCGTGTGCTGTTAGGCACGTGCCGCAGGGTTTGCGCTTGGTTCCGATGGTGACGATGCCACAGTAGCTCAGCCGGCACCAGTCCTTCACCGCCTTCATGGAGCAGACGATTGCCAAGTAGAAGAAGGGCCTGCGGTAAACGCACGAGTTGATTGGATGATGCTCAGTGCTGCTGTCGCTGCTGCCAAGTAAGCTGTCGATCGGAAGAGCAGCGAATTTGTAGGCGCTGGGCTGGTGACGTACGCGGTGGACGAGTCAGCTGATACGAGCAAACGCCGCCAATGGTGCTGTTTCGTGTGCTGTTAGGCACGTGCCGCAGGGTTTGCGCTTGGTTCCGATGGTGACGATGCCACAGTAGCTCAGCCGGCACCAGTCCTTCACCGCCTTCACGGAGCAGACGATTGCCAAGTAGAAGAAGGGCCTGCGGTAAACGCACGAGTTGATTGGATGATGCTCAGTGCTGCTGTCGCTGCTGCCAAGTAAGCTGTCGATCGGAAGAGCAGCGAATTTGTAGGCGCTGGGCTGGTGACGTACGCGGTGGACGAGTCAGCTGATACGAGCAAACGCCGCCAACGGTGCTGTTTCGTGTGCTGTTAGGCACGTGCCGCAGGGTTTGCGCTTGGTTCCGATGGTGACGATGCCACAGTAGCTCAGCCGGCACCAGTCCTTCACCGCCTTCATGGAGCAGACGATTGCCAAGTAGAAGAAGGGCCTGCGGTAAACGCACGAGTTGATTAGATGATGCTCAGTGCTGCTGTCGCTGCTGCCAAGTAAGCTGTCGATCGGAAGAGCAGCGAATTTGTAGGCGCTGGGCTGGTGACGTACGCGGTGGACGAGTCAGCTGATACGAGCAAACGCCGCCAATGGTGCTGTTTCGTGTGCTGTTAGGCACGTGCCGCAGGGTTTGCGCTTGGTTCCGATGGTGACGATGCCACAGTAGCTCAGCCGGCACCAGTCCTTCACCGCCTTCACGGAGCAGACGATTGCCAAGTAGAAGAAGGGCCTGCGGTAAACGCACGAGTTGATTGGATGATGCTCAGTGCTGCTGTCGCTGCTGCCAAGTAAGCTGTCGATCGGAAGAGCAGCGAATTTGTAGGCGCTGGGCTGGTGACGTACGCGGTGGACGAGTCAGCTGATACGAGCAAACGCCGCCAACGGTGCTGTTTCGTGTGCTGTTAGGCACGTGCCGCAGGGTTTGCGCTTGGTTCCGATGGTGACGATGCCACAGTAGCTCAGCCGGCACCAGTCCTTCACCGCCTTCACGGAGCAGACGATTGCCAAGTAGAAGAAGGGCCTGCGGTAAACGCACGAGTTGATTGGATGATGCTTAGTGCTGCTGTCGCTGCTGCCAAGTAAGCTGTCGATCGGAAGAGCAGCGAATTTGTAGGCGCTGGGCTGGTGACGTACGCGGTGGACGAGTCAGCTGATACGAGCAAACGCCGCCAATGGTGCTGTTTCGTGTGCTGTTAGGCACGTGCCGCAGGGTTTGCGCTTGGTTCCGATGGTGACGATGCCACAGTAGCTCAGCCGGCACCAGTCCTTCACCGCCTTCACGGAGCAGACGATTGCCAAGTAGAAGAAGGGCCTGCGGTAAACGCACGAGTTGATTAGATGATGCTCAGTGCTGCTGTCGCTGCTGCCAAGTAAGCTGTCGATCGGAAGAGCAGCGAATTTGTAGGCGCTGGGCTGGTGACGTACGCGGTGGACGAGTCAGCTGATACGAGCAAACGCCGCCAATGGTGCTGTTTCGTGTGCTGTTAGGCACGTGCCGCAGGGTTTGCGCTTGGTTCCGATGGTGACGATGCCACAGTAGCTCAGCCGGCACCAGTCCTTCACCGCCTTCATGGAGCAGACGATTGCCAAGTAGAAGAAGGGCCTGCGGTAAACGCACGAGTTGATTGGATGATGCTCAGTGCTGCTGTCGCTGCTGCCAAGTAAGCTGTCGATCGGAAGAGCAGCGAATTTGTAGGCGCTGGGCTGGTGACGTACGCGGTGGACGAGTCAGCTGATACGAGCAAACGCCGCCAATGGTGCTGTTTCGTGTGCTGTTAGGCACGTGCCGCAGGGTTTGCGCTTGGTTCCGATGGTGACGATGCCACAGTAGCTCAGCCGGCACCAGTCCTTCACCGCCTTCACGGAGCAGACGATTGCCAAGTAGAAGAAGGGCCTGCGGTAAACGCACGAGTTGATTGGATGATGCTCAGTGCTGCTGTCGCTGCTGCCAAGTAAGCTGTCGATCGGAAGAGCAGCGAATTTGTAGGCGCTGGGCTGGTGACGTACGCGGTGGACGAGTCAGCTGATACGAGCAAACGCCGCCAACGGTGCTGTTTCGTGTGCTGTTAGGCACGTGCCGCAGGGTTTGCGCTTGGTTCCGATGGTGACGATGCCACAGTAGCTCAGCCGGCACCAGTCCTTCACCGCCTTCATGGAGCAGACGATTGCCAAGTAGAAGAAGGGCCTGCGGTAAACGCACGAGTTGATTAGATGATGCTCAGTGCTGCTGTCGCTGCTGCCAAGTAAGCTGTCGATCGGAAGAGCAGCGAATTTGTAGGCGCTGGGCTGGTGACGTACGCGGTGGACGAGTCAGCTGATACGAGCAAACGCCGCCAATGGTGCTGTTTCGTGTGCTGTTAGGCACGTGCCGCAGGGTTTGCGCTTGGTTCCGATGGTGACGATGCCACAGTAGCTCAGCCGGCACCAGTCCTTCACCGCCTTCACGGAGCAGACGATTGCCAAGTAGAAGAAGGGCCTGCGGTAAACGCACGAGTTGATTGGATGATGCTCAGTGCTGCTGTCGCTGCTGCCAAGTAAGCTGTCGATCGGAAGAGCAGCGAATTTGTAGGCGCTGGGCTGGTGACGTACGCGGTGGACGAGTCAGCTGATACGAGCAAACGCCGCCAACGGTGCTGTTTCGTGTGCTGTTAGGCACGTGCCGCAGGGTTTGCGCTTGGTTCCGATGGTGACGATGCCACAGTAGCTCAGCCGGCACCAGTCCTTCACCGCCTTCACGGAGCAGACGATTGCCAAGTAGAAGAAGGGCCTGCGGTAAACGCACGAGTTGATTAGATGATGCTCAGTGCTGCTGTCGCTGCTGCCAAGTAAGCTGTCGATCGGAAGAGCAGCGAATTTGTAGGCGCTGGGCTGGTGACGTACGCGGTGGACGAGTCAGCTGATACGAGCAAACGCCGCCAACGGTGCTGTTTCGTGTGCTGTTAGGCACGTGCCGCAGGGTTTGCGCTTGGTTCCGATGGTGACGATGCCACAGTAGCTCAGCCGGCACCAGTCCTTCACCGCCTTCACGGAGCAGACGATTGCCAAGTAGAAGAAGGGCCTGCGGTAAACGCACGAGTTGATTGGATGATGCTTAGTGCTGCTGTCGCTGCTGCCAAGTAAGCTGTCGATCGGAAGAGCAGCGAATTTGTAGGCGCTGGGCTGGTGACGTACGCGGTGGACGAGTCAGCTGATACGAGCAAACGCCGCCAACGGTGCTGTTTCGTGTGCTGTTAGGCACGTGCCGCAGGGTTTGCGCTTGGTTCCGATGGTGACGATGCCACAGTAGCTCAGCCGGCACCAGTCCTTCACCGCCTTCACGGAGCAGACGATTGCCAAGTAGAAGAAGGGCCTGCGGTAAACGCACGAGTTGATTAGATGATGCTCAGTGCTGCTGTCGCTGCTGCCAAGTAAGCTGTCGATCGGAAGAGCAGCGAATTTGTAGGCGCTGGGCTGGTGACGTACGCGGTGGACGAGTCAGCTGATACGAGCAAACGCCGCCAATGGTGCTGTTTCGTGTGCTGTTAGGCACGTGCCGCAGGGTTTGCGCTTGGTTCCGATGGTGACGATGCCACAGTAGCTCAGCCGGCACCAGTCCTTCACCGCCTTCACGGAGCAGACGATTGCCAAGTAGAAGAAGGGCCTGCGGTAAACGCACGAGTTGATTGGATGATGCTCAGTGCTGCTGTCGCTGCTGCCAAGTAAGCTGTCGATCGGAAGAGCAGCGAATTTGTAGGCGCTGGGCTGGTGACGTACGCGGTGGACGAGTCAGCTGATACGAGCAAACGCCGCCAACGGTGCTGTTTCGTGTGCTGTTAGGCACGTGCCGCAGGGTTTGCGCTTGGTTCCGATGGTGACGATGCCACAGTAGCTCAGCCGGCACCAGTCCTTCACCGCCTTCACGGAGCAGACGATTGCCAAGTAGAAGAAGGGCCTGCGGTAAACGCACGAGTTGATTAGATGATGCTCAGTGCTGCTGTCGCTGCTGCCAAGTAAGCTGTCGATCGGAAGAGCAGCGAATTTGTAGGCGCTGGGCTGGTGACGTACGCGGTGGACGAGTCAGCTGATACGAGCAAACGCCGCCAACGGTGCTGTTTCGTGTGCTGTTAGGCACGTGCCGCAGGGTTTGCGCTTGGTTCCGATGGTGACGATGCCACAGTAGCTCAGCCGGCACCAGTCCTTCACCGCCTTCACGGAGCAGACGATTGCCAAGTAGAAGAAGGACCTGCGGTAAACGCACGAGTTGATTGGATGATGCTCAGTGCTGCTGTCGCTGCTGCCAAGTAAGCTGTCGATCGGAAGAGCAGCGAATTTGTAGGCGCTGGGCTGGTGACGTACGCGGTGGACGAGTCAGCTGATACGAGCAAACGCCGCCAATGGTGCTGTTTCGTGTGCTGTTAGGCACGTGCCGCAGGGTTTGCGCTTGGTTCCGATGGTGACGATGCCACAGTAGCTCAGCCGGCACCAGTCCTTCACCGCCTTCACGGAGCAGACGATTGCCAAGTAGAAGAAGGGCCTGCGGTAAACGCACGAGTTGATTAGATGATGCTCAGTGCTGCTGTCGCTGCTGCCAAGCTGCTGCAAAGCGCCTATACTCACAAAGCCTGGCAGTTCGATTACGGACCATAGAATGCCCGGTCGCAGATTTGGAGCAAGAGGACCTGGTAACAGCATCAAAGAGCCATTTCTCGGGGAAGCTGGACGTCAGCGCACAGCTTTTGCAGCGGCGAGAACCCGAAACACACTTGTTCGCTTGGTAGAAGTGTGTTTCGGCATCTCGCCGCAGCGGGGCGCCAGTCACGTGGCTCTCCTCTCATCCGTTGTCTGCCGCTCCACCTTTTTCATTTCGGCGGCCGCTTCTCGTGGCGATCTGCCAGGCTTAGGCTATGCTCTGATAGAGTGAAAACGGCTTGGCGTGTCTTTCAAACACCCGGCCTTCGATCAGTACGCGCTTTATGCCTTCCACCGTGCTTTGAGAGCTCGCGCGCGCTTGATGTGCACGAGACGTTGAAGCGTTTTCGAGGAGGAGACTCAAACTTGAAGGGAGACAAGTGAAGCTCTTCCCTGTTCTTCTCACCTTGTCAGTGATCTTAGGAGTTATTGTAATGCACGCTAAGCTCTTGAAGATCTCAAAAGCTTTGGATTTCATTTCTTGCACAAAGGAATCTGAGCAAATATGCTTATTCTGAGAGACATAAGTCTACTCGTGGTTGTTTGCAGCTGTGCCCTTGCTGGGTTCCTCAACAGCAAAGGGCGCAAACCAGCTGATGTCAACTACTTAATGATAAAAAAAACTCGTTTGAATCTCTATTCAGGAGACAAAGAAATTTCTCCCCAGTAATAAAACTAAAATGCTTATCCAGTGATTAAGCTCTTAATAATGAGTGACAAAATTCATTTATATTCTAATGACTAAACTTAAAATAATCAATATATACCTCTTAATAATGAAACTGATTTTCAAATGTAATAAGTAAATTCAAAATAATCACTATTGAGTTGACATATTGAGTTTATAATGAGCAAACTCAACTGCATTCTTAATGAGTAAATTCAAATGAATGTATATTGAGTTCTAAATGAGGAAACTCAATTGCATTCCTAGAGAGTAAGTTTAAATTAATATATTTTGAGTTCATAACAAGCAAACTCAATTGTATTCTTAGTGAGTAAATTCAAAAGAATATATATTGAGTTCTCAATGATCAAGCTCAATTACATTCCTAATATGTGTATATTAAATAAAATCGATATTGAGTTTCTTATGATAAAAGTCATTAGCCGTTGAGTTTATATTGAATTTCAGTTGACCCTCTCAGAATACATTAGTGACTGCATTGAAACTAATTGATAATTTTTGTAAGGAAATGTAAGTTTGTTCGTTTACTTGGTTCGTTAATTCGCTGCCCTGTTTGCGACGAAGATTAAGCAATATTTGCTCAGAACTCCGGGCGAAGATTAAGCAGCGGTTCGATTATATTGAGTGCATTTCTAACACGTCACAGTTATCGCACGTTTAAGCGAGAAGTATTAGCAAGGCCTGGTTAAACCGTATTTTAATAGGGCGGTATCTTTGAAACGGACAGCTCATGGCTACAAGTCCCAAGCCGATCTAAGCTGCTGACTCGACAGACTTCTACGCGACGGGATGGCAAGCTCGCGTAGCTTCGAATGAACCGCTCCTAGTGCGGTGCCCGTGTTCGTGCTTTCCAGCACCGTTACTACAAAAGGCGGCCAGGCTAATACCGCCGAGTAGACAAGGCCTGAGCACGCATGACGTCATCCTTAGTGGACCCCCGCCAAAAGACACGTTGATGCAAGCTAGGCCGCGGTGCGTGGATCCACTAGTGATGACGTTTGGGGGGGAGAGGCCTTGTCTTTTATATGCTACTGGTCAGGCCGAACCGAGCTGGCAGTTTCGGCTAATTCTGACCACAAGAAGACCCGGGAACGATCAGTCAAATTGCCGGTCGATCCACGCTGCAGAAGAGCGCTCGTATTCAAATAGCCGCCCCGTTCGTCTTTGTGGGGACTTAATGAGAGGCCAAAATACCCAGCGGGGACTATTACTTCTAATCGGAGCCATATTACAAGTTTTACCCCGAAAACAAAAACAAAAAAAAAGGTTAGGTGGCGCAAGTTATCGTCCGTTATAAAGGGTTCAGCCGTTAATATCCATTCATCTCTCCAGAAATCGCTGGTTCCTCCGAAGGGTTTCCCTTTTCCTGGACATTTAATACGCGCCTCTTCGTGGCTTCCCCGAAGGCTTCTTTCTATACATAAGACGTTCACCGATGGAGCGGCGCGCGGGAAAGTTGTGGCCGCCGATTTTTAATCACTTCCCGCCCCCGACAAGATGCAGCCCCCCCGCTGTCTCGTGATGCATCATCGCAATGACCGGGCAGGTCAAGATCCAGCGCTTTGCACCGACACTGCAGGCCGGGACAAGTCAATTTCCTGGAACCACTCTTGGAGAGGTCCTTTTTTTGGATCACCGCCCCTCTCTTGTTGGTGGCGTTGGTGCCGGCGTTGCTGCTGGTGTTGCTGAGCTCGTTGGTTGTTACTGGCGCTGTTTATTTATTTATTGATCTATTTCAAGGTATCATATTCTGCAGTCAAAGACATGGTAGGAGCGAATAGGTTGGAGAACCATTACTATCTAGCACCAAAAACTGCCCTCGAATACAGTAAAGAAGGGCAAAAACCGAGGACGTAAAAAATTAAGCAAAGACAAGTATGGAAAAAAGCTGAAGAAAAACGAACAAAGAAATTGAACAACGTTACGAGCACTTATTTAGACGCTTAGAGATATCGAACGCAATTAATTAACTTTTATATATATCTACTATCAATAATGCTATGGTGTCGTTGTTGTTGCTGGTGCTAGTACACACAGTCGCTGACAGAGGGCGTGGTTTGTTATGTTGATGCTTTGTGATTGGCTCCTCGGCGTACTTGTCGACTGATGCCGCAATCTGATTGGCTGCGACGCGATACTGAGATCCACGGGGCTTGCCACGCCCTCCATTTCTAAAGTTGTCATAGTGGGTTGTCGATGGTGTGGTTATGGGTGGCGGTGTTACCGGTGTTGGTGTTATTGTTGGCGCTGGTTGTTGTTGGCGCTCTTGTTAAGGCACTATCACACTAAGGATATTGTTGGACAATTTTGACCGTCAACGAGGGAAACATGTTTCCGGCGACCCTGTCACATTGAGACAACATCGACTGTTGGGAAACGCGTTTTCGACGCTCGGCAACCATGTTGGCCGATATGTTCTCCGACAGTCTGAGAAACACCCTGTCACACCGGGCTGATGGCGCGGCCAACACGGGGAACATTCCGACATCTTCTCTGTTTACCCTCTTTCGTGTGCGATACGGCGTCACTAGAAATCTACCTCCGCAAGATTCCAGCGCGTTCGGGCGGGCAAAAATTACCACGAGACGGCATCGGTCCTTATTTCATCGAACTTATCTTTATTCGCTGACAAAGCAGCACTAACTGAAGAAGACGAGATCGCTGCCAATTTCATTGTTTACGAGAGGCCACGAAGCAACGATTCATGAAATTCCCATCTCTATACTCCGTTTCACCTTATGTTGTACTGCAGCGAAGGCTAGAAGCGCGAGCTCATAGCGTTGGCAGCTGTCCTTAATGCACGAGAGCTTGTGCCGCCCAGATGTGCCCTAGGGCAAGAAGCTCGCGCTTGTAACCTTTCTTGCGGTACATCATAAAGTGAAACAGAGTATAGTTTAAGAGACGCGTCCACCTCAAAGCGTTTTGTGTAGCCTGGCGCTCAGTTGAATCATTTCAGAAGTTCGGCGACTGAAGGCTCAGCTGTTACGAAGATCGATATAATAAATATTTGTCAGTACTGTATATGTTTGCCTTTCCTGTCTGCCGCGCGATAGCGTCATTGGCCCGAACTTCCAGGCTTTAAAAACAGTACAGTTTGACCTGTCTTTAGCTGACGTTTTCAAGCGTCAAATATCAACTGTCACTTTCGGCAGCGGTCGTTTTCAAGCTCCGACTTTTGCGTCGCTCGATTTCGTGGATAATTTTTAACGGAATCTTTTAACATATTTTCAACGAGTAAGTACGCATGCTATTTTTATAATTATAAGGCTATGTGGGCTGATCATTCCCGGCAATTTATACCTCAACTGCCGTCTGAATGGGACAGTATCTGACATTTTCGACGATCGTTTTTCGTAATTACACATCAATTTTTCAAATTATAACAGCTGCGCACCAGGCTCGAATATTGTTCAATAGCGTTTGACAGCCCTCCATTTGAGTAAGTTCTTTGAAAGAAATACATTACTGATGATATGCTTCACGCTCCAAGCGGCCCGTGTTGCGGTGTTGTCGGCACAAACTTCGCTCATCCACCGAACCGGGCAACACGCGTTGTCCAACACAATTTTCTGCATTTTTTGTTGCAGAAATTTATCACACTGAGGCAATATTGTCAGTGTCGTCCATGTTGCGCCCATGTTCCCGCAATGTGACAGGTCTTTTGGGCGACGGAGCCAACGACCAACATGTTGCCCGACCGTTGATCAACATGTTGCGTTGATGTCGCCGGTGTGTTTCTTCAATGTGACAGGGCCTTTAGTATTGGTGTGGCTGGTGATGCTGGTTGCTGTGGGCGTTGGAGGTGTTGCTTTTATTGCTCGTGTTATCGGTGTCCTTAATCTCGATGCAGACGGTATGGGATGTTGTTGACGTCAGTGCTGTTGTTGAACTTCTTGGTGTTGGTACTGTTGGCTGTTGTCAGTGTTTTTGTTTTTGTTGGTGGTGCTGTTTGTGTTGTTGTTGTTAATGGTGCTCTTTGGCGCTGCCCCAGCTTCGACTAAAGGCACACGCGAGCAAAAACCGCGTCGCTCCGCGACGCTGCGCGGCGTAACCATGCCAACCGCCGTCGCTGCCATTGGTGGCTTCTATAGTTATGCCGTGTGATGCGACGCGATCTTTTGCTCCAATCGAATCTCGGTGTCCTGACGATCCCCCGCACTCTCGCCTCCTCCTCTCCCTCACTTTTTACCGGTATTAGCCCCGTGTTGACGGCGCTTGCGCAGGAACAAGCGTTGCAAGGGGGGCGGACAAGCGTCTGCGCACAAGCCGCGCTGTGTAAGTATAGACCCACTATACTGGGGTGTGACGCGAGCGCTATTCGGTCTATCTCTACGCGTGCATATAGACTCTAAAGAATTGCGCTCATTCCTCGCTTCCATTTGGCTCCTGGAGCACCCGTGGTATAGTGCATTGTTGCGCGCGCGCGTTTCCGAATGCGCCAGCGGGAGAAAGCCAACAATAATCGGCTTATAATTACCGGCCTCCGCCGTAATTGCGCCCAAGAGGCGCGGGAACCGGGCTGCTGCTCGAACCGCTCGCTGTCGGATGGAATTACGGAAGCGAGGCGCCCAACCCTCCTCCTGACGCAACAGGCACGCACGGTACCGGTGCACGGACTCGTATCAGACGCCCGGCCTGCAGCGGATCATGTCGCGCTCTACGTGGTTCTTCCTCCGCGAAGAAAATTTTCGCTCCACCGCTCGAGAGCTTTAATTCACCGTATCGACTGTATACCGTCCAAGAGTTGGCGGCCTAGATGAAAGCGGCAACTATGATTAAACGAAACAGAAAGTATGAGCTGTGAAGGTGAATGCCCTGCAGCGAAGCTGTTTAGCACACAACACGGACGTGACGCAGAAGTTTGAAAAAAGGTACGAAAACATTTATTGCCTTGATCGGTGTTCATCGTGACGAAAGGTACGCACACACATCGCCGCCCCGAGGAGCCGGAGGAAACGACACGCGCGATGGGACAGCCACCTGGCGGAAGGGAAGGAAACTAGACACTCGAGCGGCTTGGAACGACGACAAAGAGAGGGCGCTGGTAGGCCGCTCTGCGTTTTTGTTGACGCACACGAAACATTCACGGAATCCTAGCCATTACAGCTTTGTTGTAAAATAAGCCTATAGCAAATAGAGCCCATGTTCTTGAATCTTGAATTTGAGAAAAAATGGAGGCGCACAATTCGTCAGGATATCGCGCTGTACCTTACATAACGGCCAAACTTCGGAATTTCTGCCGCAAGACTGTCACGTCGGTATCGACCATGTTCCATTTTTATTTTGCATATAGCCGACTCGTGCGCGTGCATCATGTCGATTTGGACAAGTGATTTTTCCGTAACACGCGAGTGCGCAGCGGTGAGAGAAAATACAAAAATGGCTACCGAGCGAGTGTTACTTCGCCGCAGCACACCAATGTGCGGTGAGAGGCGCACACAACGGAGCCAACTAACCAGTCCCACCGTGCCGCGAACGACGAGAAACACTGCGGAACTTCCGAGTACTGTACGTGTATGTCACGTAGCTCAAATATAATAGTACGTTATCCGAAGACACAAGCGGAATTTCTAAAAGCAAACGCAAAACAAATTTTAAAAAAGTAATGATCCGGGAGTGCAGCAGAGCCTGAGCTATTAGTTTCGGTATTGACGAAGTGAAATCAACTTGTGGTGCGATGTTGCAGCACATTCATCACATCTTAGCGAAATGCGGCAATAGGTCGCGAGGTAAGCGCTTTTTATTTATTTATTTATTTATTTATTTATTTATTTATTTATTTATTTATTTATTTCAAATACCGCCAACCCTTTCGGGTTATTGCAGGAAGGGGTACATTAAAACGCGCAAAGATACGTACACAGACGTTATACAATTGATAATCATAAATGCACTGTTACTGAGAGTGACAATAGAGAGATGGAGCTAATCATCAGTAAACTAATCCATCAACCTTCCTCAAATGTTCCAACAGAAGAGACGCCAGAAAGAACACTCGAAGGCAGCCTATTCCATTCTTCAATGGTATTCACAAGGAGCGAGTATTTATAAATGTCAATATAACCGATAATTCATTGTTTAAGCGTCGAGACCGTCTACCAGGAGGTCTTGTGTAGTTTGGCGCGTCGATATCAAAATTGTTAAAATACAATAGGTAATACAGTACAGGTATTGGTGCGGTTTGGCGCAAACGACAGCTCCATCCAAAGACGGCCGGAGAACTTCCAGATTTCCTCCCGAGTCGATATAATTTTCGCAACTCTTAACTCTAATACAGCCACATTCAACGTCGGGAAAGTCCAACTTTTCTCCCTACTCAATCCTGGACAATTTTAAGACACCTTATGCTAACCCCTTCCGAAGCCAATCGAATAAAATCGAACGTTTTAGAGCATTAGCTGTTCCGGGCTCTTGCCACCACTGGAAATGACGTCCATCGTTGATGTTGTGGTTGCAGCAGTTGTTGATGTCGTAATAGTTGATTTTGTAGCGTTTTTCGTTGTTAGTGTTGTAGTTGGCGATGTAGGGCGTCCGTCGTCCATCTTGCCAAATCTTGGAAAAGGATCGGCCGCCGTTCGCGGAACTTCAACCTGGGTCGGCTGCGTTTAAAGCAAGGGCTTAAACACTAAGCTACGCCGCAGCTTTTTTCTTTCTTTTTTCCTTTATTGTTGAGTTACGCCGCAGCGTGAACAATCCGTTCTATATAAAGTCCCTCGGTAAAGACGTTTTTGACAAGTACCGCCAACTATTGATGTGGAAACGCGCGAGCGACGTGCGACGACGAGCGGATGCTCCGCCGCCATATCGCTTCCAAGGGCCGCTCATTTCGGTGCTGCGCTGCCATTTGCTTCCAAGGGCAGCTCGAGACATGGGCCTCGAACACTGGCGCATTCCACGCTACTTGCGAGACAAACGCACACATCGAGGGGCTCTAGTTCGGTAATTAAGTGTTTTCGTAGTACCCGATGCCCACTGCAGTCGCTCTCTGCAAAAGAAAAAAAAAGAAGCAGATAACGAAATGCTGTCGTAGCACTGTCAATGCCAGGAGCTCGGACCGAGAGACGCAGTTTCACGCGCTCCAGAACAAAAAAAGAAATTAAAGCGTTCGGAAACAAAACATATGCCTAAAGACGTTTTCTGTTTCCCGTCGTTCTCAGTCAGGTGGGTTGCGTATCTGGTATGCGAGACGAAAAAATAATAAAACATTTCAACTGGAGTATGCGAGAAAATATAGGTGAGTCAAAACAAGAATGTATGACAATCACGCATTTTTCGTAAACACTTTCCAGCAGCGCGAAGAGGTCAAAACGATGTTTTACCGCATACCAGAATTGACGACATTCAAGATGGCTATGCCTTTGTAGGAAAGGCGTACTATATTGTTCAGAACGCGTTTCGCTATCGCTGTGACACTACTGCGGATTAACACGGGACTGCACATTTATTTTTCTAAAATCAACACTCTCTACAATGGCCGATCCAGCCACAGCCAAAACTGGAGAACATCTTGTGTTTCTCTCGAGTCAATCCGACCCAATTTTATGACCTCTTAAACTCCGCATCTTCCACAGCCAATCGGAGCCAATCCAACGTTTTCTCCCTAGTCAACGTTCACCAACATTACGAAATCATTCATCGTTACAACTGACGAGAGTCGAAGAAAGTGAAAATATGCGGGCTAGCTGGTCATTGAACTCCATAATAAAAACCCGAGACTGGGGAAAAAAAAAGAAAAAAGCTCGAGGTACACGAAAGCACTTCTTATGAGTTTCGAATGCGAAAGCATGCACGTCATTCTTCCACTCCCTTATCTCGTCTGCAGCGTATTTGCGTCGAGGGCAGAGCGCGCCCGCTCCTCGCCGCTCTGACCTTGGACGTTTCGTGTTATCGGCGCGCTGACGGAGACGCAGCGCCATGGGGTGGCGGTCGTTGAAACTGACACGCAGCGGCCAATGGGAGCCTCGTCGACGCGCGCCAGCCAATGGAACCGAAGCCAAAATCCATCAGCTTTACGCCGCTCCTTTGGGATCGGGGAAACTAGATGCAGTTTGGCTAAGCTTTTCGCGTGGTTTCATAGCTGGGAGCTGGCTTCACTTGGAGAAGGCGCGGCTTCAAAGCTGATGATGTTGGCTCACTCCAGGTTACAGTTAATGCTTTCGCATGAACAAAATAACGGACAACTGTCAATTCTACAAGACATTTTAAGACCGGTCCGGTACGATCCAAAGCTGAGGGAGGTCCACCGATTTTCTCAAATCCCAGCGGTAATAAAAAAAAAAAGAAAGAAAAAAAAGGAAGCGAAGAAAGCGAGCAAAACAAAGAAAGAGAAGAGGCGGCGCGTTCCGCGAGCTGTCTGTTTTATGTGTACGCTGGGGGCTTCCTGTTAGGAGCACGTACCAAAACGTTAGCCAGTTTCCTTCCCCGGCCGAGTCTGCTGCAGGCACGGAAGCCACGGTTTCCGTGCACCGAAACACCGCTCGGCCGGCACGGAGAGCAGGGCGGAGTGGGCCCACCTCGAAGACGAGGCCTTTCCCCCCAAAACGTCATCACTATGCGGAGCGAAAGTTCGTCTGCTCCTTTTGTCGGGGTTGTGGTGACGTCAGAACGCCGAGCTCTGGTTGAACTCTGACTGAAGGATAGTGGGCAGACCTCGAGGCAGCTTGCTCGGAGGTCTACCCGCTGTCTTTCAATCAGAGTCAACCAGAGATCGGCGTTCTGACGTCAACACAACCCCGACAAAAGAAGCAGACGATCTTGCACTCCGCATGGGATCCACGCAGCACCTCCTAGCTCACGTCAGCATCGCAGCCAGGGCGTCTTGCAGCGTCTCGCAACGACCGTGACGCTAGCGGGCGTCAACGCCAAGACGGACGCGTCATTACGGCGACACACGTCGAGCTTCGTCCTGTTGGACGCTTGAGGCTCGGTCCACTATCGATGACGTCATGGGCAGGCCCTGTCGCCTATAGGTAGTATCGAGTGTGCACTCCGCGTCGCTCTGTTTCAGGACGGCAGAGAAGATTTGGACAATCTCTCTGATGGCATTCGTTAGCGTGAAATGCTTAAGAAACGCCCACAATAAATCCCAATATTTGTTCCGTTCGTCTGTACGTGCATTTCCCGCTTAATTTAGCGGGGAAACTGTCACGCGATCTAAGTACCAATTAAGTTTTCCCGGTAAATTTAGCGGGAAAATTTACGTCACGTGGCGTATACGCTAATTAGATTTTTCCGCTAAATTTAGCGGGAAAATTGACGTGCCGTGACCTGACATCACGTGACCTACATTAAAATCCAGTTTCCTCGCTAAATTTGCCGGAGAAATTGATATGACGTGACCGATGCATCGAGTCAGTTTTCCCACTCAACTGATACAATATAGGTTCTTCAGTCCCTGAAGCGACTGTTGAATGTCTTCAGAACCGATTTAAACGATCACTCCTTAAAGGGACCCATGAAATGATTTTTGGGCTGGGATAAAGTGGGATTTTACTCATCGCATATTGTTTAGCGCGTCAAACGAGAGCTAGTGCACGAGGGTGGAAGGCCGGAAGCCTGTATTTCCATATGAAAACTTGAAAATATAGCCAACTATTTCTTATTTCCTTTTCTTCGAAAGCTCTCCACCTTTTAAATATGGTAAAAAAAAATGTTATGTGTATGCTTATACAGCCTGAAGTTAGTCTGCCTCAACTGGTGACTTCTCTTTGAGCTGCAGATGAGCAATTTAGCCAGTGTAGTACGACCGCTAACCTGGGGTCTTTAGCGTGCATCACGCAGTAGGGATACACGACCGCACGCCGGTACGATGCTCATACAGATCGAAACGCGCAGGGGTGGGGATTATAATAATTGCGGTTGTGTGGTTATTTATACAGCGTCTAGTTGGTCAGCATTTCTAAGCTGCGACGAGTCTCTCCCAGCTGTAGATGAGAAGTTTAGCCTGTGCAGTACAACCGCTAGCCTGGGGTCTTTGAGGTGCATCACGTAGTAGTGATACACGACCGCGCGCCGGTATACGGTGCTCATTCAGATCGAAACGGGCAGGGGTGGGGACTAAACCCAGGATCCCTGGGTTCTTCCACACGGGCGTTCGCTGCACGTGCTCCGAGTTGGTGTACGCACTAGCCCGCTCAGAGCTTGTGTGCGCGCCAGCCCACAAGTATAGCTAACATTTGTGGGAGACGAGGGTGGAAGACGAGGCAGAGGGCACGTGACAGGCGGTTGGTGGAGAAGGCATGCACGAGCTGGCGCGAGACAGTGCGTGCTCAGCGAGGCTGGAGCTGATGGGAACGATGGAGCCGGTCGGCCTGGTCTGGCCCGTGGCGAACCCCGGAGCGGTCCATCAGCGAGGTCCGGAGCAAGACCGGTGGAAACGGCGAGCCCTGGCCATACCGACCTGGGCCATGACGATCCCGACGTTCCGCAGCGAGACTCGGACATATGATAGCCCGGGACAGCCAGCCCACGCTGCGCTGGCGTGGGAAAGGCGATCCGCAGGCCTGGACACGGACCCCGACTGCGAACTCTGATCGGGGGTCGGCGGGCCCGGACTGCCGGCTCTCGACGACGGGCAATTGGGAGGTACAGCAAACCCATTCGCTGTCTTCTCGTTGTGTTATGTCCCTCCATGGGTGACGAGCGAAACGCATACCGATCAGGTGGCGGCGAGTATTAGTAGAGCGACCTCCATAAAAAAACCCACAAATTGTACCTGCTTATAAAGGGCGAGGCGAAAAAAAACATAGGTCTACAGAGCAAAGCCCTTCTTGACATCAAAGATAAAATAATTGGGAACATTTAAGTACACCGTGGGAATCTTCCTTGACTTAAGGAAGGCTTTTGACACAGTACAGCACGAAATAATATTGCAGAAACTCGAAAGATGTAGCATTTGTGGAGTAGTTCAACAACTAATAAAGCGTTATTTGACTGATTGTTATCAATATGTCACTGTCAATAAATCAGCCTCCTCCAAGGTAAAAATACATATTGGCGTTCTCCGGGGATCCATCCTAGGCCCCTTGTTACTTCTGATATACATAAATGAATTAACAATGATACCCGGTCCGCAGAAAGTTATCATGTACGCTGATGACTCGAACATATATTTAGTGGCTTAACAAAAAATAGTATTGAAAGCACAGCAAACTCTTATCTATTAAAGTTATCAGAATGGCTACAAATGAACAGACATGAATTGAACACAAAACAAGACAAAATACATAATCTTTAAAGCAGCATATAAACGAAACTCGGAATACTTAAACATAAAATATGAAAACTCAAAATTGGAACAAGTGAGCGAGAAAATATTTTTTTGGTGTTTGGATCACTGAGGATTTTTCATGCAATTTTGCCATATTGCCAAGCAAAAACCCGATTTGTGTACAACTATTGGCATTATGTACAAAATAGCAAATTTTGTTCCGCGCTGGCTACAGAAGAATATGAATTACTCTTTATTTTACTTTAAATTAAGTTACGCAATTTCCGTATGGGTTACTACGACCACTTTAAATTATAGTAAATTATTAACTCTACAGAAAATGTTTTTAAGTATGTACGAAAACTACACCGGAGTTCATAAAAACTTGCGCACTGATCCACTTTTTCTTCAACGTAACATGCTAAAGGCCAATCAGATATATTATTTCAAACTGGTGCAATTAATTCATAGAAATAAATCCTCCCTGACACCAGATGATGAACAATCACCAGTGTATAACATGCGGCGTCCGAAACGGAAAGTATACCTAGTATGAGAACGAACTATGGGCGACAAAGTTTACTTAGCAAATCGTAACAATCCTAAATCGCGACGTGCTAGAAAATATTGATCACGTTTCTATACCGGAGTTTAAACGAAATATTAGGGAGTATATTGTTACCAGTGATTTTGTTTTCTTCTGATGTTCTTTCGAGCTTTTTTTTATTGTATGAGAGACGATTATCGCATCGTGTGCAGGTATATTATGTGAATTTATGTACAGCTGAAGGTTTTGATTTTGTTTCGCGCTTCTCAGATGGTACAATAAATTTGCGCATATTTGCATGTGTGCTTCTCTTCTTGTTTCTAAAGCTATTTTTTTATTCTTTGGATCTTATTTTGTCCTGTACGTTTTGGTTTTCTAATTTCAATTTGATATTTTCTTTTTAAATTTACGCATATTTGTTTTGCACTTTAATTTTGTTCTTCGGATCGCAGAACAATATTGTAGAATAATTTATTTTATACTAGATGTCATTTTGTTCGTGCTTTACCGCATATAATTTTGTAATCCCTTTTGAAAGATCTTGCTTGTACGTACTTTGTTTATATGAAATTTGTTGTGCGCCAAGAAGGGGGGAAGGCCTTGTCAGGCTTCGCACACTTTGCCTTAAGCTCCCTCTGCGGACCAAATCCACAAGAACAAATAAATAATGAATGAATGAAAATCTGGAAACTCGCTGGGGAATTAGTTTTCTTCTTGTACCATTCATTCATTTATTGTTCCCTTAAAGCGCCCGTAGGACTTTACATAAGGGGGGGGCTTTGACAGCAAACAAAAACAAACAAAGAAAGGAAAAACACTGGGTTAAAGGTTGCTAAATATCGAGAAAAGTAGCAAGTGCAGCTCTGAATCCAGATGAGTCTTGAATTGTAACAATATGTTCTGGCAGAGAGTTCCATTTTGAAAGTGATAATTGCAGTGGAGAGAATTTAAAAAGGTTGGTCCTTGGTGTTACCAGATGAACTTTCTGAGAATGGTCTGTACGAGGAGAAATCTGATGAGCCGCAGGACAGTACAATTCTCTCTTTAAAGGGGCCTGATAATACAAAGCGTCTAATGAAGCTAGTCTGGTCAGTTTCCTTCTTTCCGCGAGCAATAAAAAACCGAGTTTTTTTTTTTTTTTTTTTTTTTTTTTTTTTTAGCGTAGTAATGCTAGTGTGTGTGTAGTTTTTAAGAATGAACCGAGTTGCCGGCTTCGGATCGACTCTAATTTCTGTATTAGGTAAGCCTGGTGGGGGTTCCATGTTGTAGATGCATACTCGAGCTGCGGGCGAACAAGGGCAATGTAAGCTACGAGTTTTGTCTCCCGGTTAGCCATATGTAGTGTTCGTCTCAAAAAACCGAGGCTTTGGTTTGCCTTTACAACGATGTGATTAATATGAGCTTCCCGCGATAAGTTTGACGTGAAATGAACCCCAAGATATTTGTACGTGTGCACATGTTCAATGGGTGTATTAAAAAGAGAGTAGCTAAACACTGTGGCACTTCGCTTAGTGTTGAAGTTTAGGAATTTTGTTTTTAAGATGTTGATTTGCATTTGCCACTTTTTACACCATGTTTCTAGGGTAATCAAGTCATTTTGAAGTTGAATGCAATCACTAATGCAAGATATTTTCCTATACACCACACGATCATCAGCGTACAAACGGATGGTTGAAAGAATTCTATCGGGTAAATCATTCACGTACAAAAGAAAGAGCAATGGACCCAGTACGGTCCCCTGCGGCACTCCCGATTTTACTTTCTGATGTGATGAAGATTTGTAATCATAACAGACACTTTGCGAGCGATTGAAAAGAAAGTTCGATATCCATGTCTATCATGAATGGCTCCACTCGGAAAGCACGTAATTTTAGAACTAGTCGATGATGCGGCACCTTATCGAATGCTTTTTGGAAGTCAATAAAAATTGCATGCGTCTCAGTTTTAAAATGCAGGTTACTGTGTATATCAGTTACAAATTCAAAAAGTTGGGATTCGCAAGAGTGAGACCGACGGAAGCCGTGCTGGTTTACAAAAAGAAGGTTGTTTGCTGACAGGTGATCCATGATATTTGAAAATAAAACATGTTCCATTAATTTACTCGGAACACTCGTCAGAGAGATGGGTCGATAGTTTGTGAATTCATTCTTTTGACCATTTTTAAAGAGAGGGGTGACTTTTGCCATTTTCCAATCAGCAGGTATTTGGCCACTAGTTGGAGATTGCTCAAAGATAGAACAGAGGAGAGCGGAAGATTCACATTTGCTAAGTTTAAGTAGCTTCGTCGTGATATTGTCAGGACCGGGGGCAGAGTTTGTTGGGAGATGTTCTATTAGTTTCTGAATTCCGCCCACAGACATAGTGATTGGGCACATTTGTGTGGCTATGTCGTAATTAGGCGAATGCTCTGGTAAGGGGAAAATGTCTTCAGAAAACATCTCGCTAAAAAACCGACTGAATTCCTTGCACACTGTACCCACATCGAGCTCGTCTCCCGCAGGATTAGTGAATCGGTGAGGCTTCGACACTTGCTTCGAGGCTTCGACACTTGCTGCCATTCCACCCCTCTACTCACGGTTGCACAATCCTCAGTCTCGGGCTCGGGCTAAGAACCCTCAGTGTCGGGCTAAGAACAAAATGGTTAACATCCACCAGCTCGCCTGCGCACTCACTACATGATCAGAAATTTCAACCGCCCCTCCCCTGTCCCCCTTTCCCTTGAGATCCAACGGTTCACAGCTTTCACTTTAATAAACACAACCCCTTTTCCCCCTACGAAGTAAAAACGGTATACCACAAATTAGAAACCTGAACAGTGGTTTATATTGTGACCCAGAAGTAGAATGACCCGTTTGCCTGACCGAACAAATTGATCAGATAAGAGGTACTCTCGCTATTGTCAATCATCTAAAATTTAAAAAAAAAAAAAAAAAAAAAACTCAGAATCTATGATTTTGTGCCCTGAACAATTTACTAGTAAAATCTCGCTGTTTTTTTTTTTTTTTTTGTTGTTGTTGTTGTTTTTTTTCTTCTTTTCGTTTTTCTTTTTTTTTTTCTGATTTTGCGAATTCGAAATTTGGATTTTATCAGATAAATTCGAATTGACAGATTTTACCAGCGGGCATTTTTCATAGTTTTTCGGGTTTATCCGAAAGCACGGAACCCTAATGACAGCTGTTTGAAGATAAAAGACGCAGCTAGTGTACTATTGTTGATTTTTGGAAACCTCCGGCCAGTGGAGAGGATGCAGAGAGGGAAGTGCCTCTGCCGCTCTGGAGATGGTGGGATGAATAACCTACGGAACCGCGAAGAAGGAATGGCTGCACGCGGCGTAGGGTTATTTTTGGGAATGAACCTCCGTGTTTTTGCGTGTCTGTGTCCGGCTGTTGTGGTTGCAGCTTTACAATTCGGACCGTTTAAGCGAGGGATATCCGTCCTGTTGTTGTCCATTCGGCCGCACGATGCTATTGTGGTTCCTCCCGTTTCCACGGTTTATTTTAGGGGAGGGCGACCGCGAGAACGTTTGCCGTCGTTTCTACGATTGTTTACCAGTCGTTGTGATTTCCGTTTCATCCGCTTTCCGTCTTGGGTCTTGATACTTTGTTCGCTGTCTGTCGGCGCCCCCGTAAAATGCTCTCCGCGGCGGGAGGTTGTGGCGGCGCAATAAAAAGGAGGAAGGGGGAATGGAGGAAAGCGGAGAAGCGAAATGCTGTCGGGGGGGAGGCGCAGCCTCGTGGGACTCGCTGCTTCGTGACTGTGTAATGGTCCGAACTTTGAATGGGGCCCGCTGTCCCGTGTTGTCCCGCCAGACGGTTTACACGCTTTGTAAAGCGTCGCCGTAACGCCAGCACCGCCCATCTATAGGCAGGTGTGGCTTTGCGAACTTTCTCTGGTTGTTGGAAGGTCCCGTGAATGTCCAATAAATGTCCATTGTACCAGGAGGTCCATCTATAGCCTGGACATTGAAGCCACAGTCAGACCTGCCCATACATCATAGAAAAAAACACTGTCTTGGCTGTAGACACGATGACCGAATGATCCGAGGACTCGCCTCAGGCACGTTCGAAGAAGGCTTACTTCATCCATTTATCTCTGCAGACAGCTTTTGTGGAACCAACGGGATACAAGGAAGGCCTCAGACTGTGTCTACAGACTGCCTTTTGTATGATGTACTAGCAGTGTGACAGCGATCTTAGACGTCACGAGGGTTGCCCTTGTGAGGGTTACGAGGGTTACCCTTAAGAGGGTTACCCTCGCGACGGCACACGTGATGTCACGTGTGACGTCATTATAGGAAACACGTGACGTCACACGCATCTAACATTGCCAATGTTCCCGCTAAATTTACCCTCGTGACGTCACGAGGGTAAAACTTTCCCGCTAAATTTAGTGGGGAAGGAAGAGGAGCATACCCTCCCCTCCGTACCCTTCCCTCCTCCTCCTCAAGAGCTGCTCTCTAATTCGGCGTTACAAGAAATTGTAAACGTTTTTAATTTTTTTCATATGCGTTCGCATTTATTGTTTCGGTGCATGCAGCCGTCTTCCGTTTGGACGGTTGTGGTTTGGCCTGTCTCGTGAGGCCGCCGAGCGGTTTTCCACGTCCTCTTTCGCTCCGTTCGTTTGCTCGTGACGTCCAGATGCACTCTTACAATAGAGTCTTGAGGCACGCTTCCAGTGACGCAACGCGGAAGAGGAGGCGATCGGGCGGCTCCTAGATAACAAAACCGTAGCGTTGGTAGAGATGTCGTCATTAGCGTAGGCCAACGCTGGTCACAGATTGGACACGACGATTGCGTCAACATTCGGCTCGAAGTTGACTCGGTGCCGAGCGCTGACGCAGCACTCGTTTCCAATCTGTGTTCGGCGTTGGCCCTCGTTGGTGACGCAGAAATGACAGAACTTTGTCTTCCAGGCAGTGTTGCTGAGCTGGTGGCACGAAAACGTACGCGACAGCGTTAGACGGAGGCGCAGCGACGACGCGGTTTGCACGAAACCGCCGCCACCCAGGAGGAAAGATTGGCTCTTCGAAGACAACACTGTGCGGACCCCAGGCGGCGATCGAGGGAAGTTGTGGCGGCTGCATCCGAAACCACCGATGCCCGGGAGAACAGACTGCAGTGGCTCTCCGATTCCAATACGGAGCGCAAGTATCGTCTGCTACTTTAGCAAAGGTTGCGGTGACGTCCGAACGATAGTGGATAGTGGCTAGACCTGTAGGCAACTTGCTTTGAGGTCTACCCACTATCCTTCAATCAGAGCCAATCAAAGCTCGGCGTTCTGATGTTACCACAACCGGAGGTGGTGCACGTCGTCTGGCTGAAGCCGTATTACGAACGATAGAACTTTGCACTCTCGTCGACGAGTGAACTGTGGCTCGCGATTCTGCTGTCCTTTTGTTGTGGATATTTGTTTTCGTTTTGTGCTGCATCGGGACGATGCGTTTTTTAAATGGGGGATAATGCCGCGCGCGCAACTGACCAAGTAGGCAGCTTGCCTTCAACGCGGAAGGCAAGGGTTCGATTCCTGGCCGCGGCTACATATTTTGTTGACTCTCTATTGTGATGTACTGGTAAATTCGAGAACCATCTTGCTGATTCGAGGTTACAATGTTCTGCGCACCGAACCTTCTACGCCGAATGTTCCAGAAGTCCACGCGTGTACAAAAGGGGCTCCGCGTGGCAAGCCGCAGTCAGTCTCGCCCCAGCGTTCGATCCTGCTGTTACGTCGACTTCAACGCTCGCGACGCTCTGTTGTTATCTTCTATTCCCTTTTGGTTTTGAGCACAAGTTGGCCACATTAACGATGCTCTTCCGCGGATAAATCTAAGAACGGTCGTGTTACTTGAAGACCGACGACCAGTTCGCGCTTTCCACTTTTCCCTCGCTTCCTACTCTCCCCCTTTTACCCTGTCCACCGTTGCCTGTTTCCTTCTCCTCCACAGTAAGGAGGATCGTCTGCCTTGCAGAATCTCGAGTCTGCTAGTCGGCCTTTAAAGTCACTAGATCCTGGGAAAAGTGCCATTGCCTTGCCTGCTAGCAGGTCACGAACAGATACTAACATACAGACGATCAAACCTCGCAAAGTAGGCTGATTTGCTTCATTTGCCATGGCGATTGCCATTTCGGTCAACTCAAAACTTCGGAGCTTCGAAGGGGTCGTTCCAAACCAGTCGCACCAAGATCATCATGGAGCATCATCGTACTGAAAGTGTTCCTCGCCAGTATAAACGTCTTTGGCACTGTGTAGGCAATACACTTATCACTCATGCTTATCTCCCCAGATCGCTTACAACTATATTGCTTCTCTCGCGTATTTCAAGCCAGGAAAATTATTTTTCGATGCCTTCAAGCACTGACGTTGCATGTGATGGCGATTCGAAGATGTGCGCTTGTCTCGCCGGTGCGTGGATAACAACATCTCGGTATTGAAGAAATGTATTTGGTAACCTGTGACCGGGAATTTGGATCGGCTCACCAAGAATCGAGAGGCAAGGAGAAACTGCTCATTCAAAGAGCCAAGACAGCGGCCAAACGGGGGGCTTAGCGCTACTTCCCCAGGATCCAGCGACTTTAGTGCTGCCAACAGTCCTCGCTCCCTGGTTTATCGTGAACGAAAACGCCTGCGGTGTTCATTCTACAGAATATGGCCCAGCGCCGGCACAAAAGACAGCGTCGCCTCCGCCGGCCTTCACCGTCCGTCCGCCAGATCGCTTCGCCCGTGCACGAAGCCACGCACGGCTGGCCTCACGTGACGCATGTAGGGTCACGTGCGACCGGCACTTAGCCAATTAAAAGCCAGCGCAAGCCGGAGGGAGCGTGCCCCGGCCATCCACGAGCACTTGGGACTCGCGACAACAGCCGGCCAACAACTCCATTCTTTTCCGCACGCGGCGCTTTGAGTCGCTCGCTTTTAACCGCAGGCGCGGAACACATCCACAGTCTGAAGCTAACAACAAGCTCTACACTGTCCACAGAACGAACCAATCAACTAGCCCGGCTCGGACCACGTGACCACGCTCTCCGCGTACAAACCCGCGACAAAAAGCGCCGACCCGCGGACACAATACTAAAAACTGATTGGTCACTCCGGGGCAGTTAACTTCCGCCAGGCTGTCGGCTCGGGCGGTAAACGGGAACCGCCGTTCCGACGGCTGCAGCTGCCGCAAATCTGGGTCAAGTGTCTCTATTGTCCGAGAGCGCAGTCTGCCGGCTGGAGGACCCGCCGCTCCGGAGAGCAATTTCTGGCTTTGGATGCGCGATTAGTCCGAAGCCGATCCCGTGGCTGGACGGTCTAGAGTCCCAAGGTCCGCTCACTTGCGGCCACACCCATGCGCCTGACGAAAGTGTTTTGATTTCTGACGCCCAAAAGACTTGCAATGCCTGTTCGCTTTCCTTACCTGTAAAGCAGAAAATTAATAAGCCAGAGGTCACAGAGCTAACGCCACAATCACACTGCTCACACATCATGCAAAAAAACAGTGTTGGCCAAAGCACATCTGAAAAGTACCCCAAGTGAAGTAAAAAGTAAATGGGGGGGTTCCAAGTGCTTGATGTAGAGTACTACAAATACGATGTACTTTCAAAGTAAAGTACAAGTACTTTTAGAGCGCAGCTCGTAGGCGCCCGTTTCCGGCTTGAGCGGCGTCGCCGTCGCCGTCGCCGTCGGCGTAACCGCGCGGTGCATTATGGGTAAATTTTCCCGAAGGAACACGAGGTTCTCCCGAAGGACCTCGGGTTCCTTCGGGAGGACCTCGGGTGGACCTCGGGTTCCTTCGGGAGGACCTCGGGTTCCATCGGGAGGACCTCGGGAGGACCTCGGAAGGACCTCGTGTTCCTTCGGGAGGACCTCAGATTCCTTCGGGAGGACCTCGGAAGGACCTCGGGCTCCTTCGGGAAGACCTCGGGTTCCTTCGGGAGGACCTAAGGGGGGGTCACGTGACCCTGGGGGGGTCACGTGACGATGACGTCACCAGTGACGTCATCAGTGACGCTAACGATGCGGATGACGATGACGTCATCAGTGACGTCACTGATGACGTCATCAGTGATGATGACGATGCGGATGCCGATGACGTCATCGGCATCCGCATCGGCATCGTCGACATCACTGATGACGTCACGTGACCCCCTCCCCCGAGGTTACGCGATCTCCCAGGTCACGTGACCCCCCCCCCCCCCCCTTCCGAGGTCAACTGACCCCCCAGTACCCTTCCCTCAACCTCCTCAAGAGCTGCGCTCGAATTCGGCGTTACAGGGAGTTGTAAACGGCTTTCATTTTTAACACGATCTTTCACGATGTCCTGTCAGACCCCTATGCAGTGGTTTTTTTTACTCGTCATTGGTCCAGGGATAACCGGAGAGCATTAGTTATTTTCGGAAATGACCACATAGTAGTTGTATTACTCTCGTTGACGAGCTATTTAAAGCAATCAACGTATAAGGCACTTAATCGTATCGGTCTTACAGACGCCATTACTTCAGAGTCATGAACAGAGGCCGTTTTAAAAGACGATAACCCGTTTTCACATCATGATAGCCATTTTCCCCCCAAATTTGGGAAATGTATTTTGAAGACGGGATTTTGATTTTTATCGAAAAGTATCAGAAAAAATACTTCAAGTAAAGTACAAGTACATATTCAGAAAATGCACTTCAAGTAAAGTACAAGTACATATTCAGAAAATGCACTTCAAGTAAAGTACAAGTACATATTCAGAAAATGCACTTCAAGTAAAGTACAAGTTTTTTAAACTTACTTGAAGTAAAGGGTAACTTGACTCCGGCATCTTTTCTCGATTTTAGGGTGCGACTGTTTTAGTGAAGAAAGTGTATCTGAACTACTAGGTGTCCTTCTTTAATCTCGATGTCTTGTGTACTTATATAGATATCTCAAACTTTTGTTTCGTGGGTCTACGGCGAAACCAAAACTACCGGCTCGAGTATGATGGCAACTCTTGTGGTTAGCGTGCGTGGCCATCTTGTGACACAGATTTAGAACTGCGGTACCGAAAACGTAGTATGACTAGCGTAGTCGGAGGAGCAGTTACGATCACTTAGGTGAGATGCTATGGCTGTTACAATGCTTCGCTTCGTATATATCAAACATCAGTAGCAGATATTAATACACATTCGTAAAGCTGCCGGCCAAAAAGCGAGTTCACCGCGATGAACGCAGGCTCAACGCAGCTTCAGAACGAGCCGTCACTTACCTTCTGAGAACTATACAACCTGGGTAGTGTGAAATGCACGTTGCAGAAGCATTGTGGAAGCTAATCGTAAGCTCGCGCTGAGCAGGAACCACTTGTCTCAGCAGCTGGGACAATCAGCAACTGAGACAAGTAAAGGCCGGTTCTCACATGCAGCGAAGCGCTGATGTATACTCACGTGTCGTCACCTACCTATCATCTGCCATGAGTAAGTTTTGGCAGTGAAATACAAAGCTGGTGAACGCTCCCAACAGCACGCAATTAGCGCGAGGTTAGCGCTATGCTTCTGGCGCTCCACTGCATGTGTGAACTGGCCTTAATCGTTCCAAACGCACAATCCATCTTGAGTTCCGCGAAGTGTCTCTTCACCTTCCTCGTGACAAGCGCGGAAGGAAATGTTTATTGTTGATTCTGCCAAGAGGGGCACTTCTATAAAGCGGGCAGCAGTCCAGCCACTCAGTGTATCCCGTGAGCTCTTTGGATTCTGGTTAGCTTCGACCTCACCGATCCAAGCGCGGCCTCAAGGTCCGTCCCCGAGAACTTACGCAACCACACCCAGCAGATGATCGAACGATGCTCCGCAGAAACTCCTGCAAACAACCGTCTCCAGCCAAGTCGTGGCTTTGTGTGGTTCGTAACATGGATTTATTACAATAAACGCTAGAGGTTAAGGTGGCGCTAGTGTGCTGTTGCATTTTGAAGCAGACAGCAACCAGTCTAAATTTGACTTCCGGTAATGCATTCCTACCCGTTACGAGTAAAGAAACTACGCTGATTTCTTTTGTTTCCTGGCAGAGAGAAAACTATCATGCGCCAGTGCACGAGGCTCGTGTTTCGAGCGGACCTTGAAAGCAAATGGCAGCGGAGCAGTGAAATGAGCGGACCTTGCAAGCGAATGGTGGCGGAACACCCGCTCGTGGCATGCGTCTTACGCGTTTCCACAACAATGGTTGTCGGTACTTGTAAAAAACGCCTTTATCAAGGGGCTTTAGGGTGAAGCGACAACTCGTTGTCACCTCCAGAAGAAAACAAATTTTGCGCATAGCTCATACACTAGGCGAGGCGGCTCTTACCAAATTTGGTTCTCGGAGAAACAAAAACGATTCCTTTTGCTCTCCAAACCAGTACGTGTTGGGGACTTCACAAATAAATCCAAGAACTAAATTTGACGTTCGTGTCTAGAGAGCGTAAGGTCGGTCTGACTTTGACGTATGGCGACAGGTTTACCCGGTTGAGGAGAAATCTAGCTAGTGCTGTACCACTGCTAGGTTGCGGCCTTCAATGTGCATCATGCAGTTTGTGATAAACGACCGCACGGAGGTACGATGCTCATCGAGATCGAAACAGGGAGGGTGGGGGTTTGACCCAAGATCCCGGGTTCGGCAGCGCGAGCTTTCCACGCCCTCCGTGCTGCGGTGTGCTAACACATTAACAACAGGTCTCAAGTCACCGTTCGGGAATCCAAATCTGCCATATAAGAAAGACAATTGGTAACAGTCACCGAGCAGCAAGGTTCTCCGCAAGACAAAGTAAAACAACAGAATAGGTCTCTTCTTGTTTCTTTTTCGTCTCGCTGGTTTATCCGGAGCTACTTCGCGCGTGGCACGGTCACGACACAGATGGACGGATAGACGCGGATAACGGGTGACAGCAAGACGAAAAGCTTAGCCCGGAGGGATTATAGCCTCGGGGACCATGACGTGCCTCGAAGGAGGATCTGGAGATCTGGCCTTTTATCCTGCGCGACCCTCTGTGAACCAGGAAGCCACGGGACATATTTATCGCGCCCCTGGCACTGTGGAAGGGATGCACTATAAAGACGTGGCACACGCGCAGAGATGGTGAACTCCCAGCTGACCCACGGGCAGATACCGTCTACCGACGATGTTCTTCCAATAATCTCTTCTGGTGCATCCTCTCGCGTCGCACAACCTAGAAGACAAGGCCGACCCATGACGTCATCCCTAATGAATCCACGCAGTGCCGCCTAGCTCGCGCGCCAGAATCACCGCCATTGTGTCCCTCAGCGTCTACCAACGAGCAGGACGCTAGCGCGCAGCGACGCCAAGACGGACGCGTCTGCCGCTTTACGGGGTCTCTCGGCGAGCTTCAAGGTGTTAGCCGCTTGGGCCGGGTCTGGGACCCACTAATGATGACGTCACGCGTAGGCCTTGTCTCCTAGGTGGTGCTGGCCCTACAGGCTGCATCTCGGAATACGGTCCTCGGAACTGGGAATTCATGGCGCACGGAGTTGTCATTCGGTATGCAGACTACGTCTCGTTGTTATCGGGTTCGAACGCTGGCGACCCCCTGGCCCTAATCAGCTGGCCCTAACTAAAAGTGGATGGGTGGCGGCCAACAAAGGTTTCCGGCGTCTGGAGAGCATCGCTAGAGTGCCTGGAACGCGTCTCCGATTTGTGCGCTTACCGCGTCTGAGAAAGTGTTCCCACGATTTCCGCCTGATGACGTCATATAAATGCCACGCTCAAGAACCTAGATTTAAGAGGGGTCCATCTCATTCCATGGGAGCGTTTGAAATTTCATGGCGGACGCCTCCTGCGGCGATTGGTCGCAAGTGCGCACGCGCTTCGTTTTCGCGTGGCGAGGAAGAAGGGAGGTGGAGAAGCGGAGACGATCAACACTTTCGATACCTCCTCGCAGCTCTCATTGCAAACGCGGCTCATAAACCAACGAGCTCAAGTATCACCTTAGAGCGGTAAACCGGAACCCGTGGCCTGCAGCAAAAATGCCCCCCCCCCCCCCCCCCCCCCCGGTTGCCGCAATCTTGCCTGTTAGCCAGATTAGTAATCACGTAACGTCAAGATGGCTGCGCCTAGAGGTGGGCCAGATCAGATGGCCAGATCACGGTCAGCAGATGGGCCCTCTGGGGCTGTGTTCCAATCCAATCTTACTCGAATAAATGCGAGTTATTCCGGCGGATCATGTCACGTGACAAGACAGATAGATCAACTGGACGCGAGTGGGTTTTCGAACGCCAAGGTACAGAATGTTTACCCTAGACTAGAGTGAGATCAAGTAAATTTCGGAACACGGCCCTGCTGACCGTGATCTGGCCATCTTAACGTCACGTGATCACAAATGTGGCAAACGGGCAAGACGGCGGCAACCAGGGCAATGCCATTTTCGGCCGCTGGTTTACCGCTTTAAGTTTACTCAAGCTCGTTTCATAAACCACGTGACTCCAATGGAGCAGTTGGAAACTCTGTAATACAGGCTCTATGTCAGGTTGAGGCCGGCCGCGATCCTGGCGGTGCACCACAGCGGCGCTGGTGGGTGTGGCAGGCGCCTGTTCTGTTGCAGGTCGCTCTTCAGCTGGACAGTCCACCGAAGCTTTGGCAGCCGCGAGTTGGGACGCCGCGACGATAGTGACAGCCGCGTTCACTTGTGCCGTCTTAGACAGCATCTAGGCCCAACCGCCAGGACATCCGACAGCCTACCCCTCCGGCTTCTGTGACGTCATTGGTTTGGGACCAGGTTCGACGCATGGGCGGAACACCAGTCGGAGAAGCGTTCCAGACTCCGTAGCATGGCGCCGAGCTGGTCCACAAAACTGTTTGAAGAAACGCATGGCTATCAGGCTTTCTTATCGGCTCATGCAGGCCTTATTGACTTCGAACCAATTAGAGTATAGACCAGCGCTTATCATCCAGGCGAAGGATGCTGAGTCACTGGGTTGTGGACGCATGCGCAGCGTCTCATACTTCGTCGAACAGAGCTACTGCGATATTCGATTTAGGTGAGCGTCAGCTCAGAAAGGAATTTCGTCTTTCTTATTCATCTTTTTATCCAGGTATAAACGTCATGTCCTCAAACTTTCGCGTTCTGTCCCAACCTCTAGCGTCACACGCTCACCGAGTTTGAGCAATCTGCGACGCACAGCTTATTTACGCAGGTCGAAAAACACGGTTCTCTTTTCTCGGGAAAATCGTTATTCGATACAAAAGCTATAGGCAATTTGGAAAATGTTTATTGAGAACCTGGATCCCGTTTCCGCCAGAAGAGCTTTATATCTGTATATTCACGAAAACCGGTGGCCGCCATTTTTGTTTCTTTTTTTTTTAGTTACCTAACAGTAGGTCCCGAAGCTTGAAAGAGTAGTCCCAACCACCAGGCCTACAGTCGGGCAATGATTACGCGTTCGAAGATAAGCAGTTCAATTTTGCGCAAACAAAAATGTTCGACGTTTTTCTCAGACCCCATGCACTTTGAACGTTGTGAGCTTCCATGCGCTCGAGCATCAACTGCCGGCAAAATAAGATACCCATAAGCGAACAATTTAAGGCGCGTTCACACTCGTGCGACCACTTAAAACTGGGTGCCTTGAAACCTCTTACAACGGGAGGACACACTGGCGCCATCTATTGGGTAGCAGTGTAAACTTGGCGGTCCGGCATATTTTCTATTTCTCTCGCGCAATATCCTTTCCCTCTTGGCTCGAAAAACTTTTTTCAACGTTATAAACGAGCCTTTTTCGTAGGTGTTACGCACATTTGACCTCGGAAATCCCGCAAAACCTTCGCTCTTGTGGAATGCAGTTCCAGAGTCACGGCATAGATGGCGCCAGAATGCCAGTGTGTTTAAAAAACGGGCCTTTAGAGGTTATTCGCGTCTAACTAGTTTTGCGGCAAGCTAACGGCCTTGGCAGTCCGTTCTTTAAAGTCCGGGCCACACAGCTCAGCATCATACACAAGACAGTCCGTGTAAACAGGAGTCACCGCAATATCTGTGGTTCTAACACCGCCTGCCAATCCTTGAACTGATTGTCGATCATGCGGCATTCGAAGCACGGATCTCGCTGTGACTCGCGTTCGAATCTGTATGCAGACTGTCTTTTGTAGGATGTACAAGCAGTGCGACCCTTCAAGTGTTCGCTACAGACATGTTGACAGAATTATATGCGCCTCAATCATGTTCAAAGCATGTTGGCTTTATGCATGCTTGTCTGCAGACAGTTTTTGAACGACCCATGTGACCGTCACACAAAGAACAAACTCAGTCTTTTTTTATCATGTATTAGCATCGCGATTCCTGATTTAGTGGGACCACTGTGTCAGCTATTTCCCAGAACGGTGGAGCTACGCAATCAACGAATTCAGTTTATTTCTTACTCAATCCCGAAGCAATAAAAACGTTGTTCTTGTTGTTTTGCATTTTCTTTTTTTTTTGCGAGTATCTACCCACTGACAAACGTCATGCATGTCCATAAAAAGAATGGGGCCATTGAGGTCATGTATAACCATTATATACAGACGGCCATACATAACCATATTATATAGATGGCCATATATGGCCTCCTTTGCGCAACTCTCGGTATATGGCCGTATATGGCATTTCTGTACGGGCTTTTGCTTTACTCGTCTCGGTACACCCTGGCCAAACGAAGCATCAACCACAAGCCTCGCTGCCGGACCAGATTGCGCTTTTCCCTGTCTCACCAGGCGAATGGCGTCGTAAAGGCACGTAAGCAATTGGCTCCCCTTCATCTTTGAGGTCGGGCAAATAACTCGAAAGGCACACTGCAGGGGGCCCACTTGGCGGTTTTTCTAGGGACGAAGCGACGCCTGTTTGCCCAGGTGATTTAAAATGACGACGACGCCCCTGCCATCTGGTAACAGGGCGGCGAAGCGCTCCTGCTTCCGGAGGCGGTCATCCTCGATTTTACCGACGGTCTCACCGTTCGACCCCGACTGAAAAAATAATAAAATGTGGGGTTCTTCTTTTATTTATTTTTAATGGGATGCAAACACGGTCAAAGGCTCTCAACCTTGTTGCGATGTTGGCTTGGCTACTGAATATCCGGGTTCGAGATCTCAGCGCATCGTAACTTTCGTCAGAGGTGAATAGATGGGAGATACGCGTAACATCCTAGCGGAGTCGTGAAAATGAAAGAATATTACAATAATAAAGTCGCTACAATGTCTGCGGCATCTCTCTAAGTTACAAATCATCCGTCGCAGCAAACTGGTAACCTAACTGGAAAAAAAAAATATATTGCGTACGGAGTGCGTAGCCCCAGGTCCTGAAGAGTGTCACGCCGTAGAACGAACTACGGGCTACGGATGCTTCGGTACACCCACACTATTGAACTTTGTTAAACGTGCAGGGCGCTCCCATTCAGAGTGCAAACGAATTGGCGTTGTACCAATTTTATTTTTATTGCAGATTTCCCCCTCTTTTCTTACTCTTATTTTGTACTCTGGCCGTAAGATAAAAATTGAAAGTTAAACTAAAGAGCTTGGACCCCTTCAATAAAAAAAAAAGAACTGCCCGTGCTCAAGCAGAGTTGAAGCGCAGCGCTGCCAAGCCGGTGCTTTGGGAAACGATGATCCGTCCGCCGAGCGAATTCGTGAACCCCGGACATCGGGGACATCGGGAGAGGGCATCCCTCAGTTCGTCAAGTAAACCAACACCACCTAGAAGAGAGGCTCGCGCATGACGACATGGTTAGTGGATCCCGCCCCAAGAGGCCAACATGCTAAAGCTTCCGGCCGTTTCTGGGCCGGCTTGCTAGAACAGCGTCTCAGCTGAGATTCGGTGAAAGAAAGTACTGCAAAGGCTGGGGCGCGCGAGCGTCTTGAGAGTCCCGCTCAGCTCGTGCGCTGGCTTTGGCAGTGCTTTCTGTATTCCACTCTCAGCTGAGACGCTGCTTTTACCAAGCCGGCCCTGCTTCTCTCGGCGCCGAGGAACATGGCGGCGCCTCAAGTATCTCTATCGTCGGCAGCCGCAAGCTCGGCAGTAGCGAAACGTGGCCGTCACATACTTTCGCAATCACAACTCAAAAAGTGCTTAAACGTCCTCGGAATTTTTTTTTTCTTTTTGCATAGGCTTTTGATTGAGTCCTCCGTAGCAGATTACTATACAAACTAAGAACCATGAATATAAACGTACCTGTTATTCAGTGAATAACTGCTTTTTTAACAAGCCGCTCTCAATCTGTCGTAACTAGCAAGTGTGTCTCCTCGCAAGTCCGGCGTCCCTCGGGGTTCTGTCCTAGGTCCGGTAGTGTTTCTTTTATGTATAAATAACCTTCACTCTAACATTCAATCTACCGTACGTCTCTTCGGAGATGATTCCGTCAGTTATCGGCTCATTTCTAACCCTTTGGATCCTGACACACTCCAGCGGGACATAGCCATAATTAAAACTGGTGTACCAGAAGCTTGATGCAAATAAACACTAACAAAACTAAAGCTGTCACTTTTAGAGCGGAATTGTAAACCACTCATCACGCGTACATGATTGGAAATGACCGTATCGAAAACATTACGTCAATACCTAGGCGTTCATCTTACAACTAGCTCATCATGGAGCCTTCATATTGAACCCATAACCCGCAAATCCTCCAGAACTCTTGGTTTCCCCAAACGCTCTTTATTTCAAGCTGACAAAGAAACAAAGCTCCTCGTCTATACAACTCTCCTCGGGTGACAGTTGGAGTCTGCACCCAACATACGGCACCCTCATCAGATGTATTTGACCAACCATCTCGAGGCAGTTCAATATAAAGCTGCAAGATTTATATCCCGCGACTTCTCCCGATTTTCCAGTGTGTCTAACATAAGAAGAGACCTCAACCTAACTCAACAACATTTGTGAGGATGAGGAAATGAAAAGAATGAAGAATATATATGATCCTTGATCGGTGCCGCCTGGGTGTAGGCACAGCCGATATTAACACCAATTCGATATAAATTAATTGGATCCTCGGATCAAGTGGGAATTTCACCAAAAATCCAATAGGGAACTTTACTTGGAAAGAAACTGGGCCCCACCAAGAAACAGCCCAGGAAAGACCAACAGGGAGAAAGGACCCCGCAGAGCCCGACACCAGCCCAACCCCCTAAAGAGGCACAAAAGGGCGACACCAGTCGGTCGACGACGGGCGAAGGCCAACAAGCGACAAGCCAACAACCAGCGCCGTAGCGATTTTCGCTTTTTCCCTCCCCACAAGAACGAACCCCAATGAAGGGGTCCTCCCATCAGTAACCCAACATGTGTGCAGAAGAGGTACTGCTCTGCTTGGGAGAAGAGCGTGTTGGTTCAAGTTATGGATGAAGGAAGAATAAACAATTAACACTGGGACAACACAACCACATCTTTCAGAAACATGAAAGATGTGGTTGTGTTGTCCCAGTGTTAAATGTTTTTTTCTTCATCCATCAGGTATTGTTCGCATGTGTTTTTTTTTTTTTCAAAAGCCCTCGTATGGATCATCCCCTTTTGGCACATTCATTATTCAGCCGGCCCACCGTATTTCGTGTCGCGTAGATCATCGATTTAAAGTATCACCCATCTTAGCTAGCACTAACTTTAAAAAAAAAAAAACTCCAACCTAATTCTTGCCACCTCCGAATGGAACAACCGATCCAAAGAAATCTCGTTAATCACTTCACCTGAAATGTTCTTCAGTACTTTACGTAATATGTATCAACTTATGTAGTTCTGTTTCGTATTATGTTTTCATCTAAAGGTTTTTGTTATTTATATTGGTTTGGAATTGTCTATGCCGACAATATAACCGCGTATTTTCGTTATTTTTTTTTTCTTCCCTCGACCCAATTCTATAAAAACTTCGCACCATCGCTTCCCCTCTATGTAATTCTCGTAAGGGCCTTCGGGGTAAATAAATAAATAAATTGTATTTCTAATTAAGCCAAGCCGCAGCTGCCTGATCAAGCGCGCTTTTTTGCGGGGTACGATTGCGTAGCCAAGTTCGATCACGGAGCCTCCGTCAATCGTCCCGCGGACACGGCACCTTTCATCAATGCTATCGCGGGAAGAACTCCATGACCTACTGATGTGCAATGCACAGCGACAACTTTGGCGACGATTTTTTCGAAGAGTCGTTGGTCCGTCGGCGATGAACTGCGCAAAGAGGCTTAGCGTTGAGCAGGTCGCAGCGTTCACGCACATTGCGAGCGGTGAACATTTTCACCATGCATTTTATAATGCAATTAAATGCAAAGCTGCAAGCGAGCTGGACAAGAATGACGAAGATAATCCCTGGAGAAGGGGAACAAGAGGGACAAAGAACAAACACAAATCTCCACGCGACCGAAAACATTCGCCTGGTCCTGGTATCGAACCAGGCATTCCTGCTGCACGGCGATCTGACTCGACTGCAGTAGGTCCCGGAAATAATTGCCGAGTTCAACACCAAGCAACTTTACGAAACACTGAACTTTGCGAACACCACGTTGCCCACGCTGCGCCAGTCGAGGTAACCGCCATCTTGAAGCTTGCGCTCTCGTTGGGCCCGACATCTCTCGAGAGCTTCGCGCCAAGCCCGCTAGACCGCAACCCAAAATCCCCAGCGTTGCGTGCGTATACGTACGCAATACGCTAGTTCTTCTATTGCGTTCTGCGCATGCGCACTTTCGACCCGCAATTTCGTTGCGTACGTACGAAGATTTTGCGTGTACGGTCCACTAAAACCTTCTTCTGTTTTCTTTGGTTATAGCGTGTTGCTTTATTGCAAGCTTTGTCCTTTTTCATGATGGTTGGCACGTCTCGGATATCTTGCCCGTCCCATGAACTGTTCGAAAGCAAACGCCGACCACTGGCGTTCGGTGTTCGCATTCGAGCAGTTCGTAAAAAACCAGCCTGGCAGGGTCGATCCACTTATTGGCGGGAGATAAAATGTCGAGCTCACAGTCATGGAGTCGTGCACTGGTTCAGTTTCCGCCCGAACGCGTTTAGAACTTCGTACGTTCTTCTCGATTTACCATATTTTTTTGCAGATTGTCCTCCGAAGCACGTGTTGCACATTTCCCGACGGTTTCTGTACCGTAACCCTCGGGGATCCCTAAAAACATTGCGTGATAAAAAGAAGAAACGCTACAAAAAGAGGACGTGGTGAAGCTACAGACAGGGCCTCGTGTGCGTGGAAATCTGAGAATGGAGTTTACGTTCGTATGTGCGTTCCTCATAAAGCGAAATTCTGCATATGTCGGTTTGACCGATAGATCCAAATATAAATGCACATTTTTAAACAGTGGTATATCTATATTAATGTTCTGTCTTGGACATCGGTGGAACCGGAGTGATGTCGCCGTAGTGTCGTAGGTGTTACCAAAAAAAAAGAAAGCAACGAAATACGCTACTCGTTACTCGCAAATAAAAGTAATTCATAACCGACCTACGTTACCTCAAAATAAAAGAAACGCATTACCGTTACCGTTAAAAAGTAACACACTTTACTTTAGCGCTACTTTTTTTTTATTATGAATTCACACGTTTTACTTTTTTTTTTTTACTTTCCATGTATGCATAAGCGCCATTAATGAGGAAACGTTATGTCCATCCAGGCAAGAACTGAACATAATTGCCTTATCTTTTTTACGGTTACACCTAAATACTCACGAGAAAAAACGCAAAAAAACTCAAAAATTCATATAACTTGGCGCCTGAACCACGTAAAACATGTAAGTGTATTTATTTGGGAAGAATATGTAACGAGAAACGTAAGTACGTTACTGGAATTAAGTAACGTCAGTACATTACCCGTTCCCGTTTGGAAAATGTAACGAGTACGTTCCAACGGTACCGAAAAAAGCATCGCACTAGAGGTAACTCCATTCCTCGTAACCCTCTACCGCCGACACCGTGTAGCCGCCACAATAGCAGATACCAGAGTGCGGATTCCACGTTCCAAAGCGCGATATGCACTTTGCCCTGTTGACGCGAGAAACGCGGCAGTACCTCCAACCGCTCCGCCCTGTGGTGCTTGTAAAATGGTGACCTCGCGGCTTCGACGGGTCAGGCCGCTCGGAGTGGCGGAAACGTAGTCCGATGAAGCGCGGCCCGGTTAGCAGTATACCGCAATTCACGCGAGGCCCGCTGTTGACTAGTCTCTAACCCCGATTATGGCGAGGGCCAGATCGGTTACGCGGTACTCTTCCGCGGCAATGCGGCGTCACGACAGACCCAGATGGAGCCGATAAATGCGGATCCTTGAAAACCCGCCGGCACTTAGGGCTGGCATACAGACAAGCAACAACAACAACATCGGCGTGGTTGGTCCGCTGTTTTATAGTTTACTCGAGCTCCAATTACGAGCTGTTCTGTATAGACGCCGCATCGCCTTTATCCGTCCGCTCATTGTTACCAGCGAGCGTCACCTACTTCGGAGGAACACGTGACTCGCAGTCCAAAACACGTTGGCCTTGCACGCAGACGCGGGTCTCTTTCGGCGTTGCACTTTCCTCGCATCGCGTGCAATGGCGTTCGCCCCGCCCGCACTACTTTATCAAACGCGAGCAAAGAAAACAAAAAGTAGTTCCCGCTGCCGCGTACAAAATTCGCGAGGGCGCTTTTCTTGTTTCTTCTTTGTAGATTACGTGATTTACGCATGGGTGGGAAACCTTGGGTATCAGCGTGCGACTGTAGGATTTTTTTTATCGAGTTCGGAAATTGGCGGACGACAATTGTCGTCTGCGATGTTGTGTTCGGCTTCCTCGCGTATTGTGTTCCTCCGCCCGCGGTACTTCCGCCCTGTTCGTTGTGCTTGCGTGCGTGTGTGTACGGTTGGGAGTGTGGCCAGCTGGCATAGCGTGCACAGTCGATATGCTCGGTGACTAACAAGAATCTGGTTCCATTTCGAATGGGATAGTCAAACTTCTCTTCGCGTGCGATAGTTAAAGAAACACATCGACCTGCGCGTTACAGACAATCTCCAACACATAGTGCCGCAATAAAGGGGACACGTGCTTTCCTAGTACTATCTACTAACTAAGAAGCGTTGCACCCTTAAGGATCTAAATCAGCTTGTCTCAGGGCTAACGCCCAATGTGTGTTCGGCTACATCAACACCCTCTGGATCATAAGTACTTCTTTATTTCTTCTCCAGGGAAAGGAAGAGCAAGGACAGAAAGCTGCATTCAGCAACTTGACGAGGTCTCTGCCCCGAAACAAACGGCAGAGAAAGCAATAATGACATGTTTTATAATCACTCATTTAAAAAAATGAAACAACAAATACAAAACTACACACATACAATAAGAATGAGGCAGTGGTCAACCAAAACGTGTGGGCTAAAATTTGTTAGCTAGTGGCAGTGAACGTCGTAAACAGGGCTATTATGTGGGACTTGGTGACAACTTCAGGTATGACGTGATATTGAATCAATTCGTTTAGTAAGTGAAGTAGATTGTGTCTTGTTGATTGGGTGTCCATGTGTTCTACGAGATTTCTGCACAAACCATCGTTTTGCGTGTCGTGTATTATGGCTTGTAAGATGCTTGTTTAGACTAAAACTTTAATTATGAAGGTGTTGTTTATGAGTATAGGGCATATCTGTAAAGGCACGTGAGTCTGAGTTTGTAAAGGAGAGATATATTTAGGATGTTTAACTGCTGAAAATAATTAGCAGTGCTTTCATTCCACGCAGGATTTGCTATTAATCTAATTGATTTTTTTTTTAGCACGAAGGAGGTTAAGTATGTTATGTCTTGTAGTTATACCCATATGAGATGACAATATGTTAGCTGAGGAACGACAAGGACATTGTATAAAAAAAATTTTAATATTGCGTGGTAGGCTGTATCTATGTTTCTTTATCAGGACATTTATTATATTTATCTGTGTACGCTGGTGAACGCCCGAGAAATAGCATGCTTGCGATCAGCAGCATCCTAGGGATAACTTTTTACGAGCAGCACGTTTACAAACAAGCATCACATACAGTTCTCAACACACAAAAATAAAAAAATAAAAAGTACACACGTTATGAGTCTCACGCGCGAGAGAGGAACCATAAGACTGTGACTGCTCTACCGCCTCAGCAATGACGAAGATTACAAGTACGTTGCTTTGTTCTCGTCAATATTCCGCGTAATGCATATCTAAGTTCAAACGATCTATCTCCAAATAAAGAGTATTCGTAGTTGCAAGAATTATCCGAGATCGTCGATAGAACTTCGCCAAATAAGGTTTCAGTACGGCGTATACCCTTCATAAACGGTCCGCCTCCCCACTTCGGTCTTTTCCCACCACTTTTGCATATTTCAAAGGTTAAGAGTGTTCGATGCAGCAGCATTTTATTTTACGATTAAAAAGGGTATATTATGAGGAAATAAGGGTGCTGAAAGGGTGTAGTCATGGGTGCAAGTAATCGCCGCACATACGAGAGCGATTCCAAATTCGAAAGTGCCCGCCTAAACACGAAACCGCACGCACCGCGGTAGGTGTTGCTGCTTATTATGTCTGGCAAAGTGTAAACGTTATAATTAACCTTTATGATTTGCGAAGCGAGATGACCGCTTCGGATGTCGGCTGCTCCGGCGGTAGTGCACCAATTGGAGCGCCGGCTCTTCCCATTCAGACTTTCAACGCTTCTCACAAGTGAATGGAATTGTTCCAAAATAGAAGTGATCGCGTAGTGCCGCGCAAAGCATCTCGGGAGCCTGTTGGTCAACAAGTTTCGGTTTCGATTGGTCAACCTCAATTGACGACATCAAGTAAATACCAAATGCGGTGCTTTCATTTTCAAATATCCGAATTTCTTTAATATTATATTACTGTAGGCGTTGCCTACCAGTAGAGATGGAACGCTGCGGCGCGTTTATATGGGCTCCCGGCGAGCCGGCCTTCGTGCGCGGGTAAACATTGGAGTATGTTTACCCGCGGTCCATATGATAGCGGGCCGGTCATCCTCTCCCATCGGCTCCTCAATACCCAAGTTTTTTTTTTTTTTTTTTTTTTATTATTATTATTATTATTATTTGTGAGTTGGGAGGGTCATGCTGCACTTTGGAGTGCTATCCAGGCCGTCAGAACGGTATGGGGCTCGGCAGGCAGGCAGAACTCCTACTCCTCGCTAAGCCTAAGCAGGCCGGCCGCTGGAGGTCCGTGTTTCAAAGGGGGCTCTCGCGAGAACGAACGGGTAAATGAAGCGAACGCTGACTTCATTTCTACGCTGTGCTGAGATGCACTGCTTCGTGAACGGGGCGATGGAAACCGAAACCATGCCACTCTTCTTCATGGCCAACCAGGTGACGCACGCAGCGTTGCATGCAGGGAATTTTCGGAAGTAGTTTATTCAGATAATGCGAGCTTACCATCCGATAGAGAAGCTCTGTAAATTGTACCTCCGGTGCGAATACTCAAAGCACCGGAATTTCGAGGAAGCGGAAGCGCCAAAAGCAAAACCCAATGGAAGAAAAGTGACATTGCGACTTGATAGTTCCATTTGATACTTCTAAACCTCAACAGCTTACAAGCATTGCTCATGCTCCGCTAGATAGCTAAGAAAAAACCTGTGGATTGACCTTTATACTATTCCTTTGGAAACAAAACCCGACCACTAAAAACCCTCTTTTTGCTTTTTTTTTTTTTGCTTTTTTTTTTTTTTTTGCGGGGGGGGGGGGGGGCGGGGGGGGGATCTGACAGTTAAAGGGTTAATGGTGTAAAATACACCAGGACTGATGTAAGCGGACGACATAGTACTTATGGCAGATAACCAGGATACGTCAGAGGAACTATAGCTGGAAAATGTGGAGAGGAAGGGGACACCTTGAGCATGAGACTTCCCCTGAGGATACAAAACATTGTAATAGACCATGTAGGAAAATACAAATATCTGGGAGTCTGGCTCAATGAGGGAAGGAAATATCTAGAGGAACACGAGGAGAATATAATTAGAAAAGGGAAAAGAAATTAATCTATTATGAAGCTCAAGGCGCTATGGAACTATAATAGATATGAAGTGGGCAGGGGTATATGGAGACGAGTGATAATACAAGGACTCTCTTTCGGTGATGAGGTACTGTGCATACAATCAGAGGTTCAAACAGGATTACAATTTCGACTAAGAAGCGTAGGCACATTGGCACTGGGAGCGCATAAAAAAACACGAAATGAGTGAGTACAGGGGGACATGGGCGTCTTTTGAGAGCAGGGAGGCAATTAGTTGAAAGTTGAACAAAGGTTGACCGCAATAGATGATACGCGGTAGGCACGGAGGTATTAAAGTATTTTTCATGAAAACGTAAAACACAAAATGGACAAACCGAACACGAAAGCTTACATTTAAATACCTACACACTAGTGATGGGACTGAGCAGACTTCTTCAGTGGAAAGGGACTGAAAGAGGCAGAAAGAAAAATGTGGGAGGTAAGAATGCAGGAAAAATCAGCTCAACAATGCACAGGACACCAAAACAGGACATAAGAAAAGAAAATGTGTTTGACAACTCACTGGAAAATTCGTTACTGTTTGAGGCGAGAACGAAAGTTTTGAGGACGAGGAGATATAGGGCTAAATTTCACGAAACACCCAAGTTATGTGCTGCCTGCCATAATGATAGCGAGACACTAGAGCACTATGTTTTGAAGTGCACGGGGCTTCGCCCTCCCCTCCCTGAAGGGGTTAAAAGATTTGGCCGGGGCCCTGGGTTTCAATGGCGACGACGGAAGGACGGAAGAGAAAAGGAGCACAGTGGCAAAGAGGCGATTAGAAGATTGGTGGAAATTATCTAGGGAAAATTGAATGATGCACAACTAACTAGCACAGCTGGGGACTGGCGGGACAGAGGAAAATTGGGACTCCCTCCCGCGTGGCTCCGGCTCAAAGTCTCAACCCTGTCTCCCAGTGGGTCCGGTGCTGGGGTAACGCCGACAAAGCTTGACCAGAGGAAAATTGGCGACTCATTCGCCGGGGGGAAGAGGCGGGGGTGATGTTTATAGTTTTTTTGTTTTTTTTTTTTGCCCGATCCCCCAAAGGTCATCCTGGTGATATATCACTCTGCCTGGTGATAGTTAAGGGGAAAAAAATTGGTCTTAAAAGGGCGGGAGGAATCATATGTTTGTCGTTTTAGACTTATGCTAGGTGGCGGAAGCTACCACCCGTTGCAAAGGGTATACCATTAACATCCATCCAACATCCAGCTATCCGTTTGTGTATAGCGTTGCGCTCGTTGTGATGCGCTATGAGACGCTCTGGCGGCGATGTTCACGCAAGCTAGGCGGTGCTGCGTGGATACATTACTGATGACGTTTGTCTGTGTGTGTGTGTGTGTGGGGGGGGGGGGGGGGGGGGGGTAGACACGCAGGCCTTGTTTTTATTACTCCGTTCACCCATAGGCTGAGACTGCAGCCAATGCGACAAGCAGCGGAACGCTAAGTGTGTTCGGTCTATTGGTCTGTAGCTCAGCGCACTTGGCGAGAAAATCGAGTATTTTAATGTCGCGTTACAGTCGTGCCTCGCAGCAGTGGTCTGCTTTGTTATAAATTTGTGAAATAAAACAAAACAAAACTTTCAGCCTTCCCACTTTGGTGAAGAAAGAAGACAAGCGAAGCTGTACTATGGTGGGAATGAAGTAATGGCCGGCCGCGAGTCGGCAAGCCTGAGTGGAAAGGCTGGAGAGGTTACTGCGATCTATGAGCGACGGCTGTCTGGTTGCCGCCGTCGCTCATAGATGGCGGTAGCTGTCCAGAGTTTCATGTCATCATTTGTTTGTTGACGGACACGATACTGGAGAAACTAGCCCTTAAAAAAAATTGTGAAATTACATAGCGTTTTGATATAACGCCGTGATATAGCACTGTTCTTTCGTTGACTTCTAATATCTTTTTTTTTTCTTTCCCGCGGTTTGCAAGCGCCTGGGAACAGACGCTGACAGGCATGAAGGACGAGACGCTCGCTGTATGACAGGATTAAATGGTCGCAACTCGCGGGGCTACAGCGCCTCTACTGTGGTCGCGTCTTGCGGACGCTTCAGCGCCCCCTGGCCGAGGGAAACGGGCCTATGGCGGATTAATTATCCCGAGAGGACTCCGCGGGGCGTAACCTCGTGTGGCGACCTCCAGCGGCCAATCCATTGATCACCGATGCCTCGTTACGGGCCCCGATCACGTGTGCCTTTGTATCGGCTCTGCCTCGATGTCAGCGTACGCATTCATAAAGTGGCTCTAAGTACACACCGAGGTCGAATTCCTTTTCTGTCAATAGCAGCGAGGGATTATTCTTGGGAGAAGAGCGCGTTGGCTCAAGTCAAGGATGAAGAAAGAATAAAACAATTAAAACTGGGACAACACAACACACCTTTCAACTAGCAACAGACGAGTAAAATTTCCAAAGCGAGCAACCGACTGTACCCAAGAGGGAAAGGGAGGAGAAGGGGAGAGAAGGGGAGACAAAAAAAACGCGAAGTGCACATCAGAGAGGTGGGTTTGTCTCGGATTTTATAAATTTAACCTCAGTTTTTGTCAGCAGGAGGGAAGGGTTTGACACGTTATTGTTTGTTGTGGTCATGGCGAATGACTCTATAATCTCCCTGCCGAATCTGCTGTGTGGCCCCCCCCCTCCCCCCCCCCCCCCCCCCCCCCCCCCGGATTTTTGTCTCATCAAAGAGGAGATGACAAAGCGAACACGAACGGGCATGTATGACTATGGGATGATAGGAATCTGGAGAGGCCTTAAAAGAAACTTCGTCTTTTGTTAGTTGAAAGATGTGCTGTGTTGTTCCAGTTTTAATTGTTTCATTCTTTCTTCATCTTTGAAGAGATTATTACTGGCGTATATTGTTGGGCGCATTTAAAGTCTGGCACTGGTGGGCAACTGGTGAGTAGCTAGGGAAATATCATCGTTCAATGCGGTCACTTTCTTTTTTTTCGTACTCTTCAACGCATTTGGAATCCCCACGTAATAAAAAAAAGCTGTTGATAAATTAAATTATGTGTCTAATAATTTTCCTAGTAATATTTTTTTTTTCTCTTCCAGTTTTGTTATTTTGGATGCAAGATATATAGACCAGGCTAATATTAAAAAAAAAAACTCGTTTTTACTCCTTTTCTTTTTTTGTTTTTACTCAAAATAAAGGTTAAATGCCGGTATATATATTGTTTTCTCTAGAATGAGAGTAATGGTTTTTAAAAATCAGTCGAGATAAACAAGTGTGAGGTGCATTCAACCGGTGACCTAACGGCATCAATGTAATATTTAAAGGGGCACTCAAGTGCTTTTTGGAGAAGCTTGTTTTTGGAAGCATATTGTTTGTTGGGCTTCAGTCAATAAAAATGACCAGTTCTAAATGGCAAGGCGCCCTAGTAAACTCACAGCAATAGAAATACACAGGCACTATATCCTCTTGCGGGGTCCATCCCGTGTCTCCACCACCTCCATAGAATTCGACCAATAGAAATAGCGAACTGCGAAAAGATTGCTAAAGTTATTATTATTGCTCTTTTTAGGCACATGCACATTATATTTTGACAACAACGTCAAATCTTTGGCTGTAGGTGACGTAATACAGCTATTATTGTTTGAAAAAGAGCGAACTACGTTTTCTCCTCGCCTTGTTACGCGGGAGTGATGTGCCCACGCACATCACTCCCGGGTGTGCTACAGGCCAGCTGTAGCACACCCGGATCGAGGCACAGCCCCTCGAAATCCGGGTGGCTTGTCACGCAGCTCTGCCGGCCCTGCTGCTTGCGAACGGCGGCCGGGTAGTCACGGCAGCAGACACACTCTGCGACGGTTTCCATCGGCACGCAGCAACTGCATTGGCACCTTAAAACAGAAAACCAGCATCAGCTATACATATGAGAGGTATAATAAACAGCTCATCACCTACCAGTTGGTGTTCCCAAGCCGCTGGGTTGCGTCGTCGGTTTCGTCGTCTTCCTCCGGTGTCGACATTGAGCATCGCGATCAGTCGTCCGAGTCCGTCGCGTTCGAGGCATCGGCGTCGCGCGTAGGAGTGGCGTCGTAGGAGATTGAGCTGATATCTGCCGCCCGCCGAAGAATTTCTACCTCCAACGGTGTTAGATTTGGCAGGTCCATCTCCGCACGACGCAAGACCCGAAGTAAAGAAAATGAGTCCCAACGAGAATCCATCAAATACGCGCACATTCGGAAGATCACTCCGCCGGTTCGAAGGATCAATCCGCCGGGAAGCCGTCACTCGTGATTGGATGGCGCACGCCCTTCCCTGCTGCCTTCCCGTCCGACAGCGCCCCTGACGGCCTGCGCCTAGGCGCAGAACAGCGGTCTTTGATTGGATTTTTAATAGGAAAATCGGCCGCCCTTGAATGTAATTTTGGGATTTCTAGGATGCTTAGAGCCCGCAGATTGAGCTATGACAATAAATAGACGATCTCAGAATCCACTTGAGTGCCCCTTTAAGGTTTTTTTGTTTTGTTTTTTAACTGAGTCACATTTATGTGAAGCGAAACTAAGATAAACGGGAATGTGTACTTCTTGGACGAGCTTTGAAAAATGCACCGCGGCCAACTTTAGATTGATTTTTCCCGCATAATATGACCGATATCAGATGAATAAATTGTGGAAACGATGGACCTCCAGATATTCTCCGAATTTCAGTCGAAATTGGCTTAGTTTGAAATTCAAAATTTAACTAATTTAAAAAAAAAATAATATGGCGTTTGCAAATTTTACTGACTTTAAGAAACGCAGAGCGTAGCGAGTATCTCGTTATCGATTCCTAATCAATGATACTAGTTGGCAAGGAGGCCGAAGAACCGAGCGTAAAGATTATAAGCCCAGGCCTTCTTAGGCTGTCTGCGACTACAGAGGCCGAAAATTCCCTAAATAACTTTTGTTTTTAGTATATCAGGTGGGCTAAAATACAAATCAACTCTCTAGCCTGTCGTCCCCACGATTTTTCACCTCTATAAATGATTTGCTATTATATCCCTTAAAATTGCAAATGCCTTATAGCAAATCAAATACTTAAAAAAAAAACGTGTACATAATTATTGAATGGTGCCTGTTTATGAAACGCTTCAATATTTTTCACCCCATTTGGTTTTGGTGCTAGGGGGCTACTGTTTCCGAATATCCCCAATCGCAATGAAGGCTGCGAACTTGTCCAATTCCAGCTAGACGACAAGGCCCGCCCGTGACGTCATCGTTAGTGGATCCCCGACCCGCCCCAAGGCACGCTGAAGCTCGGGTTAGGGTGACCACCTTCCTGCTAGCGAAATGCAGGACACGCGGTGCAAGGAAAGGGGGAGTAAAGGGAATGTATTAACACGCACACCACGAACCGAATGCTCTAGCTGTTAACACATTTAATATCCTGTGCTGTTTATACACCTGCTAGTTGTATTGCAGCAATTAAGCTCAAATAATTTTCACTCCCAGTGATATATTATATTTATGCCAAGTATGTTATTAAAAGTGTCGAAGTTAAAAACATAAAAATCGACTCTAACAGAACTGAATGCATCCGATGGAAATAAGAAACAGTGAATCTTCTTGGGGTTATTGTTTTCTATCAACGCTTACTTTTATCAACATGGTCCTACACAAATTTTTAACATTATGTTATTTTTCGACCGTTGTGAATTGCAGGCTTTTTGCCGCCTTGCGTGGCTGTCTTCACTACAGAAAAAAAAAATTCACAGCAACCTTTTTGCATTGACACAGCGATTTGAAAATAATTACGATATTTTGTACGTGAACTTTTGGCGAGCAATTCTTACAATATTTTGCAATCAAGGGGAGAGGAACAACGACGCATGCGCGTCGGTTCACCCGCAAGAAGAACGGTCACTTCCCGCAGTGTTTGGATAGAAAATGGCGTGCACCATTTCCATCCCCACGATCACCAGCGACCTCCGCGCTTCCCCGTGCCCCGTTGCTCGACGGCACCTCGAGTTGCGGAGTGAATTTTACGACAGTGTGAAATGCGGGACATTTTGAAGATTTGGGAATTTCTCGCGGGACGCGGGACACGAGCCCTCAATCAAGGGACCGTCCCGCGAGTCACGGGACGGGTGGTCACCCTAAGCTCGAAGCGTCAGACACGTCCGTCTTAACGTCGCCGCCTGCTATAGGGGGCGCTAGTGTCTGTCTCTCTCGAGGAGGTAATAAGCAAGGCACTTCCTTCCTTACCGGATCGAGGGTGTAAAAGTTGGTTGTTCCACCCTTTTAATAACCTTTTAAAAACCTTGTTTTCTTTTTTTTTTTTTTTAAGAGTGTAGCATCCACTGATCTCTATGACAATTGCTGGATCGCGCTTCCCCGCTTGTTCGCTGCAGCGCAAGTGAAGCCACCGGACTTCACTCGCTTGGGATACGATTTGCCGTTTTTGCTAGCCTTTGCTGCGGTTTTCCAGCGTGCTGTGGACACGTTTTCTACTCGTTCGTCGTCATTCGACGAAGAAGTTTTTTGAAGACTCTGTGTATTGTTGAGACTTGCCGTTGTGAACACGTGGAAAATTTTACGAAAGTGCAGTGTCGCAGGAAAAAGGCACAACGCGTCGAAAGGAAGGGCTGGCGGCGTGTTCAAAGCTTCCTTGGCACGCCGAAGTGCCGTGTCTCTGTGCCTTCGCACGCTTGGATACCGACCAAGAACCGACGCCGTGTGTATGTGTCTAGCGAGTGCAATGTGCGTGAAGCTGTTCGTGCCTCTGGATCAGCGTCTTTTCCCCTCGCGGTTTAGGAACGAGCTTAATCCAGCGTCCACTAGCGACGGAAGATGGGGGGAAGGTACGTCTTTTTTTCGTCCTTAGACGATTTACACAATACCGTGCACAACAGCTCCTCATCACTGATCAGTGCTGGCTTATTATCAACCTACTTAATTGCACTTGACGTTTGAGCGCGGCTCGCCTAATTGTAATTGGTCAGCAGATTGCACACAACCATATCGGCCGCGCTTCAAAGATTTTCATTCTCGCCGTCTTGTACTTTTGCTTTCGAAAACCTCTCTGGCTCCACAACGTTGCCCTATTCGTGCTCCCACGGAATCTATTAGAGTAGATTTGGGACATAGCCATGGTTAATATAGTACATAGGAACACGTACAGATCTCTCCCTTTTATTGACAGCAACTCACCGGAACAGCTGGACGATCCAGAACTCCGTGGCCGATATATATAAATGATCTAAAGGCTTCTATGCGCGACACACGTTCAGAACTTTGGCGCGGCGTCAATTCTTGACCGGTATCCAAGCGTGCGAAGGCACAAAGATGCATCACTCGGCGTGCCAAGGAAGCTTTGATCACGCCGCGACACCGGCGACACTTGTTTTCGACAAGTTGTACCTTTTGATACGGCTTCACGCACATTGCACTCGCAAAATACATCCACACGGTGTCGATTCTTGGTCGGTATCCAAGCGTGCGAGGGCACAGAGACACGGCACTTCGGCGTGCCAAGGAAGCTTTGAACACGCCGCCAGCCCTTCCTTTCGACGCGTTGTGCCTTTTTCCTGCGACAATGCACTTTCGTAAAATTTTCCACGTGTTCACGACGGCAAGTCTCAACAATACACAGAGTCTTCAAGAAACTTCTTCGGCGAATGACGACGAACGAGTAGAAAACGTGTCCACAGCACGCTGGAAAACCGCAGCAAAGGCTAGCAAAAACGGCAAATCGTATCCCAAGCGAGTGAAGTCCGGTGGCTTCACTTGCGGGAGCGGCAAGCGCGATCCAGCAATTGTCATTGAGATCAGTGGTAGCATCGCGATCGTTTTGGGCCGAGGCTACATCCACGCGCGGGGACGTAGCCAAGTCGGGAGGAGATAAGGCTCCATCCACGCAAAAGGTCACGTGGCTTATAATATAAGAAGATGATTTGTTTTTATGTACATATTATGCTTTCTTATAAGTAAATATAGGATTTAAAAATAAAGAGGTTACATTTCATTGCTGTTTTAAAGTTAATATGTCACGTGACCTTACAAATGTTTAGACAATTCATCAGTTCTTTACTGTTTTCTAAGACTAATAGCAAATATCATGCATCATAAAACTAGTACCAATATATATCTTTATAGTTATGTTATCCAGGAGTCACACACACGTGTGGTCGGCCTGCGTGCCATCTGTGCGTGCGGGCGGTGCGGGTCCGGCCTCCGGGGCCTTCGCCCATGTGTGCATCGCTGCTGAGGCGAGGCGGAGAGGCTTCGTCGTGTGTGTGGTTGGCTTGGTTCGAAGCGTTTTCATGTGAGCTTATGGGTATCGAAGGGGCCCACCGCTCCGTACGTTCTTGACTTGCGCGCACGCCCGCAATCATATAAAGGTTGTGAGGAAAATCCCATTAATAGCAAACATACTGAGAGCATTCAATCGAGAAAACTGGGTAAAAGATTCCAGAAACAGTTTATTCCATGACAAATAAAACAGTAGCCAATGCACAGATGCCACTCGTCCATGAGATCACCGATGAACACGAAGCCCTTCTTGTGGCAGAAGTCCTGTAGGGGCCACTTCACGTCTCTGTGCCGATCATTCAGCGCCTGGGTCTCGGCACTCTGACTACGATGACACTCCATCGAAGAGAACCTGTTCTCCCGCCTCGGAAGGACGGAAGAAAAGGCGATCTGCATCGTCGATAGCGTTCCAAGATCTGAGCGGCCAGCCGACGATACTTGTCAACGTACACGCTGGCACAAACGCTGGTGTTATTTGTACCAAAATCGAGCAGGGCGTCAGACACCTTGGAAAAAAAAAAAGCCTCGATCCTAATGCCACTAAACGCCCGCACTTCGACAGCCACCCGGTTATTCGATGGGAAATACTAGGACAAGTATTTCACCGTCGAATCCCCGGCAACCAAAACTTGAGGTACATCACGAGCGCGACCGTGCTAATACCCAAACGGCCAAACGCCTTGTCCAAGAAAACAGAAAAAAAAAATTAAAAAAAAAAAACGCTCCAGAGAAAGTCAGACCCGCTTGCGGAAGACCAGGCAAGCACAGTAGACAGTACTCCGCGCACGGCAGGAACGCAAAGTGCAATGGCCGCCGAGCAGATGGAAACACAATGGGAGGCTAGACCGGAAGTTGATCGTAGTGCGCCGGAAGTGACGTATTGCGTGGATGGAGCCTTATCTCCTCCCGACGTGGCTACATCCCCGCGCGTGGATGTAGACACTCCCATCGTTTTGAGACGCTGCGATACGCCATGTCGGCGATGCTGATCCAAGCTATTGGCAACCCTGCGTGGATCCACTAGTGATGACGTCTGGGGGACCTTGTCTTCTAGGTGGTATGGGCCTGTCCGAGGCGTCCTACGACACAAGGACTCTCTGTGATCGGGCATCGGGATCGGCATGCGGGAGAACGACGCAACGCATGTGAAGAGTCAAGCTCGCATCGTCATCTTTTAACCACTCGGTGACGTCACATACGAAAACCAGGGACCCTCCCGTTCCTGGTGCGAGAGTCTTTGTCCTCGCACAACGTTTCCAGAAAAGGAAAGGCAGTCGTCACGCGGCGCTCTTTCATTTCACCGGCATGCTCCAATACCACCTAAACGACAAGGCCTGCGTCTCCCCCCACCCAGACGCCATCGCTAGTGGACCCAGGCAGTGCCGCCTAGCTTACGCCAGCATCTCCGCCAACGCGTCTTGCAGAGCCTCACAACGAGCGTGACGCTAGCAGGCGGCGACGCCAAGACGGACGCGTCTGCCACTTTCGGCGAGTTTTAGCGCGTTTGACGTCTGGGGCGGGTCGGGAATTCACAACCGATGACGTCACGCGCGAGCCTTGTCTTCCAGGTGTGGTTGACCAATGCGTAGGCGCACGGTCCGGCCATAGCGGGAACGCGAAAGTGCCCGCTGAAAGGCAAGGTCGTAGACTCGTAGCCCGACTGGCGTATTTCTGCGTCGGGCCATTTGCATGCCGACCCCGCCCGATCGAGACCAGCCGTTAACGCTATATCACCCGGGCCGTTCCCACGGAACCGTCGTCTGCTACCATATCCCTGACCGTTGTGAGCCCATTCTGGATCTGCAGATAGCGCAGGTACCTTTTAGCGCGTTTGCCTTTTTCTTTCTTCCATCTAATTTCTAGAAGGCTATTTTATGCGCAGCGCGACGCGGGAGCAATGGTTTACCCTTTTTTACGTGGCAGCGTAATTTGAATCAGAATCATCTTGAAAGTATTTTGTAGTTGTTGTTTTCTTCGAGGGACATTATTCATTGATCGAGGTTATTGTTCTCGAGCGAACGCCACGGGGCATCCGGTGCTTGATAACATCGTCAACCTTATTCGAAGGAATATCAGTCCGCTCGTCTCACCTGCCCCTTTGATGCAGCGTCGCTCGGGTGGTTAATATATCCTTGATGCGTCTCGATATTTAAACGAGGCCCTCGGCCGGTTCCGGTGTCTAGTCGGTACCACCTAGAAGGCACGGCCTGCCCTTGCAGGTCTTGCGTTATAGGTAAGGCCTGCGGGGGCTTACCTAGACGTCAATGCGAACACGCGGTGACGCGGAGACGGACGCGTCTATGGCGCTGCGGAGTGTCTCGTTCAGCGTGTTTGCCGCTAGGGGCGGGTCGGTGATGCGCTAGCGATGACATCAGTGATGGAAGCGGCGTTTGACTTTTTCTAGGGGGTCTTGTGGAACGCAAACTGTTGAATAGGAGATAGGGACAGCCATTGACCCTTTTTGGGCAGATCCCAACGTGCCTTACCACATCGCACGAAAATTAAACGATGACTGCATCGCCAGATAGGTCCATCATTGATAATTAAGGGTTTATCCTCGATATCGGAGCACATTAGTACTTATACCTCTTCTAATTATAATACGTATAAAGATCATAAAAAAAAAAAATGAAAGCCGTTTACAACTCCCTGTAACACCGAATTAGAGCGCAGCTCTTGAAGAGAAGGGAAGGTACTGAAGGGAGGGTATACACCTTTCCACCTCATCCTCCCTGGTGCTCCTCCTCCCCTCTTGGCTCCTCCTTCTTCTCCCCTCCTTCCCCTCCTCCTCCCCACAACGTCACCAGGGCGACGTTTCAGCTTGGTGCCGAAACGTCACCGTGCCGAAACGTCACCGCAGTTACGCCGACGGCGACGCCGCTCAAGCCGGATACGGGCGCGTAAGAGCTGCGCTCTAAAAGTACTCCATGACACGCACTTTTCTCTTTCAGGAATAAGTGACTCCGATCAATGAACTGGAGGTTCCGTTTGCAATGGGGGTTAAAGAAAAAAGTTATTGAAAACTGAATCGCAGCCAGACACTCCAGTTTAGATAAAGTCTCTCCCACTCCCCCATAGTTATCATAGCCTGTCCATATCGTGCATTTACGTAAAATTCCCCCAAATCTAGCATATCCGCTAAAACGTCGATCAATGAAGATACGTTGCAGCCAGATACATGAACCTACGAAACACAACCCGCCCAAATATTATTCAAAATTAAAGTTGAGCTTTTACTTCTGCAAGAGTTAGCGGCATCGGAGCCAGAGTCCAGTCGCGGTTCGGAGCCCTTTCGATCGACTGCTGCTTCTCGGCACCGCTCTTTAAGATTAGAGGTCGACCTGCAATCAAGACCAAAAAAGTCGACCTGTCCATCGCGCTAACCCACGGGTAAGCCGCTTCTCCTAACACACCGATGCGACGCGGTGAAGCTCGACACGCACGCGCCCGTGCGAGGTGACGAAGGTTGACGCGAGCGGCCACTGTGCCACGACGTGGAGGCATGTGGCCGACATGAAAGTCATCTCATCAGGGGCGGTTGGTTAGTCATGCGGGTTTTCCTCCAGGTGGGTACGAGGGATTCTGAGGTCACCTGATCGGTTAGGAAGAAAAATACCCAGCGTTCCAGCCCAATCCGCTCGGAAGACGTAACCCTCGTATATTTTCTTTAGTTCTCGGTGAACACGACCACCTTTAATTTTTGTAGCACAAACCAAGGCATACGTGCTCCGCACACCTGCAAGTTCAGATTCGCCCCAGCATCCGCGCGCGACCATTGGCTACCGCCCCGTGACGTCACCTCCCCCTCGCCTCCTTCGCTACTCTCCTTTCCATGCGGCGCGCTTCCCTTTCCACTGTTTTATGCACAGGCGGACGTCGTCAGCTTTTCCCTGTCATGTAGGTAATAAATGCTCACGCATTAATGGGTCCATGAAACGATTCTTTTAACTTCTTCCTTAGCTGCAATTCTCAACTCAAAAGCGAAGTGAGAAATCAGACGGTCGTGACATGCTAGGGCACCGGTGAGATGGCTCCAAGCTTCCACCGTGTTTTTTATGCACACCATAGAACTTAGCATTCGCAAGTATAATGCTAAGTTCCGTCAGGGCACTCATCGGCCGCGAACGCAAATCCAAATATAAGTCGACGGCTTGATTGTTGACGAGCTCACGTCAAACTGACGCAGTTCTCGTGTCCAATGCGTGAGCTTGTTCTGGAGCACGCCTCCCGGCATGAGCTGCTTGCATTGACAGTGCTATGGCGGCATTTTGTTATCTGCTATTTTATTTTTCCATAGAGCGCGTGCAGCGAGCATCGACTACTGTGATTCTCCATCCCACACACGTCTGAGGTAAAGACAAAGGCCCAGGCGCGTGAGCCGAGCTCAGCAGAATGCTTCTGCTTGCACGGGAACTCGTGCATAGGAGGCACTTTTCAAAGTCATGCACTCGTGCCCTTGCCTTCGTCTGCGCTGCAGATGTTTGTGAAATGGAGTATACGAATACCCTGTACTTCGTCTCACCTAAGCATAAACTATTGTTAGCCACGCATGCTAAAAGCGCCAGCTAGTTGCTTTGGATGAAGCCTCGGCGGCTGCACGAGCGCTCGTGCAGCGAATGCTCCAGTCAAGGCAGACGCCCTACGTCGCAAACTACGCCATCAACAAGTACAACATCAACGACAGACGTACCATTTCCAGTGGCGGGAAGAGCACACAACAGCTATCGCTGCAAAAAGAAACAAAAGCGTTCGGAATAAAGCAAGTGTCTATTTTGCTCAGAACGCATTTGTTCACGAAACGCGGCGCCGACGCCCCACGACTATGCCGAGAGGTGCTGCAACACAGAACTGTTCATTTTTTTTTTTTTTTTTCTGTCTCGGTATTTTGTTTTCTTGAAGCCTGTCACGGAGCCTTACATGGGGACGGCCAACATACCATAACTGCATAACAGAAGGCGCCAAATGAGAAGCAAAACAAAGGTAGGGAGAGCGAAATAAGGGACAGTAGAATAGGCGTTGCCCCTCCGCTAAGCCCTCCATCCACAACGAAGAAGCCGCTACTGCGCCTGCGCGGACATGGCCTTGACTGTACAGTTCCGGGTTTCGTAAAGTGTTGCGGAGAGCATTGCGGTACGGCCAAAAAGATCTACGAAAACTCCCTACTGATTCAATTCTTTTTTTTTTTTTTTTTCTTTTTTCCTGACCAGGTCATTTGTCTGCGAGACGCGGGGGGCCGAAGTGGTGTATTGCTATGCCCGGGGGGTCCCGAAGAGGACAAACCTGCCAAAGGCTTAGCTCAACCACCAGGATGCGCTTTTGCCACGCACAGGCAGGCGTAAATGGGTGAACCCACATGGCTATCTCAGCAAACGCTCCCTGCGTGGGGGAAACGGCAGAGTCACCATCTTTTATCCCGTTTTTAATAGCGAAATCGAACGTATACTGGTCGTTATATAGATATATATATATATATATATATATATATATATATATATATATATATATATATATTTTTTTTTTTAAGACGGATAAACCAGTGGAGGGTTCATGCGCCGCGTTTTCACATGGCGAGGAGGAAAGCAGGCAGAAATGCGGAGACGCTCGCAGACGACCAACGCGTTCGTCACCTCCTCGCACATCGTATTGCAAACGCGGCCCATAAACCACGTGCCCTCGCTCGAGCAGTTGGACACTCTAGCGGCGAGATGTTTCGGTGGCGCCCTCGTTCGGTTACCTTTCGTGACGTCATTACCTTGTGAACAACAAGTTCCATGGTGTTTGTATTTGGCATGGAGGAAGCCTGAAATCATAACGAGATCTCAAAGCAACACTGCCGACACCGTCAAAATTGAAGTTCTTACATTCCTCTTATTTCCGTCGTTGAGACATCCTTTCCTGACGTCATAGCCAGCATTCGGCCAATTGTGGTGGGCCGACCACAGCGACGCTTTCGATCGCTCACGTCGTCATATTTTGTGGAGCAGACAGCTAAGGAAATCTGGATGCTCGGAGCGCGCCTTGGTGTACCGGAGAACCCATGTAGTGCAATGTCTTCGTGGGAAATACCACTCGATGCAGAGAAGGACACCAATCTCCGACTGGAACGATTAGTGGTAGACACAAAACTAGCTGCCTATGTTTCCATTCACTCATTAAATGCACTCGAACGCTGGCGTCCAGAGTTGTCTCAGTATTCCAACGCATTGAAATACCGAGTAGAGACAAAGGCTTCTAGCTTTGCATCTACCCACTTCTCATTCCAGTCAGAGCTCGGTGTTCCGAAGTCCATTCTTGTCTCCTCCTCGTTTTTACCCACATAGTCGATGACTGCGTGCGTCAAACACTTGCCACGCACACAGACAGTCCGTAATGTATGTTGATGAATGGTATAAGTTTTATTTGCACGTTTGGTGGTGATGGTGTCGTTACATTTTGTTTTCCAAGTGACACGCAACTCTCGCGAGACAAACTCGTAAAGGCGCTCTCTGCGCAACCAAACACACAAGCGGAGAGGGGCACGCAAGCGCCGGCGAGGAAACCTCCTTCCGATTTGCCGCAACGTCGTTCTAGCATTTGGGTCTTATCTATTTTTCATTTAATGGCACGGCACTGCACGACAGCCGTGCCTAGTTCGAGGAATGCAAGCACCCCAATAGCCTCCCTCCTTCCATACTCCAGTCAAGTTCGTAGGTTTGTTTACTTGTGCACTTTTCCAAAAGCCGAGTACAAACTCTTATACAACAGGCAGTACTGCCCGTTGTATAAGGGTTCGTACTCGGCTTTTGGAGAAGTACTCGCACGTACGTCGACCTGAACATGAAACTCTGCTTCTGGTACAAAAACTAACTTCTGTTCTTCAGCACTCCATTACCCCAGCCGCTTAGATTTCAGGTGCAGCCCAGGGGCAGAAAAACGATTGTGTTGTTCGGCATCATCCCCAGCGCTACAATCTCAGCAGAAGGGGACTACTGAATGCCGGTACCAGATCCTCCTATTCTTGCCACATTCAGCCTCAGTTCCACCCTCGAGCCACACTCTTCCTGTCCAAAAACCCTTCAACCATAGAACGGGTTATGGGCATGGAGGAAATGACGATAATGACTTGCGAGTGGCTCGGAGGCGAGGAAATTCAATCTGGTACCATACGGTCAAAGGGGTCGAGGGAGAATGAACACGTTGAGTTACGACGCTGAACACGGCACAGAAAGGGTGACATCATTCCCTCAAGGTTGCCCTTCATGTTCAGGTCGACAGCTTTCTACGGCCCTTGGGACGAATGCTCTACACGGTCGGTGGTGTCCGGACAACGCACGTGGTTCAGCCGTCGTCCCTGGGATGTCTCTGGGAGGTTACAAATAGGGTGTAGACTTTCCGGTGTCTATTTAGGAGGCATTTTGGCAGATGTGTCTTGGCATTCATTCATTTTTCAAATATTGGTGTATTCTGTCGATCTGTTTCGAACCGACACTAAGAACTGTGATTATTGGTGGAAAAATTTGAATGAAAAACTAAGAGAAAGTCCAAGGGCTTCAACAAAAACGGTCTAGCCGGAGCAAATTGGCATTTTCCAGTTTTAACCGATTTTGCATTTTTGACACCAACAGCTGTTTCCATAGTAACACCGAGACGTAGGAAAAATAAAAAAACGGACAGAGCAACGAAGTCTCTATTTATTATTCGTAGGTCTCAGAATTACTATGGATGTCATTCACCAGCTCGCCTGCGTTTCTTACTTTCTTCAACAGTTGTTTACTGGTGTTTTTTTGTTAAACCGATCTTGCATATATAAAACCGACGGACATTTATCGGTGTTTTTCGGCTAAAACCGGAAAGCCCACGGCCTAGTTTTGACATCCTGGGGATATCCACTGGACCGTATATGCAGTTAGGATGCCTTCTTTCCAAATATGTAAAAGATTAGACCCACAGCTTATTACAGTGGTGACCGGAATGAAGAGGAGCTGGCTGCCCTACTGTCCCCAGAATTATAAATAAGTCAGCCGTTAAGTAAACGCTCACCCCTCCTCGAGCATACGGATTCACCCAGCAAAGAAAGGGACGCCAAATGACAACCGATAAGTAAACGCGACACATCAGCGAGTAGTGAAAAGAAATAGGCCCACCGTTTTTCACAAACTTTGCGTGCCCCCCTCCTCCCCCAACTCATCTCACTTCCCCCCTCCCCCACAAGAAAACGACTAACAGACGTTCATCGTGCTACAAAATCTCTTAGAAAAAAGAGGCAGGGCTATGCGGCAACTGCCACGACGACACGAAGCTGGCACCCAAAACGTCGGCTCCACAGCCGACTATGGGCCGGCTCAGTTGTATTTGCCGACTTTGGGTCGGCTCCAAAACAAACCTCCAAAGTTGGCTTCAAGGCTAACTCCAAGTCGACTCCACAGCCAACCTGCGAAGTTGGCAGTGAAGCCAACTCCTGGTCGGCTCTAAAGCCACCTCACAAAGTAGGCCCCACAGCCGACCCGTAAAGCTGGCTCTAAAGCCGAATCCAGGTCGGCTACAAAGCCAACCCGCAAAGTCGACTTGGCTTTGGAGTGTTGCAGTGCAGGCTGACGCCCACTTGGGAGAGAAGGGAAACTGCAGGTACCGTTACAAAAGAGACTAGACCGGCTAGAGCTCTGCCGACGTTGGACCGACATCCGCAAAGCCATGCCAAAGTAGCCGTTGCGATGGAAACGTCCGTGCCGTGCCGGCAGCGTGCCGGCAAAAAGTTTGTGCCGCGTTTGCGTCGCACAAAAGAATGCAAAGGTCACCGCAATGCCGAATCGACGTTGGCTCAATGTCCGTACGACTTCGCACGCATGACCGACATTACAGGGACACTGCAGGTCGGAGCTCCCGCTCGAGAGCACCCGCACTGCGGCAGTATAACGTAAACGTTGGAACATTTCCACACACGCGCGACAGTAGCCTTAATTACGCAACAGCACGCCAGCAGGTTGTGACGCACGTCGTGCCAATTTGCCACCCGCCCACAGGCGTCACGCCGGCAACGTTGCCGCAACATTGCACCGGTGGTCCGTCACCACGCATTCCCGTTTCCCATCGCCTAAATTAAGTACGCTTCCCAACGTGTTCCTGTTGAGTATGGGGCCGCAAGGTCGGTCGCCCGACAACGGTTCGCGCTCGGGAACGTCGCGCTCGCGTCGGTGGTCCGCCCAGGTTGCCACGACGCACGGTCGCAGGAACTACGTGCCCGGCGACGCTGCACGCCGGTCTTGGGGTTGAGGGAGACCGGAGACGTTGAAGCCCCCCTCTGCAAAGTAGGCGAGCAGGCTGCCTTGCCGAAGGTAGTGGTGGTGCTTTGGTAGAAGAGAGTGCGACGTTACCACGGCGACGGGCGCCATGGCCGCTCCTTCTCCAGTGCGCCGCTCCGTACGGCTTTCTTCACATGCGGGCAGCCTTCTGCTGGATGAGCTGCGAGAAAGAGACGAGGCATTGTTCGCGAACCGTGGGTCAAGCACTTTCTGGGTCTTGGACCCAAAGCCCAAGGCCCACTTCAAAGGGGGCAATTTTTTATAATAATATTAACAATAGTGTTGATTTTTCGTCCATTTCCCCAGAAATTTCGGCATTGCTGGCGAGTTGTTCCCTAGGTTTCTAGATCCTCGCGCTGCAGCATAAATAGCTGGGATTGAGTCCGGCTCGAATTGGGCGAGCAACTTGGACAACTCGGGGGCGTTTGAAGCGACAGCAGCCAATCAGGGATGCGATATTTTCACGTGACACCCCTGTGGTGGCAATGATGACTGCTTAAAGGGGCACTGACACCCCAAAAGTCGTATTCTTTTTTAATGTTTAAAACGATGCAAGTTGTAGTCCTAGACACGCAAAAAAAACGCATTGCAAAAAAAAACTTCCTTGTGCGTGCCCGCGCCTTTTTATTTTTGGCGTTTATATCTCCCGCGCTCACCTCCTTGCTTCTTTTGATCGGTGACGTCAAAAATCAGGAAACTTAGAAGCTTTGTAGGCGACATTTCTATAACATTTAATGACGGCGATCGTAAAGCATGTTTCTTAACGCAATTGCGAATGCACTACGGCCTCTTTTTGAAATACTAAAAATCAGACTTCGGTATGATGTCGCTTCTTGGATTTGTATCCTCCCTCGGAAAACTTGGCTGCGCTAGAGCAGAGGATGATCGGCGAGTCGGGAAAGAAACCGTTTTTTCCCCGCGCCTGCGCCCTTCTATCCCGCTTGCTCACCTCCTCCTTGCTTCGGGTCGCAGTGGAAACGGTGCTTTGCTTCGTAGCGTGGAGCGGAGGTCCGAAAGAAAGTCGAGTCACAAAAGACTGCAAACTTTGACTCACTGCATTGGCGCAAATCGCGCAGAAACTTCAAATTCTGCATTTGGAAATTGTTTTTTTAATTCAGAAATACTGGATTCCCAAGTTTCGAATTTTGAGGGTAATGTTCCGGCATCATTTTCAATCGTTTCGGATAATAAAATAAAATATGATTTTGATGTGTCAGTGCCCCTTTAAGACAGGGTGGGTCTTGGTTCTTGTTAGGAATGAATAATTTTTAGGAAATAAATAGTTTCAGAAAGATTAATCAGTATTCTAAATGCCATTTAAAGATATAAAAACACATTTACAATGATTTAATGGGATCAGGTCATTCTGGAAAATCTTTTGGAGTAGCCAAAAGTTAATTTTGTAGCAGCAAAAGGAACCTTTGGAGCAGTACTGTGAATTTCGTTTGCATTTTATCTACTATGAATAACATGTTAAAAAAGTCATGTATTGACACATCAGATAAAAATACATTGTCTTTTTTGCTGTCACACTGCCGTACAACTACTAATCGTAGCTTCCTTACAATGTAATTTTCCTAAACACTGAGCTAGTCGCTCAGCCCTACTTTAAAGCACCAGACATAGAAATAAAACAATCTTATGTAACAAGTATGCTTTTGTTCTTTAGCAGCAGCTGCATCTTTTTTAAATTCTAAAAAAGGCAATAATAATGCAATTCTTATGTCATTTCTAACAAAGATTTCATCATTCTAGCACACCAATAACCTTTTGCATGTGGATGGCTTAATGGCTGCAAAATTTGTATGTAGGTAACAAACATGTTTACTTAAAGGGCAACTCCAGTCGAAAACAAAATCAAAATAAATTTTTGGTATCACTTTAGTGCCACAAAATATTATCACAGCCAGAATATTAGATCAAAATGAAACCGCATACTCCACTAAACCAGATTTTAAAGATTTTAAAGATGCGACCAGCTGCTCTTTAGCAGGCGGCAAGCGGGTTAGCTTTCAATCAGGGAACACTGGCACAGCACTTTGCCGACGTCACGTCACAGTAAAGCTGCCGTTGATTAGTTGCATCGCGTACCACACCACCCTTACAATGTCACATTACGGATTTGGATTTGCTGGCATCCCCTTTGTATCGGGTGGCCGCTCGCTGGAAGTTTAGATGAGGGCCTGCCAAAGGCCAGCTTAGCTGGGCTCATCAAGTGCCCAGCCGAGAATAGCTGGGTTTCTCTTTGTCTCCTTGGCCGCCTACGTCTATAGGTAGGTGTCTGCAGGAGCAGCTGGGGGCTGCAGCTTTGACTCAGTCCTGTGTATCCAGGCCCATCCGCCTCCGACTCTTCCAGCTCTGCCAGGAACGCTCCCACCACCGCTCCAGCCTTCGTTTGGTCGTCTCGACTTGTTCTCCGTTGTTCTCTTCACAGTCTGCACTTGCACGCACTGAACTTTAGCCTCAGCCTGTTGCCTTTCTGTGTACATATGTCCAAAAGCTGCTGAAGGTTCTCATACGAGCCTGCGGTCAGCACCAGATCATCCGCGAAGAGAAGTCCTCACCGCCTGTCCGCCGTCCACATATGATAGGTCCAGACCTTTCCCACAATTCTCCAATTCTGCCGTTCACCTCGACATATACAGCATGAACAGGAGTGGAGATGGGCCATCTCTGTCGCAGGCCCCCGATTACTGGTATTGGCTACGTGCTCATGCCCTCCCACTCCACCACCACTGTTGTGTCCCTGTACGCTCTTGGAGAAGCTCAAGAACTGCACCCGGCACTCCGATCTGAGTCAGTTCCCACCAGTTGTGAGTAGGAGATTTAGTCGTAGGTCTTCTCAATCTGTAAGAAGGCAGCCCATAGCTGACTCCCCTTCTGCCATACAATCTCAATTGCTTGGGTCAGCATGTATAGGTTGTCTTCCAGCCGTCAGCCATTTCTGAATCCATCCTGTAGCTCGCCCAGTACAATCTCTTGCTCTGCCTTACCTTGCAGTCTGCGTCTCACAACTTGCATGCCGACCCTGTACTGTAGGAATCACGGTGATGGGCCAATGTTTTGTCAGGTCCGTCCTCTCCCCCGTTCCTGTATCAATGAGCTTCACTCTCCCGTGTCTCCAGTCTCGAGGCACCTCTTTCTCGTGTAGGACATCTCCAAGTGCGCCTCGGAGAGCTTCCTTCATCTTGGGTCCCAGTTTCTTCAGGATGCTCATTGGAACGTTATCAGGTCCCACGGCTTTGCCTGCTTGCATGCTCTGGAGGATTTGGTGTAGTTCCATTTTTGATGGTCGTTCCAGCATGTCTAAGCTTCCCTGCTGTCATCCTGAATCGGTCCTGGCTCTCCCGCCCTAGTTGTAGTAACAGACCATGCAACCTCCAGCTGTGCATCTCCATAGAGCAGTTTTGCGACTAAATGAGGCACTGTTCGCACTTGACGATTTCGTGGGTCTGTGGACCCTTTAGGTGCTGTATGCACTGCTGTTGTTTGCCTTCTGAGGCGCTTCATTTGCCTCCAGAATTTCTTGGGTGCTGCTCTTCTACTTCGCCTTAAGTCCTGTAGCGTATGGTTTCCCACTGGTGTTCTTCTCATTTGGACCACTCGTTTGCACTTTTGCTTGTTTCTATGTACTTCTTCCATAGTTTTTCACTTTCTTATCTCTCTCACCCCAGTGGCATCTGCAGGCCTACTGGCGAACGTTAATGGCTCACTTAATTTCAGGGTGCCACCAACTTTTTAGGACCCTACTTGTTGACATGCCCTTTTCAATCTTTATCTTTTTTTATTTCTAAGCTAATGCAGCTCACAATGCTCTCATAGCCCATGTCTTTTGTCTTTGTCTGCTACCTTTTCTAGCTTTCTGGCAATCTCTTCAATTTCATCCTCTCTCAGGGTACTCTCCTTGGCAAGACGGGTACCATTTCTCTGGGTCTTGGTCCGCCAAAGAGAGTCAGGATCCTGTTGTGGTTGCAGCCAACGCTTGCTACACCCTCCTCGTTGATGGTCAACTTGGCCAGTTTCGTGCTGATCGTTGGTGTCGTGAGGACATAGTCAATACACGACGTTCGGTCTCCGAACACCCAGGTGTAGTTTTGTTCCCACATGCCCCGAGTGTTTTCGAGGACTAAGCTATTTGTCTCAACTAAGTCCAGTAGATATTGGCCGTTTCTGTCTCTCCTACCGTGTTGTTCCTCAATGTGTGCGTTGAAGTCCCCCAGGAGGTTAATGTTTTCCCCACTCTACCTCATCTCCTGAATGTCCTCATCCAAGCCTTCAACCACTTCCTTGTGTTTCTCCTTCAAACCTTTCCCAGTCCACCAGTACACCACAGCAACTGCCACTGGTGTTCCTGCTACAGTGCCCCTGATCCCCCCGTGCTTGCAACACTCCATTTCTGCTCTTGTCCATTTTTCATTGTTTCGAAAAAAAACTCCCCCCCCCCCCCCCCCCCTCCACTTTTTCTTATTTCACCTTGCCTGTTGCAGCCCTCCCAAACTAGGCCTGGAAAAATGGGTGGAGCTTCCCCCCCTCGCAGTTGAGTCTCCATCAGCCCAAAGACAGATATTTCTTCCTTGTCCATCGTGGCTGCCACTTCGTTCCACTTGGCTTCTCCCCATCCTCCTTGTATATATATAGGAAGGCCACCTTTGTTCCCTTTCCCCACCCTTTTCTGCGTCGCCGTCATCTTCGTCTTCGCTTCTATGGTCTGTGGGTCTCCCCCCCCGGTCAAACCTGTGTCAACTGGAGTTCCTATGCTGACTGGTGACTTAGGAGGTGTCCACCTGACACTTCACCATATGTCCAACCATTGACACCAGGTGGGGGATGGAGCCACCTCAGGGTGCCAGGAGGGGCGGGGGTGCCAGAAGGGGTGGGGGACTTAGGATGAGGTAGGCCTGTGGAGGACTGTGCTCTGCTGGGAGTTGCAGGGTTGGGTTGGGGCGGTGTGTGGGCCATGCTTCCCCAGCCGGTGCCTCTCCCTCGTCTTGTCACTCTAGGCTCCCAGGGGTGCGCTTTCCTCGTCTGTGTATGCCTAAAAAAACAACGTATCATACAAGCCAGGCAGTCTGCCACCTTCCTTGCTCCTTCTTCCCTACAGTGAAGTCTGCCTGCAGTCGTGTCCTGACCATGGAGGTCTTTGCTCAGGTTTATGTAAGTTGCCTCCAGTTCTTGGCAGAGATCTCCCAGCTTGGCGTTCAGGGACATGGCTGCTGCCTGAACAGCCTTTCCTCTGTTAGCAACCTTGGGCACTGCACATATGGCGAGAACATCACCTCGTTTCGACCCTGTTTTCCTCAGCTGGTACACAATTTCCTCCAGACTCCTCCCTTGCAATAGGTCATTGATGCCAATGTGGAGCAGGTATACACGGTGTACCATAGCCTCCTCTATAAGGAGAAAGCCTGGCACATCGACAGCGGAGCCACAGGGCGCGCGGCCGCAGAAAAAAGGAGAGGAGGAGCGCACGAAGCGGTGACCAATATGGTAGCGCAGAGCAGAAAGGGCTGAGATAGTGTGCGAGCGCTTGGGTCATTAGCGGCCGCTCCCCAAACCACGTTTGTTTTCGTGTTTTCGTCACCGTCGTTTTCGGGCTCCGGGAGAAAAGGCTGCGGCGATTCGAAAGGGCGGTGGCAACAATGTACCATGCCAGTGGCGTCGGCAGAGTTGTCGGCGTACCAGAGGAGTGCGTCGTCGTTGGACCATCGTATCGTGCCATGGAAGAACCATGCAGTTTCGACTCAACGAAACTGGCGGCCACGACCGTCGATTTTGCATTCAAGGACCCTTCCGGAGTTGCGGCCGCAGGGAGAAACGGGAAACGGTCGACATTGAGTTTCTCCTCTCCACGATACCGAAAAGAAAAGAGTAAAAGAAAGTGTTTCTGCGTTTGGCCGCTCGCTCTTGTGTGGCGATAGCAGGCAATCTCCCCTTCGCTCCCGATTCCCCGCCCCTCTTTCCCTATTTACGGCGGCAGTCTCTTCTCGCGATGTGCCAGGCGGCTTTCTCCATATAGAGAGGCTATGGCTGTACCTGTCGCACTTGGCTCTCATAACTCTCAATTAGTTTGTGAGCCACCTCTGCTGTTGTGCCTCTGTTGTAGAGCACTATTAGCCGTTGGCTGCCAACTACTTCCCTGTCGAGCACTCGTGGTAATCAGGAAACGTTGTTGCCGCTGATGACAATCGCCTCCCACATCTCACCTTGGAGACGTCGCTCAAAGACCACTGTGGCGTCACCCTTCTTCACTACTTCCTTTGCAGGTTTCCGGTTGTCGGCTCGCGCTCCGTTCCAAGGGGCTACCTCCACACTCTTCGGGGAAAGCACACCCCGCGGGTCCAGCCGTTCGTTGCTGTCTTGTGTCAGCCGTTGTCCCCCGCTGATCCACCTCTCCTCGTTAAACCCTGCGTTGCCTTGCAGAGCATTGCAGTCGCCAGACAGAAAACTGCCATCATGTTGTACTGGCTGTCCAAGCCCCTCCTGTCCTCCTTCCCCGGGCGTGCCCACTGCTGCTCCAGTGTGTCTCCTTCCTCGCCGCTGTTCTTTGTCCCTTAATTTCCTTTGTCGCTGTTCTCTATCCTAGCATTTTTAGTCCAACCGCCTTTCTTTCTGCCATCCCCCGTCTGCTTGGGCACTGACTCTGGCGTAGCTGCACTTGCTACTCGGTCAACGAGCCCACCAGCGCCGTCAGCTCCTTCATCCGCCTCCTGTAGAGACTTTCCACCTCAGTCAGCTTCACACAAATGTTGCAGACGAACTAACCTGTGTCCTCTTCTGCGTCCAAAGTATTCTTGAAGGGACTCTCTTTCCGGAAAGCCCACCTCTTGCATCCATCGCACCTTATGAGCGCTTCCTCCCCAGCTTTTCTACTGCGCCACAGCCGCTGGCCCTTTTGGTTTCCCTTTGGCAGCTCCGTCACACCAACAGGGCTGCCCGTCCGTTTTCGTCCACTACTGCATTCGTGCCTCATCCCAACGTTCAAACTTTAATTAAACCGGGCACATAACAAACTTTCAGCGGCTTGTATGGCTGATGATCAGTGTTCCCATCCCTCTAGCAGATAGTTTCAGTTTTTTCGTAGACGCCAAAAACCAAACTTTGAGCCGTGATATTCATAAAACTACACACAATATCGAGAAAAAAAACAATATCTTGTAATTCAGCGACACTGCTTTATCCGAAAACAGTCGTAATTCCAAACTAAAAAATGGTAACTGAAGCTGCCCTTTAAACGAAATCCCGTAGATTTCGTCCAGTCCAGAGCCGTACCCAGAAAAAAATTTCGGGGGGGGGGGGGGGGGGGGGGGGGGGGGTTTCGGGGACAACGGCGGCCATTTTGAAAATGTCTATTGTCTTATTTTCGCCTATGAATTATGTGCATCGGTGGCATATAATGGAGAGTTATAGCAAACCGAAGAACCGGTCCCGGTTTGGTACCCGGTAGCCGACCGGTGCCACTGCGCGTGCGCAGAGGTGGAGATTAAAATTGGCTGGCTGCAAGTGCACCGACCAGGGCCATACCCAGAAAAAAATTTCGGGGGGGGTCAGAACCCCCTAACCCCCCCCCTGGTTACAGCCTGGTCCAGTCTATTGACAAGCTTTCATTCACCCGTAGCCAAAGCCGGTCAAATTTTAAGTTAAACTACTTCACTTATCGATTGACTGCGACTTCGAAGAGTCACAGTCCTAGAGATAGCTGGAGAAAAAACGAGGAATTTCACATAGAAAATAAGCCTAATATGATATGTTCTTATATCTACTCTGATATGTGTCAACTCTCTCAAATGCTCAAATATTATTTCTTAAATCTCAAACCTGAAGAAACAATCTCTACCTGACCAATTATGTTCGCAGCTATTCAAGACATCGCAATCACGTATAAAACTGGTTTGTGTGTCGTTTTTTTTTTTTGTTTTTTTTTTGCAATTTCGCTGCAATGTTGCATTGTCATATCAACATATCCCACATTACAGATTTTTTAAAATTTATTATTTCACATTCAGAAGGTGTTTTTACCGAGATCAGATTTGCATTGCAGCAAAGCACAGCACAAATTGCTGTGCCCACAATAAGGTTGCTTTTCCATAGTGCACCACAGCCTATTAAGAAGCGCACTTGCTGGAGCTAGCACAGCCGCACAATCGAGCCTTTAGAACTACACATGTTGGAGAACTTCCAACAACTGTCGTGTATGATGAGAAGGTCGAATCGAACAGTACATAATCAGAACTGGTGTTACAAATCATCCAAAATAAGCACAATCCTACTGTAACAGTCCGGCAAAGTACCTAAACCTGAATTATTAGAAGGCGGTTAAGAACCAAAATGAGCTTATGAGTCATGACGCAACACTGACGCAAATTCGTCACACTTTGGTGAATCGTGGCAGTATGTAGCAGGGTGAGCCCACCATTGGTGCAGTTTGATGCAATTGGCACATCAATCACATCACCGTGTTTATAGGCTGTGTCTAAATAGTGCAAGAAAAATCAAATTTAATTATGATGATGGCAAATTGTAGCAATTCGGTTGGTTAGTGTGAACGCAAGTGGCCAGTGTTGCTGGTGTTGCGACGTCAAGTTGCTGGGAGAAATCGCACCGTTTGAAGCGGGCCTAAAGCCCGCTTCAGAGAGGGCAGCTCTTACCCACGTCTTAAAGTCAACACCAGCAACACGGACTTCCGCATTCATACGGAGCAACTAATGAAGCTCCAATTGCTGTGCATTGTTATCATAATCATAGAAATTTGAAATCTATTGCACGATTTAGATACAAAGTTACTAATTACATGTTTCTATACCTTTCGTGGCATTGAGATTACCATTTCATCCCCTTGAAACCATTTAGTCAGGAAAACTATCTATTTCAAACCAAAACCAAGTTAAACCCTCTCTAGTTATCATCACCACAACAGAAGGGGTCACGTGAAATGCAGCGTCTCCAAATGGCTGCTGCTGCCTCAAACGTCCGAGTTTTTGGAGTTGCTCATCCAATTCGAGCCGGACTCAATTCCAGCATTTTGTGTCGCAGCATAGGGATCTAGGGAATTATAAGGAACAACTCACCAGCAACCTTGAAATTGTAGGTAAGATTGCCCCATCTGAAGTGAGCCTAAATTAGGGTGACAACCTTTCTGCTAGCGAAATGCGGGACACACGAAACCGGGGGGGGGGGGGGGGGGGGGGGGGGAGGGGGGGGGGGGAGGAATTTACGAACACACACAACACGGACCGAGGCTCTGTTAACACATATAATATCTTGTGCTTTTTATACACCTGCAAATTGTATTGCAAAGTTGAAAGTATAAAAATCAGCTGCAGCAGAACTCAGTGCATCAAATGAAATTAAGAAGCAGTAAATCTTTTTCGGGTATTCAGCATGGTGCTATGCACATTTTTAACATTATTTTCTTTTTCGACCGCTGTGAGTTGCAAGCTAAACATTCTGCAACACTTTTGCCTTGACACAACGATATGAAAATTATTGCAGCACTTTATTTTTAAAACTTTGGCGAGCAATTTTCTCTCACGATATTTTGCCACCAAGGAACTAGGCACAACGGCGCATGCGCGTCCGTTCTCCTGCAAGAATGACGGTCGCTTCCCGCTATGCTTGGATAGAAAATGGCTTACCATTGCGATTCATACGATTCCCAGCGACCCCCGCGCTTCCCCGTGCCCCGTTGTTCGGCAGCATCATGAGTTGCAGAGCGAATTTTACGACAGTGGGAAATGCGAGACATTTTGAACATTTTTGGTATATCTTGCGGGACGCGGGACACGAGCCCTCAATGCGGGACAGTCCCGCGAGTCGCGGGACGGGTGGTCACCCTAGCCTAAATGTACTGAGGAGTATACAAATTTTTCTTCTTTTCAAATATTCGTTTAGGAGATATTTTGTTTTTCTGGGGAATTTTAGGGTTTGGAGATGAGTCATACACAAATTAAGAGTTGGCGGTTAGCCAGCCCAGCTTGTTTTGTCTAGTTCACACAATGCATGACACTTCTCGAGTCCACAAGCATCAAGTTCGACTTCAACTTCCTTCACGGTCCGTCGGAAAGCGCACGTTCGCGATTTGCAGAACTGAACTGAACTTTGCCCAGAGCACCTGCCTCTGAACAAGAGGTCCTCTCATCGGCAGATCGACCCAATGTACGCCACGTAATGGACGTGGAACCCGAATCATGTAATCGAAGTTAATCCAGTCAAATAAACATTATTTCCATTCCTTCACAAATCAATGTCGCATTACTAATTAACGAAACGTCGGCACCCTGCCACTGCTGACATTGAGACTGTTCACCACTTATGATTTGGTTAATGTATATCTCTTCAGGGGAACACTTAGGTTCGGGAATGGAGCCTTTAAAGTCCCAAGTTGGCTAATTCCTGAATAATGTTTCCTTCTAGGGAACGTTTCTCCTTTTTAGAGGAACTTCTACGTAGGTTTTGGGATGGATCCTTCAAAGTACCGAGTCGGAAAGTCCCTTTCTCTTTCTGAAAATTTTAACACAGAATGTGTTTTACGAGTCGTTTCCCATGAAAAAAAATGGTCACAAACGAGCGTCATGAACCAACACCATAAATGAGTGATGCACTTGGAGCGCTGCATGACATTAAGGTTATATATAAAGTTCACATGTAAAGTTTGCAGCCTGGCGGGGCTCGGCTTGCCAGTCGGATACTATAGCCACTGAGCTGCGTAGTGCAGCTGCTCTGAAGGATTGGGCTCCGGGCAGAATGTGCCAGCGAGAGGGGTGCGACGTCGTACCGCATGACCGCTCGCCTCATTGACATTGCGCAAGCGCCATATAAGGTAGTACCCTTGCGGCGCACTTATTCTTTCTGTGGCTAACATCTGCGGTGCACAATGAAAAGACCGGCACAAACCAAGCACGATGTGCCATTTGTGCGGGGCATATTCTACGCTCCCTGGTGTTTGACAGCAAGATTAAGAGAAAGAATTTCTTTCTAAGGAAGTTTTCCTTGTCACAGGGAATTTCTAGGTTTCGGGGACCAAACTCGAGGAGGTGACCGGGAAGTTGTCGTGCAAAGCGCTTGCGGCCTCACCTGGGCTCGGTCGGTGGGCTCAAACTCTCGGTCCGTGGTGTGCGAAGTCGAGCTGGGGTACTCTCTCGACACCACGCACAGGAACTCGGCGTGGTCGTCGTTCCCGTAGTTGTATGACGACCCAATGTTGATCAACTGCGGAAGAAGACACGAGAGTTTGCAAGACACGAGCGCAGCAGCCGTAAATATTGCAACGCGCATGACCAAGAAGGAACGCCTCTCCATACTTCTAGAAGATTCGAGTTTACTCTTGTCCCGAGTGTAAAAGATAAGGAGGCCAACGTGACCTCGCCGAGTCGGTCTTGTTCTAGCGCACTCCCGAACATTCTAGGTCGAATGTTTCAGTTACCGAGTGTAGCAGATAGGGAGCCCAGTGTGGCCTTGCCGACTCCCTTTCACTCGCATTCTTGCTCAAGCCAGCTGTCACTACGACGCTCAACGCTCACTTCTCCTTTCTCGACACTCTTTCTTTTCTTTGTTTCTGGCACAAGTTCGTCGATTAAACCTTTATTTTCAGTTTTTCTCCGGTCCATTTGTTTTTATCCGCGACAATATGATGGGATGAATCGATAGCACGTAGAAGACAAGGCCTTTCCCCACAAATGTCATCACTAGTGGATCCACACGGTGGTGCCTAGCTCTCGTCGGCATCACTGATATCGCGTCTTGCGGCGTCTCACAAGCGCGATGTTAGCACGTGGCAACGCCAAGACGGACGCGTCTGCTGTCTTGCGGCAGCATCTGTGGAGCTTCAGTGTGTTCGTTACTTAGGGTGGGTGAAAGATGACGATGATGTCATGCACAGACATCGTCTTCTAGGTTGTCTCGGATGTCTTTTCTTGCATTACGAATGCCCTATCATGTTTATGGTGCTTTTTTTTTGTCATTGCCAATGTAGCACCGAGTTTTTCAAAAAGTATCAGGAGACATCCCCTTAAGGCTAGTTCACACACTTGTGATTGCTCAGCATCAACCTCTTGAGACCCAATGGGAAAACACACTGGCACCATCTATCGGGTACTTTCGTATCTCTCCTTTTTCATCAGTTCGTTTTTTTGCTTTTTGACAATGTTATAAACTACCATTTCACATGATAGTACATAAATTTGATCTCGCAAAGCCTTCACTCTACCGAAATGCACTTCTAGGATAACCTCGAAGGTGGCGTCAGCATGCTTTCGTGTTGCAAGAGATCACAAGAGCTCGATTGTCAGTGAATGCAAGTGTATGAATGGGCCGCCCACACAAGCTACACCTACAAAACAGTAAATGTATTTCAGATGCCTCTGTATTCCGAATTAAATGCCTCTAGTATCCAACAAGTACCTTTACGGGACATTGCCTAGTGTATACCAAGGCCTGGCGAACTCTTGCTCCATTATATACCCAAACATTTATTTCCTTGCCCTTCCTCTCTCCTTCAAAGAATGCGCAATGACTATCTCCCGACAACCATTCGAGTCACTGCAGAAAAATGTCTGCGGGACATCCCAAGGACATCCAATGTCCAACAATTTTCAGACAACCACAGAATGCCCACACTGTCCCAAAAGGACAACGGAAGGACATCCCATTCGGACAATGTCTTGCAATATATTGTAGATTACACTTCCCGGATAACACGGATCATGTAAGGAATGTCCTGTAACATGTCATTATCCATACGAATACGGGTTTTAGACATTTCCCGGACGTTGTGCATTGCCAGGGCTGTGGAACGTTCCATCTGGAGGACAATCCACGATTCGCCATCAGCCCCACTTCCCAGGTAAGACACATCATGGAGGGAACGTCTGAAATGCGTCGTCATCCGTATGACTAAGTGTTTCGGACATTTCCCGGATGTTACGCTCTGCAAGGACAGTGGGACATCTCATTCAAATTAATTACTACGATTCATTGTATGTCACACTTCCAGAGTAACACAGATTGCATACAAAAAGCTTGCAACACTCATCATCCAAACAAATATGTGTTCCCAACGTTTTCTGGACCTTACGCATTGCCAGGACTGTCGGAATCCCAACTGGAGGACGTCCTATGGTTCATTGCAAGCCGCACTTCCCGGGTAATGCCCATTGTGCAGGGAACACCCGAAGTGTGTCGTTGTCTTTACGAATTCATGTTTCAGATGTTTTTCGGGCATTATGCATTGCCGGGGCTGCTGAAATATTATCTGGAGGATAACTTACGATTGACTGCAAGCCGGACTTCCCGATCAAGTAAAAAATGCCCGAAACGTGTCATCATCCGTATGAATATGTGTTTTCGACATTTTCCCGACATCACACATTGCCGAGACTGTTGTAATCACATCTGGAGGACGTCTTACGGTGCATCGCAAGCAACACATCCCGGGTAATGCACATTGTGTAGGAAATGCACGAAATGTGTCGTCGTCAATCCGAATACGCATTTAGAACGTTTTCCAGAAGCCACACTTCTCGGGTAATGCCTACCGTGTAGAGAACGCCTGAAACATGTTGTCGACCGTACAAAAACATGTTTCAAACGTTTTTTGGATGTTACGCATTGCCGGGAATGTTGAAATCTCACCTGGAGGACATCCTATGATTAATCGCTAGCCTCACTTCCCGAGTAATTCACATTGTATAAGGAATATCTGAAGTGTGTCATTGTCCTTACGAATTCATGTTTCTGACATTTTCCGGACGTTACACATTGTCGGGGCTGTTGGAATACCATCTGGAGGATGTCTTACGATTCATTGCAAGCCACACTTCCCGGGTAATGCGAATAGTGTAAGGAATGCACGAAATGTGTCGTCCTTTGTATGAATGCGTGTTTCTGAAATTTCCCAGATGCTAAAGATTGCTGGTACTGTTGGAATCGCATCTGGAGGATGTCCTTAGGTTAATCACGAGCAGCACTTCCTGGATAATGCACATTGTGTAAAGAATGAACAAAGCATGTCGTCGTTCGTACAAATATGCGTTTCTGACGATTTCCAGACCTTACGCACTGCCGGGACTCTTGGAACCCTATCTGGAGGATGGCCAAGTTTCGTCACAAGCCACACCTCCCGGGCGTTACACATTGCCCGGGCTGTTGGAATCCCATCTGGAGGACGTCCTACAGTTCATTGCAAGCCGCACTTTCCGGGTAATGCACACCGCGTATAAAATGCCCCAGATGTGTCGCCATTCGTACGATTACGTGTTTCGGACATTTCCCCGACGCTACCTGTTCGAAGCGCCACCCGTCGGACATGGTGGAGACCATCTGGGTGAGCTCGTCCTCGTGGCACTGGAGCACTCGGTAGACGTGCTTGCGGGCATCCCGGGAGCGGTGGTCCCGGTTGCGCTCCTGGATGTGCCGCTTCACCAGCTTGATCAGCTCCGTGATGTTGTAGAACTCAGCCTCCTCCAGAACCCCTGCGGTACGGAAGAAGGACATCAGTCCCACTCTGGCAATCCCGATGGTTCCGCTAAATCCAGTTCTTTTTTGACTGTCCAATACAAAGGGTTAAACCACCATAACCCAATTAAATGCTTTGGCACGACAGAACCACGGCTTCCTTTGTATGGGCCGGCGGTGTGACCAAGGTGGCACCGCTACGTATCAGATAGAGCAGGCAATTATCCGTCAAGCTGGATATTTGGTTAAACCGAAGGAAGCAAAGCTTCGAAAGCCGGTTATCTGCATTTTCGAGTATGAAAAACCGGTTAGCCAAACTGGTTATTCAGCTTTACCTCATGTATAACTATAATAACGCTTTTATTTTTATTTCATTGTCCCAGAATCACAAAGAAAGCATCATGTTCCTCTAGTAATTAGAAAGTAATAAACTTATTAAGTTCTGTACATATGCCTCTGAAACACTCTCAAATGCAGCCTCCTCGATCGCCAATCAAGGCACGTGTTGTAGCACTCATGGATGCATCCCGCATTCAGGAACCAAACCTGCTTTCCGCCACAAGGATGCACCTCCTTCCGACGGGCCCCGGGCAGAGGCCTTCGTGGCTTTAGGCCATGAAGCGAGTCGACTGGCAACCCAAAGACAACAGCCGAATGTGTTCCGCACATTTTATAAAGGGTGAGCCACGAAGTTTCTATCTATACCAAGCGGTGTTTCAAATGCGCCGTGGTGCGCAATCAGACCAACCTTGTAGGGTGCCCAAGCACATTAGTACCACACAAATACTGAAGAATAGAACTCGGGGTTTTAAACCAAATAACAGAAATACAAATTGGGCAGCTTTATTTACCAGACAGATGTTGAAAGATAGACACACAGGTTTCGACCCAAATACGACTGATACAAATTGCAGAGCTTTATTTACCTTCAAAATGTTTCATTCGAAGCATCGAGTGATTACCAAAGCATCACCGATACAAGTATAACTATCCTACATGCTTACCAGAAGCCAGACACACCCTAAGTATAAGCATCAAAACACATTTAAAGTACTTATTGTCCTTATCACCTAGCAGAGCCATCACTTTTATATCGAAGGCATGGGAGGGACAAGTTCAAGATAACTAACCTTGAAGTTGTGATTTTGGATACATATGAAGGAGGGGGACGTGTACCTTGTTGACAGGGGGCTTCTGCTGCCAAGAAATTTTTGCAGCAAAAGGTGCCCAGTTGCTACTACCTGTAGTCATAAAAGGGAAGAGGCAGCCTTTGGGTGCTGAACCGACTCCCTCCCGCAAACTGTCTCGTGGACATATTCATGTGGAACGGGCAGTAAGGCGGCTTAAAGTTTTCCGCATTTTTCAGACAGTGGGGCCGATTTCTTTTGCCAAAAAGTTTGAGGATGGTGATATGTGCACCACTGATAAGGCATTGATTGTTTGTGCTGCCTCGACAAATATGCAACCAGCTCTGCTCGAGAGATTCCCTGTAACATTTCAAGTTAAGCAGCAGTAATGGAACTTTTGTGTCCTAACGCATCCAGTCCTGTTGGTCGGCAGATGGCCGACACCCGTGTCGCGAGTGTAATTGAGGTAATTGAGATAAATAAAGGATAATTGAGAATGTAGCTAGTCCCTTACCAAAGAACGTTTCAGTTTGTTCCAGAAATTTTATTTCGTCATCTTGTTTGACTGGCATTGCTGTTCTTCATTTCTTTCTGCACGCAGTCTATGGAGGTCCTCCTCTGTCATGCTCAATTATGAGTAAACGACGTTAGGAATGAATGTTAAACAATTTATGTAAAAACACCGGCACAAGTGTGACACAAGCATACTCGCACACATTGCCACTGAGCCAGAGGTGTTTTTGTCACTGCGTAAGTGAAAGAATATAATTATTTTTGTTTTCCATAGCACTCAGTGGCTTAAAAGGAGTGAATTAGTTTATTTTGCTCGGCTTTCCGAAGCGTGTTGCCATGCCCCTTGTGTGCGCAAGAACATGGTTCTTTCTGCATGTGCATAGCATACAGAACATTAGAAAACAAGCTATATCAAAAGTAACAAACACCATATTTATAAAAAGGAGATCAAACTGTGAAAAAAGGGGGGAGGGGGGGGGGGGGTCGCATCAGCCCTAATGACGCCACTGCCCTGGCACAAGTCCCCTTAATTGCCTTTTGCCACAAAGAGTATAAATCTTGAACGAAATGTATCATCACAGCATCACAAACTTGAATGGAGGGAATGGTTTCTGCTACCATAACGCTGACAAACAGCGGGCCTACTCTTTATTTTGGCTCCTGGTTACACCCCTCTTCTTGACGCCTGCTCTCTTAGTTTAGCGAGTTTGATGTGAACAGCCACATCCCACGAGCTGCATCGCAAGTCAGATCCAGACTTGCACGTCTTACGAACACATATAGTGTTTGCATCCTCCACTTTTTTTCTTTTTTTTTTCAATAAATCTCTGCAGCGGATTTTTGTAAAGAAGCAAGTAATGAAGTAGAACTCTTCAGCCTTCTGACTGCCGTGTTCCACTAATGTTAATTAAATTGTACTTCTTCCACGTTCACACCTCTATTCGTGTACACTGCAAAGTAGACTTTGTTTGTGCCAGTGGCATCGGCATTTGAATCTTTGCATCCTGTGTGTGGCCCCCTCTAAGACGGGCATCCTCGAGGTATGGCTGCGTCAATTGCCTGGTTTGAGCACGAAGATGGGCACTCGATTTCCAAAACTGCATCTTAGGAACATCCACAAGACACCATGCTATCAGAGGAAGCACCTGCATGAGGCTTGACAGCATCCACAAACAAGCCGCACTCTTGACCTCCAAGCCCCTGCACTCAAGCGTTTCCCTCGCTTTCACTTCAATGTCCCCAGCTCACACTCGACACGTTTGGAGTGTGCGTGCAGCACTTTACTTCGGAGACAATCCCATCTGCTCCAGTGTGGCCTGAACGTACCAGACATTCATGAGAAGAGAGAACAGTGGTTTTTGCCCCACGTAAACAAACTATGCAGCTAAGCATCACTGAAAGCTTAAGCCCCATGAGAATGTAACGCCAGCGGTTGGAATGGAAAGCGAAAGTTTGAGGACATGACGTCACTTGAATCATAAGATAATTGAGAAAAACTAAATTTCTCTACGGCCCGACGTCCACCTAGGCCTAATTCCTGTGACATTTATGCATTGAAAACACTCATCAGCTAGAAAGAGAATATTGTATTCTTTCTCGCTGATAAGCTTTCTTCACTGAAATAATTCTTAATGGCACCCACAATGTAAATTCTAGTTTGGACAATATTAAAATTAAATAAACATCAAACCATAAAAAAAAAAAGATGATTATCTTGTGAAATATGTGAAGTCAGGTTCTCAAACTTTCGCGTTCCATCCCGACTGCCGGCGTCACATTCTCACGGAGTTCCAGCTTTCTGCGATGCATAGTTCATTTCCGCGGGCCGAAAAACGTGGTTCTCTTTTCTCAGGAACGCACAATATTTTCCCCACAATGGACGCTGTGATTCCGCCCCTCCTGCGTCTAAACCATTCGTCCGAACGGGGGGCGCTTTGTCCAGTTTGTTTTCTACAAAGCTCAGTGTTTACCCGACACAAGGGCCCTGGACAGGAAGAGTTTGACATCTGCATCGATCGAGCCCAGGGCATAGAATTGACACGAGTGCTGCACCAGTGTTCGATTGGTGCTTCGCCAATTGAACACGAGTTCGAGCCAAACGTGCAAGCAGCATTTGGTTATGTCGGTCAAGTGCTACGTTACAAACACAAAGAAAACATTTATGTTGTTGTTCTCCGCACGGGTGTAGTTCTCAACTTAGCCACTAGGGATGCAACGGTTGAATGGATGGATGAACTCTCGAAATCCCCCTTAATTTTCAAGACATGCAAGCGACAGAAGTGAAACCGCTGGGCAAAAGGCTGCAGGGGCGAACATTTATTTTGGCCGAGCAATCTCGATTCCGGTACAGAATAATGTATATGGATATTCAAATATCCAGATATTTATATAACCGAGCAACGTAACCGGTTATTCGAGTATCCGGTTATCTGGTTTCCAAATTCGAATAATTTGCTATTTCGAATAACCGGACAACCGATTATCTCAAAGACCAATCTGTACTGCTGCCAATGGTACCATCAACTGGGAACCAGAACCACAAGAGTTACCCTTGAAAGGGTAGTTATTTTGTAGTCGTACGAGCCGACAGGTAATTAGGACATAAACACTGCAAACGATTTCATTTTACGGGGTTCATATCTAGTTCATTTTGAAGAGTGCCGGTTTCAAGGATGTTTTGGTATTAGAATTGGTTTACCATTAGTGTACTGAATATTTTTTTATTTTTTTTTTATTGCAACAGACATTGAAGTGTGGTGCTTGCAGAATGCTTCTCTTCTACTTGACTTTCATAGAGTGCTCAAAACAACAGAGTGTCAGGCAAGACAAACAAACCATAACCACACAAATAGGCTGTGCTCTGCAAAAACTTCGAACATAGCTAGAATGTGAGCCAGCAGTCGAAAAAAGGTGCCGGAATTGCAAAGCTTACAGCTGCCGGAGGCGAAAGTTGAAAGCAAAAAGCTGATTTTGCTTACGAGAGGACACCGCCAAGCAGCAGACGAACACTGAGTGTGCCCATTATCCGCCGCAGCCCTCAGATGGTGCCATCGCCGATAACAGGCAGATGCGGACACAGAAACAAACGTCTACTTCTGTGTCCATATCCGTTGGTTAGTGCCCGCAAAAACCGGGCGTCCTCCTCTGAAGAGATTCGGGCAATACGGCAGAGCAAAACAGGAAAAGTCCATCTCAAATGCAATGGCAGTGTCCCTGCCGTGAAGACCCTTCTGTGCCTTCCCACTCCCTCAGTACTCACTACAGAATAACACACCTTTGTCACTCCAATAAGTTTTTTTGTCACCACTCTCAACTAAGATAGCACTTAGATCCCCATTGTTCACCCTGACGACATTTTAGCACCCTTAGTGTATGTTGCGTCCCTGGTTCCCACTGTAACTTTTCACAACTTATTGCTTCCTCTTACCATACAGAATGAAATGACCCGCCAAATGACACTGAATTGATCAGTGACCACAATATTTTAGAAATGTTGTATCACCTCATACTGTTTTGTATTCAGTCACGTTCTCAAACATGGCCGCCGCTTGGTGTACATCCAGAATACTTTTTTTTTACTCTTTTACCTTTTTTGTTTTTCTCTGTACTGTATGCCAATGTTCCAAACAAATATTTTTTTCTTATATAGCCCCTTCCGGGGCCCTTAAAGGCCGACCTGCAGAATAGACTTCTGCCGGGCAGAAAATCGGTTCCCAGTTTCCTCCTCTCCATTCCCTCTCGCACTCCTCCCGCAGGAGCGGGTTCTCAGCTACTCCCCGCAGAAAGGGTCTCCCTCTTTCCCCAATGTGGATTTGAAGGAGAGTTTCCTCCTTTCTGGCTGCTCGTTAGCCTTTCAGGAACAATAAATGAATGAATGAATTGACTAATTAATGAAGCGGTAAGAGGGAGGGGGGGTGCTTACCCTCCTCGGCGAGGTCCTTGTTGATGACCAGCTTGCCATGTCGCAGGTAGTTGAGCACGGGCCCAAAGTAGGTCGGGTCCCTGTCTATTAAGTACGCCCCGCTCTCGTCCTGCGTGCAGACAACAAAAGCGCACCGTTTGCAACGATATTTCATTCATCGTAACGTGCAGCAAGCCCTTTCAGTGTTCACAAACACAACAGCTTCCTCAGCACTTTTCGGTCACTCCGTTTCGGCAGAGCTCCCAAGACTGCTTATGTCACAATTTCCAAGGACACTCAAGTGCTATAGAGACAGCGAAGATGGAGATTTAGCAAGATCCTTATGCCACACTTTCCAACATATAACAAGAGATGGTCGTTGGGAGCATTAAGAAATTTTCAACAAATCTCTCGCTAGCCGATCCTTTGGTTAGGCAATTGGACAACTCGAGATGAAATCTTTCACAGAAGCTGCAAGAAGTGGTGTTATTTTTCCTCCTATTTGACCGAAAATTTGCGGGGATGCAAAATGCAACATCGCCCTCCTGAGGCACTCTTACGGAAATGGCCTATATGAAGTACAAGTACCCTGTGGCAACTGCTTCTGCCAAAGCTGAGAGCTAGCGGCCCGGTTATGAGTGCCCAGACCAGTCGGACAAGGTTCAATGGAAAGTCGGTGGTTCCAATTTATATCTACGCCAAAGGAAAAGTTTTTGGAGCTGTGATTCCAAACAGAAGACTGGCACCTTCATCTATTAGGACTCATTGGTCTCAACTTTCTGGGCTTCTTTTGTGTTTGAAGCACTCTGTAACAGCTGCTGACAGTTCACTATGAGACTTCGCTCTTCCAGAGAGCAACTGCAAGGAGTCTTAGCAGTACTACTATTAGAAAAAAGCTGAGCCCTAATGTTTTGTATATCAGATAGAAGTTAACAGTGGGTATTGAAAACACTGGCTAGGTGATGCAAGTCAACACCTAAGCTGAACGGTTCAGCCATATGCGTCCATCCATACGACAAAATGCTGGTCGTCGCCTCGAGGCTATCCAGGGGGCCTGACTTTAAGTTTGTACGAAAATGTAAAGAAGGATTAGGTCAACTGACTGCAAGTTTAAACAATGGCAGTGCTGCATAGATCCGAACAAGCCCTCAGTATATTCCCTTTCTCTCAAACGAAGCAATGACATTCACGTACCGTCACACAAAAAGCACCTTTTTCATAGCCACAGTACGCTACTACTTAGCAGGCAGACAACTGGCTGCTATGTAAGGCGCGAGGCAAACAGCTTGAAAAGGCCGAAAACCATAGTACGCAATGTACAAGCTTGATACGAGTGCTGCCGACAGTGACACCCGACGTTCCGACAACGTCTAGCTGCGTCTCAAACCACCCACACACCCCCCGAAATGTGCGTCTTCTGCTTAGTTCCAAGCTTCGCATGGGATCCACGGGAATCTTGCAGACGTAAGTATAGTCGTCTGCTCATGGAGGCGACATGAACCTACGTTTACCTCGAATCAACCTTGGCCGGTAGCCAGCAAGAAGCAGGCAAGAGCAGTGAAATACTTCCTAGGACGCAGCTTTCTGGTGACTCTACCACTCAAATTAGCATAAAGCATTTGAGCTAGAAAGACAGAAAGCAAGTACAGCCATGCGCAGCTTTCGACGCTTGAACGCCCCGAGTGCTCGGCCCGGAAATGCGAGCGTAAACACTAGAAACTAACTGAAAAAATAAAACAAAAAAGTTATGTCGTTCACGTGACCGAAACCCGTCGAAAGGAAGTGCTGCTAATCGAATAAGCCGCGCCCACGATGCCTTCCCGTCACATGTGGGGGCGTCCGGTGCAGCTAAGCTGGCCTCTCCCAAAAGCCCTTGTTTACTACCACGTCCACTGCCTTCGCAAGTGTACAAGCATTACACCATATACTAGTATTAATTTCGCGCTAGTTCCACTTATTCCTGCCTATTTGTGCGCGGCCACCCAAACGAGCGCAACCGACACTGACGTTCGCTCGAACCAAAACATCCTGCGCTGCTTCATCCGTTTCTTTCGGCTGTTGCTTTGTTTAAGCGTAATGCATTTAGTGAACCGAGAGAATTGCACTCAAACATGTTATATTTTGTTAGGGAAGCGAGTTTGGGCGTAACTTTATATTATTATTTTTTTCTTTTTCTATGCCTCGTGTGCTAAACTTTTCGGTCATAAGCAGAGTTATGAAACACTAGCCTAAGGATAGCCTAACCGAGTGCGAGCTAATGCAAAGAACGCAGTAGTGATTCGTGCAGTGTTCGCCAAAGCCCGCTTCCCGAACGACGACTCTCGCTGACGAACATCACATCACATCTTCCGTGGTCGGGAGGGTTCTTGCTTTACCTGTTTCAAGTTGTGACCGAGTCTGCCAAGACACGAACGGGTGTTTCAAACGCGAACGCGATCATTAAATCTGCCCAGAAACCGCGCACGAAAAGAAAAGTTGAGTCGGTGAGCGAACCCACCTTGTCAGAATGGAGTTCGGGGTCTTCTTGACATAGCCGGTACAGAAAGGACTTTGGATCTCGGCAGAGCGTCGTCCGGGTCGTGAGAAAGCAAGTGCCGCCGACATTGAGCTTGACCCACTGCGTATTTCGGGAGGATTTCGACGCCGTTTCCTGGCTCTGATCGGATGGGACTTCGCCGTCGACCGATGCCCCAACCCGGTCGGCCATCTTTGAAAAGGTCGCTTCGATTCCCCGCGCTTCGCGTTTCTTTCCACAGGCGGCGCCACAGCAGCGCAAAGTGCATTCGATTAGTACTAGCTCAAATGGACGTTGTTGATACAATTTAACTCTACGTAGACGAGAATACTAATGTGACGTCATATATGGTTTTGATAAACATTGATAAGGTACTTCAACGGGCTGCTTCAAAATTAAAATGAAATGTGCGTTTTATTTAAGCAATAAAAACTTTTAATAGTGATGAATATTGCATTCTTTCTTAAGTTTATGAAAACAAATATTGTGTAGCCAGCTGGGTGAACCAGGGTGAACACACAACCAAAATCAAACTTCATGCATATTCATGTTATTATTAAATTGTATTTGTTACACATAAATGTTTCATAAGGTTTCAACGTTTAAACTTCTCATAACCTCGTCAACGTTTCCAACGCAGTCTACAGAACAGAGGCGTCTGCTGTCGAGAGTAGATCGGTCACCTTTCTCGGGGAAAGATGGCTGCGAAGAGGATCGCAAAGTCCGCTTTCAACTGGACCGCCCTCGCTGAAAGGGTCCCAGAAGAGCAACAGCACCTGTACCAAGCTTTCAAAGCCAAATCTGATGGATACCTACGAAAGTAAGCAAACTCGGAGTTCTTGCACAGAGTTTACAACGTGCAAGCGGTCAGCCAGGCCCGGCGGGGATGGTGTGGTCGTCGGCTTAACATAGTACCTTGATCCGTGTTGTCCGAATACCTCTTCAAATTGTGCTCGCATAACCTAGTTTTGATGGGCAGTTTGTTTCTCCCCGTTCCTTTAGGGTCTTCAGCTACCCGGAGAACCCGCCGCCGATCGATTTCGCCATGTACAGGTCCCGTCTTTCCAACCCGGCCCTAGTCGACCAGTTCGAGAAATCGGTGAGTTTGAAAAACGGATGCCCGTTCGATGCGAATAACTTTCGTCCCCGAGCACCACAGGCTTGGGCTGTCTATTCCGCTTTCTTAGTTCTGCAAACCAGTCAATTGCTCAATTGACGTTTCCCCCGGTCCTGATCAAGGTCGTGTGATGGTTATAAGTTACTGGAACTGTAAATTTTCGTGCAATGTTGCAGAAATTTTGAAGTAAGTAGTTCGAAAAAAACAAAAAAACAACACTAATCTGACTTAAAACAATTGAAATAACCAATTTGACCAAAATTTATTCTAAAAAAAAAAGATCCATTCGTGGATTCTTAGGGAGTGTGTTAGCATGACCCTTGGAAATGCCACACACGACCCCTTTGGGAAACGCTACCGCTGACCCCTTGACTTTTCTCTCTTGGCTTTTTTCTTCTGCTTCCTCTATTTTTTGCCACCTCTTTTTGGCCTCGTTGCGGGGGTCAGCATTAGCGTTTCCCAAATGGGGATGTGTGTGGCATTTCCCAAAAGTCGTGCTAACAGATTCCCTAAGAATCCACCAGTGGATCTTCCTGTAATTTGTTCACCCCTTTTCTGTACTCTGCCAGTCTGAGTACGTCGACGCCCTTGGGTACGGTCATCCATATCGCTTGTGGAAAGAACCACATCGATACCACTCGTGGAGGGAACCACATCCATCATTTTAACTACACGCGCTGATCACAGCCCAGGCACCGCTGTTGCGGAAACCCAGAGTGAAGAACTGGTGATGGCAGAGCGGCAACTGACCACTCCCGCATTCCACCGCGCCGCGGCGCCACACCTCTTGGATAACAAGGCCGCAGTGCTGAATGAGATGGCGTGATCAGTGAAGGCCAACACTGGGCACAGATTGGACACAACGATTACGTCAACTTTCGGCTCAAACTTGACGCAAAGCCAAGCGCTGATGCAGCACTCATTTCCAATCTGCGTTCAGCGTTGGCCTTCTCTGATGACACCATCTCATTGAGCACTAGGGCTTTGTTATCTAGGAGGTGTTACGCGGTGCCGCCTCTTCTCTGGCTCCGCGACAGGTGTGCGCATGACTTACGAAAACTAAAGGACTCGTTTTTGTCAGTGTTTAACGTTGGCGGTGTCTGTAAGCTTGTCAGCAGAGGGGAAAGAGGGAGAGGTTGATCCGTGCTGACGTCAGCAATTTGGACCAATAAGAACGTCGTACACATCAACTTTCCTTCCCATTCTCCTTCTCCCCCTTCACTGACAAAAAGACATTGCCAGGTTTTTGTCAAAACAAGCGTTCTATTGCTAACGCATGAAAACAAAATGTGCCACTTGTGATTTGCTACGAGGTAGCACTATAAACGGGCTTGAGTGTGCTTGATGCACATCCCTATTGTGCCTTTTGAGGTGTGCACATCAGCTTCTTGTTCATAGCCCAGGGAGTGCACGAGCCACAGTCATGTTCCGAATTCTGAGTGGTCGTGTCTTGAGCACAGTCACCAATACAAGTTTTGAACAGCGGCTTTGACGATGGCAGCTGGCAACTCGCAAGCCTTTTTCTCTCGCTGTGCACACATTTCTGTTCGAGCTTGACGAAGGAAAGCTTGAGAAAAGCATTTACTGCAGCCTTTGATTGGTCAGTTCAGTGTGTGAGCTCTAATTTTTTTAGTCTATGGTGTCCCAACCAGAAAGAACAGTGTGACGGTGCTTTTCTCGTTTTGATTTGCTCGGAGTGGCTGGCTCTAGGCCAAGTACAATGGCATATTCTGATCTCCTTCGACCCTGACTGCTGGTCGAGTGATACTGTTGCAGATGTTATTCGTTCGCTTTATGAATATTGCTGATCTCTCTTCCTGCAGTACAAGAGCTTTACAGTGCCATTCCCGAAAGAGCACCTCACTCCCCAGATCGATGCTGAGGAGAGGCAAGCTGTAAGCACCCTTTACTTTTTTCTTTTTTTTTATGTCATTGGGGTAGATTGGTTGTTCATGTTTCAGTGCATACTGACCTTTTGTTCTTCCCACCACCGACTTTTCAGAAAGACGAGGTGGAAGGCTTTATCCGGGAATCGAAGGAACGGATTGAAGGGTTCAAGCAAGAGGTAAGATCTCCTTTGTGCAACGGTTCCTTCCGCACCTTTGCAGGGTAGAGCAGCTCTCGGAGTTGGGTCTTTGTTCAAGAGGTGCAAACTGGGGTTACCAGGGAAGCAGAAAATCAAAATGTTTGTGAAAAAAAAAAAAAATGTGGGCTTTCTGGCATACATTTGGGAGTTAATTCTAACATCCCTTTGGAAGCATTTGGTACGTCGCCAGTTTTGGCAGCGGGCCGAGGATTGTACGGATCCCAGTGGAGGCCAGAGAATGACACTTATTGTCACACAGATCATAATCATAGCTCGGTTAATAGACCGATAATGGAAGAATGATGCATAAAATATGTGCGGAGCAAAAGTGTTTGCACTCTGGCGGAAATGTCTGAAGCTGCCTTAAAGATGACAACTGAAGTCCAACCTCCTTTAAAGCGTGAAGTGCTTTGTAACGAACCCCCCCCCCCCCCCTCTCAAATCGGAAATATATCCGTCCGTCCGGGCATTTCCCACCAAATTTAGCGGGGCAAATTGATGTCGCTCGACTTATTCACCAATTAAATTTCCCAGCTAAATGTAGCGGGAAAACTGATGCCATCTGCGTGATTTACGCACCGATTCAGGTTCACAAATAAATTTAGCGGCAAAATTGGCATCACGGGACCCATACACCTGTTCAGTTTCTCCACTAAAATATGGCGGGCAAATTGATGTCACGTGATATCACTTTCCCCCCAAGTCAATAAAATAGGTTCTTTCCTCCCAAAAACGACTGCTTGACGTCTTTCTTGTTGCTTAAGAAATTTAAAAGATGGCAACCTAAAGTTTCGCTGGACCTTTTTTTCCCTCGTTTTTGTGCAGCTGCTGAAGTTCCAGGCAATGATTCCGGCGGCCCACATGACCTTGGAGGACTACGCTGACTACTTCCCGGAGCATGCGCTGAATGTGGACAAGCCGACGTACTGGCCGCACGACGGAGTCTTCGAGGAGTACGATAAGCTGCCCGACGAGCCGGGCCACCACTAGGCAGAGACATCTTAGTCCTGGCAGACGATGCCCCCTCCGCGCGTCTGCAAAGCTGAGAAATAAAAAGTGTAGTTCTTTGTTTGGGATTGACCTTCTAGTGTGCGTGTCCACTCAAGATCTGGAAAAAGTATGCAATTGTAGCAGACGTCGCGCAGTGCACATGTTGTTCGGGGCAGCGTGCTCGCGCCTGTAGGTTAGGTTGCGCTCGGACATATGCCCACATGCCACTGCCGGTTTTGGAGGGAGGGGGTGCGATCTTAACATAAAAATGTTGATGCCGAGTATAAATTAAGCTACTCCAATGACAACATTTGGTACCCGATATCACGACAGCACACGCGATAGTTCTCAAGCTCGAAACGTGCATGCTACTTCTAGTGTGCCAGTTTGGATCTTTTTGTGTCGTGCTTTTTCATTTTTTTAACAAGTACATCTACATCGACAGGCTCGTCTAAATTTCAATGCAGAGACTAGTGTTTTGCACGAGTGATCGCGCACAGAAACCGCTTTTGGAAACCATGCATCCGCATCTTCGCTAGCTCCGCAGCCAACAAGCACGCCGCGGCGTTTTCGACGCAACATCACCTCTTTAAAATCTCGGCCCCACGGGCACTAAAAAACGGGGGATTTTGAGTTTGATCTGACAACGCCGGTTTGGTGTTCGTTTCGACCCAAGAGCTCCGGAAGTGTGCAGGGCCTGTTTCCTAGGATATATTTTTGCATCATTATTTTATGTACTTTGTGCTTCAATCACACTGAAAAAAAAAAAAAAAGCTAAAAATTTATATTCTCGATAAATCCAAAACCAGTATAGATAGTGTGGCCTTTTGAAACGTGAGACGATGCAGGGACGCATTACAACATTTATTAGGGTTGGCCACTGCCAACAAGCCCGAAGGCCCTGCATTGCCTTTACAGCTGTACACTACACCGCAGACAGTAGCACCGGTTCTTCGCAGGTTACCGCAGCGCAAGACCTGCAATGTATGAAAATGAGTGTACAGTGCAGTCAAATAAAATTGCAAATCAAGCAAAAAGGGGAAGTAGTTGTATCGCGCTCATGTGACGGTGAGATAGGTACTCTGTAGTCATTCTGTTAAAAGGTGTTTAAAACAGGCCAGCCTAAATAACCTTGTGGTGACTATAGTTTATATCTCGACTGCTTCTATAATCGGTGACAGATTAAGAACCGAAGGCGAGCACTAGAAAAGCTGGAGAAGCGAAGCCTGTTCAGCCTTTCTAGTACTCATCATTTCTCCCTTTGCTCTAGGTTCTTAACTTCTTACCAACTATAGACCTTTGCAAAATGAGCTCTCTGGCCGCCACCATTTTGCAAATCGAGCGACCCCCATCGGCCAGAATCTCTGCCACCTGCCCGAGCTGAGGAAACCCGGTCAGCGTGACTCCCCACCTGCGTTGTGCATTCAGAGTTCGCCGGCTTTTCTTGGAAGTTTTTACTTTATTTCCCTATTCAGGATGTTTACCTTTTGTGTGTATTTTCCACCGTGAGAACCAGGGAATACCAGGACTCGTAGCCTGCTCAGCCTTCGCAGGAAATGAACGAAGAGAGTGAACGTCAAGCAGCCTGCAACGCAGGCAGTTCGACGTTCTTGGAGGATTATTTCCGTTGAGATTGTCTCCAAAAAGCCTTCCCGGCTATGTTCCCGGTCTTTGCGAAAAATAGCCGATAGGGTCGGGTCCGGGGTGTGGGAACAGAATAGACACGTTCGTTCATTTTCTTTGAAGCTGCGCAAAAGGGCAGCTTTCTTCTACATCTGCCCCAAAACACGCCGGATTCCGTCCGATCATCGTTAAGTGACTATCGTTGACACTGTATATTGAATATGCTGTGTTATTTGAGACCTTTCTCAAATCCTGTTCGGATAACGCGGCACCATGGGGTACGTACAATACATGTTGTTCAAATGATGAGACTCGTTTAATTCCATGTCGTGGGCGGGGAATATCCATGCAGTTCGAATATCCTGTGTGGTCAAATATTTTCGATGGTTAAAACCTTTCTATATTGACACGGCTGAGTGTATCTTGCCGGAAAAAGATCAACATAAAATGAGACAAACATTCCGGTTGCATTTGTTCTGTCGTGCACGAACTCAGCAAAACGGCTTTCATTTTTTGTTCCCAAAAATAGTACAATGCATTCTTAAAAACCCCGAGAAATTATATTCGCCATAGAGCATGATATAAAAATAGCGGCAATTTAGCCTCTATTAGCGTCCGGAAGTGCGCCTACGCAGGCTGCCACAGCCCAGTGCAGTCGGGCAACACTGACATACTTTCTCAAAACCAGGGACGCGGGCTGCAAATCGCTTCGTTCGAGACTGCCGCTGGAAAGGTCTATAGTATAGGGTGTCCCAAGTCGCTAGGCTCAATCTAAAATGGACCATAAAAATTGACGCCTGCACGTAGCATAGCAATTTAAACTTTTCGTCACAAATGTATTTCACAGGTCAGTTTTTTCTTGTAAAATTATAAAGTGCAGCTCCCTTTCTCTAAAAAAAAAATAGGGCCCAGAAACTTGCCAGGGTCAACGGCGGGCGGCGACGCAGACGACCAAGTCGAGTGGCCGGGCACGCTTGGTATTTGTATTGATAGATGGCGCTACCTTCTTATCAAGACTGCTCGCGACCGCCGTGGTTGATTAAAAATGAATATAATCTATTTGTAATGTACCATTAGTTAAAAAATAAATGTGGACAATTGAAGCATAACTTAAAGTAAAAAAAATGTGTCTGCATAACGACGGCGCTTTTGCTGCAAACGGATTTCGTCTGCGTGTCGTCTGCTTTCTTTCACTGGTCAACTGCACCTTCCGACGGTGCTCCCAAAGCCATCTATCAATACGAACGCCAAACGCGCCCCACAACTCGACTCGGTCATCCGCGTCGCTGTTGACCCTGGCAAGGTTTTTGGCTTTATTTTCTACAGAAAGGGAGCTACGCTTTGTAGTTTTACAAGAAAAAACCGACCTGTGAAATACACCTTTGACGAAAAGTTTAGAACACCACGTGCAGGCATCGATTTTTACGGTCCATTTTAGATCGAGCCTGGTGACTTGGGACACCCTATATAATAATATAATTTGAAAGGAACATGTTCATCCTTGCTAAAAGAAAACTGCATAGGTAATTAAGGGCGCACAACTTTCCTAGGATTTAGTGGGCTACAGTTAGGACAGCATGAAATATAAACTGCACACTAAAGAACAGTACCAGGCAAAATGGCAAGTTAATGAAGATGCCCTCACCAGTGAAACCACTCTAAACATTGCTCACACCAGGCCATCTTCAGTTCTCCATCATCTTTTTCCTTGCAAAGACAGTTCCTTGTTCTTCTTTGCAGCAACTGTGAGAAGAACAATTGCTGTTCAAAGCTCAAGCAGAACACAAAAGTATGACACCATAGAAAAAATTATGACAATGCATACCTGAGGAAATCAAGAGGGACCGTGGATTCGGGGTAGAGTATTTCTTTAGCCTCGGTAGGGAAACCCTGCACTCTAGCAGAGCACTGGGCAAGGCTTCTGGGCAAACTTCCACATCAGACTCCTCCATTACTTGTTGACAGAAGCCCTCGTCAATAAAGCCAGTCAAGAGCACTGGAAAGATAAAATGCAAAACAGTTAAGAAAAGATGAATACCACAGAGTGGCTTTTTCTTTTTACATTTTGCTTGCGCCTCTTCAGGCAGATGCTTAATTGCCACACGCCCGTCCTCATAAAGTTTCCTTGCTCGCTTCAGTCGGATCTGTGGCACTGTCTTCGATGGACGTCCTCGGCTCTTCATGTCGGAAAGTCTGATCTGATAAGTGGCAGTGCACCCTCGGCTAGCACTGCTTGGTGTGTCACTATCTGGAACAGGTAAATTGCTGCTGCTGCTAGCACACCCAGTGGCCACGCTGACTTGACCCCGGTCAGTTTCCTGCTGTTGATTGATTTGAGACACAATGGCTGGACAAACATCTTGTATAGTGACATTTTCAGCTACGTCAACATCTTCATATCCTTCTTGGGAAACGCTTTGCGTTACATCCTCTCTCCTCAACCAAGAGGCATTCACAGACTCGAGGAACGCTAGGCGTGTTGCAAAGACGTCTGGCTGGCAGTCAGCCAAGTTGTCTGCAACAGCTCTAAGTGTTTGCATTGCGTAGTCGTATCGCTGGTTCCGGTCCATCTTGTCAAAGGAGGGCCCTGGCATAGATAGTACGCTTGGTTCTTCGGAACTGCCAGCTTCAGGGTTGCATTCCGAAGAATTGCTGAGGTTGTGAACAGCCTTTTCAAGGAATGGGTTTCTGCCGTTATGAGTCAGATTGTAGAGGTCTTTTGCAATCACTGCTTTTCCTGCACATACAAACAACGAAGAGAATGACGATCAGGCCTACAAGAATATCTACTCTCACCTACCACTTTGTTCTCTGAGCTTCTCCACGATGAGACTGGGCCGCACATTCAGCTCCCTTAGCGACTTGACAAAGTTTATCTCTTCGGTATTCAGCTGACGGCACTCGGGGTAGGTCCTGAAGATCTCGGGGCTCACTTCGTGGTTGTGTTCTACTTTCAGCACCGTGATCTCCAGCCGTTGGCAGGCACGTCGCGCCGCAAGGACAACTTTTGCTGGGCAGTCGTTTTTCCTTGTACTAAACAGAAAATACAACTGCGTGTGAGCCCGTCCCCGCCAGTACATCGGGATCCAATAGAGCGGCCCTGCAGAAAGACCCAGGGCACGCGTTATGAGATCTTACCTTTGGTGCGGACGAATTCCTCTCCCCGTGGTTCTTATGGCACCACCGTGCTTGCACACGTATGTTACGTTGGCGAACTTCAGTTTCACATCAAACGGGGTCTGGCCAGCACAAAGGCGCGCGTTCGCCGCGCCAACAGTCTTACTTACTTTTGTGACGAAAAGAGTGTTCGTCGTCACCTGAAAGACTCTGAACTCTTGTTCGAATTCCGCGAAGCTGTTGAACTTGGCACCGACATGGATCGCCATAGCCGACGGGTTCACGCGGAGTGGTGCTGGCATCACACGCACACGCTCGGTCTCGGGATGAATCGCCATAGTGTCATAGTCGGCGCGTTCACACCTTCACACTGAGTGGTGACTGACACAGTTGATCGTAACACACAGACGCACAGGAAGCATAGGCCACAGGTAGGCGCATACACGCGTGCCGTCCATCGCAGTGCCGTCCACTGTGGTCGTAACCCTGGTAACCCTGGGTAACGGGGTAACTGTGTAACGGTTTTAGGCGTTTTAGGCGTTTTAGGTCAAGCATTCTTTTATTCATTCCCAAAAAAAGGGGGGTCTCTTATATTTTTAAAAATTAGCATCACTGGTGCAATAACTTTGTTTTATAATGATTACTTTTACATGGCTACTGTAACAAGAAATCAGAAACATAAAAAGTGTTTAGTTCGCAATATGTGGTGAGGGGCGCTGCCTAACGCCCGATTACTGGAAGTCGCCTTGTGTGGGACCACTGTATGCTTTGGTATGCTTATTCACTGCAGAGCAGAGACGGCTCTGCTGCAGACCAGAGTGGTGCCGTCCACCCATAGAGTTATTATAATTTTGATTATGATTAGGGGTGTCGCGAACTTTTGTCGAACCAGATTTTTTGGTCGAACTTCCGGGGTTCGACTGAGTCGAACCGGTTCGACGAACCTTCGAACTTTTCACCAGATTCGACCGGTTCGACTTTATGGACAGTGTGGCCAGACCTTAATACAATCATGTCTAGGTTTGGAGAATTTTTTTTTTTATGCAAGAGGTTATTTTTGTTTTTTGAACAGCTGCAATTAAAAGAAACTAATTCTAATCACTGAATAAGTTAATAACTTAATGTTTAGTACTGTATTGACTAAAATAGACAATCAGCGCTGCACTTAATTCATATTTTAGCCATTACCATCCAATCCGAGGCCAACTGGTTAGCCTGTCGCGCATGCGCACACGAGTCGAACCTCAATACAAGGTTCGTCGAACTTTCCACTAAAAGGTCGAAAAAGTTGAACCTGGTCGAACTCGAACCGCGGCCGGTTCGCGACACCCCTAATTATGATGTACGCTAGAGGTTCAACTGGCGCTACCAAGGGCGCTACACTCCGCGACAACTTTTCTTGGCAATGCTGTGGAAGGTAGAGGCCCGAGTCCCCTCTCCCATTTTGAGTGTACGCAGGCTCTCCTCCTCCCCCATTTCCGAGGAGAGGAGGAGAGCCCGCGCACACTCAAAATGGGAGAGGGGACGCGGGCCTCTACCTTCCACTGCATTGCCAAGAAAAGTTGTCGCGGAGTATAGTGTCTATGCGACTTCAGGGAGGCAATGAAGCAGACAGCAACCAGTCGACATCTTGTAAACCCTGAGATGGGAACGATAAAAAAACGGACGAACACAGGAAGCATAGGCGCATACACGCGTCCGTTTTTTTACCGTTTTTTTTTTGTTTTTTTTTTTTTTTTTTTTTTTATCGTTCCCCATTTTAGGGATTACAAGATGTCGATTAATTACCAGCTCGCCTGCACTCTCTCACTGCTAGCAACCAGTCTACTTTTGCTACTTTTGCGGTGCTCCTGTGCATTCCTATGGGAAAACGCGCGTGCATTTTGTCTCTTCGCCGGAAAATAACACGAATAACTTTCATTATTTCGGTTGTACCGGATATTATGTACATTTATTAATATTGTAAAAGTGTAATTAATTTAATTACATCATTTTTTCTTTACCACTGAACGATGTTAAGCTTCGCTATATTTCAGGCCAAAACCTATGTTCCATGGCGGGTATGTAAAAACGAGCGACGATTTGCAGTGAAAAACGTGGAAAACCAAGAGACACGGCAAGAACTACGCAGTAACACTGGATAAGTAACTCCTTGTGCATGCAGGCGATCAAAAAAAATTGGAAGCCAAGTAATATAGTCCGACTTGCAATAAATAAGTACTGCTTTATTCTTTCTGCTCATGAATATGTGCAAAGATGCATGTTCTGGGTTCAAATCATCAACCGCACGCTCTAAATATTTGCAAATAGGGAAAAGTCAGAGAACAGGTGTCCGATAAAGACTGCCCGGCATAGGAGATAATAAAAAGGCACACCTTTCGCAGTCCACGTACTTTATTTCTTACATTCAAATGTTTTTTAACCGTCGTAAAGATGCACGACGGAGTCATTTTCATAGAGTGACCGGACGGGCATATTAGCAATATATAAGCGCCACCGCATTGCGTGTACGAAATAAACTTTGCAGCTGAGTTTGAGACGTTGCCTCCTCTTTTTCTACCTTCTGTTGTGTTCTCTTTTCTGCCCCAGTCCCAGGTTTACAATCACCTTCGAGGTACTCGTACATATATATATAAATAAATAAATAATGTATGCACGCTATTTCTTAGTTACCTTTTCCCCATTGAGTGAAAACATCGTGATTTTCCGAAAAGCTCAGATTGCAGGTGGCTCCGAAATGGCACTTGGTTTCGGTTTCGGTTTCGCCAAATTTCGAACGTATACCTTTTTTTTTTTTTTTTTTTTTTTGTCATTGATTTTGTTGTTTTGGCACCGCAGCCCTACACTTACGCGCAGTCTCAAAGGGGCCCTGCAAAGCGTTTCTGGCCATTTTTCTTAATTTGCATCGCGTTTGCTCGAACTAGTGTTTGGGACTCTATAGCGACACATTAGAGATATAATAAAGAAGAAATGTGATGCGTTTTCAACGTGTTCAATTAGAAACTTGCTCAGCGTCATCGAAAACCACTAAATCAGTCATTTCCAGAAAGACTTTGAGCGCGTGAGAAGCCTAGTAGTGGACTAAAGTTACCACTCGTGGAGCAGGTACTCGTACAAACCTAGCGGTTTTGATAAGGAGTCCGCGCGATTTTTCCGCCTCTTATCTAGCCCCAGCCTTGTACCTGCTCCACGAGTGGTAACTTTAGTACAATACTACGCTTCTCATTCGCCGAAAGTCTTTCTGAAAATGACTGATTTAGTGGTTTTCGATGACGTTGAGCAAGTTTCTAATTGGAACCATATGTCTATTTTCATTAATTAAAAAGTTAATTAACGAATTTTAATTAATTAGACGACTGATCGTTACGATTTGCCCCCTATAATATGTTCCCCTGGCCGTATAACTCACCTGCGCAAGCGGCATAAGTGTAACTTTCACGGCTTTTTTTAAACAAATCTGTTAAGCTTAAAAAAAAAACACCCTGTATATAAATGTATATGTATATATATATATATATATATAACTTCGCAATAGGTGGGAACTTTCGATGCCGAGCCATTTGCGTCAGAGTCAAGTCAATGTCACCTCTTAATGCGTTTTTGATTGTGGCACCGTGCAGAGGAGTACTGACCAGGGTGTCGAACCGGAACCGAATCGAACCGAAAACCGGAACAGAACCGTTATTTTTAGCCGAACCGGAACTGAACCGAACCGGAATCTTCGCCGCCCTCTTGGAACTGAACCGGAACCGAACCAAAAAAAAAAATATAACGGTAACCGGTTCTAAACGGTTCAAGGTAATATTTTTTTCTTTTTTGTTAGTATCACAAAATGAACATATGGGAATAAAAAATTTGCGGCTGTATTTCTATCTATGGATCAAATCGTCATATACAGAATTGAAAAGTATGGAAAGTTGTGGGTTTTCATGGCACTATGATTAACCATGTGTCACGTTGTCACGTGATGCCATGGTGTCAATACATGTTGTCACGTGACCTCATGACGTCACGTGACTCACTGCGTCAACTTGATTTAATTTGAGGAAGTCACTAGATGTATAAGCCTTGTTGACAGCATGACGTAACATGACATCGTGATTTCGCCCCGAGAGTCACGTGACACCGTGACGTAAGCGATTTTCATAACCACTGGTCGAGTGCTCGGGTTCATGGCAATCAGCACCGCCAAACCTTCGGGTAACGGCTCATGTCAGTTACTAATGATTATAGCCCAGCTCTTACAATATCTGAAGCTCGGCCCAAGCTTTTGCTTTCCAAACCCTAGCCTCCTAGAGCATGACTGCGATGAACACTGGCGGTATCAGATCACGTGGCCGCTTGTTTAAATTGTGAGTTGAGGAGATATCGGCAGCTGTCTCTTTCCTTTAGTTTTTCTGCATCTGCTATTAGATGAAAACTAATGGATGTTTCTGTAAGCTATCAACGTTAGGAGTTATTTCTTAACACTATTTATTAAAAGTACAAGAAAAAAATGTTGCAAGACCCACTTCACATTATTAAGGACCCAAATATTTGTTCGTATTTTTTCGTAGTCTCAGGGACATATTTCGGACTGCATCCGAAATATGTCCCTGAGAAAAGAAGTACTGAAATTACTAAATGCGACTTATTAATATGACGTTACATAGAACTACACGTGTGTACGGAAGGAATACTAAAAAAAAAAGGATATTTAGTGACCTCAGAGAGACAGCCGAACGTTGGCAGTCGCTGTAAGTCTCACACGAGCGTCGTTCTCAAGTTATTCCCCAAGTTTCGACTCCCTTTGTACTTTGCTTAAAGGAGCTATAAAAATATTTATATACATCACTAAGTACTACTCAGGAGCACTCTCTAAGGTTAATAACTGCTTCAGTTTGGCTTTGCTATTTTTTCTAGGCAATGGCAGTCGCCGAAAAATTCGAGAAATATGAGCATCGTTCATCCCCTCAACTCGGAGCCAAAAGCGGCCATGTAGCTTGGTGCCTATCTTATGCCGCCAACGTTAATCATACCCCCGCGCTGGGGTTGGAAAGAAAGATAACGCGTGCTGAGCTCCAGGCATTGTCAGAGTTCGGCTATTCTCATCACCGCAGTGGTTGGACACGAGCCACTACCTGAGTGCCCGTCGAGGCATTGATTGTTACGAGCCGATGTACGGTGCTCACGCAGTCGTCCTGTCCAATCCATAAGCCGCGCTCGACTCCCGTCAGGCGGGTGGTTTTGATCCTACAATCGCGACATCAATCTTTGGGAAGGCAAGACTAAAATAAATACTCTCATTTAATCCTCGTAATTTCACCGCAACAAAGAAGCTTCTGAATTACTGGCGGCCTGTGCAAGTATACTTGGGCCAGAATAGGACCAGTACGCCTCTGGAATGTCATGAGCATTCCAACCCGATGACGTTTTATGACCCATCTAAACTTCACGGGGTGCAAAAAAAAAAGCAATGAAGGGTTGCGGTTAACGAGTGTCAAATAAAATGGTTGAATGAACACACACCAACGGAGGAGGCAATTCCTCAGGAATACTTTCAGCCTTTCCAGTCTGGTGAAGGAGGAAGACCAGCAAAGCTGTACCCTTCCCTGCATCTTTGGCGCAGACCAAAAAGCGTGACTCCGGAAGCTACTTTGCTTGCAAAAACGCTCTTACCAAAAAGCACGTTTTTGTCGTGCCAGACGCTCGCGCCGTTCCTAGTGAAAAGCGTCTGACTCGCAGCTAAAGGGTCGTGGGTTCGAGTCCCGCCTAAGATTCGTAATTTTTTTTCTTTAAGGCAAAATAATTACTTTCAAAAGTGAAATCATTTGAGACATACGGCGACCTTTAATTCGCATTACATGTCATGCTTTAATCAGTCTCATTCTACGCGTGATGTCACGTTTCACGTGAGCATTGTGGGTTGCTTGAAATGCTTGAGCGAGGGTATGTAGCTCTGACGTCAGGAACCTATCGACCAATCAGGATTTTCTAGTCACGCCACCGACATCGGCTTTTCTGCGACATGAGCTCCTTAACGCTATCGAGTTAAAATCATCAGTTAGCAAAGGTGATGCTCATTTGCAAATCAAATTGACCGGCATCTTGTCAAGAACAAACCTCAACAGCCAGGCTATGCCAGCTTATTCTGCATAAGAAAATGTTCACTTGGACAAGCGCTATTTCGGGCCAGATCCGATCTGAGTGCGAAGGGGCGTATAGATTAGAGTGAACACTTGCGATTACTTCTTGCTGCATGATTAGTCGCATGCATGCGGTGCTGAGTGTAAACAATGTTTGGTTAGGACAACAAGCATTTGGATTGCCGCTCGGTGTTTCTATAAAAATAGACTTAACGGATATATCCTAAAACTTTTGTTACATTCTGAGAATTTCATTGCTTTTAGATCAGTTGTGTCGTCATCATATACATATATATTGTGAAGTGTATTTCATATACGTTATTTCATAATTAGCATGAGCAGCGACGTGCTCAGTTCATAATTTTATGTGATGTATTTAATTCCTTAGCTCAAGGACACAATCACGATTTCATTTTTAACACTGCGACACAAAGTTGTACCAATCACGGGTATTTTAGGCGACCTAGCTACCACACTTTGCGACAACATTTTATACCGTGTAAATAGATCAGCTTGAACTTTAGAATTTTACTTATAAACACGAAGAAAGCTCAATAAAATACACTATAGTTCTAAATTTAAAGCTGATCTATTTACACGTATGTACCAACCAGCTCAACCCTTTACTCTTGTAGTCAAACATTTTGATTCCGGTAAAATATATGTTACTGCTTAACAAAGGGATGTGAAGCCGTGTGAACACGACGTTATGTATGTTAATGTAGATTTTTTTCTACTCTTGCGTCGAAATTAAATAACTGAATTTAATATCTTTGATACCTCAAAACAGAAGTAAATTGCACGGACGATCGAAGAAACTGTATAGTTAATCTTTTCACGGCGTAAACAGTGTATATTGCCAGAACAACGCGAAAAATATATTCTCAATTTAGCGGTTCAAACCGGTTCGAACCGGTTCGAACCGGTTTGAACCGTTATTTTTTTCTCCTCGGAACTGAACCGGAACCGAACCGAAAGCCGTGAACCCGAACCAGAACCGAATCGATAAAAATTTCGGTTCGACACTCTGGTACTGACACGTACAATCTTAATGTGGCTGTAGACAGCGAGGGCAACATTAAAGCAGCTACAGCGGCCAGGTCGAACGCAAGGTTTTTATTGACTTCGTTTTATTAGAAACAAGAGTGTACTACGTGACCAGTGGCGGAGCCAGGGGATACTTGTGGGACTTCAGTCCCCCCCCCCCCCCCCCCCCCACACACACACACACACCAAATTCCACCAGACCCTACAATATACACATGAATTTGAAAAATCCACCCCTCCGCACCCCAAGTCATGGACACCCCAGCCTAAAATGGCTTCAACATGAGGTACCCTACGCAGCCACCTTAGACCCCCCCCCCCCCCCCCCCCCCCCCCCGCGCCAAAAAAAAAAAAGAAGAAAAATGCAGTAGCCAATTTGCAGCGACGCAGGCGAGTTTGTTCATGATTCCAAAGCGGGAGCTAAAATTGAAGTTCACTGAGCGACATGTGTGTTGGCTCTGTCACCTTGGTAAGAAGGACATCAGGTCATCGTGCCTGCGGGCGGCCCTAGAGAAGTCTTGCCACCATATTTTACAGGAGAGCTTTGGGGTGCAGGTTGAACGGCTTGGCGCCGCGGACTTCCCAGCTTGTGTTGTTGGCGGTGGCGAAAAACCTACCAAGGAAGATAAAGACGGGACCCCAACCACGTACGAAACGACCGAATAAGGAAGCAGAAGAAATATCTCTCATAACGTGACAAAAAATAGCGGGGCGCTACGATGCACCTGGCGTCTTCTCGGTGCCCAGTAAGATGTCACAACTATGTCCCAGTGTGCCTGACAGAGGTGGGAATGGAAACAAATGTACGATAAATCAGAGGAATAAGTACGTTGAAAGCGTAGACGATGTGGTCGATCGTATTCCACTGAGCTGTGGCCGAGTATACATCGGTTTTAATCAGTGACTGAGCACGGGATCATGTCGCTGCGGTCCACCACTGGTGGGCAAATTCCTTTACGGTGTGTGCCAATGCATGTGTCAACCGAAATTTGACAGCATCACGATTTTGGGCAAAGGGGCTGACAAAACTGCGAGCGAATTGCTGGAGGCATACGAGATAGGAAATGAGGGTGATAACTGCGTCAGCCAAATATCAGTTTATATGCGCAAGAAATATGTAGACGCTTTGCACACACGCTAGATTACAGCCACCATTGCTGGCCTTCTCTTGTCTTACCGAGGTACCGAGCTACTCAAACGGGTGTTGACGAGCTTGCAGAAAAGGCCAATGCTGGGAAGAAGGACACAATGGAATCTAAGATGGCAAAAACCTGGACTGCTATCGTATAATGACGAGGTGAAGTAAATGGAATAAGAGGAAACAGAAACTGAAAGTAGGTGAAGAGGCGCCCATGCATAGCTGCTGCAAAGCGTTCATAACTTTTATTACGAAAGCATTAAGTGTCCCATGTAGCGGAGCCGGCAGCGTCTGTAACCGCGAAAAACGGCACCTAAATTGACTGCAACACGTCATAAGTCTAGGCTGTATACTTTCCGGTTTTGACCGAAAAGCACCGATAAACATCCGCCGGTGTCAAAAATACAAAATCGGCTAAAACCGAAAAACATCGTTTTTTTTTTTTAATATATTTTCGAGCAAGCGCTGTTTTTTTTTTTTTTTTTTTTGTTTGTTTGTTTTTTTTTAACGAAAAAGTTTTGTATAAAGAACCGATAAACATCTGCCGGGGACAGAAATAAAAATCGTTCAAAACAAAAAAAAAAAGGTTTTTTAAACATTTGTTTTTCTAGCAATGTTTTGTTGTTGTTTTACCGAAAATGTTTTACGCAAACTTCCGTCAAGCACGTTATCTTACCCAGAAGCATGCACTCTGCATGTCTTGCTTTTGTGACCTACGTGGTCTTGGACTCTTGAAACCCTAAACTCGTCAAACGCAAAGTTGGAGCCGAAAGTTCGCGGAGCGCGCCGATTGGACGCCGGCGAAAAAAAACAAACAAAGTCATCGTCGTGATAGGCTAATCGGTGCGCTCCGTCAACTTCGGCCCCAACTTTGTGTTTGACGAGTTTAGAGGCCTTGGCGTCCCTAAACTCGTCAAACACAAAGCTGGAGCCAAAAGTCGCGGAGCGCGCCGATTGGACGTCGGCGAGAAAAACGCCAAGTCATCGTCGTGATGGGCCAATCGGTGCGCTCCGTGAACTCTCGGCTGCAACTTTGGGCTTGACGCGTTTAGAGCCCTCGGAGGACAGTAGTTTTGTTCCACTGTTGTCCAAGGTCAGCGGTCCTCCTAAGCCACCGACCTTGAAGATCAGTGGCCCGTGAGGCCAGTCACAGCTGCAGCCAGTGCTGTCCCAAGCCACGTTGGACGTTTGGGGGCTTCCCGTGTCCAAATGTTGAGCGGGCATTCTCGAAATTACGCGTCGTCATCGTGGAAGGAGTGACAGTCACCAATCTATGCGTTCATATGCTACAATAATCAAGCGTGAAAAAGATTGTGTAAAATATGTAAATAAAATTTTAACTGTTTTCTGTCCTCAGTTGTCGTTTACATGCATGCGCAATTTTTTCCTTGATAATCACCGTTTTTAGCGTCTGCACGAGGGAAATCACCAAAAATCGCCGGTATTCTAGAAATACATAAACACCGATAAACATCCGCCGATTTTTGTTATAAATAAACACCGGAAAGTATACACCGATGCCTCGTCACGGAAGACGTCGTGATGCCGGCTAAGTGCGCCTGCGCAGTGAGGGAGCATCACAACCGGAGCGCCATGTGCGATTGGAAAATGTGGCGCGCTGCGTGTAGGAGTGCTTTCGCATTCCTACACGTAAGCAGTCTTAAAGGGGCCCTGCAATCCTATTTAAGCGTCTACCATTTTGCGGTTTCCAGGTCTCTTGTGGTTCGGGAACCCCAGCGGGAGAGAGTAACTAAATATCAGTGCGTCATATTTACACCGGACGACGCGGAAACCTCCTCCTCCTACAGGGGCGCCCCGCGGTGTCGAACGCGCGCGGCGTGTGACGAAACCGTGACGTTGTTGGTCCTGGTCAGCCGAGCAGAGAGAGCTCCCCGTTGACGGGCAGCTCTCTCTCTCTCTCCCCGTCTCAGGGGCGGATCCAGACCTCCATTTTAGGGGGGGCGGTTCCTCAGTGTAAAACGGCGGGGGGGGGGGGGGGGGGGGGGGGAGTGTTTATATTTTTTGTGGAGTTATCGTTTCTGCTAAACTCTGATAACATAATATAGATCTTGAGAGCTTTTGTATCGGTTTACCTGTCGGGGATGAACTCTTTGAATTAAATTCTTTCGGATGACCCCGCGAGAGGTAAGTATCTAGAAAATTGTGGTGGCACTATCCTTTCTGAACACCATAACGCAAGGAATTTTGTAGCTCATAGGAAACTGGATTACTCCATTCGCGTGGCAGCGCGCTAGAAATAGAAAAAGAAGTTTATCTACTGGGGATGAAAGTTTGGTTCTATAGCGGCTGTGACAATGGCAGATAGTGTAACTTGATAGCTCAGATATCCCCGGCGGGGCTACAACTTTTGGGCTCCTTTTGCTTGAATATTTATATATTCTCGTTACACGCACAGAGCATGCATGGAGAGCCAAGCTTTGCGAACTATATGGAGGAAGCTCATGCAGCTAATGACAATGCGAAAAACGTTTTAATCTAAAACTCGGCTATTCTTTGAGATTAAGCTTGGCATAGTAGTTGAAACCTTATATTAAGTGCCAAAATGCAGAACCTGGTTTTAAAACATACTTTTCATTGTCGCCGGTTGCTTCAATGGAGCGAGTACGTTGCAAACAAGCGACACAAATGGCCCGGCGGCTTCGACGCTGCTCGCGGCGTCAAAACACTGTTGACGCAGCGAGCGAAACGAACGCGGCCAGGCAAGTTCGTCGGTTGTTCGCCGTATATTTGGAATGTCCAGTGCGCAGCACATGCGGCATTGCCAACCCAAACTCGTTTTTTCAGGTGTTCTGGATGCAACTCGAGAGAACGAAAGCGAATAATTGTTGAATATTTTTGAAAGCATGTTGCAGTTCGGCAACTATAACTTTTAAACTTAGACTAGACCTTAAACCAGCAATGGATCCTTCCAAATTATATTCAATTGCACTTCGTCTGGATATTTTCTGTATGAAAGGAACAGTTACTTGTTTCTGGGTAGTTAGCTCATTCGTCAGGGTCGAGAGGACAGGTGCAGATATATGATGGGGCAGAGCGGTTGTCCGGTCGGCGAATCTCAACTGGGCTAAAGGCCGATCACGAGTGCAGCATGGATGTTTGGGAGTCGGTGTTCACTCGAACGGGCACAGGCACTGTTTATTTAATTTATGTATAGTCGCATCTTTGAAAGGGCTCGTTTTCCCCAATTCCCTAGGTAGGGAATTCAAAGACGCACTTGCAAACCAGCAAGCCCCGCATCTGTTCCGTTCGACACACACATATTGGCTCCTGCAAAGCCGCGCGAAAGCTCTGCCGTCAATCCGGAGTGCCTGCTTTGTTTGGAAGTGTGCCTGCAGTCGAGGACCCTGATATTTGGTGCGCTTCCCCACTGTCTCTCCACTTCGAAACTCCTGGCGCCGTCCCTGTCGGGAAGACGTACCGTGACCTTGACGGAAATAAACTCCACTTGGGAAGCGCCCAGCAGGCGCGTCCACCCACCGCAGTTTTAATCTTTTATCCCTCGCGTCGATTGCTTACGTTTTTCCTTCGAGCTGACGAAGAACCCCGGGGGGTGGGGGGGTTGCCTGGCGAGGCGTTTGGGGGGGGGGGGGGGGGCGATCGCCCCCACCGCCCCCCCCCCCCCCCCCCCCCTTGGATCCGCCACTGCCCCGTCTTCCCCTGCTTTCCCCGTCTTCCCCTCCTCTCCCCACATTCCCGCCACCGCGGTCCGCGAGAAAAGGGGTGACAGAGGACCAAGGACGTCATGAAGGAGGTTACTGTTTCCAATTGTCTTTGTAATTTTAATGTGCCTAAAACTTTTAAATTGAAGCGAATTTCGGGAAAAAGAGAAAGTCCACTAAGTTACTACGTTCAGTGCGCTCAGGTTCGGTGCAAATTAAGAAACAGCAAAAAAGTCGTTGCAGGGCTTCTTTAAAGGGCTGGTGTATACTCCGACGTTGAGCGCAGTGAATGCAGCGTAGCGCAGAACGCGCGCCTTCGGGCAATCAGTATCTTGCGCGCTGCGCTACGCCGCGCCCGTCGACGTTACGTTGGAGTATAAACGTACAGTGTCTCTGAGGTTGAATTTTCGAAAGCGCGCGCCATCTAGTAATTGCGTCGCCAATTACCCGAGGTCTCCATTGTTTCGGAAGGTTCTTTCGGCATGTATTGGACACGGAACTGCCTGAAAGTCTCCTAGACAACAAAGCCCTAGTGCAGGACAAGATGGCGCGATCAGAGAAAGCCACAGGTTGGACACGACGACTGCGTGAACGTTCGGCTCATACCTGACTCGAAGCCGAGCGCTGACGCACCACTCGTTTCCAGTCTGTCCAGTGTCGGCCTTCTCTGATGACGTCATCTCATGCGACACTATCTAGGACAGTGGTCCCAAGCTCATTCGTGTGGGGGTTAGATGGCCCACACCGGAAAGGTGTGGGCCATCTGACCCACACCTTTCCGGTGTGGGCCATGTCACTGGCAAAACTCACAGTTTTGCCAGTGACATGTTTAGATTTGATTTGTTTATGTGACTACTTTGGGCCCTGACCTGGTATGATAACAAGAACTACAATGACGCCGCCCCGCCAACGTCCTGGCAGTTTTAATGGAACAAGGGAGCGAGCACGGCGCCGTTCCCGTTGCTCAATGCACTCGGGAATTAAAGCAAGCTCAACATGTCTCTAAAAACGATCAGTTAATTTGACAGTTCTTGCTTTCTTGACGATTTTTATTACAACACTCTGAACAAATACGTGTCTTTTAATAGGGATATCGTTTGAAGGCTAGAATCCCGAGCTCGTAGCTTTCATCTTTGGCAAGTGCTCCTGCTGATCCAGAGTTGGCGCAGCCGAGATGCATCCTTTAACGAAGAGCTCGCGCTTGCGGCCCAGTAGCGGAACTGTTGTGCATTACAAAAAGCTGAAAAGCAAAAAAAAAATAATAATAATAATAAAGCAAAACAAAGAGCAAAGGGACACAGAATACGCTAAAAGAGCAGAGCTACTTTTTGAGCAAAAAATGAATCGACAAGATCAGATGACTATGGCGCATGCCATTTCTAGCGCTCGAGACATGGGAAACGGGACTCGTAGCCGGTTGCCTGCGGTATATTAATGCGATCCCCCCCCCCCCCCCCCCCCCCGGATTTCTTGTACGTACTGGCCTCCTAATGCGCGGTAGGTATGCGCAGTAGACCATTTCGGCTCACATTCTCACACTCCTTCACATTCGCACCCTCTTCGATGGACCTGACAACGTTGACGTCGTCCTTGAGGTTGTTCTACAGAGGTCGTCCTAGACGTCGTCTTTGATGAAGTTTTCTAGGACGTCGTCCTTGAGGTTGTCCTAGACGAATGCTATCGCAATCCATAGGCAACCGACGATAGTGGTTTCCGCAGATCACGTGACCTCAAGGAGTCACCTGTCCCTCAGTACGCTTCCATCCTCCTCCTCAAGAGCTGCGCTCTAATCCGGCGTTACAGGGAATTTTAAACGGCTTTCATTTTTTGCTTTTCACTCGGTGGACATGGTGAAGCAATACGCCTCGCAAGTGGGCTCATTTTCGTCTTCTGCGCATGAGAAACGAAGTAGCGGTGACGTCAGAACGCCGAGCCCTGATTGGCTGATCGCGACCCCCTATCTCAGCGTCGTCTGCTCCTTTGCAACGTCGTCTGCTCGCAACATCGTCTGCGTCTGTCTCACCTTTCCTGCGACTTTCAGAAGTGAGGTCTTTACATGCGAGCTCGACTTCGCCTTTCACAGAGGGCAGACGAAATAACTCGAGCGGTACGTTGTTTTTGTCTAACAACTAGCAGACGCGCATCAAGGAGGGAATTCAGAGGACTCACTGGCGAGGTGTCCCGAGGCGCCGAGGTTTGTTTACTAAGAACCGGGAGGTGAGCGTGCAAGTTCCCTCCCAAATACTTTGTCCCTCCTTTCGTGTGCGGCGAGACCCCCATTCTTTAAAAGCGTCGGCGGGTCGGCGCAGTTACCGTCGTCTGCTTCACGTTTGCTAGTCAAATTGCGATGGCTGCTTTACCTTTCCTGCGCCTGTCGGAGAGATTCACCGCTTTTGCACCGGCGAGAGGCGCTGCCTCGGGAAACAAGGAGATAACAAGAGGAAGAAATTGACCTCTTAATCCAAAAGTGAGGTCAGCGATCAAAGTTACGGGAAGGGTTCACAAGGGTCGCGCGGGCATATTCCATTCAGCACGCCAGCCGGTCGTGGGCAGACGGTCGCCGAGTCCGGGAGTGCCTGCTAGGCCTAACTGCCGTGCTCGCTTGGTCGCGTTCGGTGGAATCATGGCCGTTGGAGCTTCTCCCGGGTGTTTGTGGATCCAGCGTTCTTGTTCGTCGTGGTCTGTTTTAAGTACATTTTATTTTTTTTCTTGCTGCTTGAAGTCGGGACGCGTGAGAAGCGCACATAGAAAAATAAACGTCCGTGGGTCGTCGCGACCGCGACGCAGTCGGTCATGCTGATTTGGTCGTAAGAAGTGCGTACGACAGCTTCAAAGCTGTCGTAGGATTTCGTCGTAAGCTGCGCAAAACTTGCGAAAATTTCGTTTCGTGAATAGAAACTTGTTCTTAAGTTATGGCTTACGCATATTTCTGGCGTGAGATCGTTTCCTGCGACTTACGAAATCCCCGGAAAGGTAAGACAGACGCAGACGACGTTGCGAGCAGACGACGCTCAGGTAGGGGGTCGCGATCAGCCAATCAGGGCTGGGCGTTCTGACGTCACCGCTACCCCCTGCGCAAGAAGCAGACGAACTTGCCCTCCGCATACATTAGTCCAGTCGGAGACACGCTGGTGTCCCCAACGAAGGAGCCAATAAAGCAGCAGCAAACCTGCATCGTCACGACGCTCGTCTGCTTTCTCCGTTCGCTATTATCGTCGAAATCAGTGGTCTCCAAGGTGTATGTCGCGGCCTCCAGTAACTAAACGGGTAGCTAGAAATTAGAAGAAAAAAGATCCCTCAATCGATGTAACCAGAAATGCATTTAAATACAGAAATTCCAATTAGACTAAATTTTAAAAAAATATTCCAAGGCTCATTAATAAAAAAACAGGTGCAAATAACTAGATTTACGTCTAATAAAGATGAATACACTGTACGTACTGGGTAATTTTTTTTTTTAATCGAAACAGATTTTTAAAAAAGGGCATCTTTACTGCCACGTGAATGCCATATTCGCTACATGTTTCTTGAGCTCGGCGAACATTCGAGGGGCGAACAACCCTCTCTGTCTGGTCAGTAATTAACTAAAATTCGATAATTAACTTTTTAATTAGTGAAAATAGACTTCACTTCACTTTATTGGCCTGCGATAGCAAACGCACAAAAAACGACGATCGCCATGACGATGCACTTTTAGAGCGCAGCTCTTAGGGGCCCGTTTCCGGCTTGAGCGGCGTCGGCGTCGCCATCGGCGTAACCGTGAGGCAACGTTACTAAAGCACTCAGTTGGGAAACTCCCATAGAGACAGCCCTAAAAATATGGCCCCAATCTGTCTCCGAGCATCGAGCTAATGACGAACACAACGCCACCATTTCTCCCGCAGCGGCCACTCGAGAAACTGCACGTGACTTCTATTTTTGGCTTTGACAGGGGTAAACCCCCGTCTCCACGGCGGGCGCGCCACGTCGAACTACCGAAGTCAAAAAGCACCTAGGTCGGGACGCGCTACCTGAAAGGCCCGCTGAGGCATGGTTTTATAAAAACAATATTAATTGTTCCGCAAAGCCTTGCGAACTAAAGATGATAAAAACATCACGCGCCCATCATTTGGTACTAAACTCCAATAAATTTAATACAAAAAGAGTCTTTTCCGTTTGTTTTTACGCAAAAACAGGCTTTCAAAAAGCTCAATTGGTGATTACAGTACAGACAAACGATAAAGAGTGGCGCTGTTGTCGCATTTAGCTCGGTCTCGGTGGACGCCAGCGGCCCAGCTTTCGACGGCGAGTTTCCCAACTGAGTGTTTTAGTAACGTTGCCGTGAGGTCACGTGTCCCCCAAGGTCACGTGACCCCCGCCGAGGTCACGTGACCCCCCACCCAGAGGTCACCTGAGCCCTGTCCCCCAAGGTCACGTGACTCCCGCCGAGGTCACGTGACCCCCCACCCCGAGGTCACGTGCCCCCCCCCCCCCCCCCCCGAGGTCACGTGACCCCCTACCCCGAGGTCACGTGAGCCCCCCCAGGTCACGTGACCCCTCCCAAGAAGGACCGGATTAGGAGGGAGGAGGAGGAGGAGGGAGGAGGGGAGAAGGAGTAGCAGGCAGGGTCACGAGGGCAGGAGGAGGAAGGAGGGGTATACCCTCTTCTCAGTACCCTTCCCTCCTCCTCCTCAAAAGCTGCGCTCTAATTCGGCGTTACTGGGAGTTGTAAACGGCTTTCATTTTTTTTTTTTTGGCGCCGATTGGTTGGCGCCGTTCAATCGCAGCGTTGGCTGCGGTACTATGGAACGTGTTCCCGATGTTCACCTTCCTTAGTTTGGAACTACAGCCGGCATTAGGGTGACCACCCGTCCCGCGACTGGCGGGACTGTCCCGCATTGAAGGCTCGTGTCCCGCGTCCCGCGAGAAATTCCCAAATCTTCAAAATGTCCCGCATTTCACACTGTAGTAAAATTCACTCTGCAACTCATGGTGCTGCCGAACAACGGGGAAGCGCGGAGGTCACTGGTAATCGTGTGAATCTCAATGGTACGCCATTTTCTATCCAAGCATTGCGGGAAGCGATAGTCGTTCCGCAGGAGGCCCGACGAGCACGCGCCGTTGTGCCTCTCCCCTTAGTGGCAAAATATTGTAAAAGGAAATTGCTCGTAGTATTGCCATTATTTTTGATATCGCTGTTTTAACGCAAAAGGGTTGCTGTGGATTTCTTCTTTAGTGAAGACAGCCACACAAGGCAAAAAGAAAAAAAAAAAGAACATATTGTTAAAAATTTGCGTAGGACCATTTTCATAAAAGTAAGCGTTGACAAGAAACAATGAACCCGAAAAAGATTTACTGTTTCTTAATTTCATTTGATGCATTGAGTGCTGCTGGAGTTGATTTTTATACTTTCAAATTCGACACATTTAGAAACATATTTGGCATAAAAAGATATATCACTGGGAGTGAAAACTATTTTAGCTTAATTGCTGCAATACAATTTGCAGGTGTATAAACAGCACAGGATATTAAATGTGTTAACAGGGCCTCGGTTCGTGGTGTGTGTGTTAAAAAAATTTCCTCTATACCCCCCCCCCCCCCCCCCCCTTTTTGCCCCGCGCCGTCCCGCATTTCGCTAGCAGGAAGGTGGTCACCCTAGCTGGCATCGAGAAAAGCCTCCGCACAAGTGACTCCAAAACAAGTTTCGTTTATTGGTATATCTAAACAAAGAGCAAGATAAAAACTTCTAGAGCGATTCAACAACAAGAAAGAAAAAAAAAACTTTGGCAACGCTCCGTCTTTCTTTTTTTTTTTTTTTCGTAGAAAAATACACGGACAGTTTCTCATAAGGTCTCGATCTTACGATATAAAACGTAAAAGAAGAGAGGATGAAACAAATGCACTCAAAACTTGGTCCCCTTCATTTCATTATTGCAAAGCTCAAAAATGTCTCAAAGAAAAAAAGAAAAACACCTCACACTTTGATAGCTAACTAGCCCACCATTTAGCCCCTTCCCTATATCGACACTATTTTACAGACCACAAAAAATGGCGGCGTTCGCTTCAAAATGCAGATTAAGCCTGCGCAACAGCAGACGATAACCTCAGCATGTATACGTCTTCACCGAGATACACGTAATCGCACGTAAGAAAAAAAACAACAAGAAATGTTTCAGAGTCGCGCAGCTAACTCCCCATTGTCTAATTACAGGCCGCTGAGCTTTATCGAACAATGACCGACAAGGTAATATCACAAAACTACTCCGCACTTAGCAGACTGATTTATCACGAAGACAAAAGACAGTCAGCTTCTTACTAAAAAACTGCTCAATAAAAGCCCGCTTTATAAAATACCAGAATGGAACTGCGACTCGATTGTGACTTTAGTCTCTTCCTCTTTTTTTTTATTTTATTTCTTTTTAGTTTAGCGTTATCGTATTTGTTTCTGTTGTTGCCAGGACAGTCTTGACATTGAATCAAAAACAACCAAGCCGCGTTCTTTAGTTCGTTTCTTTTGAACAATACGCGCCAAAAATACTTCTGCCACATTTGTAAGTTTGTTTTGACAGCAACTTTGTCCTAAAGGCACACCTTGATCACACTACTGATCAAATCGTAACTTGAACGGCAGCGCGTCGTCGGTTATTCACGCCGTCCGCCACTGTCCGTAATATCGTCTGCTCTGGCGCTAAGCTCGTTTAAATGCGACAGGGCTCGTGATTACGAACGCTCTCCCGGTGTCTCATTACTTTACTTATCTCTAGAAAGGCACTGTTTTGCACACACACACACACACGTACACACATGCCGTAGCGAAAAGTCACACCACGGAAAACAAAATGAGAAAGTTCACGTTGTGCGTGATTCTGGGACCCGTCGCCAAGGCCTTCCGGTGCCCAACCAATCGCCATAGAGAGACGTTGCGGACCGGAAGTGTGCTGGGCGTCATCTTGGAATACCCACTTCCGTTTGTTCTGTTTTCAATTTCGGCGTCGCCTCACAGAGAAAGAATGCAGCACTAAATCGTCATCAGCACCATCTCTGTCGATGAACCGTCTTTCAACGAAACGAAACAAAAAATAATGTAGAGCACCCTTCTAGTCTGGAAGACGTAAAACACCACTGGTTTTTGCATCCATGGGCGTTCGTGATTTTGTTGATAACGATGACGAAGGCACTTTAGGCGAACACTATGCTTGCGGCTTGTCGTTGTGTGTGGGCTGTGCTGGGCTGGGCGCTTCTCCGATCACGTGGTGGCACTTGATGATTGGTCGTCGGCGTATTGTGACTCGGGCTGTCTGCGTTTGCTTAGGGCTTTCTTCCAGCTCTCGGGAAAACTCTGTGACCAGGAAAGAGGAAAAAGAAATCGCTTTCAGATGGGTGTAATAAAAGTGACGAGCGAGCGGTCAACATAGACGCCGATATTTCCTCGTTGCAAACGGTAACTTCCTATGGGCAAAGAGACCTCTGCAGTCTGAAACCAAACTCCCGGTATGCTGACAGAACGATATACTGCGCTCGCTCCGTCCACCAACAGAAACACTATTTTTCAAGATCTGATGAAAGTTAAAAAAATTAGCGGCGGAAACCTTTGTCTCATTCCACAAGAAAAAGCTACGCCCACTTATTTTTTATTTTTTTTATTTTCTTCGATAGAATAGTCGTCAGCTGAACCACTCAATGGCATGTCCAAACAGCAGTTGGACAAATCAAAGCACTTTACACGTTGTCACCTCGAGAAAATTGTAAACTTGTCTCAATAATTCTCATAAAGCTAGGAAGCAGAGAGTCTGCAAGGCACACTCGTGTAATCCCCCGGGTTCATGAGGCTGATCGGGACACGTTTCAATGCATTCGGGACCCGTGACGTCGTGAGATATCAGGTGGGGAGCTAGGCTTCGGTCATTGGCGAGTCAGCTGCTCTCGCTGACAGTCACCTATACTACCGCAGTCTCCCTTGTTCAGTTGTTTGCGCTCCCTCCTCCTCGTCGAGCAAAAGAGTCTGGTTGCGGATAGCACAGTTCGACTCCTGCTGCGCCACTTGGTAAGCCTCGGTAATTATGACCAAGTACGACGAAGTATGACTAAACATGCAGCTATGAGGTTTGAACACTTATGCATTGCCTGCTACGTACGCTTTTCGTTGCCTTGGCCCTCGTATAACGGCTTTTCGTTACACCCTAGCGTAACGCTTTTTTCGTTAAATTTTAGTCCATAAACACGTTCTGCGTTAAAAGGCAAGGCCGGTTCACAATGCCGTTTCCTCATTACGTCGGCTTCCACGTCGAGAGCCACCGAGACATTTGTGCTTCGCACGAAGCGGTATGACCCGCGACATTCGAGGTCGCAAGAAAACGCGAGGGAACGCTTATGTGTGAATGGACCTCTACACTCAGTTCATTCGCGACGCAAAAGAGTTATTTCAAAATTTGGCTGTCAAGAGGAAAAGAACGACACCTTTTCCGTTTGAAATGTGGAAGTTCTGATCAAATACAGCAAATAACTAATCTCACGTGCGCCCGCACGAGTTATCTTAAATCGCTATACATAAATAAGGAAATCAGTAAATCTCCGCAAGAAGCCGAAATTCCTCTTGCGCTGCGACAAAAGTATCCGATGACGATACGATACGATACACGCGCAAAAGGCGCCGGCGGAATGTAGGGTATCGTTTCCGAACGCCAACAACGATATACGAAAACTCCCTTTTAAATAAAGCGGAAAGTTTCAGTAGATGGTTCCGCTAGCTTTGACGGCGCCTTTGCGCATCCAACGTATTTTTATTGGAATGCAAAAAAAAAAAAAACGATCAATTGAAACTCCCTAGTATCGGGTATCGTTATCGGAGTTATCAAAAACGATCTACTAGAACACCCTACTACCGGGTGTCCTTGTCGGAGTAAAATAGAAAAGCGACCCCACTGTCTCGACTACACTATACTTCCCGAGTGTAAAAGGCGAGTGTTTGGAAAGGGTACAGCACACACAATGCATCGTCAATCGTTATCGTTTGCAGTGACAAGGCTGTCGTTACAAAAAGAGAAGAAAAAAAAAAGTAAACAAGGACGGGACTTTTTGCTGAAACCACTGTGATGTGTTTTTCCTTCGTTGTCTCGTTTCTCGAAAGAGTCATTCCGTCAGTGCTGGAGATTCGAGGCTTTCCAGCGCATTGTGTCAAGCTCCGCGGAACTCCATGTTCAAAATCTGACGAAGTGTAATTAGCCGTCTTAAGATGCCTCGCTAGCCGTAGGCGGCGATGATTACTCTGGCGACGGAAGGCTCACAGCCGACGCGCCACACGACGTCCTGACCTTGGTCGGTGGACGAGCGTGTTAGCGCACTACAGTTGGGAGCACGCGGAGCGAAAGCTCGCGCTGCTGTACCTCCTGGCAACGTTGCTCCTGGCATAGCCTCCTCTCTACTCACAAAGCCTGACAGTTCGACGACGGAGCCATAGAGTGTCCGGTCGCAGATTTGGAGCGCGAGGATCTGGTAGCACAGAGCAGTGAAGAGCCATTTCTCGGGGAACCTGGACGTCAGCGCACAGCTTTTGCAGCGGCGAGGACCCGAAACACACTTGTTCGCTCGGGAGAGGTGTGTTTCGGCGTCTCGCCGCAGCGGGGCGCCAGTCACGTGGCTCTCCTCTCATCCGTTGTCTGCCGCTCCACCTTTTCCATTTCGGCGGCCACTTCTCGTGGCGATCTCCCAGGCTCGTTTCCATCTGGACGAGCATCGTACCGGCGTGCGGTCGTGTGTCACTACTGCTTGATGCACGTTACACCAGGCTAGCGGTCGTACTGCACTGGCTAAGCTTCTCGTCTAGAGAGTAAACCAGTGCGGCCGCACTTGAACGTGTGCCTATCTCAAATACTCTACTCAAGACACTATTTCAAATACTTTTTGGTAGTATTTCGGTATCTCGCAAATACGTTTCATGTAGAGTATTAGCTACTCTGTCTTAATTACATTTCTTACCATCTCGTACTCGGTATCTCAAATACATTTTTCAACCTTCGAAAATACTTATCGCCGAAACAATCCACGGAACTAGGGAAAGTCGGACTCCAAGGGAAAGCTAAACCGATTGCAGACTTGGAGGCAAGCGACAAAACAGGAAGGAACGCATGAGCAAAACGCAGTCTCCAAATGTCAACAAAGACCGAAAGGATAGCCTCAAGTACGGCCCGCCTTCATGTGTCCTCCTGTCCGTTTTTTTTTTTTTTTAGTCAGATTTGAATGGAGCATTACGCTTGGAGCTAGCAAAGTGCTGGTGACGTCATCAGAATTTTACGCCTTTTGTCTGAAGCTACAGTAGTACCGCCAACGGAAGACTGCGACGCCAGCGCTTGGCACGTTCACAATGGACCATTTTCAGAAATCGCCGGTTCAGGGGATTCTTGTATCAAAATGCGCGAGCATGTTTTCAAGTGAGCGCGAACGCTAGCTCGCTTGGCCAAGAAAACCATAGATCCTGATGTTTTATTGAGCGTCCCCCCCTTGGGATTGAACCCGGAGCCTCTGGTTTCTGCAGCTTTCGCTCCACGCGCTCCGATGTCCCTCACACGCAATGCGGAACGCAAGTTCGTCTGCTTCTTTTGCGGGGGTTGTGGTGACGTCAAAAAGGCGCCGAGCTCCGATTGGTTCTGACTGAAGGGTAGTGGGTAGGCCTCAGGGCAGCTTGTTTTGAGGTCTACCCTACTATCCTTTCATCAGGGCCAATCAGAGCTTGGCGTATTTGTGACGTCACCACAACCCCCGCAAAAGAAGCAGACGAACTTGCGTTCCGTATAGGCTTTGTGCCGAGAAGCTGTGAGAGAGGAGGAGACGTGGGGACGAAGCCGAGCTTTGATTCGAATGATCAGATTAGGCCTAAAACTATCTGCCGTTGTCTCCACTGGTCTCGTCGAAGGCGTTAGAATGCGGAACGCCGGCTCTCGCATTCGAACGCGTTACACAAGTGCGGTGGAGAAGGCAGCTAGCCTTCTCCAGCGCTCGCGTTTCCTCCTCTCCTTCTCGGCACATAGCCTCGGTTGCGGACAATTTGCTCTTCGCGGAGGAACAGTGGCTGACGCTAATCGGGGTGTGGGGGCAACTTCTTGCGCATTCTTAACTCCTATCGGAAGAGGCGAATTGTTATCGCCAATTCCTTCATTAACAAAACAAAAAAAAAGCACATATGAAAAAAATAGTGGCATTGCTATCGTCAATTTATATGCAGGAGCCGTTACATCAGTGCTGAAACGGTGCTTTTTTTATGAACGTCAAGCTCGGCGATAAGCGGATGTCAAAATACGGCTTTACGCAATGATAACGGGGAGTTTTACCAGATGTCCTATGATAACCATACGCGATAACGGCACGATGCGTGCGCCGGCGATGTGCCGCGTACAGCTATCGGAGTTGTCGGAACCATCTACTCTCGCTGGGCTAGAAAGGAATAAAGCCCTTTTATGCGCCACTCTAGGCATCCTGCAATGCTGTTTGGTTTGGTGCTATCTAGCGACTAGAGCGAGAAACATTGGGTACGCCTGGGAGTGGCGGCGGCAGTGTTCAAACGTGGGCAATTACTCTGGTAGGGCCGTTCGCTTTTTTGAGACCGGATTCTGACCTGGTTTGGACAGACCCCTCGCAACGGATAGCTGAAGTCGCAAAGGCTTTGCGGCTTCCGAGACTCGCAATCCGGTTTGGACTGCGAGTCTCGGATTTCTGTAGTCGGTGACAGGTCAAGAACGAAGTGGAGGCTCATTCCACCTCTTTCCACTTTAGAAGAGCGAACGCTGGAAAGAAGGCGACCCGCTCTGCTAAAGTGGAAAGAGGTGGGAGGTAGCTTTCACTTCGTTCTTGTCCAGGAACAGGTCGCCGATGGCGGGGCGGGCACTGACCAGAGCTCCTTGGGCAGCTGGAGCGGGAGCAGCTGCGTGACCGTGGCGGCGTTGAGCAGCTTGTCCGGCGGCGTGGCCCTCCTCAGGCCCTGCTGCTGCGTGCCCGGGGAGCCCCGGTCGTCCGCCATGTTGGGGATGGGCGTACTCAGCGCCACCATGCGGGGCGCGTTGCGGAGCATCCGCTGGTACTCGTAGAAGTCGCGGGCGCTGCACAGCGGCGTCTCCACCTGAGAGAGAGAGAGGAGAGCTGCAGTGCCTGGAAAGCGTTTTTCTGCTTAAGCCTACAAAGTGGTTCCGATTTGGCAACAAATGACTTCAGAGAAACCGGAGTATCATGCTGTCGGCTGTCGCGATCCTGGCGGTTGGGCCTAGAAGTACCGGCAAAAAGCACAAGCAAACGCGAGTGTCACTGTCGTCACGGCGTCCCAACTGCTGGCTGCGGAAGCTTCGCAATACTGTCCAGTTGGAGGGCGACCCGCAGCAGATAAGCCACATGCATCCACCACCGCCGCTGTGAATCCACACCGCCAGGATTGCAGCCAACCACATCGCGTGCTGACGCGTGCTGAGCGCGTGCTGACGGCGAGCTTCCGCAGTCCTTTTGGGGCGTGCGTTTAGCACCATCAACGTTGCCGGTCTTAGCAGGCTATTAATGTGAGCTCGTTCTGAGCATGCGCTCTAAAAAACATCGCCCTCAAATATGGCGTCCAGTGAATACCTCCTGTACTATGGCATCCAGTGAATACGTATACACATAGCTTGCAGGTGCCGCCACTGCTGGGTACTGACGGTTATTTCTACTCACTGGTTCCCTCGAGCTACTAGTTCTGCGGTGTGAAACTAACATGGTGAAGCGAACGCTCCCGGCACATAAAATACCGGCATGATATCAAATGAGGTTACGGGCAAGCTATGCACAGGCCATAGAGCTTGCAGATCCCACTACCAGGTGAGGATGGATGGATGGATGGATGAATGGATGGATGAATACGGCTGAGCCCTTTGGATCGGGCGGTAGCTTACGCCACCTAGCCATTTTGTTTTACCATTTAAGCTGAGAATATTTAAATGTGAAATCTATATTCACTCCGCAGTGCAAAGAAAGTGAGGCTATGAAACCCCCTTGCCATCAGTCACGTGATTGTCACGCGTTGGCGCCACCAAGCGGCAAGGCTCGCAACTACGGTACCCTTGACCGTGCATGAACTGGTGACGTCACGAGCGCGATACGCATAGCGACTCTCGCTGTACGACTTCGAAGCGACGGGTAGAGAGCTCGTGCTCGCGTCATTTCGTTTCCGTACCCCTTTAACACCCACAAAGTTTCCGTTTCTTTTCAAATATATCAGGCGCGCGCGTGCACAATACCGTTTTGTGCGATTTTCTTAAAAGCACTCAGTAGACCAATTTCGAAATGATGCATAGATTATGTGCGGCCGCCGTTAGTTGGTCATGCACTATGAGCACGCATTGCACAGGAGCGCAATTCGTCAGCCTTCGGAATGTAGTCGGATCGAACCGCATTCCACACGAGTCCTCCGCGCGAACTCGGAACCAATCAGGGGCTTCACGCCGGGAGCGATGAGACCAACTAATGGCGGCTGCGCATAATCTATGCACCGTTACATAACTTCGGAAAGGGACCGGAGCACTCCGAAGCAGCAGGCGCGGGAGCAAGCTCCGCGGGTGTGGCTTCTCCGCAGTCACCTGTGCTCGGCAAGAAGCGCGCTTAACGGGGCTCACCTGGGCCACAGCCCACCCCATTTTTCCCTGAAAAACAGGCTTAATCTAGACATGGGCGCTTGTCATGTCAAATCGGGCGGTTAACGCATATACACGTTTGCAAGTCCGGCTTCAGGACGCTGCCATCTTACTCGACTGGGGCGCGCTTGGACGAGTCATAATCCGATTACGAAGCCTTGCTAAGGCACCATAATCGGATTATGGCCGCGCCCAAGAGCGCACCCCACTGAGGAAGATGGCGGCGCCCTGAGACCGGACTTGCAAACGTGTATAATTTGCAGAATTCCCAAGTTTGGGAAATGTTAACAGTGGGCGATTGAGCCAATCGGCCGCTTCTGCGCTATTTTACGGTAACAAGTGATGAGCCGAACTTTTGCCGAACTGAAAATTTGGCATCGAATGCTGGGATTCGGCATAGCCGAACTTTTACCGAACTCTTGTAAAGATTCGGCAAAAATGCATTATTACCAGAATTAACGTTAATATTTAATTTTTTTTCTTGCAAAAAGAAAAGAAAATTAACTTAAATGCAACGTGTAATGCATATTGACACAGTTATTACTAAATAAGGGCATGTTCTACATCGGTGTCGTTTCTGTGTGTTTACTGACAATTTCATAGTGACTTCTTGCAGAAGTGGCGTGACAACGAGGTTGGGTAGATAGCGGCCGCAGTCACGAATCACGCTACCAGAGTTTCGGTTATGAGGCCTCATCAGCGCAATCCTGCACGTGTGTGTACATAGTTAAAATGAAGGCAATAGCACTGCGTTCTTGCTTTCTCTGGGAGTCACCGTTTCGTGCGCGAAAACGAATGCAACGGTTGCTGAGCCTTCACTAGAAGATAACAATATTATTGTAAATATATGCATGTTTGTTTTGTTTTTTTTTTTCGATCTGAGTCACTTGACGTCAGCTTTGCATGAAAGTGTACGTTACATATTCGCAACGTCTCGTTTTTAACCTTTAAAATGCCGGTTTCTGGTGTTAGGACACACATAAACCTTTAGGAAGATAGGGAGGAGTTAGGAATGTCGGCTGTGCAACGTCGAGTGTGATAGTTCCGTGTTTAGTTTTATGCGGATACGTGAAAACCGCGAAATAAGGCTAATTAAAAAGCAATATTATTTGGTATTGGCACAAACTACTTGTGAGCTGAAAACAGAATTGATATAATTGCGAGGAGTGCTTTAAAGTAATTATCAGTCAATGTTTACTCTACCTCGTTGCATCACTGAAAAGGTCAAATGAAAATCATGCATGTTATCCAGAATGCAGCTCATCATTTGCCACTTGCGCAGTACACTGCGTACATTACTGGTTGATCTTCTCTTCCTGTGGCAGAAAATATAGAAGAGAACCACACTCCTAAAGGCTTACAAACGCACAGTTACCTTCGTCGCCGTAACCGCTGGTTGCGTGCACTGTACGATGGTAACCGCACGGCGCCCATTTGCAATCCATGGTCCCGTCGCGTTCTCGCGCGTGCGCAGACAATTGCCGAACATTTGCAGCACTTCAAATTCGGAACTTCAAATTCGGAAAAGTTCGGCAGATGCCGAACTTTTCCGAATTTGAAGTTCGGCAGATTCGGTCCATCACTAGTTTTAAGGCACTCGGTTGTAAGTAGTCGCAAGAGTAAGAACCAGCCTTTTTTCTCACAAAAAGGAAAGTTCCACGGGCCGAAAAGCCCTCTACACAATGACTGGACATCTGACCACAAGCCCGGTCGGGGCACCCTGAACTCCCAGTCACTGATCCCTGGTCTCGGCTAAACAGTGTCCGCGGCCGTAATTGCGTCGGAACCGATGCGGCGGCGCGGGAGCCTGCAGTGGACGCAGCTCGGAACTTTCCGTGCGGATGTGCGGCTGTCAAGTGTCGATATCGACACGGGAGACGTCTCCGTTCCCACAGCGGGCCGACGGAAGGATATCCCACGTTTTTATGTCCGTTCTCTTTTTCAGCTTTATAGTTCACGTAACACCGCAAGGTCGTCGCACTTTTTTCTTTTTCACTTCTTTGCACAGTAACATTATTTGTCTAGAATATCTTCAATTTTCTTTTACTGGGAAAATGAATTACGCATTTTCGAACGCTTATTCTCCGCCCAAATGTAGAGCTAGTGGTCCGAACCACATGCCAAAGTTTCTGACCTAACCGTTATCTCATGGAGCCGAATGGCGCCAGTTCCCGAAAACAGGCGAAATCCTCACTTTCCCATTGACGCTTTCAGAGTCATCAATAACTTTCGAATAAGTTAACAGTTAGACATGAAACTTTAGCACTTGGTTCGGACCACTTGCGATACAGAGAACAAGCGACGCTTCATTCTAGCTACGCAAAAAGACTGCGTAGTCAACTTCGGAGACAGAGGTATGGGCAAGGTGCGGAAGGGAACGATCCACACGTACCTCGTACGTGTTGTTGAACTTTGAGTAGTCGACGAGGTACTCGGACGAGTCCTTCTGGAAGCGGACGAGCTGCTCGAAGCGGTGGCCCCAGAGCAGCTCGGAGGGCAGGTACGAGGAGCGCGCCTGGATCGACTGGCCCGTGGACTCGATGGTGCCCTCGAGGATGACCACGATCTCGAACTTCTCCCGCAGCACGTCCTCGGCAGACATGTTGTAGAAGGGGCTCGTCTCGCCGATCTCGTGCACGATGGTGGCCGGCCAGATGAACAGGATGCTGTCCGAGCCGGCGTCGAAGCGCACGTCCAGCTGGGTGTGGTAGTACGGGATCACCTCGCCCTCGGCCGTCACCTGCGTGTGTGCACCGAAGGGATTTTCCTGGTGAAGACCGCACGTCTTTGTATGGTAGCCCTTGTTGCTAGCATGGAACCACCTCCCCCGCGGCTGCGCAGAGGGCCGGTACAGGTACGGTGCCTGCATGGTACGCGACTGCTGTGTTGAGCTACCTACTCCACCCGCGTGCATCGAACGTGCTTTCAAAGTAGCACCAAATGACGTCACAGAAGTCACGTAAAGAGATAAAGCAGGAGAGAACGCGAGTGTCGCGGTCGTCACAATTCTTGGCCGTTGGAAATCCCGTGCACTGTAAAGGTCGTCTGCTACATCTACCACCGCTGTTGTGACACCACAAGGATCGTGGCGGGCGACATGGGGCGGAAATCGAGGGTCCACCCCCTAGCACGCGGTAATTACTTTACACCAGTCGGAGACGCTTTCCAGGCACCATAGTGTAGATACGCAATACATCACGTCCCTAGTAAAAGCTGCGCTTGAGCTACCCTTCTCGAGACAAAGAACTTTCCTCCAGGACGTCTAACGGAGATCTGAAGACCATACAAGGCTATGCGTGCCGTACATGGCATGGAGCATGTTACGAAGCACATTTGGGATGCTCCACTGGATATTCCATGATCATAGGCTATGCAATGCCCTATGGACGTCTCCGGGTGTAAGTGTTTCATCTGGGTACATTACCGGGGGGGGGGGGGGGGGGTGGAAGACAGGAGAACTTACTGAAAAGCCACCAGGCTGACAATTCAGTAGACTATATAACGTCAATTTTTAGTCGACTACACGTGCTCCCATTCGTAACGCTATAGGAAAATGGTCCGTTTCTAGGGATAGACCATTTATAGGAGAGGAATCGAGCGCAGCATCTACCGCAGTTCATATATTATGAGATTATAATTGTCTGCATCCTGCCAATTACGTAGACTAATCATTTGTTCTTAAAAAATGAGGTTGTGAAAAAGATTGAGAAGTCACACAGATGCGTTCAGTTATCTCTCCCCAACCCAGTTGCCCGACTACGGCGCACAGGTGGCGGACTCTGCCGCAAGGTGGCGCGCGCATGGAGTCGCTGCCTGAACTCAAGCGCTGCCGGTGACACGTTGTTTCTGTTTTAGTGTTCTTTATCGACCCGTACTTGTTCAATTAAATGTAGTTCCTCGTTGTCAAAACCGCTGGCTCCGTGTTATTCGCCCGGGAGTAGGGTATGCCGCAAGGCAAACCGACCACAAGTTACACGGGCACGCTTAACCGCAGTTAAGTTTGACTGAGATCAGACCTCACTCCGGTTAAGGGTGCCCGCGAAGCTAGGCTATACATAGTTGGCAGTAACCACACTTAAAGGGGCACTGACACATCAAAATCATTTTTTTTTTTTATTATCGAAACGATTGAAAACGATGCCGGGACATTACCTTCAAAATTTGAAATTTGGGAATTCAGTATTCGTGGAGTAAAAAAACAATTTCCAAATGCCGAATTCGAAGTTCCCGCGCGATCGGCGCCGGCGCCTTGACGTCAAAAATTGCGGAGACCTGAGAGTCCCCTTTTTTTCACCACTCCCTGCTGTTGCCATGGCGACCTAAAGCGAGGGGGAAAGGAGCGAGCGGCGGCGTTCCGGCGGACCGGTTTTGAGCGGTGTCGCCTGTTTTTCGTTGGAGGATACAAATCCAGGAGACGGCACCACAACGAACTCCTGATTTTTGGTATTTCAAAAAGAAGGGCCGTAGTGCGTTCGCAATTGCGTTAAAAAACATGTTTTAGGATTGCCGTAATTAAATGTTATAGAGATGTCGCCTACAAAGCTTCTAAATTTCATGATTCTTGACGTCACCGATCAAAAAAAGCGAGGAGGCGAGAGGCGGGAAAATCAAACGCCAAAAATAAAAAGGCGCGCGCGCGCGTGGGAAAATATTTTTCGCGATGCGGTTTTTTTTGCGTGTCTATGACTGCAACTTGCATCGTTTTAGACAATAAAAATAAATGCGACCTTTGGGGTGTCAGTGCCCCTTTAAGCGTATTTGCGGTATAGGACGCCCCTGCTTACTCTCGTTCCAGCCACCTGTTCGTTTGCTTACTCTCGTTCCCAGCCACCTAGTAGCATACCTCGGCAAACCTCACTCATGAGGTCCCTCACTCATCCTCACTCAACCCCATCTTCACAGGTGAGGTGTGGGTGATTGTTTCTGAACCCTGAATATTCATGAGTGTGAGGGTGAGTGAGGACCGTGAGGTCGTGAGGGCCGTGAAAGCTGTGAGGGCTGTGAGGACCGTGAGTGCATGAGAGGTATGAGTGCGTGAGGGCCATGAGTGCATGAAGGGCGTGAGGGCCGTGAGGTTCAGTGAGAGTGAGTGAAGGGCTGAATGTGAATGTGAGGGTTAGTGAGCGGGGCAGGGGTGAATGGTGGCTGTGAGGGCGGCCTAAAATGCCGACCTCTGCATGGTAGGCATATCCGGCACGAGCAACGAAAATATAATACAAACATTTCAACCAGCAAATAGTAAAAAGAAATGAAAGACGTTTACAATTCTTTGTAACGTTGAATTAGAGCGCAGCGTTTGAGGAGGAGAGGGGAAGGTCACGTGTGACGTCACGAGAGCAAAATTTCCCCACCAAACTTACCGGAAACATTTTCCCGACAAATTTAGCGGAAACATTTTCCCGGGTGTGACGTCAATATGGGGAATTTCCCATAATGCAACGCGCGGTTACGCCGACAGCGACGCCGCCCAAGTCGGAGACGGGCGCATAAGAGCTCCGCTCTAAAATAAAGAGGAGACAAAACGAGAATGGGCGACGGTTACGCTCATACCCTAAATGCATTCTATTGGTGTGGCGGCGGCGATAGAATGTCTTTGCCCATACTGAAAGTGACGGTATTTCAAGATGGTGGCGCCCTCGGGAAAAAAGGTCTACCTTCCGGCGGATGATCTGCGCCGCGATGTTGGTGCCGATGATGTGCGACTTGCGCATATCGCCGACCCTGAAGAGGAGGCAGAGCTTCCCGTCCCGGAGGCAGACGACGGCGTTCCTGCTGAAGAGCAGCGTCTGGGAGCGCTTCTTGGGCCGGGACAGCTTAGCGAACACGATGCCCGCCATGAAGCACTGGATCATGACGCCCGTGATGGACTGCATGCAGAGGATGAACACGGCCTCCGGACACTCGGGCGTGATGGCGCGGCTACCGTAGCCGATCGTGTGCTGCGTCTCCAGCGAGAACAGGAAGGCCGACGTGAACGAGGTCACGTCCACGATGCACGGCGTCCAGTCGCCCTCGTGGGGGTCGAAGTCGCCGTGCGCGAACATGATGAGCCACCAGATGATGGCGAACACGAGCCAGCTCAGGATGAAGCCCATCGAGAACACCATCAGGTTCCAGCGCCATTGAATGTCCACCTGGGCCCAAGGAGGAACTTGTCACCAATGGCACCGCAGAAGGTCAACCTGTACCCGTAGACTCGAAGCTATCCTTCTGCGGTCAATCAAAAATAATCAAATGACGTCGCAGCCGTTAGCAAATGAGGATATCAAGTTGAAAATTCACGAGGTCGTGCGCTTGTTCTTCGAGACCTTGACAGCTAGAAAGGTGTAATTTGGACAGTTCAGGACAACCGCTAACGTATTGTTTTCACGCTGCATCGCAATGCAAGTGCACTAAACGACGCTGGTACGCCGTCTACACATATCAAAAAGTAAGTCGGAAAAAATATGCGAAATGTGTCTGGAGCGTGACACTGCTCACAACCATAGTAAAGACAAGGTGTTTGCCGCAGACACGACAACATAATTATCCGCGGACACGTTTCACGCACGTTCCCATGCGTCTAACCTGTCTGCAGGCAGTTTTTGTATGATAGTGCTACCGCGGCTTCACGTAACCGGCCACGCAACCAAGTGGGATCTATACAAGTAAGAGATGGTATCGACAACCCGTCCTCACCAGGGTGGTGAAGATGTCCTGGAGGTAGCGCTGCGACCTCTTGTAGACGTGCTCCTTGGAGAGGTTCACACTGCCGTTCTTGAAGATGACCCTCTTTCGCGCCCTGCTCGGGATGATCTTGGCCTTCTGGTAGCGCACTACGGGAGAGTCGTCGGCGTTGCCGCCGCCCACGCCGTCCCCACCGTCCGCGCACCGCGGAAACCCGTTCAGGGACAGGTGCTTGGTCAGGATGCGACGGCTGCTCGTGCTAGACTCGCCCTGAATCAAAAACAAATTGGTTGTGACGCTGTTTAGACCACGAGCAGTTGAAGGAAAACTGAAGCGTCCTTTAAGGAAAAACGATTCAGCCGTCCTCATTTCCCCTCCAGGATTACGAATGTCAAAATTATATTTCAGATGGATTAATACGGAGATCTGAACATTTCGGCGCTTTTCGGAAGCCTTATCCGATCAGTCAAAAGCCCTGTATGAGATCCCTCGCAAGCTGCACGCACAAGACAGCTGCAACATTTGGGTATGACGTCACACTTGGCGCTTGGTTTTTCGGGTTTTCTCGCGTCTATTGATACGTTCGGGTCGCATGCTCGCGATGTTCAAATGCACGTGACAAAAATAGCCTAAAATTCACCTCTAACTAGTTTTGTTCAAGAACTTTTTTAGCTTTCATCTAAAGGAACGCGAAGCACTTCGAAAGAAAACTAAGCTTAAATCAAACTTAAGTAGTTTTTTTTTTTTTTTTTTTTTTGTCATGTGAGTTTGCATTGCATTTGAATTGGGCAAAAGTAAACTTAAATCGTTTTTATTTAAACAAAAACAAAAACGTGCGGGGGCTGTCGCAGGGCATGAGCTTCTCTACCACCTGTTATCTGTCAAAGGCGTCACGACGTCATCGTCGGCCTTTGGGCAGGAGAGGAATTGCAACCCAGGGTATATCGTGTATGGTAAATCTTGGCTTCGTGCGTCGTAATCAATACGACTCTTGCACTTTTTTTTTTAAGTTTTCCGAAGCATCGATTATGCTTTGGAAGAGTGCGTGACGAGCAGTCAGTCAGTAACAGCTCAAGATGACTTTGCCAAGAGGACACCGAAATCTAACTTGTCGAGGCAATTTCGAACTCAAAACGAAACATGACAACTGATTTTGAAAAACTGCGGCGAGCGATCGTGCTCCAAACTTCAGAGCTCTCCGAGGCCTTCGAGAGAAGCGGGGTCTAATGGGATGAGGCGAGACAAACTTACTCTTGCAGACGATCGAAAAAGCATCGGACAGCAGCGATAGTGGCGGGACGCGGAAGACGTCCTGACGTAGCTCGAAACTGCGCGTACGCTGTGCCTCCCGACGTGACCGCGAGAGAGAGCACCACAAGAGCACGCTGTTGCGTCACCGGACCCACCTCGACGCCACCGTGAGTCAGGCGAGCCACTAGCCAACAACGTTGGGTGCATGAGGTCATGCTCCCGATGTTGGTCTCCGCTTCCGTGATGGGCTCACGGACATGCCCAATTCGAAAAAAAAAAAAAAAAAATTTTTTTTTGCTATTTTAATTTTTTTTTTTTAGATGGTTTGAGCTGGCGGCGTGCGCAGGGTTCCCCTTTGGGGAGAGGAGGATGTAAAATAACCCCCCCCCCCCCCTTTTTTTTGTCGAGAAAAAGCACTTTTTTCCTGCTAAATCTGTTTTCATAATTAAACTCATATACCGGTTTTTGAGTAATAAATTGAAAAAAAATGAACCTTGGCGTTCTTAACATGAAAGACATTTTAATTTTGACAGTATATATATATATCTATATATATACAAAGAAGCGGCTGCCACCAGATTTCTCGAGTTTCTGGATGGTTCCTCGTTGAAGGTCCTTTACTGCTGAACCCCCTGCGTTTCCCCGAGATTTCGTGCGGCTTTTCCTTCTGAACAGCCGCCTTCTTGGGACCGGAAACCGTACGTCCAGCGTCTCCATACTACGGCCCAGGCTATCGATGTCGTCTACTATGCAAGCCTCTTGAAATCGTACAACGCGCAGCCAAAATAATACACAGGCTCTACCACGTAACTTAGCCAAGGTTCAAAAATAGTTTGGTGCATTTTATGAGGACGAAACCAAACGATTAAGGTTGTTCAGTGTTTACAGCAAGTCGGGCTATTTTTTGTATCTTGTCCGATGAAATAATTAATTAAGATTAATTAAGTAACTTTTGAAATATTCCTTTTCGAGCAAAAGTTGCAATGACAAAGTTGTAGAGCGTCCTCAGAAACGTCCAATTCGGTGGTTTTTATCAAGAAACTTTAACACGGTTCTTTCGTCTAAACTTAAAAAAAAAACAAAAAAAAACACGCGAATTACAAAAAAAAAAAAAAAAAAAAAAAAGGCACGAAAAGCGCGCTTTGTGAACAGCGCTCTATTCAGCATGGGAGCCTAGTTTATTGGCTGAGAGCGCTGAAATACAAAACGCGCAACCGCGAAGTCACGTTTTATTATTTTTTTTTCGTAATTGCCGAGCTTTTTTTTTTTAAGTTCAAAAAAAAAAAAAAAACCTGTTAAAGCTTCTTAAAAAAAAAAAAAAAACACTTCAGAGTATTAAAGAGCCATTCCTCGGGGAACCTGGACGTCAGCGCACAGCTTTTGCAGCGGCAAGGACCCGAAACACACTCGTTCGCTCGGGAGAAATGTGTTCTGGCGTCTCGCCGCAGCGGGGCGCCAGTCACGTGGCTCTCCTCTGATTCCTTGTGTGCCGCTCCATCTTTACCATTTCGGCGGCAGCGTCTCGTGGCGATCTGCCAGGCTTTGAGAGGAGGCTATGCTTCGCTCCAGGTAACGTCAGTTCGGGTAGACTGCATATTGTGGGCTATTCGTGGAGTAGTCATAAAAACAGCCGAAAGCAACGTGGATAGCAAGTTCGTCTGCATCTTCTGTATACGCGCGCATACACACCGGACCGTTACCCGAGAGGGAACAACCTCACTTGTTGCCCCCACGACCAACCTGCTCATCAACTATCAACTACCGTCACGACCAAAGAAAATACCCGGCACCGCACCCAAGATTATCAAGAGATGAAGCCACCACCCTCCGAAGACTGCAGACCAACACATATCCCCACAGCACCCTTCTTCACGCCATCTATCCCGCTCAATACCCCGCCACTTGTAATTTCTGTCCTTCTCCCGGCAACCTTTACCATCAGGTATGTGAATGCCAACGAACCCCAGACCTCACTCCCAAACCCACCCCATCCTACGAGCAGTGGATGGCCTGTCTGATCAGCCCGGACCCCGAAATCCAGCAAGACTTGGTGACAAGGGCCCGGATAGCCAGCCGTAGCCAGGGTATCCCGGACTAAGGATGCCCTCCACCGGGCGGGTGCCCTAACATCTGCACCTGATGCTCGATAAATAAAGGTTTATTCATCATCATCATCATGCAGGGGTTGCGGTGATGTCAGAACGACGCAGTGTTATGATTGGCTCCGATCGAAGGATGGTGGGTAGACCTCGAAGCAAGCTGCCTTGAGGTCTACCCGCTGTCCTTCAATCACAGCCAATCGGAGCTCGGCGTCCTGACGTCACCACAGCCTCTGCAGAAGATGCAGACGAACTTGAGGTCCGAATTGTACCTGTAGTTTTGGACCACTTCTTTATATTTATGACTGGAGGTCAACTATGGTGGATTAGTGAATTCACGTTTGAGGCTGGCGACTGACTCGGATCACCTTTGTGAACCGATACTGTCACCGGAGCCTTCCTCACCTGGTTACTGGGTGTGTCGTAGTCCGAATCCCCGGCACCTCCCCCGGCCGCCGAGGGGTTCAGCCCGTGGCTCCGCGAGATGAGCTGCTGCCACGCCTGGCCGTTCTCCATCTCCACGAACTTCATCTTGTCGGAAGGGACGCGGTCCGCTCGCGGCCGCCGTCCAGCCTCCTCTACGACGAAGCGCCGGTGGTCACCTCAGCTGTAGCGGACACACCAACACGCTCATGCCGCCGACGGTGCAGCGGCGACTCCCGTCTCGGCGTTAGGCCTAGCGTTCTCCGCCTTCCTTAGGCCTTGCACTCGCTATACGCCTCGTATTCTGTGTCTTCGCCCCAGCAGCCGTAGCGGCCTTCGTTGGCAGTAGTGGTATTCGTCTTCCTTAGGCTAAGCACTTGTTGCACCCAAGATGTTCTTCGTTGTTCTCAGGCTTAACACCCTTCGGGCCTTCTGTCTTTCGCTTCGGTAAGGCCTAATCGAGTTCGTCTTTCGGTTAGGCCTAGTAACGCCTTTCCTTAGAGCCAGCGGTTTCGCTTCTTCTTATGGGCCTAGCCTCTCGGTTGGCTTTGTGCATAACGAGTACCCGCTTGTTAGGCCTAACAGCTTCGGCTTTCGCCAGGCCTACCGGGTGCCAACGGCCTGGCACGCCAACTTCCCGTTGTTGACGGCTGGCTTATGGTCCTTGAATCTATCACACTGGTCGTTATGCTTAGTTGGTCCGCGCTTAGGCCTATAAAGTTGCCTACTTTAACTTGAATTCGTTTGCCTTCAAACACTCGGGGCTTTCAGACACTCTCGGCAAAAAGAAAAAAGTCAGCCCGATCAGCGCAGCTGTCTTCGTTGTGGTGGCGTCGTGGCAACAGTGCCGTAGGGACCTCGGTCTTTTCTGGGCTTATTTGAGCCTTGCCAGCGGTTCAACGTGGCCGCGATTATAAAATTTGATTATTTGCAGTCCTACAAGTCGAGTGTTGGTGGCTAGCTGAGCGTACGCATTCTTCGCAAGCAGGTCCCAGGCGGAGAAGGGTTGCTTGATTTTGTCTGCAATGAGAGAAAAACAAAAACAAATTATCTAGCTTTCCAACTCAGAAAGAAAAATACCGGGAAAGATACGACACATGAACAAGAGATTATTATGAATATAGTTACGACGCTTATTATTTTTTTAACTGCTCAAAATAAGGCATATAATGGGAATGTAATTTTTCAGACTGATTTATCTTTGTAATTGAAAGATGTATACCACCAAAGGAATCAAATGCGGCTGAGATTTGACACTTCGCCAAAATAAAGGTTTTCCCTACCAGAGGATTGGGTTTCGTGCGCGAAGGTTTCGTAGATTGTAACACTTTACACTTCGTCAAAGAGTAAAGACTGTCGTCTCCAATGCCGTCGATCACGGCACGTGTCGAACAGGATGCTGTTAACGAGTGCATTTAAATAAAAAAACTATGTACCAACGCCGTCCCCCAATCGAAGGATTCCATGTCCCCGTTTGAGCAAAAGCGCTCGCAAAAAGTTGCCGATAAAGATCGCGAGAAAATAAAAAAAAAAAGAAATCGCAAGAATGCGAGACGCCAACGAACCCGCGCGACATGCGAGCACTTGAGCAACGCCAAAGGGGAGTCCTTCGAGCTCGATTGGTCGAGCAAGGTCACGTGGTCAAGGTGACGTCGGTCGAGGCCGAACCAATCGCACGCGCCTTTTAGTTGACTTGGCATGCAGCGACGACACAAGCGTCGTAAAAGGCGGGAAATGGGCCGTGAAACCTTCGATGAAGGAGAGTACGGCAAGAGCATGACGCTCTGCCATTTTGGGTTCATCAGAGGGGTCGTGGTTAGCTATTTTTAGTCAATAACATGCCCGTGTTTTAGCGCCTTCCCGAGTACTGCACGAACGAAATACGGACCTAATAATCTTGCTACAAAGGCAAACAGCCAAAGCTTAAAGGTATGTTCACACACGTAGCGGAGCGCTACAAGCGTAGCGCTGACCTCGCGCTGAGCGCGTGCTGACGGGAGCGTTCACCAGCTTTGTGTCGCACCGTCAAAACTGTTGTTCATGGCAGACAATAAGTAGCAGACGACACGTGAGAAGCGCTACATTAGCGCTTCGCTGCATGTGTGAACCGGCCTTAAAAAAGAAAAGAGTAGAACGGAGTTCACGGACAGCCATTTTTAATCGAGGGGGAGTCACGGCCAGCCATTTGAAGTCCTCGAGTAGCCATCTTTAGCTGCGGACCTTTCGCGCCTTCTCCAAGACTGCACAAAAAGGATGTCGACATAATGTTCCAACCACAAAGGCAAAAAGAAAAAAAAAGTCAACGCTCGAGAGAAAGTATGGAACGAGCAGCACGGTTAGCCATTTATGAGTCGCGTCCGTCATTTTTATTACCTTGGAGAATTTTATGACCCTGACGAAACGAATGACGCTCATTCGTTACAAGGTAGTAGTGATCAAACTTTCTTCCCACGAGGAAATGAGGGTAAATATGCGGTGACCCTGGTAACCATTTGGATTGCATGCACAGCCCAGCTTCAATTGTCCTTACGATGATAAGAAGAAACATGAAGATGACTAGTCAATGTATGTATCCACCGAACAAAGAAAACCGAGAAAACTCGGGATTGCACAGGAAGTCCTGGAGATATCGGGGATGTGATTTGGATAGCACATTGCGAGAGTTGGAGAACATTTGTGAATATGTAAGCCTAGCTCTTCTAAACGCTTCATGTATGCTATTTCTATACAGAAGGTTGTACATGCTATTTCTGTATACAGAAGATTCATAGACAACTCATCGACGTTCTGCTATATATGCGAGCAATCAATAGAACCGAATCACACAAGGTCTACGATATGCCAAGAACGAATATTTACGTTGTTCTTTCGATTCTCGCTCGAGCTCGAAATACCCAGTGTCACACCATCGCCGTCAAATAACCATGGTTAATACCTTTTCATTCTGTTATTTTTTTTATAAATAAGAAGTAAGGATGCATGGAAAACCTTTGATCCCTTCGCATCCACCAAGTGTCTATATAAGCGATAAATTGTTCCGCGGAAACGGAATCTCATTGATCACCGTTATATTTTCGTAGAGAACGCACACCGCGTTCTACGTTGCAAGCCCCCGAGAGAGCCGGCCATTTTGCGCATCCCACGTGTCTTCATTCCGAGCTCTCCGTGCCAAACGGGGGAGCGTCTCCATGGGCGGCAATGAACACAGCGAGACGGGAGTTGACGGCGACAGATAAACCTCCCTCTACGTCGCCCGCCCTCTCCATCCATCTTTCTCCATCTGGGAATTTCTCGCACGCATCAACACTTCAAGGCGACCGAACCTTGAAGACCACGGCCACCGACGCAGCAGCTGACTTTGAACTTTTGTCACGGAGCAGCGGGCCCTTTTGCTTTTCTTTTCTCGGCTCTCAATTGGTCGCGCGAAGCCGGCAGGATCTCCGACTTACGGGCGCACTTTGTTGTTGGGACGACAGGATACACGAGAGAAGCGGGCACACTGCGCAACACTGTTAGCGCCAATGCGGCTTGAACGCTATTTCGTAGTGTACTTTGAAAGAGCGATCATCTAGATTTACCACTTAGGTAAATTTTGATGATCAAAAATATACCTAAATCAAAATCTACCATTTAGGTATATATTAGACACGAGTCTGACGTCATCGTTCGGCAAGGTTCGCAACCAATCGACGAGAACACGGCGGCATGCCGACCTGCAGCCCACCTCCGGACTCCGGTACGTGACGTAGAGAAGATCCAGTAATACGGCCTTGCTGGAGGTGTTGACACCGGCAGTCGGGAACGCGTACCCCGAAACGAGCGGCATGAAAAGCACGTCAAAACACGTCCCACTAATGGATGTCCCGGATTTCGCTATTTCGTAACGCGCCGTGATTGGAACACGTGTCGAAAGGACCGGAGGTTGTGGGCGTGACGAGTGACGTCACGGATGACGTCACAGGCAACTGTGAAAGACGTGACGTCAACAAAGTGTGGTAGCTCGGTTTGGTGGCTGGTAACTCGCTTTTGGAAGTCTGAAGGGATTGAGTGATCGACCGGGGTTTAATGTCGCACGATGCGTGTATATCCGTTTTTCATTGTACACCCTATTTGTCAATTATTATTTTCAGAGTGAGAAAATCTCATCAGAAAAGAAAACCGTGGTACGGATGTTTGATCAGGTTTTCATGTGATTCTCGGTGTTTCCGGGTGTTATAGGAGCACGTGGATTATGTTATCGGCGTGGAAAGCTAACTTAAGAACCACGGAGAACGAATTAAACGTAGTAATGCGTTGCAAACGAGTGTGTCGTCACTGTTTACGGCGACAGTCTTTCAGGACTTTGTTAACGGCAAGCACTTTTCTCTTTCTATTTTTTTTCGGTGGAAACTCCTTTTTTTAATGGAGGACATACCTCCGACAAAGGAAACATAAAGGAGGGCACACACACCACCGTCCCATACCTGCGTCTGAAACTTTTTATGCCATTTAGAACCATCAAATCAGCATCGAGAAAAGTACATACTCGAAGGACCCACATTTTATTTCGCAACGGAACGATTCTGAAAGAGAACTGCGGGAGTTGAACTGCCGCATACCGATGTTTTTGCCCACTCTATTCTTCCTTTCACCATTCAGGAATGAAATCGTCTTGACCGTGAAATTGTGTATTCCTCCATGTTCTTTTCAGTTTTACAAGACAAAAAAGTTTATAACAGTATGTCTAACAGAAACATACTGTTATAAACGTTTTGGTTATCAATTTTTCAAAGTGTTTGATGTTTATACTTTTGTATAATCTGTATTTATTTAATATGATCCCCCTAACAATAACGCCCTCTGGGCGATGGTGATATCCGAATAAATAAGTAAAGCGAGGCAGCGGAATCCGGGGTGGTGACCCGCTAGATTTAACGGGAATCACAATGTCACGAGACACAGCGACGTCGCAGTGTCAGTGACGTCACGCTTTCCCCGCTAAAACTTGCTGCCCGCTAAATCTGGCGGACAAATTTCCCCGCTGAACTTAGCGGCACAATTTATTCGCTAAACTTAGCGGGAAGCGTTTCCTGGCTAAATTTAGCGGGAATCACAATGTCACGAGACACAGCGACGTCGCAGTGTCAGTGACGTCACGCTTTCCCCGCTAAAATTTGCTGCCCGCTAAATCTGGCGGACAAATTTCCCCGCTGAACTCAGCGGCACAATTTATTCGCTAAACTTAGCGGGAAGCGTTTCCTGGCTAAATTTAGCGGGAAAATCGTGACGTCACGCGTGCAGCGCTTCGTCTATCGCCGAAGTTCAGTCGCAGCACACGGCAGGGAACCGCCCATTTACCACCTAGAAGACAAGGCCTGCCCATGACGTCATCTTGAGTGGACCTCCGACAGGGTCCAAGCGGCCAATAAGCCGAAGATCGACGAGACGCCAGCGTCTGGGCGTCGCCGTGTGCGAACGCGCTCGTTGTGAGCACGACGCGCGGGCGGCCACTGGTGATGACGTTTCGGGGAAAGCCGGTTTGGCCTCAAGGTGGCATTTTCTTGCCCCCATCTTCTCTGTTATTCCTATATCCCGAGCCTGCTCAGGTTCGTGTTCCAAAGAAGCTCGTGCCGCAAAAAAAAAAGAAAGAAAAAAAGAAAAAAAAAGAGAAAAAACCGGCATCAGCGAACGGAAAATCCTGATTGGTCGATAGGGTCACGACGTCACATACACATCATCTCACGTCAGAATTTCAAACAACGCTTAAGTGGCACGTGACTCCACGCAGGGGATGATTAAAACATAGCATGCAATGCGAATTTAAGGTCACCGTATGCTTCAAATGATTTCACACAAAATTTGAAGGATTTTAGGTGGAGGCGGGATTCGAACCCACGACCCTTCGATTGCGAGCCACACGCTACCGACTAGGCCACGCGGACACGCTTGCACGGCTTAGGGAAAAGCGAAGATTTCTATGTTTAGCTATCGCGTTCCACTCTTAAAGGCGAAGCCTAAGCGCCGTCTTATGATTTTCCAACTGTTTGACGCAAACAGGCCTGTGGTTTATCAACCTGTCCTTGTGACAGCTTTTTCCACAAGCCTCCAGCATCTTGTGCGTTGTACTTGATGCAAAAATAAACATCGAGCAAAATTTCCCGAGGGTTCGACCGAAGCTTGACTATTATACGCGCATGCGCGGAAATTGAAAAAAAGAGCTAACGCCACCTAGCGAAGGTGGCGTTTCCTTCACAACCTGCGCGAAGCGTGGTTCTTTCAAGATGCGGTCGTCAAAGAGAAAATAGACACTTTCTCCGCATCTGAATCCTACACATATTCATAAAACAACAAATAGCCGAGAATTAATGCAGATACAACTATACCCCTATCCACAGCGTCGCGGGCAAAAGTGCCGGGTGAGATCGAGGAAGTAAAACCCGATTTTTCGGTCGGCATTAATAAACTACGCTTCGCAGAAAGGTCTAACTAGGCGAGAACATGACTCTAGCGGCGGTGATAAAATGTGAGTTTGAGCGCATGACTTTATCTGGATCGTAAGATCTCAAGAAATACAATGTTTATCTATGAGCCAACGTCCATCCAGGCCTAATACCGATAAAACCGAAATTTCAGGTTATGGGCGCGTGTAGCATCTATTTCGGTTTACAAAGACAACCTGTCAGTTCAAAACAGGATAACATTTGGTATCTTGCCCATAAGTCTCTTTTTCATTCACATAACTGCTACAGGCGCCCATCTCAAATTATGGTCTGACGAATATTAGGCTTAAATAAACGTCGACTCATAAAAAAAAAAGAAAAAAAAAGGTTTTTTTTTTTTTTTTTTTTTTTTATAATTGCCGATCCAGGTAACGTCATGTCCACAAACTTTCACGTTTTATTAGCACCGCTTGCGTCATATTCTCACGCAGTTTCGGCTTTTCACGATGCGTACTTTATGTATGCGAACCGAAAAAACAGGGTTTATTTTCTCCATCGGTAACACGCCGCGAGAACTGTTTTCGTTTGGTATTTATTATTAGGGCTCTTGAGGTGCAAACCAGTATGGGCGTCAGCGCGGTGCCATTGTACCATTGTCAAAGCATGTTCCAACATGTAATCGTGCGTCTTAGAATAAAAAAAAGGGAAAAGAAAGCAATATAATTTTCGTACACGTATTTTGGTCTTTTTTTCTCACGTATGCCCTAAGGTGCGAGGAAATCAACAAAACAAAACAGAAACAGCAGATACGGGTTCCTCACATTTTTTTGTTTTTTTGGTAAATCGCATTTAAAAATTAAAGAGTACCCTTTATTTATCTTCCATTCTCAAAAGAAGAAAATAAAATAAAAAATAAAATTATTATTTTACTTTCAGCTTCCTCTCAAAAACAAAAACAAAAACAAAAACAAAAAAAAAAAAACACACAGGCAGCGGCAGTCTGTGTTTCCGGTCTTCCCCAGTCCGAAAGACAAACTGATCTCTCGAGCTTACTTCACCCTCAACTCAATTCCACGTGCTCGCATTAAAAAAAAAAAAAAAAAAAAAAAAAAAAAAAAAAAAAAAAGTTTAATTTTGTGCAAAACAAGGCCTGCTCCTCCCTCCTCCCCAAACGTCATCACTAGTGGACCCACGCAGAGCCGCCTAACCTCGCGTCAGCGACGCCGCCAGCGCGTCTCGGGGCGTTCTCACAACGAACGGGACGTTAGCACGCGACGACGCCAAGACGGACGCGTCGACCTTCGGCGTGTTTGCCGCTTGAGGCGAGTCGAGGAACCACTAACGATGACGTCATCCGCAGGCCTTCTCTTCTACGTATGTGCTACTGGTGAAACCCGTCCGCTGAATCCCTCGCAGACGTCCGGCATACGTAATTAACAGGCGCAATACTGGTTTCCTGGCTAGGAAAGGGCCATTATTCTCGGGCAACCGCCGACGGGGTATTAAAATAACAAAGGACAAGCTGGAGTCGACGCTACATGCCCCAGGAATGCTAAAAAGCTCCTCAAATTCGAAAAAACAAATACAACGTAAAAGTTGTAATTTAAGCAGCTTAAAAATTACGTCCTATTGTTCGTTTGTTTCTCCTCGACCCTCGCAGTTGGAGCGTCGCAATCGACAATTAAAATTTCGACGTAGTCCCGCCAGCTGGGGCGCGCCCAGCGCAAGAAGGTGCGAAAGCGGAGAGACGAACTAGCGGAAATGACGTCACCGGCGAAGTCAGACGAGTCCCCCGCTACGATGACGTCACGACGCTTCAAACAGATAACAGGCTCAAGAGAGGCTCGCCGCATGCCCTGCGGCTATCGCGGCCCGTATGTTTTTTTTTTGTTTTTTTTTTTCAAAATAAGCGCGGTTCACGTTTACTTCTGCCCAAGATAACTGAATTCACTGAACAAACATTTCTCCAAACTTTCTAGAAAAGTGCTTTGGCGGATTCGCTTCGATAATCTCTCTATTTTCTTTTATATACGAAGGAGGGAGATAGGGCAAAAACCTGGGGGGCTAGCAGCTTGACGAGACACTACCCCGTGTGGCAGAAACACCGCAGTCACACCGTTAATACGTCGTAAAATAGACAGCCTAAAAACACTGTCTGAGGAGTGCTTCTTCCTTCACATTAGACAAAAACTTCCTCAATACATGTACGAAGCCATAGCCTCCTCTATACTCGCAAAGCCTGGCAGTTCGACAACGGAGCCACAGAGTGCCCGGTCGCAGATTTGGAGCGCGACGATATTGTAGGACAGACCTAGACGTCAGCGCACAGCTTTTGCAGCGGCGAGAACCCGAAACACACTTGTTCGCTCGGGAGAAGTGTGTTTCGGCGTCTCGCCGCAGCGGGGCGCCAGTCACGTGGCTCTCCTCTCGACCGTTGTCTGCAGCTCCACCTTTTCCATCTCGGCGGCCGCTTTTCGTGGCGATATGCCAGGCTTCGTCAGTATAGAGGCGGCTATGATGAAGCAAACGTTCTTGGAGGTTGGAACCTGCTTTATATGCACGATGCTTTCGTGTCTGCAGCAGACGTTCTTTTGTAGAATGAATGAGCAGTGTCAATGCGGCAGTGTATAACGGACGCGCTTCAAGTAAACCATGTTGCATTGACGCCCCCCTTGGTTTGAGTGTACAGGGTGTGACAAAAAAAAGTTTACAGGTATTTTTTTACCGCAAAAATAAACTAGGCATCGCCGAACGCTCATTTTCCGCCCAGAGGTAGCACTAGAGGTCACAACCAGATGCCAAAGTTTCAGCCCGATCCGATACCTTATTCAAAAGTTATAAGTGATTTTCTGAAAAGTTCAATGGGAAAATGGAACCCATTTTCGCCCTTTTTCGGTTTCTCGCGCCCATAGAGCCCCTTGTATTCGAAAACTCCGTCAGCCGCCATTTTCCCATTGAACTTTCCAGGAAATCAGTTATAACTTTTGAATAAGATATCGGAACGGGCTGAGTTGTGACCTCTAGCACTACCTTTGGGCGAAGAATGAGCGTTCGGCGATGCCTAGTTTATTTTTGCGGCAAAAAAAAACCTTGTAAATTTTCTTTTGTGACACCCTGTATATGCTGACAGGACGTTACCACAACATCTCCGAACTTGCTATGTCCCCCACCGGAAGCTAGTAGAAACTGGACACGAACAACGATGGACAAGTTTAGCCCAGCATGTAGACGAATGCTTCTGAGGCACTTTAGACGGGCCACAAAAATCGCTTTCTCAACGTATCGCGCTGGGATGTACTGCATAGATGCAACCACGTGCTGCACGTTTGGGTGAAAATATCAACGGCGTACCTTGTTAAAAAACAGAAGAGAAAAAGAAACTGTTTGGGGCTATTTGCAGCGACATTCGCAGACGACGTCATGACCGGGCTCGTATAGTTACATCTGCCACCGACAGATGACAGAAGCGTCGAGCGCGCTATAGCGCCGAGCTTAGCAGACGATCGTCGGAAACTTTTCACTATCCCGGCGCGTTCGACATCTTTCGGCAGCACATACAACTAGGCGAGGCCGGTCATGACGTCGTCTGCAAATGTGCGACAGAGAGCCCAAAACAAGTTTTTCTTTTGTCTTTTTTTTTTTTTTTGAGCAAGGTAAGCTTATTTGGTGATATTTTCAGGTTATGCTTCCACCACGGGATTGCACCTCTGCAGTAAATCTCGGAGCGATAACCGATATTTGTGGGCCGTCTAAAGTACCTTAGAAACGTTTGGACACGTGCACTGCGTCAACGCTGAGCTCAGACTCTCGGTCATTCCATAAAAACGAGGGTAGAAAAAAAAAAGCATACATTTTTTTTTTAAATATATGTAGTGAATCGAGTTTATTTGAATTAAATCAGATTTACGATGATAATAAACCCTGGCGGTGATCTCGTCCACTTTTTACGTCGAAACGCTCCAACTGCTGGGTTTGTCGCCCCCCCCCCCCCCCCCCCCACCCCCTTATTAACCGGCTGTATAGCCTCGGCAGTTGCGTGCGTGTAGCAGTACAGGTAGTCGTCATCCCGGAGTGAAAGAGATCATTTATGCAAATGAGCTCGGAGCGAAGTCTTTTAACGAATATGGCAGCGCGCACTGCCAATCGAGTGTCCGGGGCACTTCTGGGAACTGTTTTGTCAAGGTAATAAACGTGACGGTACTCGGTTGAACGTGGTACGAAGGACACACTGTACTGGCTACAGACACGCTGACACTACGGGTGCACATTTCGTACTTGTTCAAAGCATATTTGCTTCATAAACGCGTAAAAAAACGCGGATGAAAATAAAAATAGCAGTGACGTTTTCTTGTACAGTTTTATAATACAATAAATGGATTATAGGGATTTCGTTTAACAGAATAAATGCATTATAGTAAATTGGTGTCAGGCGACGTCGATTTCCCGCTAAATGTAGCGGGGGAAACTCAATTGATGTTTTGGCCACGAGACGCGAATTTTCCCGCTAAATTTAGCGCGGAAACTGAGTGGTCGTATAGGTCACGCGACGTCAGGTGACGCCACTTTGCCCGCTAATTTTGGCGGAAAATTCAGGGACAGACGGACGGACGGACCAACGTTTAGGGATTGAGATATAGTTGTCTTATATGAATCTCATCGAGTTTCTAATTGAAGCCAGACGTTATTTTTTCGTTTTTTTTTAACTATAATTAAACAGTTAAATAACCAATGTTAGTTAAATATTCGACTCATCGTGACGATTAGCCCCCTGTATTATTATGTTCCGCTGGTCGTATAACTCACCTGCACAAAGCGCATTACTATACCTTTCAACTGGTAAATATGTTTGGAATAAAATTAAACAATATGAACAACCCCATCGCGCGCAGCTAACTGGCCCACAATTCAAGCGGGTCTTTAATACATACTGCATGAGGCTGCATACCATATGTCAAAACAATAAAGCCCTGTTAAGACTGTTCCTATTCGGAGGAACATTTTTTAACGAGAACTTTAGTTCGTAATTTTAATTCTGAAAAGAACTCAGCTAGAAGATCATAGGAAACAAAAAGTGCGGCAACTAAAATACACTAAAGAAGTCCACCAATACACTCCGTATAAGCAACAGTAGGGTGATTCCACGTCAATTCATGCAATGATGGTCCGGGTCATATTTTAGATATTTTTGTTAAAAATATATATGAAAGCCATGTTTTTGGGAGGAACATTCAGCTAGATATGAACGCCGTAACAATTTTTTTCGCTGAGATATAAAATAGAGAAGCTTGAGGCGTGGAAATTGAGAAGATTTGGCAATGGTAATTTACACAGTCGTCATTTCCTTATCGAACCTTTCACGGCACCATATCTTTTTTAATAGGTTTTACAAAAGTTATACAACACATACATAAAAAATTAAAAATATCCATAAAATATTTCAATGCAAACAAAAATATCAAACATGGCACAAAAACGCGTTTTAGAGACATATTCACAATTTTTTTGCAAATAAACCATCTTTCATTATACTTCACAAAACATATCAAAATGCGCGTATTTAAATATTCTTTACGAATATATAAAGATAATATGCCCACCCTTAAACATATTTTTGTTATCAACGCGGAAATTCGGCTGATTTCTCAAAATGTGGCAAAATTGGGCGTCGATATTTAAAAAACTCCATCTTTTATTTTCTTTAAACTCCCCTTGGCACTTTCCAGTGACTTGAACTAACCTGTGATGGCAAAAGATTGAGTAACATATGACCTCCAAGCGGCAAAAGCTACGACAAACCTTCACTCGGAGCGAGCCGACGTCTTCGTCATAGCGGCTTTGCCGCACAGCACCAAACGTTTTGAGCGTTAGTTATGGCATGTATTTTATATTATTAAAATTCTTTTTTTCGTAAGGGCTGAGTATTAGTGACGCGAAAATGAACTTTGTGCTGGAATACCATTAATTAGCTTACAATTCACAGGAACAAAACGGCCCCACTGTGCGAATTCGCTATGCATAGATAAGCTTAAAACTCTCAGTTATGCGAGTGGCCATGTATAAATCTCGCCTCTCGGCATATGATGACTTCCACAGATGAGAAGCCTGGATTCCTCTCACAGGTTTTATGGTGGTCCACTCTGCTTGCTTTACCGCACGAAACTCTCGAACCCGTTCCACAGACAGGTGGAACATGCAGACATTTGTTACTTTCTTACGTAGCACTTCCACAAAGTCTTTAGCGGTGGCAATCGTTGAGTTGAGCGAAGATCTCAACTTGGTGAGCGTTGGTTCTTCCACCTACTTCATCACAAGCGCTTTCTCCGTGTCCAGTGGCTGAAAATATCTATCTTGCCGAAGAGTGCGGCTTCCGAGACAATTCGTGGAATTGGAAGCGATTCTTGAAATGCGCCGCCGCTCCGTCTGATACAAAAATTATTTCAAAAAAGACTGGGAAATAAACATGGCCTTTGTGGCTAGAAGAGCGTGAGCTGTGTCATGTGTCGTGTACCATCGGTGACAACGGCAAAGCTTTGCGTGCCTTGCGTGAACGTAACCACACTTGTGGAGAGAGACACTTGAATTTTTTTTCAATGAAAACTCTGCACTTCGGTTGGAAAGAGTACTGTCCATTTTTCCGCAAAATCGAAGTGGAACATCACTGCCTTGGGTGGTAAGGCGGTTCTTGTGTCATGTATCAGGCTTCGTTCAAGGTCAAGGATGTAAGAATGCCTCATATACTTTTCGCTCTCCTATTGCCGCAGGAAGGCAGAAGTGTCCATAACCTTTTTGACGAGTTCGCCAGCGTCCCATAACGCGAAACAGATCTCTTCGTCTTCGTCGAGATGAAGCGACTGCAGCGAGATGCTCTGCGTTTTTGGGCACTTTTCGCAACGGCGCAGAAAGCAATCGTTCTGTGGAGCGCAGAAGAGGTAGATGCGCTTGAGGTCGTCTTCAGTAATTGTCTTCTTTGGGGCATTTGTTATTGCCGTTAAAAGCAACTGAAAATTGACGCAATATATGCATGCGCACACCTCGTGCTCGGGACGTTTTTTTTACCCTTTTTGGTCGTAGAGAATAAAATTTGGAGATGCCTAGTTCGGGTTGGGGACGGTCCTTCCTGAACAGCTGGTGAGCTTTCTTAATAGAGCGGGTCATAAACCTTTTTACGACTTTGAACATGTCGTTGATCATGGCTTTGACGACGTCCTTTTTGTCGGGGCTTTGAACAGAGCATGCGAGGTCGTCGCGTGTGTAGTACTCAATTGCAACCCCCACGTCTTCGGCATTCGCCTTTTTCCCCATGTAGGGATCAGGGGTTGTTCAAACACCACCTTTGCGCTTCAGTTTTCATGTTTGATCAATCATGTAGGCAGTCGCACCCGACACTAGACGCAATATTGTTTTCTTCAGGATGATTGGTGGCAGAAGCACGTACAATCGCTTGCGTTCCTGGTGGGAACTACATGCCTTCAGCACTTCGCAAAACGCGTCAAACCACTCTGTGCAGTGCTCACAACTGTCTTCGAGTTCGAGAGTTTCGTGCGGTGAAGCAAGCAAAGTGGACCACCGTAAAACCTGTCAAAGGAATCCAGGAAACTCATCTGTGAAAGTCATCATATGCCGAGAGGCCAGATGTATACATGGCCATTCGCGCAACTGAGAGTTTTAAGCTTATGTATGATGCATGGGTAGCGAATTTGCAGAGTGGGGCCGTTTTATTACTGTGAATTGTAAGCTAATTAATGGTATTCCAGTTCAAAGTCCCTTTTCACGTCACTAATACTCACCGCGTATAAAAAAAGAATTTTAATAATATAAAATACATTCCATAGGACCATAACTAACGCCCAAACGTTTGGTGCTGTGCGGCAAAGCCGCTATGACGAAGACGTCGGCTCGCTCCGAGTGAAGGTTTGTCGTAGCTTTTGCCGCTTGGAGGTCATATGTTACTCAATCTTTTGCCATCACAGGTTAGTTCAAGTCACTGCAAAGTGCCAAGGGGAGTTTAAAGAAAATAAAAGATGGAGTTTTTTTAAATATCGACGCCCAATCTTGCCACATTTTGAGAAATCAGCCGAATTTCCGCGTTGATAACAAAAATATGTTTAAGGGTGGGCATATTATCTTTATATATTCGTAAAGAATATTTAAATACGCGCATTTTGATATGTTTTGTGAAGTATTATGAAAGATGGTTTATTTGCAAAAAAAATGTGAATATGTCTCTAAAACGCGTTTTTGTGCCATGTTTGATATATTTGTTTGCATTGAAATATTTTATGTATATTTTTATTTTTTTATGTATGTATTGTATGACCTTTGTAAAATCTATTAAAAAGTTATGGGGCCGTGAAAGGTTCTATAAGAAAATGACGACTGTGCAAAGTACCATTGTGAAATCTTCTCAATTTTCACGCCTCAAGCTTCTCTATTTTATATCTCAGCGAAAAAAATTGTTACGGCGTTCATATGTAGCTGAATGTTCCTCCCAAGGACGTGGCTTTCATACATATTTTTAACAAAAATATCTAAATTATGACCCGGACCATCATTGCATGAACTGACGTGGAATCACCCAGTAGTGTTCTCAGATTTCGACCTTAACGTAACTCAACCGACGGGACTTAACAGCGCCAATGATAAGCTATGCTTTCTCTAAGGAACAATAGAACAAATTAATTTTCAATAGATCTGCTAAAAATTTTCAGATAAATGTTTTTCAAAAAATAAAATTATTTACTGACTTTTCGATTGTGCTGAAATCAGAAGTACCAATAATCAAAGGGGCGGATTTAAAGAAGGAAAGAGCCAACAACCTTTTTATTAAAAAAAAACAAAAAAACAACGACATACATCGGTTTTTTTAGGAAGAGAGTTCAGCGTTTGGCAAAAGGGCAAATATTAGGAGAAATAAAAAGGATATAGGCAACCCATCGCCCTTACCGTCACATATATCTCTGCAAAACCCCTAAACCAAATGCATCCTCCCCCCAAATCTGACCCATAAATCCGCCTCGGCCAACAACATAAGTAAGATTAAAAAAAATGGCAATATCCAATTTGATTGTTTGAAGAAGCCGTCAGAAACGTTACATAAAGTTCAACAACATTAGAAAAAAAAAATGAAACTAACAGTCCGTTTCCGCGCGTAAGACACCAGAGCAAATAGAAACTGCCTGTCGTTTTTAGCTCATAAAGCAACGTATTTATAGACTGTACTTAAAGTTGCAAAACCTTCTGCACCGGCACTTCAGGTCCGCCCAAGTTACATATAAAAACGCGATTGGCCTTTTCTTTTTATAGATGGAGCCCTTACGGCATTGCTGACAACGTCAATCCAGCAGAGGATTAAGCGTACAAACTCGGACTGTTAGTTCGATGGCCACGTTAGCAGAAACCCTAGAGGACGCAGAGCCCAAACAAACATATAGAGAGGTGCAAATGACAGTTTCTAGATAAGAGAAAGTTTCTAAAAATGTACCTAATAAATCGAGTCACCTGTCTTAAAAATCTCTAATATGAACAAAACACACTCCCACTGCCCGAAATTTGGTACAAAAAACAATTAATCCTCAATTATCCAAATAAATAAACCCTTTAACGACAAGAAATTGCCGAGCAAAATTTGTATTTGAGGTTCTAAACGAAGGAAAAAATGAAGAAAGGAACACCAGGTGCAAATTAAGATCACCCACTTGAATGCTAAAAACAATCCTGAAATATGTCCGCTACGGATAATCACATCTGCTAAAATAGGTTCTGCTCAAGCTAATCGCATCTGATTACGTTTGTTCTCCAGACCTAATAGCAGGTCCAAAGAAGATCAGCTTAAGACAATTAGCTCCTTAGGTTTATCAGAGGAGGCACTCCTCTTCTGATACAATTAGTTTTCCTGGACTCCGGTACGGCAAGTATAGTTGAACATCTTTAGGCCTGCCATGGTCAATGCTGCCGATACGCCTCGACCTGCTTAAACCATTTTAGATAAATATTGAAATCTTCGGCAGCTTTCTCCCCAAGGGACTTGAGAACCACTCAAAACTCTAAATATAAAACAGTGGAAAAGAATCTTAACTAAGGAGTGAGCAAAACCGAAAACCTCCATTCGAAGCATACCTGAGAAACCTGTCGGCCCGTCCACCACACCAACACAACAACCCCCAGCGTTGTTTCCAGATGCGCTCAGGAATCCGCCAACACCACACCGAGACACCAACATAAGCCACCGAAGGCTTTCACGCGGAAAAAGAAACCCCAAATACAAGCAGCGAACACGCAAACAGTTCACCTCAGGAGTGTTTAGAGTGCAACTCCATTACCACAAATGCACCTCGAGGCGGGACTGAAGATAACACTTCCTTTAAGATAGACTGCGTCCAGGGTGAGACAGGCGCCCCACGTACACTGACAACGTCCTCTGATTGGCTGACGAGGCTGAGAGCCGCCATCTAGGTGCGATCATCTACTTCCCTCATCCGCACTCTCTCTCTCTCGTTTGGCTTGTCACTCGCCCCTTTGTTGTCGTCACCCCTCCGTAGTCTTACGTAAACTGCCTTAATTAGTGGACGTCAAACGGGGGCCCCCGACCTCTGAAACTACCGCTTGCCCCTTGACCGCTTACATGTCTTTAAATAGTGATGTCCTCCGGTCCTGAGGGCACTATAAGGATGTATGGGAACTTTTAAAATGTACGGGTTTGATAACACTTCGATTGAAAGGCGCAAACTGAAACGGGACGAAACACAAATATGTACTAACGAGCCCCAACCAAGGTTTCATTGATAACACTCCCTAGTATACTTGATCTTAAAGTTCTTGTGTGTTTCGTGTTGTCCTTCCCAGCCATTGACAACCAGGGACGACAGTCGTGCCTTGGAACCGCGATATTCTTCTCAATTGCGTTGTTCCGAGCTCTGCGCTGTCTTGTCATTGTTAACTGTGTTGTCCCTTCTTAACTGCTTTGTCATTCCCGCCTGTCTTCTTCCTCTAAACTGTATTGTCCCTTCTTAGCTGTCTTGTTCTTGACGTTTTTATCTTCTTAACCGTTTTGCAATTCCCAAACTGCATTGTGCTTTTTAACTATTTTCAGCTGGCCAATGGCGTTTGCCCTGGTCAACAGTGTTGGCAATGGCAACACTGTTGTCATGGCCAGCGGTTATCCCTCCAAAATGTGTTGCCAACAGAGTTTGCACCGGCGAACAATGGTGCGCTTGCCAACCGTGTGTCAACTGTTTCGTCCCCTACTCCCTGTGTGGTCACCTGGCCATCTGTGTTCTTTCCAGCTCCAGGTCGTCCCCTCCAGCCGTACGTTGTACCCGGCGAGCCCCAGCCACCCTCCTGCGTCCCGTGCCATCCCTGCGGGCTTCCGCCAACTCCCCGGAGCAGGTGATGCCGGCGATTTCACCCTCGCCGACGTCACCGGGAGTAAACCCTTTGTCTACAGGAACGAGGGGCGCCGGTGGGGAGCGTGTTTATGCTCGTCGCGGCTGCGGAAAATTGGCCGACCCTCGTGGAACGAGCCAAGGTCCCCGGGCGCTCACTTTTCGTTTTAAAGAGGAAGCGTACGCTGGGCTCCTAACGAACGGGCAATCCATCATTCCATCTGCGCTTCGGCGTCTGTCAAAGTCCTCCGCTGCGCCGGGACGTCGACCACACAGCTACTGCGCACGGGGGCCCCCGCGAACCGACCCGTGCGACCGACATTGCGTGTCGACCTTCAACAGTATTATACACTACACTCTCACGGATAGGGACTGCGGCGAGTCATGTGATTCGCCTCCGTCACGTGACTTGTTCAGTCACGTGACAAGTAGTATTGGTCATTTCACGTTTCGGACGTCGGGCCGGGGCGGTGATGCAGCTTGCCGAATAAAAACGGTCCTCTGAGCCGGCGCAGAACCACGCATCACTTCAACGAGACAAGGCCTAAGTGCTCCGGGCTGATGTCATCACAACGTCACGACAAGAAGGCCGTCGCCTGACAAGCCGAGACATGCTCCATACCACTTCATTTACTGAAGTGCTTCGGGAACGCGAGAATTGCGCAGATACGATCAGGTCTTTTGTAGCGGCAATTGGTTTCCTTCGATTGGGTTCCCCAAAGTTTCGCGCTGTTACGGCATCAAAATCTGTTTTCTAGCCCGCCACGATAATGCGTTTAACCCTTTCTTGGAACAGTTTCCGGGTCTTTTTCCGTATTTCAGATACACCTGCTGTGACACTCAACCGAGAGCCGCAGTGTCGCTAAAATAAAACAAGTAAATACTCCTTTCAAAAACAAAAAGCTCGTTTGCACAAAGGTAAGCTCAATTCGTCCGCTTGCCACGTCGGCTGCTCCCGTTGGCCCACTTCCTGTGACGTCATCAGAGGAGCTCCAAGGCCTCGTTTTGTCTAGGTGGTGCACGCCATACACCAACACACTGTTTACAAACAAGCCCCCGTTTGCCCAGATGTGGGCACTGCGCGTGCGCAAAAGCCAGATTCGCGTGAGGCGTCTGCGCATGCGCAGTGGCGTGACGTCACGGAGTTGAGTCAGTCCATACTACGTTTCCCCGTAACTCGGCAAATAGAAAAATACTACGGCTACCTCGAGCCAATCAGAGGGACGGAACGGAGCGCCTGACAGCTCCTTGCAGGAGGAATGCAAGCCCCACCAATACAGACGGTCACGTGTCTCGTTCCGACGCGCTGATTGGCTCACCGAAGCCGCAGCCTTCGCCGTTCGCCAAGTTCCGCGGTGAAACGGAGTGTAACAGTGCCCTCTTGGGGTCACTGGACTCGGGCTGGTCCCAGTTTCGCAGACTGCGTTCACAGTACCGAAAAGCTTTTGGTGTTTTGTCTTGGTGGCGGTAACTATAGTTGGTGTCAGGTTAAGAGTGCAGAACACTGGCTAATTATTTTAACCCTCAGACTACTTTTCTCGTGTACAAATATAATAGCTGCATAATATTAGTAAATATGAATCATTGCCGTGGATAGGCAGTCTCTTCTCTTTTTTCACTCGACTACGCCTTAATACACATCTTTCGTTTGCGCGGTTGTCTATGGCCATTGTTACTTCTTTGTCTTTTTTTTTTATTTTTATGTTTTCTCTCGATGCCGGGAATTGTATAGTATGTTGAATTGTTTAGTGCCGCAGAAATGCCAATGTGGGGGCCTGTGGCTTTGTCAAGCTGTCCTTGTGACAGCTTTTTCCTCGAGCCTCTAGCCCCCTGTACGGTGTACTTGATGCAAAAATAAACGTCAAACATTTCTTTCCGCTTTGAACAGCGAACGCCTGGAGAGGGAGGCGACCTCCTCTCCAATCTTCGCTCTACTCAACTGGAAAGAGGTGGGAGGAACTGCCCCCGAACTTTTAACCCGTCACCGACTCGAATTTACGTCAAAACGCACGCGACTAAGAGTCTCCGCGATTACGGGACCGTGCCCTTCGGCCCTCGATAACAACACCTAAATGGCCGCCACCGAACGTTCGATAAGCGTCGGGACATCCGCTCTCTTTCTTCCTGTCTGTGGGGAAAGACAAACGGAAGCTGGAATGCTTGTTTCCAAAGAGCGAAGTGATGCAGAGCAGCCGTCACAGATCTCCTAGATGTCCCTCACGCACACTGACATGACTGCGAGCACTCACCGTGGCCGCCGCCATTACGCGGTTTGCAAGTGCGCCGCCATCTTGAATTGACGTCACTTCCAGTATGGGCGAAAACATTGTTTTGCCTTTGCCACGCCAATAAAAGGCATTTATGATATAAGCGTAACCGTCACACGTTCTCGTTTTGCCTCCCCTTTATTTTTTTACTATTTGCAGGTTGAAACGTTGGATTATTTTTTTGTCGCCCATACCGGATACGCCTATTAGGTGGCTGGAGACGAGAGTACACAGAAAAGGTCTATACTATCGAGTTATCATATCCGGTTCGAGAGTGTGAGATGTCTCCAACAACTGAAAGGGTCTCCATCACTTCCGGAGCGGGGTTCGGTGCTGCGCTCTGCGAACGAGGAAGCTAAAAAAAAATAGCCTTTTCGCGCACGGCAGGGGTACAGTCTCTAACAATAGGGAAGACCCGTTTGCCTAGACAGTTTATGCGGCGGTGTTAGGCACACGTTGGCCCTCTTCACTTTATGTTTAAAGCCACAATATTACGAAGTTTCTTTTATTTCCGCACCCCGAGCAAGGAGCCGTGCAATGAAATTCGCTCGGAATGTTTTTCACTTTACACGAGTTTACTGGCACTAGTGGGACCCAAGTATGCTCGCACACAACGCCACTGGCCAAGAAACTCCTTTGTTGCGATGTAATTTAAAAAAAGGAAAGCCAGCGTTTTCTTTCGATCTCTCTTAGTAAAATTTGATGACGTAGCTGGAAGTCGCAGGGCACCCCAGTGACGATATTTGAATGCGGCTCATAGATTAGACCCGAGCATTGCGTGAATACTCGATTTGGGCTCGTGATAAGCGACAGCTCGACATGCATTCGGGTAGTGGCCCGTGTCCTATCGCTGCAATGACGACAATAACTGAACCATAACAGGGGCTGGAACTCAGCGCCTGTTATGGTTCAACGCGTCAAGATGCATTAAATCGATTTCTTTTCTGATAACGTGGTAAGCATTACGGCGGTGTTGCCAGGTACATGAACCAACCATGATAACGCCTGCCCTGTCGAAAATGAATGCGATGAGGAAGGTTGGAACAACCAAAAGAAACATTTTCTCTCATTTGCGCAACGTCGCTTGCACAATCGCGTCTATTTTTATACCGAATAGACACGTAGACGTCGCCGCCTCTTTACGCGCCGATAAACGCCGAGCTTACGTTGGGAAGGCGAGCTTCGAAAAAGTGTAACGTCCATACATACCACGTTCTTGAAGTACAATTCGAGTACAGCGCGCAGGGCACTTTTGATACGTAAAGATGCACTTTCAAAACACCGTTACACTTTCCCCATTCAATACTAGAGTTTATTATTTAACAAGAGTACCGCGAACTTCGTTATTTTCTTTTCGTTATTTCGTTATTTTCTTTTCTTTTTTTATTCTTCTTTTTCCTGGAAGCACATATGAGTGGAACAGCCTACATCCCAGCATCGAATTCAGACTGACTCACTTGAAAGTTTCCCGCACCAGCTGGCCTGTTACTCAACTCTGTTATCATGTGCTCATTTGTAATCTATAGAATGTGTTTGTTTTGCGCCCTGCAATCCTCTCCCTGTCCGAGTAGAAGTACCGTAAAATGAACGGATAAATAAATACGGTAAACATACCGTTAGTGGGTTTGTGTGCGTGTGTGTGTATGTTTTGTAGAGCGCATAGTGTCTACGCAACGCCACACTCTTACCGCGAACGAGCGATCGCCGGTTTTTCTGATTTTTGTTTCCTAGAATTAAGGGTCAGTGATCGAAACTGTATTCAGCGGAAATAGCTCGCTTAGGACACTAACCTCGGCAGAAATATTTCATGCTCCCTTAAAAATCAGATAAAAAAAAAAACAATATGCCGCGTTTTTTTTTTTTTTTTCTTTTTATCGAAAAAGTTTGACACATCAATAAAAACGATGGGGTATGTTTTTCAACCCCCTCTGAAGCTTTCGAATTAAAAAGCTCGCGCGGCAAAAATTTATATCTTAAAGGTGAGATCATTTATCTGCGTTAAGTGACCAGTGTGGCATATCGCAAAGAAAAAAAAAAAGATATCTCGACTCGCCCAATGGAACCGTGAGCAATAATGCGTCGGTCAAACACGCGTATAGCGTCACCAGCGTCCTTCAAACCGCAGCTTTCCACTGCTCGTACGTCATACAGAAGACATTCACTGCAGCCATAGCGACTGAACTATCCCTGCACACGCCTCCAGTATCTTCGAAGCACCTTTCCTTCACACACACTTCGAACTCGTGCATAATGACAATTTTCGTAGGACCAATGTAACTCGGACAGTTTCTGTAAGCTGCCTGTAAGCCTTACCAGCGCCACTGCTTCTTACCAGTGTATGTCGACCAACCTCCAAATACACTTTAAGTACCAACATTGTTAAACCCGAGACGTAGGACAAAAGGAGAAGAAAAAAGGGGACAACACACGGGACATGTGTCTGTGTTCTCCCCTTTTTTCTTTTCCTTTTGTCCTACGTCTCGGGTTTTACAATGTTGAAAGTTCACCAGCTCGCTTGCATCTTCTCTGTAATTTCTACACGTTAAGTGTACTCTTCCAAGCATATACACTTTGTTTTTCCTCGTCATTATATACTTAGAGCGCAGCGCTCTTTTTTCGTCGGAGCAAAAGCTTCGCGTAGCGCCAAGTGGCGCATGATTCCACGTATACACGACCGGCGGCGTTTCTAGTTCCCGGCAATGCATGCGGGGGGCAGCTGTTTTCGTCGTCGCGCGTTTCCTGTCGCAGCGGCGGGGAACAACAGTGTGCGAATAAAAGACCGGCACAAACGTGTACGACGGAAATGTGTCTCTGTCCCAGCGGGCTCCGCCAGAACGGAGCGGTGCTTGGAGCGAGGCACCGGTACAAACCGGCCACGTGACCCCGTTGGCATCTGAGCGCATGTACGCCATCCGTACAGGTTTCACATGGTCGGTGGAACACCTATCACATCCACCGTGTCAAACTTTTACCAACTCCCCCAGTTCAACACCTTGTTACATCCATATATATAGATTGAGAGAGGTTTGACATGGTCGGTGTAACACCTATTACATCCACCGTGTCACACTTTTACCAACTCGCCCAGTTCAACACCTTGTTACATCCATATAGGGTTGAGCTAAAACAGCCGACGGCTCTCTAAAATTGAACCATTAACGCTGCACTGAATGTCCACGAAGGAAATAGATTGATCTCGAACACGATATAAAAGTTTGTGTTCCGGGATTAGGTCAGCGGCGTAATATTTGCCTATTCAGCCTCGTAATAAGAAAGTCCACCTACTACACCAACGCCTTATAGATGACAACCCTACGAAACAAAAACATGTTCAATCGCACGACGAACAAATAAATGAGTCGCTAGATATTTTGAAACACTGCGGGAGTTTCGTCATGCCAGAGTATATATGGTGACATTGTTACCCGCTGTAGATGAGCAATTTAGCCAGTGCAGTACTGCTGCTGGCCTGAGGGACTTCAACGTGTACCAGGCAGCAGTGATACACGATCGCACGCCGGTACGAGATTCATCTGGAGTTCTAGATCGAAACGGGCAGGGGTGGGGATAGAACCCAGGATCCCTCGGTTCTGTCCATATCCCATATGAATTACATGTATGGTAGATGAATGGCGAAAGTAATAGAAGAAAGCTGTATATAACAGCTTCACGTGGTTCCTTTCATATGACACATATAACATCAAAACCTCATGCATGAACTATACACATAAAACACAAACTATACACATAAAACACACCAAAAGTGTAGGTGCAAATGTTTTTAATTAAAATATTGCCAATTGAAAATTTTATAAAGACAGGTTAAATATGTCATGTATGTGCCATTTTACAGGGAAAGTTCGGTAGACAACCCTGGCCAAGCTTCAAATTGACCAGTACGCTCCTCATTGAGAAAAATGCACGTATCATGCTTCTTTTTTCATGTGGTATTATGGGGCGTGAGTGTCCACATGTTTTTCGTCTTTAAAGCATGAAATGCTTTTCTTTTTTTAACGCACCCCCTCCCCCCTTCCTCCTTCGCCCCTCCTCAATCCCAAACTTTTCTCCGTCCGCGCATTTTCCTCTATAATTAGCGGAGATATTGGCCCCACGTGACCTCACGTCACGTCACCTATGCATCAAATGGGGAAATTGACGTCGCGTGACCCATACCGTATACGGCAATTCATTTTCTCCGCTAAGTTTAGCAGAAAAATTCACGCGTTATGATCACCTAAACACAAATTCATTTTTCCATCTAAACATGGCGAAGAAATCGATGTCACGTGACCTGATGTCACGTGACGTCGATGGTAATGTTCTACGTCACGTACCGAAGACCAGCGAGGTCACGAGCGCTGCGCTCGGCTGGGCGCTCGTGTGCTCACCAACTGAACACTGACGCAGCACTCGTGCTCAACCTGTGTACCGCACAGGCCTCCGGTACGTGACGTAGAACGCCCAACACTCCAGCCTTGTTACCTAGCAGTTGTTGCTACCACAGTTTGCGATTGCTCGAATTGTTTCACTAGAAAAGCTGTGCGGTTTCCAAACTTTGCGTATTTTATTATCGATTAGCGGTGTCTTTTTGTTGTCGTTGATTTCTCGTTAACTTCCTCGTAAAATTTGACGAGAAATAGAATGCGTCATCAAATGTCAGAGTTATTGAACGCCAATCCAGAAATAATTTCAATAATGCGGAGTTCCATAACAAGACACATATTTAAAACCATTTCAAACCATATCTCTCGGCTGGAGCTTGAAGGGGCGGTACAACGATATGAAATGTTTTTCACTTTGCAAGAGTTTACTGGCACTAGTGGGACCCTAGTATACTCGCACGCAACGCCATGGACCAAGAAACCTCTTTGTTGCGGCATAATTTAGAGAATAAATGCGAGCGTCTTGTTTTAATCCTTCACAAACCTTGATAACGTAGCGTGGGGATCGTCGCAGTATCCCCAGTGATGGTATTTGAATGCGGCTCATAGATTGGACCTGAGCATTGCGTGAGCACTCGAATGGGGTTCGCGATAATCGATAGCTCGACAAGCATTCGGCTAGTGGCTTGTGTCCAATCGCGGCAATGACGACAATAGCCGAGCCATAACAATGTCTGGAACTCAGCGCATGTCCTGTGCTTTGCCAACCCCAGCGCGTGGTATATGATCAACACTGGCGGCATATAATCGGCTCCAGATCACGTGACCGCTTGTTCTAGCTGCGAGTTGAGGGGGTGAACGCTGCTCGTTTTAATGCGAAAGCATTAACTCTGTTATCCCTAGAAGCACACTTCTCCGGCTCATACCTGGGCCAGTTTGGCGCATGCTTGAGCCAGGCTTAAGCCAAGTTGGCTCTGGCTCACGCTAGTCTGGCCCAAGCCAGGGCCAAGGAAGTGTGCTACTTGGGATGGAGCGAGCCGCCGTCATCAGCTTTGAAGCCGCGCCAAACGGCACCTAAACTCCCCTGTCCCAATGAAGCGAAGTGAAGCCACGATCTGATGGATAGGCTCCCATTGGCTGGCCCGCGTCGTAGTTTCGAGGAACGACGCTCCCATTGGCTCTCGCGCGGCGTACTTCCAAGGGACCCCACCAGAGAAGCCCTCTTTATGGCGGCGCAGCGCACGCAGCGACCCGGCCGCCGGTAAGAGGTGCGGGCCTAACCGCACAGCCGGCTCGGGCAAACTCCGGATAGGCTGCACGGCCGAGCTCAGCGCGGCGCCGCCACTTCACGAGAGGGCGCGCTCGGCTGTCGGCCGCTACTTCGTGAGTAGCGAAACGTAGCCGTCCACGCCACTACGCCGCAGACGAACTAAGGGAGAGGAAGAACGACATTCATGCTTTCGCATTCACAACTCATAAGAAGTGCTTAAATGTCCTCGGACATTTCGTTTTCTTTAATTTTTCTGCGACTTCTATTGCGTGTAGTGAAAAAACGATCGCGTGTCTCATAGGTCATTAACGTCAGGGATTCGTTCTGAGCGGTATTCGCGCAAAGAACAAAAGTTGTTGTACCGTTGTTTCACAGTAAAGGGAAACTGAAACACTTGTTTCAGAAAATAAGATAGAGGTTGATTCTAGCGTAGCTTTATCCCGTAAATCTGAATGTCACGTTCGTTTTCCCCGAAGACGTAACTACACGCGAGGAAGCACGAAAAGCCTCCGACTAGTCGTTACGTTATAATAGGATATTTCGGCCGCCAAGCACGTGTCGCTCGACAGGCCGCGCGTGCAATCGCAAGGTTGCCAGGTATATTCCCCCGCACTGGCACCAGCCATGACGTCTTTTTCTTCCCTTTTTAAAAAGGGCAAGAGTGCGCGTGCATAGCAATTGATAAGCGCTGAAGATGCGCGAGAGGGGAGATTCCGAAAATTCCTCTTGTGAGGTCACGCTCGGGGAAGGAGGGCCTTCGGCGGTATTTTGAAAATGAACGACTGTCGCAGAAAACATTCGAGAAAACTAGCAGCGTTCGGTTTTCCAGCTCGCAGTCAGAACAAGCGGTCCCGTGATCCGGTGTCGATTATATGCCGCCAATGTTTATCATAGCCACGCGCTGGGGTTGGCAAAGCACAGGACACGCGCCGAGTTCCACCCATTGTTAAAGGCCAACTCCGCTTCATTTTTGTTTTTAAACAAAAACAATGCAGTCCTCTTCAGTATCACATAGGAAGACCACACGCAGTTATCTTACTGCAAAATTGTGATTTGGAGTCATTTTTGGAGCACGAGAAACCGAATTTTGGAGCAGTTTGGAGCACCTAAAAATGAATTTTGGACCACTTTGGAACACATAAACGTGAAATTAGGAGCCCTTTTGAGCACCTAAATATCACCTAAAAAAGGTACTTTTGATTTAGGTGATCATAAGATTTCAGTTATGAAATATTGTGATCACCCAAATCAAAAATACTTGAAAGTGTTTCGTTTTTAATTTTTACTTTTACATTTTGGTGATTATAATTTTTCAGTTATAAAATCTTATAATCACCAAAATTTAGTTAAGAGAATTTAAAATTTTTGTTTAGACAGTAAAGCCATTTTGTAGTATCAGTCTCCACTCTCCACAAGCTTAGCAACGAAAATTTTATCTCTTATTGAAATTCAATGTGAGGGATATATATATATATATATATATATATATATATTGCTACCGCAGATTTCCTAGAGGAGTTGATAGATGTCAACATTGTTCTGAGACATGGCACGCCACGCTCAATAATCTCAGACCGTGGCACACCGTTCATGTCTCACCCTTTCAGAAACTGTCTGGCGAGGCATGGCATACGACATTCGCTCACCAGTCACCTAGCTGTGTTTGGAGATTTATGTTTGTCCTTCGTCCCTCTTGTTCCCCTTCTCCAGGGATTAATTTCGTCATTCTCCGACATCCGTGTATTATCCCCAAACAAACGGCCTCGTTGAGAGGAGCAACCGTACATTTACGGATATCTTGTCCGCCTCTGTAAACCTCACGCGCACTAATGGGGATAACTTTGTCCCGCGCATGCCATGTTCCCACTGAACACATCACAGCAAGAAACTACAAAAGAAGTACCGTTTAGACTCTTATACGGTCGTGACGTCACGCTGCCTATTGTGACAAGGCTTGGGATGAACGGGGCACAACGTTGCACGGACACTCAGCGTGCTTCCCTCGATGAAATTCGGCACGGGACGCCATTCGTCGAAGTCAGGAAGAAACTGGCAATATGTCAGAGGCCGGGATCCACAATGTGCCCGAGTTTCAAATTGTAGATAAAGTTCTGGCGAGACGGACCTTGCGGTCTGTCGGAAGAGCTGCGAAGCTTCTTCCACGATACCGAGGGCCTTACCGAGTCATGGAACGGCGAGGGACCTTGAGGACTTCACTGACGGACGACCTCCTGTCACGCACCGCATGTTTTCTTGAGCATGTATCGCATCTCAAGCTATACATCCCATCAGCGCGCCAAGTCCAAATTCGATAAAGAATGTGGACATCTTTTGCAGACGGGCTACGATCAAGATTACTACAACTTTGTTTCTTTTTTCAAGGAGAGGGGGAGAGTGCTACGATAATAAAGAGAAAGAAGACGACGGGAACTGAGAACGAGACGGCTCGACTGAGCAACTGAGGAGAATTATCGTTACAATATATAGGTATATAAGCGCTCCGATCGCAAACCGAAACTTAAAAACCCGCCGTTTCTGTGGTTTTTCAGAAAGCCGTAAAATGCTTCGCGTGCCTTCTATCGTTCTACAATTTGTTGATTTAGTGTTTTTCGACAATGCTGAACATTTTTTCTAATTGAAACCATGCCCTTAAACACAATATTAAAAATTAATTACGCAACAAATAATTAACGGCTCAATTATACCGCACTTTAATAAATTTCCTAAATGGGCGCCTGGCCCAGGACCAAAACGACACAAGCCTTTTTGTTTTGTTGTTGCGACGCGTAGTTTTCGCAATATCGAAGTAGTGAACTTTTCGTAAACACCCTGTACATATACAGGGTGTTTCACGAAAAGTGGACAAATTTGATACTGCAAAAACTACGTGCCGCAAAAAAAAAAAAAAAAAAAAAGAAAAAAGAAAAAAGGCTTGTGTCGTTTCAGTGTACAAGGCAGCCGCTGACGTGTGACACAACGCGGGGCAGTGTTGTCCATCTATGTCACCAGAAATTTCAGAAGAGGCAGGCGTTTCTGCGTGGCCATTCGCAACAAAAAAAAAAAAAAAAAGTGACCATTTTCGTGGTGAGAATTTTCTTCGAAGGCAGTCTGGGTATCATGTCGGCCAACTCTCCTCCCACGACAACAATCGGCAAATGATCACGTTCGTGCCAGCGCACGTGGAAGGCAAACTGCGCGGCGAACTTCCGTAGTACGCGTATCCCACTCCAGCCGGATATACTTTGCGTAATCACAGTGCGCGATTCACGTGAAGGAAGCACTTTTCAAAGAATCAATGTTACGAGCGGACTTGTACAACTTCTTTGTCCCCCGCCAATTCAGTTATCGCACTCAACTTGGGTAGAAGCAAACGTAACCCGCATTGATTTCGATTCTTTTTTTTAATACGTGCAGCGATTGCCGTAAGGATGCATGCGGCGATCTTCTCTGGAGCCTGTAATCTGTCCGAAGCGTCGTGACGTCATCATCGGCATCTCCGAGCCAGCAGCATGGGTCATGGGACCCCACCTATGACGTCACTTTGGCTAGTTTCTCTCTCCGCTCTCGCACTTTCTCGCGCTCGGCGCGCCACAGCGGGCGGGGCTACGGCGAAATTTCGATCGTAATAAGATTAAAAAAAAAAAAAAAAAAATGTCGGACACATAGCTTTTAAAATGCAATCATAAAACTTTCATTTTTTTTTTTTCGAATTTAAGGATTATTTTAGATTCCAAGATACGTTATTTTCGCGAGGACTTCATTTTTCGTGAATTTCGCGACTCGAAAAATATCGCGAAAAATTGATTCCGCGAGTATGTCACCTCGCAGTAACGAATACACAGTGTATAGCACTCCCAAACGCGAAATTTTATGCCGGCAAAATATTTCCGAAACCCCCCCTTGACAAAAGTCGGGAAATATCGAGCATGCGAAAATAGACGGTCCCTCCCGTATACAGATCGCGGAAGATACGGGACAGATACGGCGGCAAAACCGCGGCGACCAACGGCTAGATTATCGGCTATCATTGTTACTCAAATCGTCCGCTTGCTATATATATTGGCGCAACACGGAACAATGAGCCACGTGTGTTTCCCCGTACGTGTGCATTGACCCGCACGTGGTGTTATTCCGCAGCTTTAAAAGCACTCAGGACGCTCACGATTATTTTTCTTTTTCCCCTTCGCTTTCCGCGGTTCTTTTGTGGGGCCAGTAACACTTGAGGACAAGGCCTGTACGTTGCCCACCCATACGTCATCACAAGTGGATCCACGCGGCGGCGTCATCGAGTCTCGCAGCGTCCCACAACGAACACGAAGAGGCCACGACGTACGCGTCTCCCGCTTTGCAGCGTCTGCCGTCGAGCTTCAGCGTGTTTCCCGCTTGGGACGGGTCGGGGATCCACTATATGTGACGTCATTGGCAGGCCTTGTCTTCTATACGTGGTATTGGTTAGGCAGCCACGAATTGTGACAAGCATAGGGTTACAGGGTTGTGATTACGGCTTTCGTCCTTTCCTATAATCCCCATTATTACTCTTTGGAAACCAGTTCGCTTTGTGCGTCTATGCCGCGGTTTTACTGCATTCTCCGTTTCGGTCCGACAACGGCCATTTCAGGTAGCCGGTTCATGGGGTCTTTTTCTTTTCTTTATTTCTTTTATAAAAGAAACACGGAAATAGGTTGTCGGAAAGGTGACTAAGCGCATCTAATTATGGACACGCTTCCTGGGTATGGCCATACTGCAGCGACGTGCGCGAACAAAAGTGCGCCGATATAACGTCGGCCTTCCTCACTCGGCCAAGAACTGACGTTTCTTAGTAGCACACATTCTACTTCCACGGGCGTAACCAAAGACCAGTGTGAGGACGAATTCACCTTGACGGCGTGGCCGTATATGAGCACGCGATGCCTATACACTTCGGCCATGTTGTTTGCGCACCCC